>NW_028237910.1:5000-720070 GCF_034619465.1 Leptosomus discolor | reverse complement strand
TGAAAGAAAGAAAGAAAGAAGAAAGAAAGAAAGAAAGAAAGAAAGAAGGAAAGAAAGAAGGACAGAAGGAAAGAAAGAAGAAAGAAAGAAAGAAAGAAAGAAGAAAGAAAGAAAGAAAGAAAGAAAGAAAGAAAGAAAGAAAGAAAGAAAGAAAGAAAGAAAGAAATGAAATGAAAGAAAGAAAGAAGGAAAGAAAGAAGGAAAGAAAGAAGGAAAGAAGGAAAGAAAAGAAGGAAAGAAGGAAAGAAAAGAAGGACAGAAGGAAAGAAAGAAGGACAGAATGAAAGAAAGAAAGAAGGAAAGAAGGAAAGAAAGAAGGAAAGAAAGAAAGAAAGAAAGAAAGAAAGAAAGAAAGAAAGAAAGAAAGAAAGAAAGAAAGAAAGAAAGAAAGAAAGAAAGAAAGAAAGAAAGAAGGAAAGAATGAAGGACAGAAGGAAAGAAAGAAAGAAGGAAAGAAGGAAAGAAAGAAGGACAGAATGAAAGAAAGAAGGACAGAAGGAAAGAAAGAAAGAAGGAAAGAAAGAAGGAAAGAAGGAAAGAAAGAAGGAAAGAAAGAAGGACAGAAGGAAAGAAAGAAGGACAGAAGGAAAGAGAAAGAAAGAAAGAAAGAAAGAAAAGAAAGAAAGAAAGAATTCCTGATGAGATTTTTCTGCTGATGGAGATGACACCACAGTCTTTAGTCACCACAAGTCAATGCAGATCACTAAGAAAAATGCAAGCCCTACACTAGGCTGTGTAGAGAGGATTATTACCTTCAAAATGTGTGGAATAAAAATTCTGTTCTACTTAAACAGTAAAGCCACACAGTTGTCTTTGTCCCCTCTGAATCACCACACTTCTAAGAAGTGAATAATGTTTAGAGAGTCCAGAGATGAGTGCTGAGGGCTGTCAGAGTCTTCAAAAACAAGAGTTATGGGGAAAAGAGTGAGAAAATTAGGGTTTTCAGTATAGAGAAGTCTGAGAGCCTGCATAACTGTATTCAAACCATGATTTCTTGTTTTACCTCAGCAAATAAATAGCACAGGTTTCCTTCTTCACTGCAGTTGCCTTTTATGCATTAATGTTTCATCATGATAGATGCACTGCTTTTAAAAATGTATTATACAGCATTTGTCAGAAGTGACATGGCTGTTGTTGATCTCACAGCGGACAGGGAAAGACGAGGATGCCTCTGAAGGATCATGCCACCTCTTCAATGGGATTCTGGAGTCACTTGATGCACTAATCTTAATTATTTCCTTCTGAGGAATGTTTTCCAGTAATGTAACTGAACAAGCAGCTCTACAATTATCCCTCTGCAAATTAGCTCCATGCTACCTGAATTGTTAATGTTAGATATGAACACTGCACTTCAGCAGTGGTTGCACCAGTGACAAATACAGTTGTCTATTACCTCTTTCTTTTCAGCATATCATTTTATACTTCAAGAAATCACATTTTCCTTTTTCAACACTGTGTCCACAGAGGCCTTCAAATAATTATCAAAACTGCAGCTGCTGTGCGTGGAGTCCTTTATCTTATGTGCAAATTCCATTACACTTTGAGTGCCTAGATGGATGGCTTTACAGCTGGATGTATCTAACCTGTGCTGCATTGCGTTTTCTTGCATTGAGCTTGCTAGCTGACCCAAGGCAATCTGTACCAAGGACCAACCTTCACTATTTACTGTCTTCTGTTTCCCCAGCACATATCATCTTATTAAGACTTTGTGTAGTATGCGGACTTTGTAGGTATTGGTTTACAGTTCCTCCCTGGTCACTGAGATCCTTGAAGAGCAGTGGGACAGGAGTGGATGCAGCTGGGACCTCCCCACAAATGCTTTTTCTTTGTAAGGGTTCTCTCTTTTATAGTTTCATTTGAGTCCCACAAGTCAGCCATTTCTGAGCTGTTGAATGAAGGCCAAACGCATTCTGTGTCTTTCTAGTTTCTTAATTAAAACATCCTGCAAGGCAAAGTCAGATGCCTTACAGAAGTCTGTTACATCAACAAGATCATCTTAGCCACCAAACTGGTAATTTTATCAAATAAAGATATCAAGTCAGTTTGACAGGATCTGTTTCCCATAAAACCCTGTTGATTGGCCTAATTTATATTTCCTAACGTAATTGTTTATTAGCTGAACCCATGTCATACCATGATTTCTCTTGGGATGTATGTCAAGCTGTCAGACTTACAGCTATAACGGGCAATCGGAGAATCACAAAGTTTTGTTTGGAAGGGACCTCTGGACATCACCTTCTCCAACACCCACAACAAAAAGGAGGGCCGACTTCAGTCTGCTCAAGGCCTCGTCCAGTCCAATTTTGAGTCTCTGTGAGGACAGAGATTTCACAGCCTCTCTGGGAACCACTCCCAGTGCTTTAACACAGACATTGTACAGATTTTGCTCTTGATTTACAATCCGAATTTCCCAAGAGGCGAACTAGGCCCATTGCTTCTCATCCTTTTGCTGTGCATCTCTGAGAGTTTTCTAGATATATTTTGTCTGTAAGACTCCATTAGACAGCTGAAGACAGAAATATGTTCCCCTTTTTGCCTTCGCCTCTCCAGGATGAACAAATCCATCTTGCTCTTCTTCCCCCTGTACATTATGTGCTCCAGCCCCTGAAAGCTCACTGAAGCACCAAGCTCACTGGAAACTGCAACAGCAAAAATTGTTGTTGATTGTGTCACATACCTTGGTGACAAACACCTTTGAGGGATGCTTCTTACACCTACCTTCAGATGGGATATATCACCTTAGACCTTAGCTGTACCCTCACTGCCTCAGAGAGAGTCTCAAAGGGTGGTTTAAACAAGAATCCTAACTTTTGAATATCTGAAATGAGGTGAGAATAATCCCACCAAAAGAGTGCATGCCCTTGCTAGCTCCTTCAGATCTTATGGATGTATGCTATCTAATCATAATGTCTAACCTTTACCCTTGCTATTTAGTATCCTTCTCATTCTTGCTAGAATGTAGTGTACAGACCTCATACAGTTTTTTCTTTCGTACAGGACAGAGCTATTTCCTGAACATTTTTTCCTACCCTGAATTGCCACATGTTATCTGGTACCAGCTCCTTTGTTAGTTTTCCTTTGGTGCTGCTTATTTAAAAACAAGCTATCTGTGTTGTCCATAGTGCTTGTTGCTGCATGTTTCTCCTTGCAGCATTCTACTCCCCTTCCTCATAGCTTCTGATTTATGTCAATTACTGTTAGTTTCTCCATTCTTTTATTTGCTTTATGTAATACAGACATGCTAGTGTGTGCCTGTGTGTATATGTGTCTGTAAGTGACTGTGTGAGACATTCAAAGTCCCTGCTAAGCCAGCATGGTTTTATAACCAGCATGACCTCTTTCTAGAGATACATCATTTCAGTTTGGGGGAATCTAATAAGATTTCTTTTAGAAGCTCCTGATTACCATTCATATTTTTGCCACTGCTTTAAATTCTGCATCTCTACTGGCTTGACTAATAATTAGTTTTGTATTGGTGGACTGGCCCATTTGAAGCATCAAATGTATAAAATATCTGTTTATATACTCACACATGCACTGCCTCTATATGTATGAACACATAAGCACACGTGCACACATGCATGCACACACACGCACAATCTTACTGTGGACCTCTACAGGTCAGAGCAACCCAGTTGCACTCAGCCTGTTATTGAGAATTCTCCTCGCTTTACCCAGGATCTCTTTCCCACCTAGCATTACAGAAAAGCAAGATAACCAAGAAACCTTCCTGGAGTCACAAGTTAAGAATCCTTGGAGTCTATAATGGTTCCACCCTACTTTAAAAACTATGAACTCTGTAATTCCCATGGTAACCAAAATGTCTGACCAAGTCATGCTTAAATGTTCTGTCCCGGTTAAATACGGCTTTGATTACATATAGAATAAAGTGAAATCATATAACTATCTGATTATCCTCTATGGTAAACTATAGATAGAGCAGCCCTATAGTAGGAAAACTGAGAACTGTAAATTATATTTTTATACAATAGAAGTCTTTTCATGTAGAACATTTTATTTTGCTATTGTTACTTAAAGGCCATGTCGGGGGGTATTTTAGAAGGGTGTTTCCTTCCCAAGCTTTTAAGCAATACAGCTACTTAGATAGACTCCTTTGTTCTTTCTAGTGAAAAACCAGAACTGACAGAATGAGAGAGGCACTCGGTTTCCTGACACGCTTTTCTTATACTCTCATGTCTCCTTTCAGCAGCCTTACCTACAAAATTATTAGTTTTGGGGACTTCAATACTCTTCATTACTATGGATTTTTTCTCATTTCATGATCTTTTGGGTGCAAAATGGAACTGTGTCATCTTTTCCTGTTCCCCACTTCAAATTCCAAGTCACGTCGTACTCTCAGGAATGTGACCATCTTCCTTGTAAGACCAACTTCGATTATACTACAATGTGAAAGAGGTTCAAATGAGACGGGATGTACGAAACAGCTGGTTTCAATCTATCTGGTTTAGCCTTTTTTGTCCTTAGCTGAGAAGCTTAGGCGCTATGTTTTGTTCCTGTGGCTGGGCCTAACATCCTATTGACCTGTACCACCATGGGATGCACTTCCACTGTTTTTCACAGGGACCTATAAAAACCTTTTTTTTGCTTTCTGCTTAGGACCTTTTTTTAAGCATTGATGATCTCCTAGTGTATCACACACACCTTTGTAACTTTCAGGGGTTTTAAAAAACGATTTACAGATGGAAAGACTGTAGAATGGGGGAAAAAGAAAGGGCAACAGAATCACAGCGAAACTAATGTAAATATCTTCCTTCTAGGAGCTGGTAATAGACAATCAAATTGTCTGCCCTTCCCAATTGTGGTGTTTCTCTGAGAGACAGTGAGAGAGTTGTAGAGCTCTGACAGAAAAAATAACGTTTTGTTCAGATGAGCTGTTGATAGAGTTTGGTCCACGTCATATTTTGGACATTGGTCAAACCTATCCCAAAATGTTGGCTTTTCTTTCAAGTTCTTTCCTCTGAGCAGAGCCACAAAATGGTTGCCAAATTGGTCTCTTTCCTGTTGCTGCCCTCTGTTTTTCTTCTTTTGGGGGGTATGGAGACAGTCACCATTGTTGTTCTTAGTCAGTGACGTGGGTTGGTTTTACCAGCTCAACATCGGCCCAGAAAACTGTTCAGTTAGAGCTGGATAAAACAGCTTGTGCTTTTTTTAAACCTCTCTTATGCTTTCTAAGAATTTACACTGAGTCTGTTCCATTTTCCATATCTCACATTGGCCTTTGTGGTTTTTATCCTGGGAACCGGGCTGAGAGACAAGGAGAATGAGGAAGAGGAGTGCTGTTGTGAATTTGGTGATTAAAGCCTTGAGAACAGATTAAGCTGAAATTGCAGTTTGGGAGACATAAGCTGATAAAATAGCACAGACTTCACTCCCCCCTGTGGGAATCACAACCAGCAGCTATTTCTGATACACAAGAAGCCGAGGTTTCTGCCCCTCCATCCCCGCCCACCCCCCCCCCCCCCACCCCGCTCCAGCCCCCATGTTTTCAGTTGCCTTTGTTGTTCTATAAAGTTTAAGTTTCTTGCACATCTCAGGCCTTAAACTTCTCCCTTGCTAAAAAATCAGTCTTTATTGAAATTAGGGAACCTGCATGAAAATAAAAATAAAAATGCATGAGATCAGGGAAAAAAAAAAGACAAAACCTAAGTGTCCTTATCTTCTCTAAACCCTACCTTTCCACTTGGATTTTGATGGCAAATGGCTGGGATTTAGGAAGCAATTTTTTGTTTATTTGTTTTCACTACAGGCAGATGAAACACTTGGAGGGAATAACCAACAAGATGTTGGGAGGCCACATTCAAATGTTATTTCCTCTTGGCCTCAGTGCCTGAGTCTTGACAACTGGAGATGCTGACTGGGAGACTGGATAGCAGATTTCCTTGAGAAAGGCTCCAGAGAACTACATTGTTCCTGTCCTGACAACTGCTTCAGAGCCCAACAAATCTGACAGTGACTTCCGGACCTGACCTGGGCTACAGATTTATTCTGCTTCTAAAAAACATGTCCTGAATATCCTTAGTGAAGACATGGTGCCAGCCTCTGTTTTTCTAGCCTGCAAGAGTTTGCCTTTGAGGGGAGACTTTCTAGGATCCTGTAATATTCCCAGGGAAAACCTCATAGCACACCAACTGCTTTTCCATCACTCCCACCAGGGGATGATAGGACCTGTTTTTTGTGCACCTTCTGGCTAGATGATCTACTTCTGATGACGTTAATCAGAAAATATGATAAGGCTCCTTCTTATGAAGGCTCTGTTGTCCTTTACCTAAAGGAAAAGACTTGATACTGCCTGCCACAGGAGCAAGTAGTTTTTGTGGTTTATCTGAGAGCAAGTGGCACGCAAGAGATTGCCAGGATGGTAGGAGTCCTCGGACTCAGCCAGCAGAGGGAATGGCTGAGACCATGAGCACATTTCTGTCTTGCTCAGTATAGTTGTCCAGGGCACTTGAGCCGTTGCAGCCTGACTGTTCTTCCTACCTCCATGCTGCAGTTCACCAGGATCATGACATTGTCACTTCACAGGAAAGGGCCTTTGGAGGCAAAGCTTACCTGGAAACTGAAATGAGGTTCTGCAGCTCCTTGTTAGAAAACTGAGACTGGGAACCTCATATGCCAAGAAAGAAAAGCACAGTTTGCGACTTACCTTTCTCCTAATCAGTTGCTCATACACACAACGACACAGGCAAGCAGACCAGGTATTTCTCCTGTGCCGTGAAAGGGCAGATGGAATAGTTGCTAAGATTGCTCCTCCTTGGGAATGCTTGGGAGGGTTGCTGAGGGCAAATCTATTTGTTAGAGAGCAAGGAGGGAAGAGATAGGACTGTTGTAGTATATCTGCAGAGGATTTTTGTTTTTCTGTGAGTCTGCAGGACACACACACAGACCACATGGTTCAGTCATTACCTAGCAATCATCACAATTGCCTCCAACTGCACCAGGCAGGGTTTCTGTGTACACCACAACACAGAGTTTTCTTTCAAAAGAAACTTTTCTGAACTCCCAGAATGACTGTGGCTGAGTATAGAGCTCAGGATCTGGGTCAGGTCTTGTTTTATCCCTGTGGATTTTACCTAATCCTCATTGAGTACTGCCAGAGCTTCTCCAACCTCATTTTTTTTTCCTTTGGACCCCTCTGATAATATCATCTACCCATCGTGGCTGTTTAGATGTCTTAAGGTTTTTTTTCCCTAAAATAATGTGAGTATGAGAGGACAGATGCCGAATACAAACCACCCCTACCCCCACAAAAAAAGGCATGGGTGGGGAAAGATTGAAGAATATTAAAAGAAGAAACTCCTGCCTTTGATGGGTGCATTTTCCAAGGAAAACAGAAGAAAATGTAACAGACACCAAGAATATAATCTGATTTTCTGCTGCCAGCCCATTTTATGACTTTAAAAACCAGTCAGTTTTATTCAGCATAGTTTCTGGGAAAGAAAAAAAAATGTGTGTGTGGAGAATCCGCACACTTCTAATCATATTCAAGTAGACACTGTACAAAACCTGCTGGAAGCCAGCAGTGGTGATGACTGGCTCATTACCATTATATAAATAGTATTTAAAGTGCAGCTGGGCCCTCACATGAGCAGAGACCTAATTGATGCCGAAATATGTTCAAGTCCTGTGACTTCACGTGGAAAATATTACACTGGCTAATTAATGGCAATGAGAAGAGATGATGCATTGCCTTATAAAACAAGAAACTGAAATGTTGAGCCTACATCCAAAAGGAAAAAGGGGAGGGGGGAAGAGCTCTGGAAGTTTAAAGCATAAAAAGCCCCAACAAAATAAAATGTGTGCTCACATACTCACAATGACACACACATAATCAAGAAATAGAAACATTCAGGAGGAAATGACTTGCTATTTATCTAATAGCTCTCAAGCCAAATTCGAGTTTATTGTACATCCTTGACAGAAAGACAACATAAAGCCCAGTGTTTATACAGAAGAGTTCGGGAAAATATAAATGCCTTGATTCTGACAATTCTGAACACTATCTACCTAGTATCATTTTCAGGCACTTAACAAAGTTGCATCTACTGTGTCATCACTTAATACATACAAATATGAGTTGGTTCAAACTGGGAATATAGGCTTAAGTTAATGGGAGAAATTATTTGGGCACTGTTGTGCTGCACAACAGACAGATAATTATCATGGTCTCCTCTAGCCGTAAATCGTACAAATGTGTGAATTGAAACTTTAATGAAAACTTTTAGTCTAATCTATGATTAGCCATACCAGAAGGTGTAGTGAGCTATGACGAAGGTGTGGCCAAAAAGATTAGAAGTGTGGACAAGCCATTTTTAGGTAAGGCCAATAGGCCTGGATCCATCACAGGTTAGTTAGGTGACTGTTTATGAATACCAACTTGTCCCTACCAAGATATGACCCATCTTTACTATAGAATACATTTGAGGGGGAAATATCTCCTCCTCCAAGTTGTTCGAAGACACAGATGGGGGCTGATCCATGCAAATACAAAGTCACAGAAGTTAGAAAACTAGTATTGGGTGCCTAGCAGCTTCCCTGCCTTCAGAGGACTGTTTGGCACATAGATACTATCTATGCATTGTCTCAGGATGGGATCTGACAGCCCTGAATGCTGGGTTTTCCAGTGCCCTCATAGAAGACTCTATGATAGTGCCACTGATCTCACCGTCAGGAAAAAACTGGCTCCAAATTTATCCTCTGTTTATGTTTTCTTACATATTCATAGCAAATTCCTTCCTATTTTCTGCAATCTGGATGTTTTACCTCCCCTCCCTACCTACTCAATACCTGTTTTTCTATTTTTTCCATGGTTTTTTTTGCATCTTCAGATTTTCATCCTTTCCACATATATCATACATTCCAGTTATTTCATAATTTAAAAATGTTTTCTTTCAATTTCATGATCTTGTCATCGTCTTGCTTTCAAGAATCAAATTCATTGATCTGGGTTTTGATCTTTCTAGATTTTGTGGCTCAGTGACTTGGTCACTTTGCAGAATTCCAATTGACCTGTCTTGGTGCTAGTTCATGACATAAACCCACATTTGCCATAAACTCTTGGCTCTTTTTTTTATCTGCCTTATAAATCTTACTTTCCCATTAGTGCCTTGTGGTGTTTTCTTTTCTTATGGGCACCAATGAATAGAACTAGACTATATCCTTCCTTTATGCCATTTACTTCCAAATTATACTCACCAAATTGCCTTTCTTCTACTTTTCTGCCATGGTTGTTTTTGTGACTCCTCCCAAATTATTGTTGTTTGTAAATTTCATCAAGTGCCTGATTATTTCCATTTCCAGAGATTAACAAAGATGCTAAATGAGACTCTTGCAGAACCCAAGTAGGCACATCTGTCTCCGTGAAACAATGTTTATAGCTAAGTCAGCCGCAATGATTTTTGGAGTAGAATCTCAGGAAACAATTTCTGAAAAGCCAAAATGCATCATCTGCTCAGGGTCATTTCTCAGTGATATTGCAGTACCAGCAAGGCCTGTTAAGGTGGAGGGTAAAAGGCCACACGAAACTAGGGCTGGTTTTCCTTTCCCTGCTTCAGTCTTCTGCAACACAAGTAGGCATTACATGTTTTGTAGATAGCTTAAGGTATCACTTACAGCCAGGACATCAAATGAGACATATAGCCCTACCGAGGGATAGATTGCATTAGCAACTCTCTTTGATTAAATTGTCTGAGCTCTGCCTATCCACCCTTCCATCGTGATGGCTAGTTGTGACAGTCTCCATCCAAACAGCCAATGTACTCCTCCATCCCCACACCTGCAAAACACCCAGAGCAAAACAAACCAACCCAGACTAAGCTTTCCACTTGATATTCATCTCCCCTAGGGAAAAGGATAAAGCACAAACAACACCAGGCAGATGGCAGCTACGTTGTTTTCTGCCCTACTGGCAGGGGCTCAGAAACAATGGCAGTGAAAATGCATAAGATCCAGGACAGAACAAAATAAAATAGTTTCTCATAATTTCCTTTCCAACAGTTTGACTTTTCATTTCAGGAAATGAGAATATCATCATAATGGCCACAGTGGTAGAAATTCAGAATAGCTAGTTCCGAAACAAGCTCTGCCAGAAGGACTAGCTTATAGCTATCTACGGGCATGTATATTGTGTGTACATTTACCTTTACTGTTGCAGCAAGTGGGGCTAGCATGGGGCACCTGAGAGCTATAGAGGGAGAGTGAACTTTATCCAGAACTCACTTCATATGATCTTCAAGCCTCCTCCCCTGTACTTGTTGCCATGCAGTCGCACTTCCCAAATGCATGCCAGCAGTTCCTTTAATCACACCCCCACAAGTTTTTGTTTGTCTATTAAGTGCCGACTGCATGGCCTGGGGCAGGCAAAGCAACTGAGACTTGCCATATATCAGACTCACACCTGCATCTGGGATGCAAGTGTGATCATCTAAGTGTGGTGTGTCTCAGTTACTGACTGTTCAATAAGCAATAACGGAGAGGAGGGGGCTGGGTCTAAGCCACCTCATAGCTTTTTACCTGAAGCTCCACACCTGTCTGTGTCCAGTGACCTTGTCTAGCAGTCTTGGGCTCCCCTGTCCACTGCTCTGTTCAATGCATACACCATTTGCAGCTACCTAAGCCTGCCGTAGTCACTGTGGTGTAGAGCCTGGATGGAGTCCAAAGTGTTTTGCCTGAGGTTGCGAGGAAGATCACCAAAGAAAGCTGTGATTTGAAGCATTATCTCCCAAATCCTAATTAATTTCCCTACTGGCAGGGACCCCTCTCCCTCCTCTTGTGGTTTAATTTGCACACCTGAAATAATGAATGAAAATAGAGCAGAAGTGAGAGGAGAGAGACTGCTGGGCTGGTGCAGGGCTTTGAACACACCCTCGGAGGGGAGCTCCAGTGTGGATGCTGGCTTTCTTGCTCTGGTGCAGGGGCCTTTTCCAAATTCAACTCCACCTGGGAGCCCAGGTTACAAATCTTCTCAGGCCTCAAGGGCCTGAGATCCCCTTGAGGAATTGCTTCCCCTCACCCCACGCCAAGAAAAAAGACCTCCATTTAGTGCTCTGTAGATGAAGAGCCTGTGTGTGCAGCTGTACATTTACATGTGTATGCAAGAAACATGCATGCTTTGGGAACTCTCTCTGTGAAATTTTGGACAGGATGATGCCAGAAGACTTCAGGAATGGTCCTCTAACTTAAAGGCCTTTAATAACACAGGCAGTTATAGAAAATTTGTGATGACCAAGGGACTGACCTAATTTTCTTGCAGGATAGAGTCTGGTATGAATAAAGCCTTCCTCCTGTCTCTCGTTTCTCCTGTCTGTTTAAGTATTGACATGGATGCCCTTTAAGTTTTATCTTCCACTGGCATCAAAACTGTTCTCCAAAGACTTCCAGTTTCACATTGGCTTTTATTGTACTAACAAATGTTAACTCAATTGAAACAGCAGACTCTTGCGGTCTACTGTTTGGGTGAACTGGGTGCAAAATACCTATCTTAGCAAAAGTAAAATAGATAGGGTGTACAGCGCAGTTCAACAAGAGTTTTTACATTCCCCTCTGTTGTTTTTCTCCATTTTTTTTAATTACTTGGATAAATATTTTTTAAAATGATTGCTAGGCAGGAATGTTTCAGAGCTGACCTGTATCCTCTAAACAGCTTTGACCTAGTGATCTCAGAGGTGAAGAGAAGAAGTGGCTGAAACCACCAGCAATCTCCAGCTGCATCTATGGCATTGGACAAGTTTGATCGGAACCCAAATCCTGACAGATCAGGGCCTGTGCTGTGCAATTTTTCATTTGATACTCTCCAGCTTTGATTTCTGAGGAGGGGAAAGGAAAGGGTGGGTAGAGGATCAAAGGCACCAGCTATGTCCACACCCTCACTTTAAACCTAAACCTACTTGCTTTAGGATGTTAAAGAAGACATACAGGAAGAACAGAAAAAATATAGAAGGAAAAGTAGAAGAAATAATGTTTGCAGAGAGAGAGGGAAAAGAGGGGATTTGAAGCTCATATTCCATTGAAAATTCAGCTGTGTAAATGTAAACCTTACAGAGAATCATATACAGTTTTTTCCTTCAGTTTTGGCATATATACCTCCTGCCGTACGACTGTCCAGAATGGCACAGGAAGGACGGTTTTACCCAGTCCCTCTTACACCACCCCATCAGAGTCACAGTGGATTGTTTGTGTGTTAGCATGGTGCCTTCCCAGCTGGCAAAGAGCAGACACAAAATGGAGGAAGACCACAAGATATCATTGGAAGAAGTAAAGTTGCATCAACGCTTTCTTTGGGGAGACTAAGCCAAGGAGTGGGTTGAGTTCTGGTGCTCTCCTCTAATCCTTGTCTAGATATCCATCCTCTTTCTGATAGATAGCCTATGACTGTAGAAGTGTAGTGTGAGCTCACACAGACCGCAAATCCTATCTGCCCCTGGGGCACATGATCTCAAGCCTTTTCTAAAGAGGATTCTGGGGTGGGCTTATTTGTCCAACATTGTTGCCAAAAGAGCAGCTGGGAAATGCGGAGGCAGCTGGGCCAGGCATGGTGAATGTCCTTAAAGACTGATCTAGTTGAAGAGTGTAGCTCCAGACAGGAATCCAGACTGGAGGGATTTCAGGCCATTTGGTTGGCGTCAGGGTGGTTGTCTGACCTGGAGGGCAGATCTGGGAGAGATGCCATAAGAATAGGCTCAAAGAAGCCAGTGCCCAAAAGTATGGGACTGGTTGAGGGAAAAGGCCTGGAGTACAGCCTGTGAACCCTGAGAAGCTGTATCTAGATCAGCGAGTAAGATCTGCTGCATCAGACTGGATTTGTCAAACAGAATTAATTTCCTTCAGAGCAGCTACTCCCAGGGCAAAAAGAACTCTTCATGGGGACCAAAAGCCTTCACGGGGTCAGTGGAAGTTTGGAGTAATAGACGGATTAAATAATGTTTTGTATATGCGTATACTAGGGATCACAGACCACTGTGCTATAGATAAGGGTGTTAGAAAGGGTCTTGAGACACTTCTTGCACTAAACTAGGGTTCATCTTCCCCAGACATTACTGGAACAGCTGTTACTGGGGACAATCCTGCCTTTAGTGGAAGATAGCCTGCAGATGATTAGGCCAAGAGGGGGTCAGCTAGGGTTCTCCAACACTGCATCGGGAGAAGTGCAAAATGAAGCAGGTGTTGTGCCATACTCCAAAGGGCTGAAAGAGCAACCAAAGAGCTTTGGAAAGGACCTTTAAGCATGATGAAGTTAATCTGTTAGCGGTGAGACTTGTTGCCAGCGAAATATCATGAAAAAAGCTAGGGGAGGTTATTTAGGGATTTGGCTTCAGGAGTTGTACTATTGCCTGTTCCTGTGTAGCTGGAAATGCTCCACAGTGACCCACAAACAGAATAGCATTTGCCTTGGGAGACAGAAACATTCTTCTATAGCAAAGCCTTTTCAACAAGAACTGACCAACCCAAACTCCTTTTTAGAAAGGGAAGCTTCTGCTAGGACCAACAGGATGCCAGTCTTCTGCAAACTTTGACTCCATGAGAGACAAATGTTCACAGAATGAAATCTCCATGAGAGAGAAATGTTAACAGGAGGGATTTCCTGCAAGGGAAGGGGATGTTCTGAAGATGTGATTCAAACTCTACTCAAATGTTTCTTTTCCATTGCTGCCCTCTGGTTTCCCTTAATTAGTCAGTTTATTTGTCACTGGATTGTGCTCCAGGAGATCGTTGGAGGTGACATTCACAGTACCCCCAGCATAAATCGTCCCTTCTTATCTGCTGAAGCTATAGAGCAAAAATGGGCCAAATTCCTTCCCTGGTGTGCTGTCAATAGTTACACTCCAAATGAACTTGGTCTAGTAAGCCACTTTCCTTTAACAATCCTTTCACAAACATAAATTAGATAGGTTGTAGCCAGTAATTTCTGGCAGAACCTTCATCAAGAAGTTCTCCCTGTAGGGAGATGGAAAGATTGGTAGCTTTTTATCTGTCTTAATATCTGCATTCATGCTGATATAGGGCCTAGAGACCTCTGTTTGTCCTCGTAGATGGAACAGCAACAGGACCTACTGAAACACATGCACAGTCACTTACAAATGTACTTCTGCGCCAGCCTGGAGAGTCTACCAGGGAGTTCATTCTAAATGGCATTGTTCATTCTTTGATCTCACTGATAGTGTCAGCGAAGGAGGCCCCACTTGCGAAGCCACTGCAAAAACCTTATCTGATTGCATTTATTAATAAGCTAGGCTGGATTTGAATGAGTCATCTAGGAGGTAATGCATCCCATTGCATAATCCACACACTAAGACGTGCAACCCTTGCTTTCATGAGGTGAACTGTTCCAAAAGGTGGAGGAGAAACAGCACGGAGAAGGGAGGACTGAATTTAGAAACAATATACTAGCTGATGTGTAGCATTCAAGCATAACTGATAAGAGAGTAACAGGTGCTAAACTACCAGGAAACACACCAAAGAATGACATACCTTGTACAGAATCATGAGACACATTGCTCAGAGGACAGCCTGGAACCCAGACACGACTGCCTGGCATTAAGGTAATGGCATGGAGCCATTTGGTGTAAAGACCACACGGGTTTAAGAGAAGATGCCCAGAGGGCTTCTGCCCTATAACCAGTACACAGCATGTGCTATTTCCTCATCATCTATCACAGAGGCTTCCCTTGGCCAGAGAGAGCAAAAGATTGATTATTCTTGGCTGATCTTTTCTTGCTGGACAGAAGGTTCCTGGGTCACATTCAGATTTAGCAGAATTGGTCTTGTCATTCTCAGATTACTAGTTCAGCTGCTCCATTAGGGGAAAGTCCAGGAAAGGAGAAGGAGGGGAGAGGTTCCAAAACTTGAAACTGGAAAGTCTGAGACATGTGCATTTCTCCTTTTTGCTCTCAATATGATTTTGAACCACATTTAATGTAATGTCACCTTTACGAGGTCATCAGCTCTGAAGTCCAAATCCCAAACCAAAGGTTCCTCTGGTAATATGAACCATGGTGCATTTCATCTCCCATTTGCTTTGCTGTTTGCATTTGCAACAAAAAGCAGTAGGTTTAGGAAAAACACATGAGAAAAACTAAGCATATTCAGTCAGGGAAAACTCATGGCACACCTGTCCCCTTTACGAATACGTGACCCTTCCAAAGCCAAATGCTTACACCGACCTTGATAATTACATCAACAGCAGGGAAGCATCTCCAGCAATATCACATTCTTGATTGCTGGAATTCTAATAATTTGTTTTTAATTTTGTAGGTATTTAAACAGATAAGAAGAAACAAAGATTCTTTTCTGGATCTTTGCCTTGAAACAACTATTCATCTTGCTCCGTTTACTTGAGGCTAACGAGTTCCTTTCTTCACCTCTGTCTAGGTGGTATTTCTGGAGACTGAGTTCCTTGAACTAATACAAATGAGCAAAAGGACTTAGTTCAAAATCTCATGCAGGCAAGGAGAATCTTTGCACAGATTTCCAGATGCTATGGGCTAGATCATAAACAAGTGCTGCTTTACAGTTCCAATAGTGCAGTGCTGATCACCTTCATCTGCAAAAGTAGGGACCCAAAAGATCCTTAAAACTTTCTCCTCTCCAGAAAGTGCAATCTTAAACAGACACACATGTCCCCAAAGCCTCTTTATAATGTGACTGGAAACACAATTCTACTACACTAGATCATTATTCATTCTTTAAGTACAGCTGTATTAGTTCAAAGACAATTTAAAAAAACTGGTCAGAGCAAGCAATGGAACCTGATTTTGAATGGTCATTTCACACCCAAAGTTAAGCACAAATAATAAAGATGCAGCCACACTAAATTCACTCTGTCTCTATGTTTAGAGAACATTGCACAGGTTAGAAATAGAAACAATAAATTAAGTGTTTAAAATCAGGATAAATTTACTTCCATTTCATTGCCAGATTTGAACCTGAAAAAATGGTCTATCTACACATTTTTCACTAGTTGCTGCCTTCCAGAATAGATGATGGATAGGAAACATCAAGCCAGAAGCTAATATTACAGTAAGCTGCAAGCAAAAGGGAGTTGAAATTGAAAGCATTTCCATACCACGGGCACTGCTGAGTGACTGCCATGTTAATTATATGATCCCTTCTTCTAAAGCAATCTTCCACTTGGATACCAAGTATAACTCCTGCCAAGAGGTTTCTGAAATGCCATCAACAATTGTGCTTTCTGACAAAAAGATAAAGTTAACTGATTGTAAGCACCCTTTGCTGATGAACTCAAAAAAACCCTACTGTCTTCTCTTCCTGGAGAGACAGCAAATAATGTGGGTCATGTGCATTAATATTTTTGCACTGACATAACTTTGGCACAGGCCTTGAGCTCTTGCCAAGGTGCCACCTGCAACCGACAGCATACATTTAACACAACGCAGAGCAACAGTCATATAAAATTAAATCACAAGACCTTACCCAGCCCAGTGCCTTACCTCTGGCAAAGGGTCGTAGGGGATATCTGGGAAAGAAGTATAGGAGGCAGGGCAGATATAGCATGATCCTCCTCTTAGCAGTCCTCCCCTGGCCTCTGTGTGATTTAAACTCATCTTGGACTAAAGGCTGTTTCTCAGGTTGCTGTGATTAGTGGCCACCAAGACAAATCACTGATAGATTAATCACCTTTTGAGCCCTTGTGTAAGCTGTGAATTCGAGGGCAATCCACTGCCTGATAACTTCACTGGTGTTCTGCTAACTTTAATATAATAGAGAAGTAAGTACTAACTGTTCCCTATTCACTTGCTTTGCATCGTTCATAATTCTACAGGGTTCTATCATATTCCCCTCAGCCACCTCTTTTCTAAGCAGAAGCTCTCTAGCCTGTTCAAAGCCTCCTGGCAAAACTGTAGTACCGTGTCTTTTACAGCTTTATAATCTTTTTTTAGTGGAGTGGGACCAGAACTCCACTCACACACCCTCGGTCTATACCATGGTGAAACTGTATTCTCTGGTTCTGTCTCAGTTGCTTTCCTGATGTTCTGTGGGTCTCTGTGACTGACAGCAGGGACTGAGCTGACATTTTTAGACAACCAACCATCATGGCTCCAAGATCTCTTTGTGAATAGAAACAGCTAAATTATAGCTCATCTGGATAGTGATTCTCTCTCCACGCCATGTGCATTACTTTGCATTCGTCAAAACTGTATTTGTAGAATTGAAATCTGTGATCATTCAGTTTCATTAGTAACTTAACAACAGAGAAGCAGCTCATCTGGCAATGGAGAGCTGTTTTAACCACAGCCAGGATTGTTGTCACCCAAACAGATTAGTGGTTAATAATTCGTTGATATAGCAATCTACAACTGCATTTTTTACATGTGTGGCTAAGGTCATTTTTCACCTCTGCTTTAATTTGAATCAAGCACTGATTTGCCAGAAATGTTGTAGAGTAATGTAGATGGGTTATAACTGAACCAAGGCCAACTTTGTGTCCAGATGGGAGCAGCACTGCCCTGGCAACCTGGGTAGTCTCCTCAAAAGAGGGAAAAGATTGAAATTGCTGGGGGAATCTATCTTTCACTCTTCTTCCTAACAGCGATGCATTCCCTGGACACCTCAAGACTACAAAAGTTTAGCAGGTCTTTACACGTCATCAATACATGGATGGGAGTCTTCATTCTGCTGTTTCATGGCAGCTTGAGTTCTTTTCTGCCTCCTTTTCTCTTTAGCCTCTTCTCTTTTCTGATGCCTGTTCTAAACATGGAGCCACATTCATGAACTCACCAGCTCCTCTAAACTTTCTTCTGAAAATCTAGATCACCTTATGGCTGCAAAACATTCCTCTGTAGGACTGGGTACTAAGTATAAATTGTTCTGCTTACCCTTCATTGTGTTGCTTCTTCATACTGACATGCTTTCTGCAGACATTGAAATTCTGGATCAGGGACTGTCCTGTTTGGTGTTCGTTTGCACAGAGCCTAGCCTGACAGGTACTTGATTTTAAAATATAAGGAAAAAATGTTTTACAGGTTTACGTTATAGCTGTCACAGAAAGAGCTGGCATAGTGTATTTTTGGAGAAGGGATAATAGAAAGAAGGGGCAGTCGCATTGCTTTTCTGCGATAGTTATGCCCCTGCTGTTGTCTTATCGACTTCTCATCCTTTACCCACAAACTGTTAAAATGCTTATAACAACAAAGGATGCTTTTTTTCCACTAATCTTGACTCATTTTCAGTAATTTTCCTATAAGCACCCAGGGTTAGAAATGGCAAATATGACACTGTGCCCTCCTGGCTCAGATGTGCTTTCAGCCTTCAAAAATTGTAATTTTATTCCTGTCTCTGCCACCAGACCAGTGATATTGTGCCAAGATGTTTCCTCCTCTGGAAAACAAAGGTAATTATTTTGGAATCTTCTTTGCAAGTCTATTGTGAGATCTGCTGACACAATGCACTGTGTAAGAGCTGGACATGATTGTTGTTGTTATTCGTCCCACAGTTTACGAGTGCATTTGCAATCCCTCCTCCTTCCTCTTTTCCTTTTCATGGAGGAGGCAGAAACTACCAGCTGATGGGATCTACACGATTTATTTTTTTTTTATTATTGACCTTTTTCAAAGCCTCAGCAATTATTTCTTTCCCTTTCTAAAATACACATGCAGCTCTAAGGACAAGTCAAAGACTGAAGTGCTATTTTTGAATGGGTTTCTACACTTATTTTTCTTTTATACCTTTTTCTCTCTTTGTACCCCCTCCTTAACAAAGACAGAAATGAATGGAATTCCATTTTAGAAAGACATGAGAAACAAATGCAAACATGCATGCATCAGGCAAGGCATTCTCCAAAACCTCTTCAATTGAAAGAGCAGATTTAGAAAGACATTTGATGCTGGTAGGCCGTTGAATTGTTACCAACAGGCACAGCAGGATACCTGTCCATCTAGCTATATAAATAAGCAAATAATTATCATGCACAAGTAAATACATATGTATAGAAGCATGTATGTTCCTTGGAGCAAAATTGCAAAGGTGGAATTAGGGTAAGCACTCTCTGTACATCCCTTTAAAAATTTTACTTCCTGATTAATATGCTCAATGTTATTTACAGAGCTTTTTTTAGAGCAGTTCTCTGGTTCTCAACACCTCCTCTCCCCGCATGTTTTATACACAGCCCTGTTGCATGGTGATTACCCTGAGCAAAGAGGGGACCTTTCTGTGGGCATCTCTTGCTTGACTGTTGTCAGCACATTGCTAGTTAACTGTAATAGAATAAGGCACCGTGATGTTGCAGTCAAGCTCCCTGCCTATGTCTGTAAATACAACTCGGTGAGGCCCAGTTCCCCAGGGCATTACCCAGCTCATCCTTTGCTGGTAAGAAACAACCCTTTGCCAGGATTTGGTGCACTGAGCGTTGGAGATTTGGTCCTGACAGGACCAGGGACCCCTGTAAAGACAGGTTGCACAGAGTGCAGACAAAAGTCAGACCAGGCAGTGACATAAAACAGCAGAACCCTTTTCATTCTCTTTGGACATCTGTGGAGCTCCTTGCCAAAAAGACATTGCAGGACTCCAGACTGAAGGCTGAGCAGGAAACAGACCTTTCCAAGGGAGAGACAGTAATGGGCAGAGTTAGATCAACAAGGAATAAAATGGCCACGATTAGAAGGATGAAAGCTGCTTCACAGCTCAAGTCCATCCTCTGGGAAGAGACATATGTGGGACTCACTTATGTAAGGCTCTTCCACCCCTGGCCCTGATGCCAGGCTAAGATGTTCTTCACAGGGTGGTCAGCCAGCCATTGTCTCCATGGACTTCCCCAGCCCTGTGATGCCTTGCCAATATAAAAATGAGCCCATCATCCTCTGGCCACTTTGGAATGAGGTGAAATACGTTGAATGGCTCTCATCACCTGCTGTTCAGCTTCTACACATGCCTGTACAAGCTGTGAGGAGCTAAAGAGTCAGTCCTTTACTCTGCCTCAATTTCCTCACCTATAAAACATCAATCAAGACCTTTTAGTTCCCCCAGCAGTAGTGTAAGAAAATTATACTGTTATGATAGTTTTCTGTGATGTGACTGCCTCTGTCATAGGAAAAGGAAAATCTTTTTCACTGTGAGGTTGACAGAGCACTGGAACAGGCTGCCCAGAGAGGTTGTGGAGTCTCCTTCTCTGGAGACATTCAAAATCCACCTGGAGGCACTCCTGTGTGACCTACTCTAGGTGGTCCTGCTCTGGCAGGGGGGTTGGACTAGATCTTTCGAGGTCCCTTCCAACCCCTAACATTCTGTGATTCTGTGATTATTATAAAAGGTCTCATTTTCATCTGGGGTCTATTTTCTAAGCTCCAAAGAGCAGTTGTGATGTGGCATATGTTTTCTTAGATGGTCATATACAGGGACATATCATAAAAAACATGATTCTGGAACAGAAGGACAGCACAGATTTTGCATTTAAACCTGGTCTTCACTGTACTTGGGAAACGTGTCAAATGTTTCAAGAGACAGCAGTGTAACCTTTTGTCCTATCACTGGTCTCTTTTTTTCCTGCCTGAACTTTACCTTTAAATTATACTAGCTAGCAATATCCACCAGGCGACGCTAAAGTAATCTGAGATCCTGGGCCACATTGAAGCCCTGATCACACTCTCCATGTCCTAATCCTGCTCCTTATTGTAGCTGCAGGCAGGCAGGGAGGTCGGCAAGGGGCAACTCTGTACCACGGAGAGGCGGCGTGATCTTCCCACCTCCAGAAATGCTGGTTCAATTTGTTGGTCCAGTGCAATGCAGCCCACCACCCCTTCCAGCTTGAACACGGGGTCAGGGTGTAGGTGACAATGATTTTATGATTTTACTGTCAATCCTTTGCCTGTGTGGGCTTTATGGCCAGAGGGCTGTGAAAAGGAGAAGGAGTATTTGTGTCTGGCAGGCTGAACGAGGGAGGGAGCTCCAGGCATGGGCGTGATGACAGTAGATGGTGAAATCATTAGCCCAGGATTATAGAGAGATGGGGCCTAAGCCACAAGAGCAGAATCTGTATCCAGAGCTTGGGGGTGGTGGGGCTGGGCTTGGGCCCATCTCTAATTCAAGCTTCAGCGCAGAATTCAGCAAAAAGACACCAGGCCCAAGGGAGCAAAAGCAACTTATCCACACACGCAGATTAGCAATAACAGTGGAGGGGATGAAGAGAAATACCTGCCAAGTACATTTTAAAAATATTAATGATCCCTTTTTTTTATTTCATTTTTTTCCCTTTTTTTTTTTTTTTCGCCTAGTAGGGAAGCTCCTCCCCACTTTAGTATCAGATCTGGCGCCTTGGTTTCCTTCTCACTGAGACATTCCGTCCATACCCAGCATGATGAGCAACATGGCTCTGCCTCACGATAAACATGGTGACCCAGCTCTCTGGATCCCTCCCTTGGAAAGGAAGTGTCCAGCCCATCTTGGAAAGGACAAACCGCCTGTCAGGGCAAGGAAGCTGCAGGGTGATTCAGAGCCAGGGCACTCAAATTCAGCCTCCTTTGGAAAAAAAAGTAAAAATAAAGGTCACCTTTAGATTTCAATCAAGATTAGAATTTCTCAGGTTCAGGCTTGTTTTAGTAAGGGGGCTGAACCAGATTGCTAAACTGAAACTTCCTGGCCCACTGGGGATATTTCAGCTTTGGAGTAAAACCTTGTTTCCAGCTCTGCAGGTTTGGATTCTTTTCTAGTAATAATTCCATATCCCTCTTGAATAAACCAGTAACAAAGGTGGTGTATGGTTAATGCTGTGTCTGGTTCCGTGGACAGTGTCCCTTGCAGTGTTTAGGGAAGAGGATGTAGAAGATTGGGTAGCTGGGGGGAAAAGGCTTGAACACCAGTGTGGCTCTGGCAAAACATGAAAAAAAAGAACTGTTCTGTTTAATTCTTTTTTATGCTTCCAACCTAGGATGCTCCTCATTTTATGCCTTTGCAGTGGTTGTTTCAGGAAGAGCCATCCGAAGAAAAGAAAGTTGGTGGTGGATAGGGTGCACTGAAAACCATCTGTGAGACATGCATGCTTGTAATGCTTTGATGCATTTAATCATCCTTTTGAACAGAAGTCCACACTCCTGAGGACAAAGGTCTATGCCAGACAAGGATCTTTCCTACTGGACCATTAAAATGCAGCTGGACTGCTATAAGGATGTTATTGCTACAATCATTTCAACCTTGGTCTTTACCTACTGGGTATAACCTGACTGGCGGATTTGCACCTTGGAGGACTGGGATTGCTGCTGTGATGACAAGAACAGCTATTGCTGCTAAGGCCAAACAACCATCCCCATCCATAGAAGTTCCCCTGTGACACTAGACAACAGTGGGTGCCATGAGAAGAGCACGGGCAGAAGGCAATCCTGTCTTTCCTCTGGTTGCTCTCAGTTTCCAGTCACATGGATGACTTTGTATGTAAAAGCTTTACACATATTTCTCCCTCATGAACTGCTCCAATCACTTGTTGAATTTGGTGTCCTGAGGCAAGAAGTTCCACAGCTAAGTTACCTGTTATGAGAGAAGACACCTTTTTTTTGGATTTGAACCTGCCTCCTACTAGTTTAACTTGGTGCCTGCCCAGCCTCTCCTTCCCAGCTGCACACAGGAAAAAAGCAATCCTTCTTGGGAATGGGGTCAACTGAGGAGATGACCTCCTTTCATAAACTCTGATGGAAAATTTTTCCCATGGTTCTAAGCTGCGACAAGATGAGTTCACAGAGTTGCATGGGCTTGGATCAGAGGCGGCTCTGTACAGCGGTTGATGTGTGTGTGTGTGATAATGCATGGACTGGGCTGGCACAACAACATGGCTGTTCACACTGTCTTCTAGTAAATCTGTTTCAAACTTGACCTCCAGGGTATTAGTTTATGCTCTCACCAGGAAGAATCATTTGCTGTTGCTGTTCTTATTCTTTCAGTAAATAAATCAATCCAGCCCAGATTTTGACCTTTTACAGAGCTAAAATGTAAACAACCACCCAGAGAACATAGAAGGGATGGAAGATGTGGGAAGACGTCTTTGCAAAATACTGAGACATTCATTTTCCGACTGAGCAACTAAGTTTTCAGGATTTGTGGACTATATGACAGCACTAATTGGCAAGCACTAATTGGCAAATTTAGAAACTAATCCTGCAATATAGAAGTGAAATAGCCATTCAGTAATAATCCCTCTTGGAACAAAGACAGGTAATTCAATATCTTTGCAAAGTCCACAGTTAGACTGGGGCCATGGGTTTAGTGAACAGCTTCTCCAGGGATTGCATTTGTAAACCATAAACAGATTAAGAAAACCCACTCCTGCAAATAGCCTCATCACAGTGAATTTTTCCCTTACTTAAATCCTATCTGCATTTGTGCGGTAAAATCTCCAAGAGTCATGGTAGGAAGGAATCTTCTTGCAATGCAACGTTTTGCTTGATCAAGCAAAGAAGGGAGGAGAAAAAGAAAAGAGAAAAAGAGAGAGAGATGTCCTGCAAAAGAAATAAATGGCAATATTTGGGTTGGCTTTTTTTGTTTTGTTTTGTTTGTATTTTTTTTTCCCCCAAGATCCTCCTAAGTGTTTCTATGGCTCTGCGAGTGAGGGGTTGTTTGCATATTCTTCTTTGCTATCAAAGATCACTTCCCAGCCACATTGTTACAAAATACAGATATACTGGATACAGGCAGACACTAGGTTAGAAACCTACAGGAGGTAGAGGAAAGAACTTGTAGCTATGTATCTCCCCTGGATTGGTCATGATAGGTGAATGAACACAAAGCAAGAATGATCTTTTATACACAAGTGGCAGGCATGCTCCTTGTTTTCGTGTCCACATCTTTAAAGATGTGGATCTGCATGAATATGGCTTATGAAGGTGAAAGATGTATGACTGGGGAAAATCGTTGTACCCCTCTTATTGAAAATTATGTCTGTAAGGGAAGCCTACAACGGAACCAACACCCACCCCCCCCAAAAAAAAAAACCCAAAAAAACAAATAAAAAAAAGAAAGGTCAACAGAACTGGGAATGGATGGCAAAGAGCCACAAATGTATACGCAGGGTTATGCGGAGAATTATACATATTATAGATAGAAGAAAAATGCTTTACTGTAAAGTAAAAACTAACATTTACCCTGTTTCAGGAGGCTATGCAGAATGCTTCCCAGCAATCAACTGAGGGAATATCCTTCTCCCCAAAGAGTTGCTTTGGTCACCCAGGAGAAGACTGAGAGCAGTCTTGACAGGAATTTGTAAATGTTGTTTTCAACCAAATGGAGAAAATACTACTAAAGAACTAATGTCTTTGCACTTCTGACGGAAATTGAACAACTTAAAGTTACGCAAAATGTGGGAAAAATAAAGGAAGATCAGATTTGATCTTGCTGTGAGCTTATGAGGTGAAAATTTTAAGCCTGTTTTCACTACTAATAAGGAAGCAAAAAGACAAAAAAAAAAAAAATTAAAAAGAGAAGAAGAAAATTCCTTTGTCAGGTCACTTTCTAGCTTTCCTTAAGGTCATTCTGTCCTAATGGTGCATTTTCAGATGTGGACACCTGCCCAGTGGGAACTGCACTGAGCTCACTATTTGGTTTCACAGCATCACTGGTGGGTAGCTATGTGTAACAAAGTCCAGGCCACGTGCATGCAGACTCCATGTTCATAGCAGAGAAAAGACTTTGGGGATGATGTTCAGATGGAATGACAGAGAGCTGACTTTTTTTTTTTTTTCCTAAAAGCAGTTGTTACAGCAACAGTACAACATTGATAAACTGCCTGGTTCAGTGAGCAGGGGGATGCATAACCATAGACATGATGACCCAGAGTTTTGGAGGTATTCAGATAGCCAAGTTGCATTAATTTCAGAGGGGGTGAGACACTCTGAAATCTCTAAGCACTTTGCCATTCTTCCATATTATCTGAGAACATTCTCGTTCTTCATGCACTTACTCAGCTAACATCTCTACAGTATCCTTCCTGTATCCTTACTCCTAAGACTTACTCATTGCAATCTAAATCTTTGTTGTACCATGTCTTTCACTTGAGTTTATTCTTTTTTTATATCCCTGTGGCTTCATCCTGTCACATCCACTAGGACTTTTTTCTCAGCCTAGCACCAAAAAGTCCTTTTTCTGATGTTTCTGTTGCGGTTCCATGACCTGAATACAGAGAACCTGCCTGACTTACTTTTCTTTTAAAGGCTATCAGTCTTTCTGTTGGCGTATTTTGAGGGTCTGTGTCTCTGGTAACAAAGCAGGAAGCAGGCAAGGAAGTGTTATTATAGCCATTTTAAGAAACTGAGACAGAGAAAGGGAAAGAATGAGAGAGCAACTGCCTACATGAGTCACCCAAAGACAACAGGACATCAAGTTCCAATCTGTAATGTCACAAAATACCCTAAACCTAGCCACAGACATTTCCTTCTATTCAGCAAATCATGAATGACATGTTTCTGGTACTCACCTATGCTAAGGCAATGTTTGATGTAGTGGTTGAAGTCTCCATGCCTTGTTTTACTCTTTTGTCTTCTGCTGATTTTTTCACATAGCATTAAATAATTTCAACTATGTGCAATGTTTGAGGCGAAACATGGTGTAGAGAGATGTACATATGTGGATGCCTTGCATGCCCCTAGCTGATTTAATCAGAAATCTGCTTCAAATATCAAATCAGCCTTTTGCACATGGAGTGCAACCAAGTATTTGTGAACAAGCTTTGATGCTGGCATGACAAAGGAGGACACAAAATATCCACCAAAATCAGAGTAATTTTCTTCTAAGTACAGCTGAACAGATACAGGATGCTAGTGGAAAAACAAGATCAAGGCCAGTGTTAAAGGCTGGCTGAACAAGGAAAGTCCTTGAGCCTCACAGCACAAAGGAGTCTTTCCGTTGAGCTGAGCTGGTGGAGGAAAACTACTGCAAGAAAGCTAGGGGAATATTGCACTATCTTTTCCATTCATGCTGGTATGTTGCTTAAATATCATCTTCTCAAATGCATCTGTGAAGCTGAAAGAAACATCATTCCTGTGCATTTTTTTGAGGTGGACTGATCAGAGAAAGAGTAAAATAATTCCAGTTGTGAGCAGTAGTGCTCAAATAAATTGATTTATAGGCTCTTCTTATATTTAAAAGCTAGTAATTAGAAGTACTGCACAGAGTGATCTTCCCTAGGTGACAGTGTAGGTCTGGAATCACACCCAGGGTTTTCTAGTCCCTGGCTTTGCTATCTGATGAGCAAAGGCGATCCTGAGAAACACTAGGACATACTTGATCTATGGAGGGTTGCGTTCTGTCTTCCTAACACCAGAAACTGGCTGAAAGTCACTTTGAGTTTGTCCCAAGCTCACTCAAATCATGAACTGATCTCATATGAAGCTGGCACCAGGCTCCCTAGAGGGCATTCTGCTTATGTTTCCTCATATTAGGCACCTATGAGCCTACTAAAACTTCACAGTCCCTGCATGCAGAGATCCAGGAGTTTGGATATTACTTACATTAAAAAGCAAAAACACCCATAGAAGATAGTCTGAATTATTGTTCCCACCTCCCCTTTCTCCTCTCATCTACCTGCAGGTGCTTCTGAAATAGAAATCTTTTGGATGCATCCCATGGGAGTCAGTGGGGGAAACTTTGTCTCCTGTGAGATTCAGGCGCCAGCTCTTTGGGGATGTTCAGATCGTACGTCTAGACGAGATAACATCCTTCTCTAAACCCAGGAGCTAACCCCAGGGGGACCATTATTCATGTATAAAACACCAAGAGAAACTTTTACTGCATGCAGCTTCCTTTTTCTTTCCCTCCTCCCCGTGGGAATTTGCTTGGTTTAACCCTTCTATCTCTATGAGGCAGTGGCTTCCCTGCTCAAAGCCATGACTGTTTAACCTTCCGCCCTTCAGGGCTCAGTACTCTGCACCTGCAAAAACAGCATGGCTGGCTGAACAAAGCCAGGTGAGCCTTCAGCATCGGCTTTAATGTGAAGTCCAAATCCAGAGAGACCTCCTCCTTTCCCCATGGAGAATAACAGCTCTTGGACTAAATCTTCAGCCCTGCCTATAGTGCCCAGACAGCACAGAACACCTGGCAGTTTGCCCTAAGAAAGCACCTGGAGTTGCTCCTGAGATGGAGCAGTATCCAGAGTGTGAAAGAGTAATAGGGATATGCACAGCACAGAAGGAATACAAGACACTTTATTCTGATCTGCTTTCAGTAACACCATGCCCCTAGAAAGTCTCATGAGTGTAACTTGGAAAGATTAAGGAATATCTTACATTCTGGGTGACAGTAACTAGGGGTAAAGCATCTCCCAAGACTAAGAAATGTGTAAAACCAGTGAATGTCATCCAGACATGCACTTTTCCCTCCTGGACTAGCCAAAGGGCTGCACGCACATCTTTCATGTTTGCCATGGCCATGCATAGGCCATGGGCAGGTGCTGCTCATTTTACATGAGCTAATCTGACTGCAAATTAATCAGAAGATCTTTTTTAGCCTTGTTTCATGACTTTTTTTTTACTTGGTCTCCAGCACTGAATTGTGACACTGGTTCTTTCAAGGTCTCTAATATGTGGAAGCCAATTCAGTGTCTCTGCTTTCTGATTCTCCTCAGCGCATTGTCCTTTTTGTCTAAGGCTTTGAGTTTGGATTGTAATGGCTAAGTAGAAATACATAAATCAACACAGAACAGTCTCCCTGAGAAGATCTGCTTTAAGATATATATCTTGCCCCATGGAAAGAGAAATCTGTCCACAAAAACATTTGTCCTAACAGCTCAGTTGTTGAAAGACACAATGGAGCTTTGTGTCTTTACAAGGTCAGGTTGGTGGAAGAGAGGAGAGATTTGGTCACTACAATGACCGTTATATCCACAAATTATCTGGATCTACAGTGACCGTTATATCCACAAATTATCTGGATCTTAGGTAGTATTGGTCATGTGTATCTATTTATGAAAGGCACTTGCAGGCAACAGTAGCACAGTTCTGCTCCCTGTTATTGCATCTTGGCTCTGAGTTGGAAAAGTCACTTCTAGGCAGGTAGTGTGCTTACACTGTGTGGATCCAGCATCTCTCTCCATGGACAATGAAAGGACAAGTGGCAATGGAGGAAAGATAAGAAAATGGGATCCAGTAGACATAAATTACACTTATTGGACAAAACAACAAACTGTGGGGTTTTCTTCCTTTCCTGTGCATTGAGAACTGCAGAGTTTTTACAACATCACAACTGATTCATCACAGTGATAGGGGCCCATGGCTAGATCAAAGTAGTAAAATTTTTGCTAGCAACAACATTGAAAAATCAAACATATTCTGTAAATGTTTCTACATTTAGAAAGAAGTGGGATGTTGCACTCCTGTGACATGAGAATAGTGAACTCATATCCCAGTCCATTAGTAACTAAGCATGGTTTTAAACAACTTCAGAGAGGGATAAATATTTTGAAATCAGTAGGCCTGAATAACTTGCACCCAAGACGCCTAAAAGGGTTGTCTGAAGAGATCTCTAGCCAATTTATCTTAGTTTCAAATGAAACTTGGCCTACCCAGTAAATTCCAGTAGATCAGAGCAGTTAATTTTGTGCCAATATTCAAAACGGCCAAGTAAGATGACCCAACTAATAGTAAGTCCGTTAGCTTGACACCAGTCTTAGGCAAAATAAAAAAAAAACCCACACAAATCCAGGAGTCAAATAATCGAAAATCAGAGAACAAATCTACTTAATGTCAGTCAACATGGTTTAATAGAAATGGGCCATGTAGAACCAACATAATTTCATTCTCTGATGAGGTCATGAGCTTGGTTAGCAAATGTCACTGTGGAATGATAACGGACCATTGTAAGGACTTTATCTTGCCCAACATGCTCATTTCAAACACAAGTCACTCTAATTCCAACAAATTCCACACTAAATGGGAGATGATTAAACAGCTGTACAACAAAAACTTATGAATTAAGGCATTTTTACAAATTAAGGTTTTCTGGAGAAGAAGTTAAAAGAGGAAATGTATGAATCAAATCTTTTGCTGGTGTTATCCAGTAGCTTGATCAGATAAAACTGCAAAGAACTAGCAGGAGTGTTCATTCATTTTTTGATTTTATTTTTATTTTTTTAAAAGCACAGAGCAATCCTCCCACACACAAATATTCCTGCCATGGAAGGAAGCAATGAAAAAGATGAAAAATAGGTAGAAATCTGAATGTTAGCCTAGTTTTAACTTGATTGAGAACAAAACCAGTATTTCAGCCCCTCACAAGATGTTCTGTAGATATTTTTTCCTCTTGAAAATGAAGTGAGACTTTGATTTAAAAGGTAGAGATGTAGCAATCAAGATACTTGATAAACTGAGCTTATTCAAGTGAAGTGCATATATGGGAACAAACATAATTTTAGAGATACTCTCAAAAAAGAGGACTGTTCTGAAAAGTAGTGGCTCTGAAAGGGTTAGAGTGGGCAAGTAATTGAACGTGTGGGAAAATCGTACTCCTTAGTTATCAATGGTTCACTGACAAAATGGAAGGATATAGGAATGAAGTTCTACAGGGGTTTGTTCCTGCTTCCTCTACTATTCAATATTTTCATCAGTGAATGATGTAATACAGAGATTTTTTTATTAAGTTTGCAGGTGACACTAAGCTAGGGGTAACTGCAAATGCTGGAAAGCAGGAGGAGAGTTTAGTATGATTACAACGAACTGGAGAAATGATCTGAAAAAAAAAAAAGGTGGTCTTCAGTAGGAACCAGTAAAAAGGTTCATGCCTTAGGCAGCAAATACAATTTTCCCAAATATGGGGTTGGTGATGCTCTCTGGGTAGTGGGAGTCTGAGGCTGCAGTGGAGCGTAATCTGAACATAAGTCAATGGTGTCATAATATCACAAAAAAGACAAACAGCGCGGTGGATGGATAAACACAAATCTCACCTGCAAAATATGTGCAGTAACACTTTCCTGCAGTTCAGCATTGATAAAGTCTTAGCTGGAGGTTTTCCCAAAGTCCTATGGGTAATTTTGGACTTGTGATGCCAAAAAAGATACAGATCAACTGGAGGAAGTTGACAGGTGAATAAGGTCAGAAGTCTTGAAACCTGGAGAAAGACACATTGTTTATCCTAGACTGTAGGTATATGAAAGGATGCTGCAGAAAGGAAATGGATGCTCTGTTTCTCCATGCTCATGACAGACCAAAGTCATGGCTTAAACAACAGGAGAGGATCCCAGGTAGGAATGAGGGAAAAAAAGTTTTATAATCAGAAGGCACTGAATCACTTGAGTGCATTGTTTGGGGTGTTGTTCCTCCAGGTGGATTACTGGAAGTCTTTAAGAACAATTAGAGAACCATCTGCAGGGATGAAACAGCTGGAATTGATCCTGAATTAGTGCAGGTAGATGGGCTGGAAAGGGATGTTAAAATCCCTATAAATCAGGAACATTGTAATAAAAGAAACAATGCAATAGATGTTATAATAGTACAGAAAAGAGTGCTAATTAGGAGATCTGTATGCATATAGTGCCACTGAGGCTTAAGTTTTGCAAAGGAAATGTAAGCTATCTGTGAACTCCATTCTCATTTAGGTAATAGTTTCAGTCAAAGGAAGTGGGAATATTTTCTAAATTAATGAAAAATTTTGGTTTGACGTTATCAAATGTATTTCTTGTTTTGAAATTATATTTTATTTTAAAGTTGATCTTTTTAAAGACAAACGTTTCACAGAAGATTTAAAAAGTGTTGAATCACTTCAAAACAAGGTGTAATATTATTCTTTGGTCCAGAATTAATTTTGGGATTTTTGTCCTCAAATAAAAAAATAAAATAATCTCAGTCCAAAATAAAATATTTTTTCCAGCAATATTTTGTTTGGTAGTGGAACAGAAAAACCTCGTTATTCACTAGTTCTATTCGCCAAGTCTTTTGAGACCTGGGAGAGCCCTGATGCATAGCAGCTGTGCACCAGCCCATTATAACTACTTCTTTCAGGGCAGTCTTGTTTAAGACTATTCTCTCTCCTTTGGACTGCAGACTTTCTCTCTTGTCTATTAATTTGCAGCAGTCAGGGAGGTAGCTAGTATATTTCTCTACACCTTAATAGCGCACAGAGGCATAAAAAGCAATGAAAAACTGACAAGGGTAAAGACAAGGGCCTTGATGGTGTAATAAGAGATAGTAGATGAAATGTAGTGGTCTCTGATACCACGGTAGTACTTACTTTAGACCTCAAGCTGAATGGACCTATGATTTGTCAACATATTCTTTCTCTTCTTACCTTCTTTTCCATCATACATATCTTGTCAACAATATTTCCTGTCAAGTGTACTTAATTTGTCTTGTGTTCCTCTAAGATTTCAGTGACAAGCAAAATTGTCCCCTCTGCCTGCAAGCAGGATTGTAGAAATCAGCCTCCCCAACCTCCCTTTTACTTCCTTCTCTGACCTATCCACTCACTCCACAGCCTGCTTTTTTACACTTAAATCAGTGAGTCTCACGGCGTTTGTGGGGTTTTTGAGCCCTCTCCTCCCCTATCCCTCTGCTCGCCTGTTTTCATCTCCCCCAGACCCGCTTCTCAGTTCAGCATCTCCATGAAGAGATATCGGACTCCATCAGGCTGCTGCTGTTCAGGCGAGAATTTCCTTTTGAATTGAGGATATCAGAATCTTTCCAACAGCTGCCGAGGCTCCAGAAGGACACTTTCTGGTAAGAAACGCTGTGGAGTGTTGCCTGTGTATTTGAGGGCCTATTTTATTTCTGCAGTTGCTCACTTGTGCCATTAAATGTGAGCCTTGAAGAGGGCTTCCGCTTGAGGCAACGTCTTTGTAGTTGATTTATTTATTTTTGGTTTTTTTGAAGTATAAGGTGCCTGTCTTCTCTCAGGCAACATGTAAAACCAAGTGTCTGAGTTAGATCTTGCTTGCACCAGCACTTATTGACACCAGCTGTGAAGCTGTAGGGGTATCAAACCATGTAAACATTTATAGATATCTTACCAGGCTGAACAGAAAAAGGTGTATTTAAAAAAGTTCTCTGTATCCCCTTCACAAGCAAATCTGTAAAGCCTGTGTTCTTCTTCCAGTGCTTATTGGACATGATATCTTTTCCACAGGCAAGGGAAATTAATACAATTATTTGTCTCTGCAGTTGTCATTTACTTCTGTGGCCTGTTGAGTCCCCAGTTCATTTTAGCTTGTCCCAGCAAGTCGTGGAAAGGATATAGTTTTGAAGGCTTCTGATGACAAGCCCACTTTGAGGTCCAGCCCAGGGAGCTTTCAAGAGCCGTATTTTCTGAGTGATTTCTCGAAGTTCAGGGTATGGATATAAATTGTTCTGGTGGCCAACAGGGCCTCAACTGCAAAAGAAGCTCTGCTCCATGCATCTGCAAGGACTTGTAATCCCAATGACTCTTGTGTTTCCCTTCATCCCTTCGCCTGACTTTACTGCCTCTTGCTGCATCTGAGTGGTTCCACAGTGCGAGTTTTGTTTGGCCTCCTGATTAAGATTTTAGGTCTTCAATCATAGAATCATAGAATACCAGATTGGGAGGGAACTCAGGGATCATCTGGTCCACTCTTTCTTGGAAAAAGCATGGTCTAGAAAAGGTGGCCCAGTACCCTGTCCACCCTGTCCAGCTGAATCTTAAAAGTGTCTGGTGTTGGGGAATCCACCAGTTCCCCTAGGAGATCATTCCAATGGCTGATTGTTCTCATTATGAAAAATTCTCCTCTTGTGTCCAGTCAGAATCTCCCCAGGAGTAACTTGTACCTATTACCCATCATCTTTTCCATGTAACTCCTGAAACTTTTATCTCTCCAAATTTGCAACCACACTAAGCCACAAGAATGAACAAATACCTTTGACTGTCCAGAGTGGAAGGAACTGCTATCAGATCATCAGGGTTATTTCCTGCCATCATCACTGTCTTCTGGAAGACATGTCCCACTCTCAACCACAAAAGAATATGAACGATATTGGATGATGGCAGGACCACTTCGTTCACCTCTCCTCCATCACCTTGTTGAATTGTCCAAGGACCTTACAGGCAAGCTGTGACAATGATGTAAAACTCTACTTGAGCAAAGCAGGACATAAATTGTCCTTCAAAAGGGCTTCAAGAGGAAAGAACAAACTCACCCAGGCCAGCAAAAGGATTCCTGAGGATGAGTCTGGCATTGGACAGGGTGTGTATGTTTCATTATAAAGTCTGTGTGAATACAGTAGATGGCATGGAATGTCTCTCCCCAATATAATTTATATCTCCTATGACACTGTATGCTGTTCCATTTCTCCCTGAATTAAAAAAGCAAGTAATTCAACCCACCTGAGAGCAAAAGCAAGGTGCAAAGGATCTCTGTCTCCAAACAGGATGACTGAGTGCTAATGAAAACCAAGAGTCCAATGTGAATGTGTTACAAAGGAAAACTTTGCCTCTGAAAAGGGTTTTATGTTTCTGTGAAGCCAGGAGTAGTTGCATTTGTATCAGTTCCACAGCCTGTCTGATATTGATATGTCTGTGTTGTCTTTGAAAGCCTGGCTCTTTCTTCTGATAGATAAATATAAACCCAGATTATTTTCACCCATCTGCAAGAGAAATCATTATGAAATTAACCAGTGATCAACCAAACCACATGGGGAGCTCAGAAAGGTTTTTTAGGCTTTTTCAAATGGCTGGCTGTTCTCTCTCCATCTGGTTGTGTTTAGCTCTGAAATATAATTTTCAGTGCTGATCACTTCTGGGTAGACCATACAATTAAGGTATTTGAAAAACAAACATTTATAAACCGCTGATCGTTGGGGAGATGGCTTAGAAACGACAGCCCATTTTCCAAGAAGATGGTTGGGAAAGGGAACCTGAAAGCTTAAGATAACATTGAAAAGGAAACAGAAGAAGGCCAGGGAGGGGAAAAAGCCCCAACAAAACAACAAAAGAAGAAAAAAGAAACCAAACAAACAAACCCACCCTCACAAGTATTTTAACAGCTTCTCTTAATACTTTAAGACTAATATTATTTGAATGTTTTAAGAAATCCATCCTGGTTTCTGTTTATTTCTATGGATTCATGCTGCTACATGAGGAATGTATTACTGAGAAGTGGAACCTGCAACAGTTTGAAAATAGGAGATATTTGCAGTGATAGGCGGAATTTCAGCACTGTAACTCCTTTTTGGACTTTACAATATCAAATTTCAAGAAGAAACAATGGCAGGACTGAAGGCCGAGAAACAAATTTGGACGTGCCTCTCTCTTCTGGTACCCTGTTGATAATTTCTCTTTCCCACCTAAACTCAGCTCACTTTGGCTCACCTCCCACTATCCTCAGGCAACTGAACTTTTCTTCTTAAACAATTCCAAAACTGTTCATTGCTGAAGATAAGTGCCTGGTGCATTCTCACTCGAAAGACAATTTTAAGCCAGAAAGTTTGGTAAAGTTCCATTTTGACTACTTTATCAGTTAACCAAAAAGATAGAGATGGTAAAAAATGTATGATTTGGCGTCTGGTGCAGGAATACAAGTGTTCGGGAGTGAGCCAGAAATGAACATCATCGAATTCTTGCAGAGTTCAGATTTAGATGTGAATGCTGCTGAGGCACTATTACGTAATCCATTTAAATCAAACTGAAATCAGGATCTACATCTTGGGGAAGGTTCAACCCAGGCCTCAGATGAAGAGGTAAAGCCCATCTCTAGCAACAGTACTGCTGCTGTAATCAACAGTGTTTTGAAGATAATTGGATAATACAAGGACAGGATATATTTGGATTTCCTCGAAGTCAGTGGCCACTTGTGACTGAGGAGAGAAAAAGTTTTGGATCCTGCAAAGGAAGTTGATGGAGAGGCCAGCGTCGAAGCCTCCAGAATCTGAGATAAGCTTTGGCTAAGCCTTTTAATACTTGGATGCTTCAGCAAAGATAACCTCCAAGCTTTTGGCAGCCCTGCCCCTAACTAGCTGAAACACAGAAGGACTAGGTAATTATCTGATGTGGTAAGAGCAATTATGGGAAGTGTGTAAAAGGTGAGGCAAATTCTACCTGACATAAAGGCTTGCTCTCACCTCTGGGATTTTCATACCCAGTGCAAGTTCTTTCCCTTCCCTTTGGATTTTAATGTTTGCTGAAATGCATCTACTGATGGGGTGAGCTTTAGCATGGCTTTGACTCTTTCCCTGTCAACCCTTCTCATGCGCTTGTGGAGAAGGGAAAGTCCTGGTTCCTTCTCCCAATCTCTTACTAGGATGAGGAGACTGTAATAATCCTTAATTTCCCATTTTTTGAACTGCTGTTACTCAGAACATGGTCATAGTCAAATTCGCAGATCTAGACCTCCCTAAACTTTGGGAAGACTGCATCACAGCATGTCAGCTCTTCTAAGTAGTGTGCAGGAGTTGCTGAATCCCTGGAAAGCACCTAGGGAGCTTCCATAAACAACTTTTAAAATTATAATGATAGTTAATGACCTAATTTCCCAGCCAGCCAAAATACCTGCGGAATCAAAGTCCCATATCTGAATTAATCTAAACTCCTGGGAGGTATTGTTCTGGACTTAATCTGCACAATTACTGCTTTCTGTCTGGCATTTTTTGGGCCAAATCAAGTACTCTGTTTAGATACCCACATAGTCACAGATAATTATTTATTTTCTGTAAAATACCAGAGATTGCAGTGTTGTGTAACAGGAAGGAGTCTCAAGAGAAACGTTATTTTACCACCCTCCAATGAGGCAGATGTACGTGAAGAACATGTTGTATAGCCAGCAGTCAAGCCTCAAAAAGCTTCAGCAAAAAGAGAGTGTATGTCCTCCTAAATTTCTTGTTTCTATTACAGTTATGTTCTTCTTATTTTCCAACCCAACTTTTCTTTGCTGTAAATTGGGATATTTTCCCCTCATCTTTTAATCAGTTGCTATAGTAAAAGAGTCATTATCAACCTCTTTATAACAACTTGCCACATATTGAAAGACAACTTATGTCTCTTGCCAACTTCATTTTTTTTTTCTTTATTCTTTAAACTGGCTTCTAGTATGCAGTGATTCCTGAATTTTAGCTATAACTTCTGCCTGTTCTAGAAAGGCATACAAGCTGCATTGTTGTCAGTTCAGAGTGAGACTTATCTATGTGGGGCTCACTAGGCAAATCTATGCAAACAAAAAAATCAGCATATTCTGCCTGCTCTTGCAAGAGAGCCTTTTGTGGTAAGTTCCTCATAATTATCAGTTAATTGTCATGGATCCCATGTTGCCAAGAATTTGAAGATGTGAAGATTGGATGCTGGTACAACTTCCATCTCACAGGGTACTTAGCTATTCCAGCAAAGACCTCAGCACCTCCCTATAGCCACATGCCCACAAGCCTGTGTTCTGATATAAATGACATTAACAGGGTTTCTGACTTGTGATATTATCTCCCTTTCCTAGTAACACTGGATAGAGTTGGTTGGTTTGATTTAACCTTCCTTTTCTTGGAAATCCTCCTTTGCAAAAGCATCTGTGTAGTTAAAAAGTCCCTAAAAGTAAATGAAATGTTCTCCAACAGCCTGAGAAACTCCTAATTCTAACCTAATGAGAGGAAACATATTATGCTCTTTCTTGACTTCAGTTCTTTGTGACCATCAGAAAAATAATTGCCCATTTGTATGTGAGAGGTCCCCTTTGTGCAGGTGGCTTCCATTTTTGGTGAAGTCTTTTTCCAGTCTTTCCTTCCTAGCACTTAGGTACTTTGGTGAGAAGAAGGATTTGGGAACAGCTCTGGGCAGTGACCATTGGACTGCTTACATGCCATGTATGAGAGAACAGGTCACCCTTTTCCAAAAATGTGCTAGTGTGGTGTGGTGAATGTGATGTGAAAATCCTCACACCTCACTCAGTAGGAACACATGCTGTGAAGAAACTTGAGCAATATCCCATTGTGCATCCTCCCTAGGAGCAGAATCATTTCCTGTGGGCCCTTGTCAAATTCTGTCTCTGCACCCAGAGAAGCACAGCTTCCCCTTTGGGGACCTTAAAGGCAGATCAGTCTTACAGTCTAGTCACTAAAATCTCTGCCCAGTTTTATTTTTAGTTATAACCTAATTAAAAAATTGTCATCTTCCCTGTGTCTTTAGAAACTCTCACACCTCCTCTGACTGGTCCATGGAGAGAAAACCAGTTTCTTTTAATAAACTGATAAAAGTACACAGTGATATTTTTCATTTCACAGGTATTTAACCTGTTTCCAAATTACAGATGAGGATTATGTACATTCGCTTAAGAGCACATTCATTAGGAGGGGAAGTCACATAAACTACATTCATGCTGTGTTTGTATTCACTTCTGTTTCAAAATCCGTCCAAATTTGAAATTATATACATTGCACACAGAAAAAACAATAAGGAAACAAAGATGATCCATAGAGTGTTAGTGTTTTATAGTGAATGAAATAGATTTCTATAGCCGTGTGGAACTCATGAGCTCAAATATACCATGCCAATGATTATATTTTATGCAGTTGTATTTACATTTATTTAGCAACATTAAAAAATGCAGAGGCATCCAATCAAATCTCTAAAACAACAGGGCATTAGGAAACAGCCAGCTGGGACAGCCAAGTCCAGGACTTGATTAGCTGTCTGCTTTGATACATGTGAAACTGATCTTTTTTGGGTCACTGCCTTTGTATCTTTCCCCCTTTTTCAGTAAAACAGTTTTCCTGGCCTTGATCATAGTAAATCACCAGGAACTCAAACACTCAGAGAGCATACATACTACTTTATCTGCATTCTTTTATGAGTTTGCAGATGCCATAACAAAGTCCAAACACTTCTTGTCTTCATTTCATATATATATATATATATATATATATAAACAAGGAGTGGTCTGTAGCCCAATATAATTCCCATTTAGGACGAAGACTTTGAATTTATTTGCTTATACAGATCTTTTGACTCTTTCTTAAAAAATGGTAATTAAAGCTGTGTTTTGCATGAACTGTATTAATGTAGCATTAGTGTTATTAAAATCATTTACTCTTGAGTCAGATTCTGAATTCCTTTATTAAGCCAAATTCCTGTTGGCTTGTGTGTGAGTTTTGTCTGAGTGAAGACAACAGATTTTAGCCCTTGTATAACTCTAACTTTCATGTAATTCATTGAAAAATATTTTAAAAACTAGTTATATCTAGTTAATAGGTATAACATCACAGATGAAATGCCCTGAGTGGGCTGAGCTACAAGTTATTTGAAAGACTGCACAGCAACATTTCGCTGTGATACATGACAGGAAACAAACAGCATTACACCTTCAGTAAAACTTTGGGTAAAAAGAATGAAGTTACCATGCTGGAAAAAAATTTTGATGCAGGGTTTAGCAACATTTCATCTTGACAGCAACACTAAATGAGCTCAGCTTTACAAAATATACGAGTTGCTCAGAGCAGGCCACTGATAGAGGAATAGAAGGTTCAGTTTGAGGCTGGAAATAAGTTCATCACAGGACAGACTTCAGCTTTGCAGTGACTTCTGGGACTGGACTGTGAACTGCTAATACTCAGTATTAGTCACTGCCCTGAACTGGTCAGATGGTTGGAGTAGATGATTGTCGTAGGTCCCTTCCAACTGAAATATTCTAGTCTAGTCTAGTCTAGTCTAGTCTATTCTATTCTAGTACATGTAAGGGTCCGAGAGAACTGATCCATACACTCTGTACAAGACTCTTTCTTGACATCCAGCTAAACATTCATCCTAGTTTCTCCTCAGTGTTCATCCTTATTGCTGTGTGAGTGCAAGACATCAAACAGGAAAAAGCACAAACCACTAGCTGATTCAAATAGAGAACGTTGGCTAGGGCCGTGGGGTGGGATATGGTTGTTATCTTGATGTGCTGAGAATGGCTTCGTACGTGTAGCTGTGCGCATTTGGCTCTGAGCACCCACTCTGCAGGTACAAGTTCCAGTTCTAGTCTTCCCTGCATCACTGAGCAAAAAAATGGCTTACTAAAAGTGTAAAGAAATAGAGGTTTGTGGAAAAGAGAGGTGATGAGACAGACCCCTGTTACCATTGGAAAAGATTTCAATGTGGCTTTTAGGGAAATGAAGATCTTTTGTATTGATACTGGCTTGCTGAGCACTTCCCTTGTCATATAATTGCCCATGAAATTGCAGCCCATACGGTTAAAATATTAAACAGGATAACATTACACTTTTTAATCCACAGCTGAGACAAAGCAGAGATCAGGAATAATCCTGCTCAACAGCACCACGTTTACTGTCTGATGTGGGAGATGTTGATTAGCTTTTAAGTAGAAACACATTTTTTAAGGTTACATAATCTGACGCTCAGATTTCCCCCTCCCCCTTGAAAAGAATTAAACTAAATATTATGAGATATTAAAAAGTTCTGCTGTCCTTTGGTCTTGGGGGGAAGGGGGTGCACCTGCAGCTGGGGTTTTCCTTTCCCTTGCTCCCAAACCCATCACTCAGTGAAGCATATTTCTGCAGTGTGTCGTGTATAAGATTGCACACTCAAGTCTTCAAAACCTGACTCAGCTGTTACTCAGTGCTTCCTCTGGCAAAACCAGTGGAAATTTGCCCGAAGGAAGACTAGGGATTGAGTGAAAATGGCAGGAGATATGAGGAACTGAGACATAGAAACTGGAAGGAGAAAGGACCTCTTACCTCATTCATGTCCCATGATGACCTGTCCCAGCAGCTTTGCTCCTTGGGACACCCGTTGCTGGGCACTGGATAACTTCCTGCTGTTTTTCTTATCTTGGTCTAGCCTCTTTTCCATAGAGCTTCTTTAGGATATAATCCTTGGACCCACACTGAATCATTTTTTTTTTCCTGTTGCTCTTCATGCAGGTACCAAAAAGCAGAGCATGAGCTTTCTATAAGGGGTTTCTGGTTCTACCTACTACATGCTGTCCTGTGTGCAGATTGTGCTGGGAACTGGTCTTGGGTACTGGCAGGAGAACTTATTTGAGAGAACATTATTCTCCATTCTTTGTCATATTTCCTCCTGGAGTGCAATGAGTAAGGTCCTGGGGCAAAATGTTCCAGCTGTGGTCCTTAAGGTAGCATACAGAAATCAAAAGAGTAAATCTATGCAAAAAAATAAATGTTAGAAATGTTCTTAATTTGGCATAGACAACCTAAGTTAGTCAACATCGTTTAGAGCACTAGTGAAGCCAAAACAATCCAGAATGGTTTGGGATGGGCCAATAAAGGATCCTAAAGTTGAATTTGAACCTCTGTTATAAGTCATTTCAAGTTAAGAATACTGCTTATTTTCCATTTTCTTCCTCTCTCCATGTTTTTTTTCTTTGAAGTGTAGACAACCCTGCCAACAGGCACCTAAATAAAATCAGAAGGATTTTTCAGAAGTGCTGAGCACAAACAAATCTAATCAAAATCAGAAAAAGCTGTGGGTGTTCAGAAATTTTAGGTGCCCAAACATGGATCTGGCTTCAGAGAGTTAGACGCCCTTGTTTGAGAAATTTTGGCTCAAAAATATACTACCCAACCCATTGTACGAGTGTAATGTTCAGTGAAATGTGAAATGTCAAGCTCTGTTTAAACCTCTGGGAAACTAATAAAGTCCATGTACACCGCTGCAGCGTTCACCTGGGAAACTGGCCCTTTTTCATTTCTTGCAATTACATAGGAAACAAGACTCACTGAAAGAATTATAATGTTGCTTTTTTGTCTGTTTTTTGCCTCTTTCTGTCTATTTTTAATTTTTTTTTTTCTTTTAACATATATATCTGTTTGTTTCTTTTTCTTATATTCATCATCCTGGAATAACAGTAATAGCTCTGAAAGTAATTTTCCACGTTGAACTTGGAGGTGAAAGGTTGCATCACTCACCAAACCTGGGCTCTGGGGCCAGCTCAATCAACATTACAAAGAGTATTCTGAGGAGATGCATCAGCCTTTTTTGCAAACGTGCTTTGTGTAGTGGGCACAACTGGCTGTTACAAGCTAAATGGATATCAGCATAAAGCAGAAGACCCAAAAATGACCCTCATTTTACAGTGACTTTAGACATTCAGCTCATTAGGGTGAGGCAACATCCAGCCCAAGATGATCTAAACAAGAGTAGGTCCTTTTCAGTGCAGGGAGAAATGTGGTGCAGAACAGAGGGTTTTCGCTGCCATGTGCAAGGACTCAGTACAAGAGGATCAAGGGCAAGAGGCTGTGATCTTGTCGGGTTGTCAGTGGGTTTTGCTTGTGTCAAGAAGAAAGTAGACTGAAAATGGAGGGAAAGAGAGTACAAAAAGGAAAGCTGAATTTGAGGCTCTGTCAAAACATTGAAGCAGCTGGAAACAGGGTTTGGCTGAAAGAAAAAGGACAAACATCAATCAATAAAGATGTTCTTTCCAAGCTTCCGAGAGGGTATTGCAATCCAGATTTCTGGCCCAGGAGTCAGACCCTTGCCCAGCAGCAGCTGTGTTTTCTGTACCCGATCCCCTCTTAACATTTTCCATTTTAGCCAGGTCTCTCCATATTTCTGCTCTCGCTCTCTGAAATTCAGATGAAACAGCTGCAGGCCGCACCATGCCAGGCAAGTCCTTCTTTAATTTTTCTCCCTCACAGCAATAATAAAAAAATTAAGCTGGTTGATGCTGCATGAATGAGAAGGTTAATCAAAACCAGACCCTGCTGGTGGCCTGGTTCCAGTTCAGCTCAGAAGGGTGGCAGGGGTAGAGCCAGCTCCATGCAAAGTTTTGAATTAATATGCAGATGGTTGGACAGGGCCTGTGATGTATGGGATTGTGCTGAGAGGTCCTTGTATTATAGGCTTTACCAAGGATGGGCTCTCATCTTGTTGGTGCTCAGCCCTCTGCTCAGGTCATCTGGCTCCTCTCCTTTCCTTCCCAACTTCCAGCTTGAGGTGATTGCTCATTGGAAAACCATCTACTCCTTGTCACAGTTAAGTATGAATAAGCATTCTCAGAAAAGGCCATCACGGGCTACAGGGAACATATGCATCTATTTATTTTCCATTAGTATTAATTACATTTTTAAAAGCTAGCTCTTTCTTTCCCCTCTTTGGTTGGAACTAGCAGACGCAAATCTGGTTCTGGGAAGTGCAATTATTCCTCCTAGTGTGAGCACAGACAGATGTACATATTTAGAGGAGAAAGTCCCAAGCCTATGATCCAGATAACCAAACATCTCCAGGCTGGACTAATGAGCTCTGAATTCATTTTTTTTTCCTTACAGAAACTCGCTGGAAGAAACCATTAAGAACTTGGTTTTGAGAAGTGAGAGGCACCTACATACCCAAATGAAGTCAACAAAAACTGCAGATACTTAAAGCACCCAACTCTCAGACCCATAGGCCAAGGTTCAGGCCATTAAACATTAGACATCAAACTGACATGTCTGAATCAGGTGTGTAATAGCTGAAGGCTTCCTCTGTGAAATAGATATTTGCACAGAAGTGTTGAGAGCTTTAAATTTCTAAATTGCTCTTCAATGAATGGAACTTCCTGCTTCTTAGCACTGCAGTCAGAAGAGTGATGTTGTCCAGTGTAAAATGTGCCAAAAGGAAAAAAAAAAAGTATTCTATTACCATCTTCAGGAGCTGTTGAGACCAGGTGGGGCGGTGCTCCCTGCCTCCCCCCTCTGGACTGTCTTCTGTCAATGGGCACAACAATGCCTTATCGCCTGACCCATGGATAACTCCCTCCTGGACTATCTCCTGTTAATGGCCCATCAAGGAACTGCCTCACGACTCCCCATCCCATTGTGAGATGCTCCGCCCAGGGGGAAGAAGCCAAGCAGTCCATGCCAAATAAAAACTGAGATCTCGAACACCCTAGCAGCCTTCTTCCACTGGATTCCCAGAGGAGTTTTTTCCCCCACTGGAGTTCCAGAGGACAAGACCTACCCACCTACCACTGGACCTTCAGAGGAAGACCAGACCCTTTTACAAGATCGCTGCTTCAACAGAACTACATCCATCGCTTCAGGAGGACTGCAGCCACCATCTTATCGGACTGCTACTGCCACCCTAACAGGGTGTCACGTTGTATTTCTGACTCTGTCAGTGTAAACCAGTGGGTTGTTTGTTTTTCCCTGCCTTGTGTTATATATATATATATATATATATATTAGTAAAGAACTGTTATTCCTATTCCCCATATCCTTGCCTGAAGGCCCGTTAATTTCAAAATTATAATAATTAGGAGGGAAGGGGGTTGCACTTTCCATTTCAAGGGAGGCTCCTGCCTTCCTCTGCAGACATCTGTCTTTCAAACCAAGACAGATGTGCAAGGTCTTGAGGTCTTGATTCTTCAACCTGTACCTGCTCTAAATTCGTTTCCTACTTTTCAGCTGAAAATGGTTATAAAAGGCAAAGCCTGCATCCTGTTATGTCTCTGTATAAAGCCTAACACAGTAGCAATTAATAGTAAAAATTATAAGTAATTAAAGCTGGAGAGGGACATTCTTTTCCTTTACTCTGAGGTCTTGCGTAACATGAAAGGGTTAAAACTGTTTAAAAAGAATGTGCAATTTACACATTTCACTGCTGAATATGAAGGAGGAGAGCTGAAACAATGAGAGAGAAACATTCCAAAGGCTGATAATACAAGAAAAATCTACCAGCTTGGCTTTCAACCCCCAGTGGAGACCATTTGGGTAAAATAAAAACAAAACAAAAGAAAACAAAATGATGTATTAATCTGGAATCCATTGAGGGTCACACCCTAAGAAAACGTACAAGGAAAGTGGACCAAATCATACACATATGATCCAGAAGAAGTAAGTTGTCCTTCTGCAGAACCATTGAAGAACTGCTCTGTAGGCATAGTCCATGAGTAGTCAAGGAGAACCAGTACAATTTAAAAAGATACTTCTGTAATTGGCAGGCATCTTAATAATACAAGGACAATTCTCACCTTTAGTGGTTTGGATGGATATCCCAGTAAGAAAACACAAATAACGGAATTTTGTGTAGAGCATCCCAGCTGCCTTCAGTCAACATATGTGCCCAGCAGCAGACTCATCTGCTCAGTCAGGACCTTGGCAGCTGTTTTTTGCTAGCTCACATGTCCTGTAAAGGGGAGGCCTTGAACAGTAATAATGTTTTCTGTACTTACCTTCTGACAGTCCCTAGATCCATCATTAAATTGGTGCATTTCCCAGCTCCTCTGGCCAGGCTCTTTGGCAACAGCCAATCCCCCAACCTAGTTATTCCTAATCCTCATCCCTGGTAAACTGGCAAAAAAATAACCTTCCTGTTCTGAAGATGTCTTCAGACATTTGAGAAGCATTTGTGAAGCCCTTTACCCATCTAGTGCCTGCCTTACTGCTGTGCCAGGGGGAAAGGGAACCCCATCATATTTTGTGTAATTCAGAATCTCTGCAGATTTGTCTGCATGCCACCACCTACTGAGGTAAAGGACATTTCCTGTGGTTTTGGCAAGGGACTGGCAGTGGAAACCTCCATGATACCTACTGCTACCCAGTGGATGTGCTTGTTTTCCATTTGGAAACATTTTGTTGAGTGAAATCCTGGCTAGAAAAGCTCCCTGGCTATCCTATTTACACTATATTTCAGAGCAGAAAATGTTATGTTTCTGCAGCATGGCACAATTGCCCATTTTCTCATTAATTCCCTTAGCAACCAGGCAGATCAGAACATTTCCATATTGAATCCTTCTAGAAGGGATCTATCTAAGTGGGTATCCTTTTCCCAGGAGAACTCACATCTAGGTTACTCTGAAGTTGCTAGGTGACAGGCTCCTCTTTCTCCTTCATGAGAATGTTTTCTCTGGTCCTTCAGGACTTCATCTACAGTATGGGAGTATACAGGTCTTTGTGGAGGAATTCTGAAAGGAGGTCCATGAAGACCAATGGAGGTACTAAGGGAGAAGAAATGCACACATGTAATACACCTTACAACTAGTAGCATTAAATATTGCCTAGAGAAAGTGCCATCAACAAACCCTTCGTTGTCGTTCTGAATTTTCTTCTTCAGAGAGACCAGTTTGCATGTTCGGACATTGACATTTAAGCTCTATATGTAGGTGCCTACAAGAGTTCATACCTACAGGTATTTAAGGTACACCTACAGATGAGATTTACATTTACTGTATCAAAGATCAGAAATTAACATGTAATTCGGCAAAAAATATCACTGCTGACACTGATTTCCCAGTCTAGGTCAGTTTGCTGTTTGTTGGCTGCTTGGTGTCTTTGTGGGATGTTTCTAAAAGCAGAACTACTTCTTGAACTAAGTAAAAACTTACTTCTTGAAAGTAAAAGCTAATCATGTTGATTCTTCACCTATAATGTATCTGTTCTTCTTGTTGATACCAGTCCAGCATGGGTGACTGAATTGAATATAAAAAGGAGAGTGTGACAGGAACATGACTATTAATTTCATTTCAAATTTGGAATTTAAAATAAAAAGAAAATTGTACAAATTCATACCAGTTTAAGACAGAAACAAAAGTTCTGATTTTCTTTTTTCTCTTTCTTTTTCTTCTCTTCATAAACTGCAGATTTCTAGACAGTGTGAAGTTTGTTTTGATTGTTGTTTTGAAAGAAATGGAAACATTTTCCCTCCATTTTTGCCTTCAGAAGTTCTAAAAGTTCATTTCAGACTTAAAATGTAGAAACTAGTCTGTTAAAATTTCCCAGAAACATGCTAGTTAAGAGAATGTCAATAAAATGTCAGTCTTGACCCAGACCTGCCTTTTATTTTTTCACAGAAAGGAGCTCCTTAAAGAAAATTCCTTCATTCTTCTCCCCTAAATCCTGCACAGTCCAAGTTTCAGAGGAATATGTCATGCTCTGCTCCCTTTCATAGTCGTAGGAACTGCCTGGTAGGGCATTCCCTTTTACAAAACTCCTTACAGTGAGTGTCACCTTGTGCTGTTCGATCACAGAATGGGTAAGGAGCTCGTGATGGTTAGTGAGGCTAGTGCAATGAAGTAGAAAGACTTGTGTGCTCTACCTTGTATCCAGCACAGTGCGGTGCAGTGCAGATGACTAAGCTTAATTAAAAGCAAATCGTACAAACAAGGGACACAGCAAAAATCCAAAGCAATAACCACTAGCAGTGTCAGCCTCACACATGATTTATTTCCCCTTCAAGTTACCTAGCACCCACCAGGTTCAGTGAAGCTGGCTGGTTTTATTAGCTCTGATTTGGTGGAATTTCAAGTGCTTCACATGAGCCATCTGTTTTATAAAAAAAGTTTTTTGCAAGAAAAACCTGTTTCCCAGAATGACAAAGCCATGGAGAGAAGTTTCTGAAATCATCTGTTTGGCTAAGTTTCTGCTGGAATCATTCATCTAATGCTACTGGAACTCTGAAACAATGAATTAATTAATTGTGTCACACAGTTAGTTAACAAATGTATGAGAGCTTTGGAAAAGTGCATGCTGCGTATATACACATTTATACATACACATATACATGTATATAAACACATATATATCTGTATCTCTTTGTACATTTAAATAAACAGCAGACTGTACTCCAGGGAAGTTCAGGGTTGAAGAAGCTGTTTACGCATCAGTGGCCTTGAAAACCCAACCACAGTATATCAGGGAGAGCGGTAAATCATGACAGGGAAACCTGGAGCTGAGGGTGAGTTATCACTGGTGTATGCGAGTCAAAAGTGAGTTGCTTCAGCAGGACTGGCTTTAGGAAGAAGTGCTCAGCACTCAGTTAGGTCTGTCCTTAACAAATCTTGACACTCTCATTTTCACAAGCGTCTCTCAATAATGTTTTCAATAATGATGACATCCCAAAGCATATAATAAAAGGGTATCACCCTATGAAAAGGACTGGAACAGGAGCTGAAATATAGCAGCAGTGTATCTCCTGGAAAAGGTTGAATGCATTCCAACCCAAAGCAAGCCACTCACCTTTGTCTCCAGTACATTGCTATTGTATGTCATTTAGCCTTTTGTGTTAGGTCTTGTTGAAACACTCCTTTCTAAGCCTCCTAATTTATTCTAACACATGCCATCCAGCTTCCTGACAATTAGTACATAATAACACATTCTATTATCAGTACAAACATCAGTGCGAATATTAGTACAAACACTGCCTTTCTGTGCCACATGTACTTGCTTTTTCCATTAAATAAAATCATCAGTCTTAACTCAGTATTTTTGTTCCTTCTTCACAGACAGGTCAGTTGAGAAACAAAGAGATTTGTATTTGGTTCAAAGCCACAAAATGAATCAACTGCCCACAGACTTTCTTTGTGTGTTTCTATAGTGCATATTGGATCCTCTTCCCCTTTGCCCCTCAATCACTAGCCTAATAGATATTTGAGCCAGTCTGAACTTGAGACTCATGGTGTTTTCCCATGTTTTGCTTTCACAGGATGTAGAAGCAGGCTGCATGCCTTCCGCCAGTGCAATCCAAGCACAAAGACTTGGAGGCTACCTCTGTGTTTTCCAGAGGAGTGTGTGTCAGGCAGCTGGCTGAGATGTGGCATGATCTTCATCTGTGCTTTGTGTGAGCTGATCACCATCAGTGTGACTTCTGGTAGTCCTTTGCCTGCAGCTTCTTCTATCCTGCTCCAGGTGATATCAGATTCCCTTAGGAAAGAGGCAAGAAAACTTTCCTGCCTGTTTTTGGTTCCCTAAATTTGCAAGGAAGTAGAGGAGGTCATGCATAGGTAGAAGCATGGTTGGGACCAGTGTAAGGGATAATGTGGGCCCAGGCTCTCTCACCATTACACTCCAGAACATAATTAAAATCTGTTTCTAGGCTGAGTTTTCTGTCCAGGCTGGACACAGAAAGTGCCACAGGGAGGCAGCTGTAGGTGAGGGAACATCCGCCATAATTTTGTTCTCTGAAGCAGTAACAGCACTCCAAGCAAGTTTGGGACAGTTGACTGCTAAGATGGCGTTATTGTGGCTTGCCATTACAAGCACCAGGGAGATCGGTCAAAGTGGGTGGCAGTTGGCAGACACTGGTGTTATGACATGGTATGATGACACTTCTGCCATGATTCTAGGCCCTCAGGCATGGAAGGAGCCCAGCCTTGGACCTCCAGCATCAGAAGAGCTGCCTGCAGAAAATCACTGCAGAGAATCGTGTCAGAACAGGGATTGAGCCTGAATTTTTCACTTTCTCTGGGACAAAAACAAAGCAGAGGCCAGCACAGACAGGTGTGAGAGCCTTGCTGAAGTATGATATGCACTCCAGGGGCAGAGACAGAAATCAAAATAGGGTCTTGCATTGCTTTAGACCTGGACTCTGCATCATATCTGTCTCCTGCTACCAGTTCAGAAAGCTCCATCCTGCCTGTGGTCTGTGTCTAGTCCCCAATGTATGTTTTAGAACCAGTAGTAACAGATTTTCAAAACAGGACTAAAATAGGGCTAGCAGTATTGGCCCACAGCAGCGAGCTGTGGTCAGATTTAGCGGGAGGGAGGGGAAGCCTAGAGATTGGAAAGGATTAGTGTTGCACCAGTATATCTGGTCATCATCTCGATGTTCTGCTTTGATGTGGCTCTCTAGAAAAGACTGCAAGAACAGGTTTTTCAGCTCTTGCTAGAGGTGAACTTCTAAACAAGGAGGCAAAATGTGGAGGAAGGACTAGGAAAAAACCAACATTCAGTCTCTTAAAGCTCTTTAGTGCATCTGGCTCCTATTTAGTTTTGCAGATGTCTGGGTACTACAGCAAGGGGCACATTCTCCTGGAGAGTGACTTTGCATGACATGGCTTAGCAAAGGCAAGGCTTGAAATGCTCATTACCAGCCCCGTGACAAAGCTGGTGATGTGCCTCACCTGGAGTGTTAGTATTATTTTCATGGCACTCTGTTGCATTACATGCATGTTTATGTGTCTACATAGGAAGTGCATGTGTGGTGGGGTGCATGCATGTATGTAAAAGAAACAATCCCTAGCTGTATGTCTAGCTGGATTTTTTGTAATTTGTGCATTGTAAAATGAAGCTGGACACTCATCCACGACAGAGGCTGAGAGCATACATTACAAAAATGCCTAAACAGGCTGTCAGCAGGCTCTTTGCAAGGCAGCTGAGCAGTCAGGAGCAAGACAGAGCATGCTATACTTATTCACTCATTAACAATGCAGCAGGCACAGGCCCAGGGAGGACCAGACTATTCAAAGGTTTGGGCAGATTTCAGGACATCTACGTAGGCAGCTGGAGTCATCAGGATGGGGCAAGGCGCCCAAGGCTGCCTCCTCCAGAGTGGCACACCTCCCTGTGCAAAGGAAGCATTTCTTTGCCCAGCTGACCTACCATAAGGATGACAGGATGTGCTGCAGAGGGGCCGATTCACCTCAGCAGGAGAAGGGAGAGGCAGCACCTCTTTGCATCCCCACTGGCGCTAGTCCCCTGCCCCACAATACTGCAGAGAGATTGCAGCTGTTGTGGACAGGGCTGTCTTCTCCCTCTCTTGGTGTGGTCAGGGACCTCCCTGAAACACAGTCTCATGCATTCTCTGCAGGATGAGCACCTGGGGAAGTACCTGGAGTCAGGTCATGACTAGCTTGGCCATGCTGACCGCAGCCCAGGAGTTACCTTCTAACTAGATCTTTTTTAGAGAAAGGGAGCAGAGTCATAGATTGTCAAAGGTGTTTAGACAGCAGCACTTACCCAGGGACGCTGAAGCAGAAAACAAGTTTGAAGCAGTGTGCAAGCTCTACCCTAAACCCACCTTGTCCTATAGGTGCTGCATGAACCTCAGTGTTCCCAGTTTTCCAGGTACCTGTTAAAGGCAACAGCTGTTCTCAGTGCTGGGAGCATCCCTTTTTAATTCCCTCGTTACATCTGTTAACTCGTTTGCCCCCTGTGAGAAGGAAAACGAATCATGGATGTCTTTTGTTTGCTAAATGTTAACAGCCCTGTGGAAAAACCCTATTAAATATTCATCCTACCTGCTCTTCTAATTTAGACAGTTACAGTTCTAACAAGCCCCAGAGAAGAGTTCTTCATTCTCTCAGTCGAAAGTACAGTCAAACATTTCTGCAGGCTTTTCTGTACTCTGCATTACCCTCAGCCAAAGTTTCTGCTCCCCCAAGTTCTGTGCTGCTTTTATTCTTGCATATCTTTTTGTATAAGGCACTACAGTTGGAGAAGTAAAGGTTTCCAAATGCATTCATCCACGTTCCTGCTTTAATGGTAAAGAAAAGGAACGTATTTGCTATTGCAAATGCAAGGAATGATTGGTGGGAGGGGGCAGGTGTCAGCAAGTAAATACTTCCCACCTGGGGGAAGGAGAGGGAGGGGTCTAAGAGGTTTTGAAACCATAAGTTTGTTGCAAGACTCTGGACATTACACCATCTGTTGCTTTCTTGGGTGAAAGGAAATGTTTTTACTCTTCAGAGCGCTCATCCTCCCTCTTGGTTGTATCAGCAAGACAGAACAGAGATGGCTTCACAGTCCCTGTTTTCCCACGTGTTTGTTTCCATGCTTTCCCATCCCTACCAGGTGCATGCTTCCACAAAGAGGAGGATGGGCACAGATGAACAGGACCAGCTCTCTCTCTGCTCCCTGCTAGCCTTTCATTGTGGCTCCACCGTGCCTTGCTCCTGAGCTGATTTCTGATGACTCACAACAGGAGGGAAAAAATCCTCAGATACACTTTTTTGCTTGAAAACACCAGGGAATGGAAGAAAAAGGGAGATGGAGAGATTTAGATTGAGGGAAAGGGAAGAGAGTTTTGATGCCAGCTCCCTTTCTGAATAAATGTTATGGGTGATGACTTGCAGATCTTTAATATGGCCTGTGTTACTTTAGGCTGATTCGTTCCGTACAGTGACCTGACCAAGCCTGCGAGACTCAGGGCATGTGCCTTGCTGTGTTTCAGGCTCTTCTTGAAGTCTGAAGCAAGAAGTTGCTCTGACCAAGCTGGTGATGACCTCTTGGCTGTGCTGTAGGCTCCTGCCTGCAAATAGAAAGGTTTCTTGGTGAGCAGGGGTAAAATAAGTGCATGAGGTCCTGTTCCTAGTGAGGGGAGCTATTATCTTTTCCTGTGGTGCTTGTTACCACTGGTCAGAGACAAAGTTGGCTTTCCCAGCCCTGGGCAGGCTGTCCTACATCTCTTAGCCCCCTCCATGGTCACAGCCAGGGAAGGAGGAAAAGTTCAGCCTTGTTTGTGCAGGAGGAGAGATCTCAGAGGGGTGGCACTGGATTTTCCAAGCATTATCATTTGCTGACTACAGCCAACAGTGGCCAAGAAGCTGCTGGTGAGCACCTAGCATGTAGAAACCCCTCATGGTTCTTTCATCCTTCCCTACAAAGAGAACATCATTGCCAAGGAAAAACTGATGGTAGCGAGGGGCTGTCAGCTTCTGAGGGTTGAGGGGCCAGCAAGGACAGGATGGTGCTTCTTTCCAAATGATGAAGTTAGTTCACTTGGGGAACTTCCTACTCCAGAGTAATTAGCAAGGTAGACAGGTGTTTGTAAGAGGAAGGTGTTGGAGAGTGTGGTGTTACCTCCTAGGGCAGGAGTGAGCGGTCAGGTCGCTGCTCCAAACCACTGGCAAGTGTCACAGGCCACAGGGAAAGACACAGAGGGAGAGGAGGATTTGCAGAAACAACAGGAAAGATTAGGGAGTCAGTCTTGGGGAACAGCTTGTTTCTGAGACCCTGAGGCAATCTTCTTAGTTTGTAGTTGGGCAAAAGTCAGTCAATCTCCTCCATCATTTTTGCTGTCCGGATTTGATATAATTTGGAAAAACACACAAGCTGATGGGAGGGATGGAGGAAGCTGTGTTTCAAAGAGAAGGAAACAAGGGTCTCCTCTTCCGTCTGAGCCACTCGTTCCAGTGTGTACCTTTTGTCAGCAAGCGGCTTTCCAGACTGGCTGCATTGAAATTAGCCAACAATCCCACTGAACTTTGCAGGAGTGGGTTGGACTTTCAGACATGCCAGAGCTTGAGAAACAAAGCATGTATTAAAAAAGAATACCTTTAAATCCTCTAAAAAAAAAAAAAGCTTAGGTTTCAGAGGGCATAAAGTGCTCTTATTTCCCTAGCACATATTCTATATGTGGAAAGCAAAAAAAATTTATGAAAAAAATTGCAGCTAATAAATTTTTTAAGTGCAGAAATGTTTCTTTTTTACATATAGTGGTGCCCAGTAGCACCACTAAAGTTAAAGATCTGTCAACAATTTCGTCAATAAACCCCCAATTTTCATGAGCTTATTACTCAGCCATAAAAGCCTGCTTCTCAGTTCAACTTGCCACATGAGCCCTTAGTTCCTTCCTCCCTCCAGTCTGAAGCCTGGGGAGTATATACAGATGTGATTTAAACCTTTACTCCACCCTGATTTTGCACCACCAGAACACTATTAGCAGGACTCCTTATTTGTGTCTCAAAGAAACATAAAAAGTGGAGGCACAAGTCTTTATGTTTATACCACAGAGGAACACTGTTAGAATTAGATCTTGTTTAAAATACAATGAAATTGGTTTGGCTGTATTTAGAGCTGCAGGAATACAAAATGGAACAGCAGGCAGATTTCCAGGGCAGTGTTTCCTATGAAGCAGTCTGGCTTCATGTAGGAGTTGTGGGAGAGAGAGGGGGAAAGAGATTCAGACATTTTGCTGTCTAATGCTTTATTATCTCCACTGTTTGGGAGTGCTTTGAGCTTCCCTGGCTTCTAAAAGGTAAGGGTTACTAAGGGACCAAACTAATGTTAAAAGAACATTGAGAATCTTAGGAGGCTTCTCAAAAGAAACCAAAACCAAAACCCACTCAAAAATTGTTCAGTTTTCCTAGTCCAGTGGTCATATGTGCATGAAGGTAAGGTCCTTCTTCTAACTGTCTTGAGGAATGAGGAGAACAAAGGGTGAAAATGGGGGAAAAAAAAAGCAATATCAGATCTTCAGAGTCAAAACTACCAGTTTGAATAGGAATAGGATCTAGCTTCTCTGCATCCCAGCCCAGTGTTCCAACCATCAGAGAGTGTTGCTGTGTGATTAGAAATCTCCTTTGGACTTTTAAAAGACACCTCACTGCTTGCTGTCTACACCTATGGCAGAGAAAGAGTCAAGACACGAGCTCATCCAGGGCAAAAGCGCCTTGATCTTGAAATTTCTTATGTATCAACTTCAGTAAGCCTGATTCGGGATTGCTGAGCATCCTATTCTGTCTTTCCTCTAGACAAGTTCGCCTTTGAAATTTTTTGTATAGCCACTTGATCCAACCTGCTGGAGGAAACTTGGCATCTGACTAGATACCAAGAAAATGTGTTGTCCTATTTGGGACATGCAGCCATGAAAGGCTCTTTTTCCTAGGGGCCACAGTAGCTTGTTTGTACAAAAATAGATAGTCTTTTCTCTAGGACACTCCCTGAAAGAATCAAAAGTATTAGTTCAGCTCCTACTTATGAAGCATCTTGGATCCACATGTCCTAGGAGATGCTCCATATCACTAGATTTTAACTCAATCTGCTTTGAGTTTGTCAAGGTCCGCAGCTAAGGGCTGGGCTGCCCTATGACTCCAAAGTGTTTCTTAGATATCTCCTACATGTTTATAGGGCAATCAGATAACCAGATGATCCAGATATTCTTCAAAATTCATATTCAGATCGTTCAACTTTATATGAAAGAATTCAGCACCATGGGAACAGATTTGCCAAGCCAATAACCACTAGTCTGAACCCCAATGAATATCAGAGGCATCTGGGAACCATAGATCATCTTCCATGTGAAGGACGGAGAAAGACACTCTCTGGGACAGCCGAGGTCCTGGTTCAGGCATGTTTCTATTTCTAGGAAATACGTATTCAGGTTCCTTTAAGTGTCAGAAACCTGAGTATTTGCTCTCACCATGGATTTATTCAGGGGAAAATTCCTCTGTAGGCGTCTGGCCACATAGGATTATGGCTTGGAGACCTTTTTGAAATCTAACCAGGTTAGAGAAAATCCTGTGTGGGACTTGGCTTTGGAGGGGCATGTACCTTGTGTTGCTTTAGGGTTGAAGGTATCGGCAGGATTTCTTGATGATCCTTTGTACCATTTACCTCTGCCAGGCTTACCCGCTCCTTTCTGCTCCCTTTCTTTGGCAATGTGCAGCAGACACACAGAAAGGTGGCTATTCATGGCCTGGCAGGTGGAAGATTAATTCTGACAGAGGAAGAATTTCTTGATGAAGTGACTTCAAAGGCAAAACACTGGGTGGGGGGGGAGCACGCAACACTTGTGTGAATGAAGAAGAGGGAGGCTGTGCCAGTTGGCATCAAACACTAGAAGAATAACCTTTGTCCTCAGGGCTGACACTGGCAGCTCAGCTTAGTGCATTGGCAGCTCTGCTTGTATTGCAGTTTCAGCTTCCCCCAGCTCCTGGCTGATTCACATCGAGGGGCACAAAGGGCATCTGGCCCATGTCCAGTGCCTGCACCAGGTAGAGAAAAGAAAGCTTTGAAAGAAGTGATAGAGGTATGTAACAAATCTCTCCTGGGAAAACGGAGCTTTTTATCCCTCCTTCCTGCTCAGGCTGCTGTTGTAGTAGAGCTGACTAAATCCCCAGTGGCCTTGAGGCCTTTCTGTAAAGTTTCTCTCCCCCTGCCACAAGCTGTAGTAGCCAGTGGATTTTTATATTTTTTATTATTATTATTTAAATTCTGTCACATAGTCTTCTTCAGGCACGTGAATGAGTTGATTCAGCTGCCTTGGTAAGCACCATGGGAGAGGTCTGACTGACTGTTGTCTTCTTTTGTGGATTGCCTTCCAGTGGAAATTTCTTTCATGAGGTGGGTGTCTCAAAAGATCATGATGGCATTTGAAATGGAGGGGAATACAGAAATACCAGAAACAAATCCCTGCTAGCAGGGCCCAGTATCTCACCTAAAGCACCCACACAACAAAAATGAGTAGCCTGCGGGAGTGAAACAAGAATTAGCCATGAGCCTTTGCAACCTTTCCACTGAAGCACTCTCATTCTCTTTCGGACCACATGGTTCCATGTCTGAGGTGTCCTGGACATGGATGAAGATAGACAGATATGAAGTCCTGTGGAGGTAGCTGTATTTCCTCCTGAAACATACTATCTGTAAGGATCACACAACTACCTTCAGTGTGGGAAGCAGCAGCTCTTGTACAGCAGAGATAAATGCTCATTATACTCCAAAGCAGGAAGTGAAGCAGAATGTTGTATCTAGATCAAACTATGTGAGATATTGAAGGAGACAGAAGTTACCACATTATCAACTAGCCAGGGCTTTCAAGCACATCTTCAGCCCTTGTGAAAAGTGTGCTTTAGTTTCCTAACATATTTTAAAGTGGGCTACGCAAGCACCAAGATAATTCAGAAACTTCAGCATAATTCTTCTCAGAAGTTTGTCATTCAAAAGTTAAGCAGGCTCATCCTGGCTTAATTTACAAGAATGTCAGACATGCCAAGCTGAAGTCGAAGTTGGTTAAGGCTCATCAGCCAAAGAATTCTTTGTCTCAGGTGACTTGTAACATGACTTCACCTGACCTTTTTTCCCTGCTCCTGTTGAAAGAAAGTAATTGACTGGTTTAGACAGTAGAAAGCTGTACAGCAGACTTTCAAATAATACAGCCTCACAAATCTGCTGTGTAGGTTTTCTAATTTACTAATCCCAGTATTTGGGGTTGTCTCAGAAGGTGGGTTCCAGAGATGGCAAATTTCTTTGAGATGGACTGAACTTGGGGAAAGATCAAGGAAAATCAACATCAAAGATTTTTAATGCAAACCAGCAAGGATTATGTACGCAGTCATGGAAAGCCCTTTCATTAACTTCTTCTATCACAGGCAAGGAACAACTTCATTTGGCCTTGTGGATTATGAAGGTGTTTAACCAGACTGATCTTTTTGTTAAAGCTAAAGGAGCAATGCCAAGTGTGTTGTGTCTGATAATGCCCATGGCCATATATATGGATAAGAAAAGCTCTGGTGGCTTTCAGCAAGACAGTTATTCTGGAACAATGAAGAGTTCTACATATCCCTCCAGATTTTATAGCTGGTTTTAATACTCCAACTGTGAAGGGCAAGGTAAAGTGTGAGGTAGAGGAAACATTGGGTTCAGAGGCTATCAGCAGCTAAGCCCGCAGTTTGATAAGATAAACAGTATTGGATACACCATCTGTAAGATTTCGTGCAGCACCATGCAGCCTCAGCTGCTTATTCCAGCTTCTGAACCACAGCACGTTGCTCCATCCATGCCATATCAACACTGCTGTTGAGGTCCATGCTCTGAGCCCTTTGTGTTGCTGTTTAGGGCATATTTCTTTGCTATCACAGAGAAGAATGAGGGGATTGAACAGCTGGGATTGAGGGGGTAGAGGACTCCCAGCTTTAGTGGAATGATGCTTGGAAACAACTTTGGGATGCAAAGCAGAAAAAGCTGCTTCTGATTTCTTCCATCCTCCACAGCTGTCAGCCAGGGAGTCTATCTACCACAGCCTTTCTAATGTGTTAGTGGCAGATCTGAAGCAATTGTAGCTCAAAGGAACTTGCAGTACTCCTATAGCAACCTCTGTAAACACAATGTCACAGAAGTGAGGCCAGCAGCCAATCTACCAGCTCGCTGTCAGGGAAGCGGCAGCCAACACCTCTTGTTCTCCTCCAAGAACACCACAAAGTCCCCACTGACTCCTGTTGCTTCCTTCAGTTTACATGGTTTCTTCCATTCAGATGTTGTTTTAACTTCCAAATCTAGCAGCAGCACAAGTTGGTGATAGCAGTGATCCTCAGATCTCAGAACATCTCTCTCTCTCTCCATGCAGACAGAAAATATCCCAAGAGTAAAAGATGAGCTACAGCCATGTTTTCAGATATAATTCTGCATAATAATCTGTTTTTTCTCAAGGGTTAGAAACTCCCATCTGGCTCATTATAGGTATGGAGGTTAGTATCAACTTCCCCTGAAATTCAAGAGTTTTAAGGGCTGGGGCTTAGTTGTCACTTCTTGGAATACAGCCCAGCAGGAAGGACAGCTGTTGCGGATGTCTGATGAGTGATGGCTGCTACTGGGAGTCTGCAGAGCTGGGGAATAAAATATGTTTGCTCCTGCTTACCATTATCAAGAAGAAGAAGTCATAGTTCCTACAGTATTATTTAGCACTGGTACATAGTGAAGTCAGAGCTTTGTGGGGTATGGCAAGGATGTGATCCTGATTCCAGGGAAATCAAACAGATCCCCAGTTCCATAAAGAGTCAGAGCATTGGTGCCAGGGAAAGGAAAGGCAAATGTTTTTGGACAAAAAAACTAAGAAATTCCTAATGCATTTGCAGACTATGGTGTACCTTATCAGACCTTAAAGGAAAAGTATGATTCACAATGGCCGTGCATGTCTTCAGCCACATGTGGACCACAGTTCAAGGATGACAGGAACTGAAAGGAGAGACAAGATGCTGGAACCAGCAGGGATGCATCACGGATGGGTTAGTGGGGGACTGCTTTAGACCATTTGTGAAAGGTTTAATTGTTTTAAACCTTTTCTTGTATGCTGTTACACACATTCCTCTTCTATTCCCTATATTCCATACTCTCACAGCCTCTCCTCCATCCTTATCTATGTATTTTTGCCCTCGAGTCTGCCCAAACTTGAACAGTAACCTGAAGGGAAAGAGGCTATCCTAAGGCAGTTGCCTCTCTAAGGGAAAAACCCTTTCCCTCCATCCTCAGTGAGTACATAACACGTCTGCCCTTCTTCTCAAGACACTCTCTCTTCTGCTAAACTAAAACCTGAGAAAACCATAACCAAACCAAAACAAACCTCTAGCATTCTGAACGGGATATGACAGTTTTAAAGGAACTGAGTAAATAGTTTATCCCACAAGGAGAAACAATATTTTTGTTTTTCTAAATAAGTTGTCTTGTACATGTAGAATTACTGAAAAACCACAGGAATCTCATGTCTGAGCTGAGACATACTTTGAGACTGGACTCCAAAAGGGCAGTGCTTTCAGTCCATGACTGTCTGGAAGCTAACTTACAGAAGTAAGTGTGCAAAGTCATGGGCTTACAACTCGACTTAGACCTGTTACCACAGGGTATGTTTTAGTGCTCAGGAGAAGAGGAGCAATACATCCATAGATGGAGGTTTTAAAGTACAGATTTGTGCAGCACCTGTCAGGACTGATTTAAGCATTTCTGATCCTACCATATGGGAGAAGATGGACTAGAGGACACCTCATGAGCCCTACTTGTTGTATTGGTGTTAAGTACTAGGTAGAATTGCAAGATTGCCCTCACAATGTCGTCACCACTGGGGCTCAAGGAAACATCCCTCTATTTTGTGACTCTGATAGGAGCTCTGATGCCAGGATAAATACAGATTTCAGTTGCTGTTCAAAGACCCCTAATGATTCTCCACAGGTTGTACCACTTGAACTGATTGTGAGCTACCAGTTTGTCACACTGGCCAGTTGGTAGGGTGGAGAGTCTTCTTTGTCTTTCCTTTCCCTTGCCTTTCTTTTATCTACTGTAAGTTTGATGGTAAGTCCATAGATGCAATGGGATTTGAGTAAGTTTACACTGCCCTTTTAGTCTTAGGTCCCTGGCCTAGCTCAGATGAGATTGGCAAGGCTTTGCTGAAGTCCTAGAGTTCTGTAATGAGGAACTGAAGAGTTCCACCAAACGACTATCTTCAGCATTGCTTTTCACTACACCTTCCATTTTAATCCACTGTGTTTTATTGCTTGTTTGTGGGATGGTTACAACATCCTTGTTCTGTGATTCCCTCTGCTGCGCATTTAAATCCCTGATGTGCACTCAACCTGAGTTCCAGGTTAGCATAATTTTTCTATATACAAATATGTATTTACTGAACATCTTTAAAAAGTATTTGTGTGGGATTTAAGATAACATTGAAATTCCTTTTGCTGATGATTTATAAAACTATTTTCCTCCTGTCTAGACACTTTCAATATTTGCAATTATCTGATGGAAAAATAAACGTTGGAGTATTCGTTCCAAACTTGCATCGGAGAGGGGAAAAAAAAAGGTCTCCATCATGCAAAGTAAATGCTCTTCTGTCAAATCAGCTAGGAAGAATCTGCTAAGAGGCAAAAGACAGGGAGGATGAGTTGGTTAGTGCTGTACTCAGGTGTAGAACTTGGATAAGGAAGGGGAACAGAGTTTTTTATAGCTCCAGGGAGAAGAAGGAAGAAACAAGCTATTATGCCAGAGACGTTTTTCTTGGGCTGATTGCAAAATTAGCTGGAGCTGAAGTTAATTGATTGTGTAGGCAGATGAAACAAACTTGAGATGACTATAAATAGTAACAATCTTGCTTTCCATGCAGCTGTAAATCTGAGCTGGGGAGCTGTCTTAAATTAGTTGTGAACATTCACAAACAAGGGAGGGAGAGTAGAGTAAAATAAAATAAAATAAAACAAAACATGGTCAAATAAAATACACATACACACAGAGCCCAGCACAGAGAGAAATTTTCAGGGTCACCCCTTCCAAGACAGATGAGAGCTAGAATTTGATCTCAGAGATGTTGTGGCCTGATGCATTTTACCTGTCTCACCCCCTCAACCACAGCCTGGGAGAGGCAGAATTCAGTAATTTCTTTCTTTTGTCTTTCCAGGATTTTATGACAGATATTGTTTCTGCCTCTTCATTGAGGAAGAGGGGGAGTGAAGCAAGGGGCTAGGTCTGCTTGTCTGGATACTGACAGCTAGGGCTGCCGGAGAAAGAACACCACATCCTATTAACCATTGGAAATGGGAAAGACATTGTGTGCTCTGTGGAAACTGCGAATACATGTGGGCAGACCCTTGCCGTATTTTTTTTCTCTCTTTAAGGTGGAGGAGTTTGTTTCTTTTCATCAGGATTAAGCTTCATGATTAAACTCTGCTCTACCGGCTGTGATGAACGACAGCCTGATGAGGAAGAGCTATGGTTGAAAACCCAAAAGAGAGATGTCTGTCAAAGTTAGAGCCTTCTCTGCATGTTGCAGGTGGCAGCTTTTAGTATCTGTACCAGTACCTCTGGCCTAGCTGGTCTCCAGAGAAGTTGATCTCCTCGCAGTGTAAAGACTACAGGTGTGAATGTAACCTTCCTTGCGTCACTCCCCTGAGAGCTGCCAGTGGACCTAGCTTTTCATCCACATGGGGCTGTTCTTGGTCATTTGTCTGTCCATCTGCAGGAGGGGGTCACCCTGTAAATACCAACTGACAACTTAATTCTCACAGTTTATGACTAAAAAGGTAGAATGATGTCATCTGAAATTACAGAGTAATTTGAAGTAACAAATGCATGACTAGAATTTGGTTAGGATGAAAGATGTAATATTTGGACTATTTCAAAAGGGGTCATCAGGCTATTACCACTAGCACTACTGTTTGAGCCATACCTGTGGGCTGCACTCTGCTCTGGTGTGTTGGCATCTGTGTTTAGCAGGAGAGACTTCCCACACTGAGGAGTTATGGTTTACAGATACAAGCCAGACAAAAGGGTAGGAGTAGAAAAGACAAACATAAAGGTTTACCCAGCCATTTCAGCAGGCCGCTGGCTAGTCTGGAGGCTGCCTGCTTCCCACATCTCTCACAGGAAGGTGACTGTAGCGACTGTTTTACAAGTAGGGCAAGTGAGGAGCATTCGCATGGTCAGCTGGGTGTGGAGGATGAGTAGTAACTTTTCCAGCTCGGGTAACTCCCTTGGTTGGCTACACTTCTGCTGGGTGATGACAAGGCAGTTCAGGAGCCACCAAAGGCTGTGTGGAAAGGAAGGACAAGCTGGGGCAGTACAGCAGGCCACTTCATGCTGCCATGTGCTCTGCTAGCCCATTTGATGTACCTGAGAGCCACCACACTGGGGGGAAGACTTCCTTGGCTTGGCTATTCTACCAAGGCAAACAGAGCCCAGTCCAGCTCAGCAAAGAGCTTCTGTAGTGTTCTGCTAAATACAGCATATTTGTATGAATTTTAAACCTGTTCACTTCACAGCCCTAGGGAATGAGCCTCTCTACCTACCCTCAGAATGAGCCCATGACATTATGATGTGACTGTGATTCCTCTCTCTGACCCATTAAAGCACATCTGGGACCTCTCCAAAGCACAAGGAGCACCTGAATGTTCTTAAAATGGGTGTAAGATAGGCAGAGTTTATTCTCCTGGATTCGTTCATATGCTCAGGTTTGACCCAGCCTGCCAGGCAATGTCTGCTCAGTACATGTTGCGAGGTCTGCTGTATCAACAGCACCAGATGTGGTGAGTAAACCAAGGCAGTGGTTTGACTGCTAAAGCACCTAGAGGAAAACCCTCTTGGATTGTATTTCTCACGTAGTTTGTTTGCTGATAAGAAAATGCCAATCCAAGAGCCTAGGACTAACCCCTCCCCCCGCAAAAAAAATCATGCATGCACTCTCCATCTGACCTGTCACCTCCCTCCTGACAACTGAAGGCATCTGTGTTTATCTTCTTTTTTACTGAGTTTCAAAAGACAATGCTCTGTTCTCGTGGGGTATTCTTTTATCAGCTGCAGAGCCAGGAACCTAAAAGGAGTTAACCAGGAGGTCACTTTCCAGCCATTTCACTACTCAGTCAGAAAAATCACCTTGAAGCTTCCACGTTTAATCAAGACATTTTTACAGCTTTTCTGCTAAAGGGAGAGGCGCACTTTGATTGAAGATAAAATCCATCAAATGATGCAATTCATTTATTCTGGCGTCGCAGAGTCTCTGACCGTTTGAGGAAAAGACTCACTGCATGTGTACGAGTGCATCATAGAGAGGAAGGCTTCTTTTTCAGGGGGATGGGGGAAGACAGATTGTTTGGCCTGTTCTTCCAGTCCAATTTTAACATCTCTGTCCTGCTGAACCCCATTTGACTGCTCTGAGAAGACAAACAAGACAAATAGCTCCTGTTGAATATGTCCTGTCCAAGGCCTGTCTGTCAGATTTGGCCTCTGATTTCACCAGCTTCTGTGAGTGTACCTTCCATTTGGAAGACACTCACCCCTTTGAAATAACACTATCATTTCATGAGACACGGGAATCAGTTATATACGCCCTCATTTACTTGCCAATATCTGCTAGTGTGCTGTATCATTCATGCTCTACTTGCAAAAAGCCTGCTCACCCTTATCCTGGTCACAGAAGTGAATGGGAAACTTTGGGTCTTCCATGAAGTCTCTGTCTATGCACAGCCATGATCAGTGTTTGCTTCCCTCTCCTTCTGCAGTAAGAAGCATTCTTCCAAGTTTTGAGACACTTTAATTTCTACCACACACCCTATGGTCCCAGCTCCAATGTAGGTTAACACAGATATGTCTGAATGGGAATCAGGTGTGTCCAAAACTCAGGGCCCCTACCAGGATAAGAGCAGAGTTGCAAAATCCCTGAAATACCTGTATTGACACATTTCAACCAGCTGTGTAGCAAGCAATGAGGAAAGGCTTATTTCGTGCCTCTTACCCACTCACACCTCTTTCATGTTTTGCCCAGTTGGACATCTGGCATGTTTTTTGCTACACGCCCAATGCTGAGCTTTCATTTCAGGTGACCCATTCTGATTCTATCAGAACTGACTTCTGCCCTTATAAATGCGTGGAACTCAAGGCTTGTCTTGAGGCAGAGCCAAACACTGGAAACGTTGCTCAGCAATGGGTCAACCTCAAAGGGTTTGAAGCATCTGCTCTTTTATGCTCCCAGGGATTCACATGCTGATGCCCATAACTGTTGGTCTCTGAGTGAGGCAGATGGTATTGTCCTGGGTGTCTGGCCTAGCTGATTCCATCACTGTAGGTTTCTTCTGCAGCTCATCTTACATTTGTTTCCCACTGGAACCATGCAAGAAGAGACTTGCTACTGGCATTATGTTAATGGAAACCAAACGTATGCACCTGGTCCATCCTATTGTACTGAACACGCATCCCAGCTGAGATAGCACAGGGATCTAAAATAACCAACTGCTGAAAGGTTGTGCAGAAAGAAGTTGCAGGAGGATCTTATTTGGACAATAGAAGGGATGACATTATTCCAAGACCAAAAAAGAATGAGAAATTAGTCTGGAAGGAAGATACCAATATGCTGAGACATCAAGACACTTTAGCTACACACATCACACTGATTCAACAGAAAGCATGTAACTCAGTCCCTTGGTCCAAGTTTCCCAAAAGCAAGGGACTTCTAAAATTGTAACCAACACTGACAGATTAGCTGATCTTCAAGTCATAGGTACTATAGATCTCCAGCTGTGTCAGTCCCAGTCCAATATGAATTTCTATGCTGTCTAGTTCTGCCTATGATACCATCATACATGTTCAGCAATATCATGTTATCTCTACTGAACATGAAAATATTGTCTTAGATACGAATTCAGCTTTGTTCATCTCACACCCTAATGTCTCAACTCTGTTAAAAGCAAAATTTTTAGAACTTCTGGCTTCAAACATACAAGTAAGAAAGAAGCCACCAGAGATGTCAGTAGAATAGGCTGGCTCTCAGGACTGGAAAGGGAGGATCAGGGATCTTCAAAGCAGACACAGAGCCTTGAGAGGAAAGTACAGGGGAGTGTGGAAGTCTGTGGCACAACCCGTCTACGGGGCTACAGCAGACAGAGGGCTGGAGGCACAGCCACGGGGTTCCCTGGCCCTGCCGTCCGTGCAGCCCCTCGGGGGGAGGGAAGACGGCTGACCTTCAGCCTCAACAGCAGCACAGCCGTCCAGCAGCACACTCATGAGTTTCTTCTTACACCAGGACCTGCGGGCTCCGGCCCATGGCGGCTCGCTACGGCATGTCGCGCGTCGTGGGTGGCTCGGGTGCCCAGCCAGGGGCCTGGCCCTGGATCGTCAGCATCCAGAGCCCCTGGGGCCACGTGTGCGGAGGGTCCCTCATCAGCCCGCAGTGGGTCCTCACAGCAGCCCACTGCTTCAACGCGGCCAGGTAAGGAGGAGCAGGGAAGGGGGCTATCCCCACAGCACCAGCAGGCGCCCCGTCCGCAGCCCCACGAGCTCCTGCCATCCCGCTGCCTTGCAGTATGCCCGGTGCCAGGGCACTGGCGAGCCCAGCTGAGAGACTGCTCCGCAGAAGGCTGGGCTCGTGCCACCGCTTCCTAGCAGCCTCCAGCTCCACGTTCCTGGTGCCCAAGGCATGCTAGGGCAGTGGCACCCTCCGCAGCGCTGCTTTCCTCCCTGCCTTGGGAAGCAGAAGGCAGGGAACCGCGGGGCTGCTGCAGCACGTGGCTCTGCTCCCTCTGAGGCCTCTCTGCATCTGCCTTCCAGGTACCTCACCATGTGGCGTGTGGTGATCGGGGCCACCCACTTGGCTCAGCTGGGCCCTGAGACCCAAGTGCGCGGTATTTATCGGCTGATACTTCAAGAACACTATGATAACGTCACGGAAAGGAACGACATCGCCTTGCTGGAACTGGACCAGCCTGTCCAGTGCGGCTACTACGTACAGCTGGCCTGCGTGCCCGACGCCTCGCTGAGAGTGTCAGAGCTGACGAGCTGCTACGTCAGCGGTTGGGGTGCCACCATGGCAAGATGTGAGTTCCCAAAGAGTATTCGTGTGCCGAGGGTAAGCTCGGCACGCTGGGGAGGCGGGCTGAGCTTCTGGGCAGCGGTGAAAACCAGAGTCGGGCTGTGGGGACGTACGGCCACGGAGAGATGGGCCCGAGCCATTAGCCAAAGCGAGATGGAAGGGCAAGCCCGGCACAAGGCCTCTGCAGGGGCAAAGGCGAGCCCTAGGGAAGGGCTTCGCCCACACAGGGGAGCAGAAGTGGGAACAGAAGGGCTGCTGGCTGCTAACTCCTTCCTGTGCTCACAGCTGGAGGATCGACCGCTGTCCTGCAGGAGGCCCAGGTCCACCTCATCGATGTCAAGGTCTGCAACAGCAGCCGCTGGTACAGAGGGGCCGTCCACCCCCACAACGTGTGTGCCGGCTATCCGCAGGGCGGCATCGACACCTGCCAGGTAGGAGCGTGCTCCGCGCCAGCCCCCATCAGCACAGGCAGCCCTGTCGCCAGCGCCCAAACGTCCCCCGGCGCGTGTTGCACCTGCCGAGTCGCCCTCCTGCCGCTGGGTCCCCACCGCTGTCAGGGCTTGCCTTCCCTTCCCCGTCTGCAGGCCCTTGCCCAGCACCCCTCTTGTCCCAGAGCCCCGGCACTCTGCCCAGAAAGGCCACCCAGTGCTCTTGCCCCAGCCCAGAGGTCTGCATCCCAGTCCTGGAACGTCCCCCTTCCACAACTCCAGGATCAGCGGGCAGAGAGGAGAGAGAGCGCCCTACCTTGCAGGCCCACCACCCCCTCCCAGACAAGGTCCTGCAGGCTCCAGCACCTGAACAGAGCTTTGCTGGGCACTGGGTACAGCTCTGGCAGGTGCCAGGAGAGAGAAGGAGCCAGCCACAGTGCTGACAGGGGCCACCCAACACCACCAGAACCCTCTGACTCTCCTCCGCTCCGCTGCAGGGTGACAGCGGTGGTCCTCTCGTCTGCCAAGACAAGCACGCCGACTACTTCTGGCTCGTGGGGGTGACCAGCTGGGGGATAGGCTGCGCCAGAGCCAGGCGGCCCGGAGTCTACACCTCCACGCAGCACTTTTACGACTGGATCCTGGTACAGATGGGACTGCACCCAGCAGTCCGGGCTGCTCCAACGGCGCGGGCATGGAGTCATTTTCTCACCGCCTCCACCCGTGCAGAGGCCAAGGCCGATCCCAACACAGTCGGGCACGTTTAGCTCCTGCCCATTCCCACTCCAGAAGCTGGTGGAGTTCTTTACTCGGGTGCAGGAGCTCCTGCAGGAACTAAGGGGGAAAAAGGCTTGAGCAGCAAGAGGAAGAGGATCCAGTGCAGGCTGCAGAGTAGCACCACCCTTTCCTCCTGGGGCAATGCCTGCTGAGATCCAAAGGCAGCCTCAGTGCCAGTGGCCTGCTCGGTCCTGCCCACGCTCCTCTCAGGGCACACACAACTGCTGCTCTTGACTTAGTTCTTGAAATAAAGTTGACCATTTTCACAGCTAACCAGGCTTCAGTCCAGTCTCCTGTGCAAGGCAAGGACTTCCACGCCCAGCACCTGCAGAACGAGGCTGCAGGCAGACAAGTCGGTCACACGGGCAAAGAGTCACTCCAAAAGCTGAAACCGTGCCCGGTCTGAGACGAGGGTGCTCAGAGCCACCGTGGGGTGGAGAAGACTGGCTAGAGGGAGGCTAGCAAGAGGAGAGGAGGAAATGATGTGACACGCAGCCAGCGTTGGGGGTATGCCTTAAGGCACGCAAGCTGAAGATTAGGGCCTGCCGGGAGCCTTCGCTTACTGAACACACCGTGGGAAACGCCTGAGCATGCCAAGAGCTATTGCTGCCTGTAGCAAAGCGAGTGCGAAGCTGACGGGAGTCAGAGTGCCATGAGGAAGAGCCGGATTTCACAGGTAGTTAAGGGGGATTGGTGTGGGAGGTGGCCACACTTGACAGATAACTGAAGGAAGAGCTGGGGTGGTTTTGGGGAGAGAAGTCTGGCAGGGACAGCAGTACCCAGGAAAAAACTGCATCGGTAATGCCGTGGAAGTCCGAGGTGACCCAGCTAACAGTGCCTGAAACAGCAAACCTGTGGACGGCTGTGGCAAACCTGGGAGCAACAGGGGAAAAAATACCCGCGGGGAGGTCCCTTGCTTGGGAGGAGACAGGGGCGGAGAAAGAGGGGAGTCAAGGCATTTGAGGGGCATGTATAGGCATGGAAAAAGGAGGGGAGGGGGGGATCAAGGAGCCAACCCCACAGAGGCAAACTGCTGGTTGGTGTGCTTGTTTGACTGAGCCCTGCAGGTGATCACCTCAGTGCGTCCTACCTCCTCTTGGAGAGCGATTCCCACTCCTTCGTGTGCGGCCCCACTCTGCACCCAGGGCACGGGTGGGTCCAGAGGGCTGGCGGCCAGCAAGGGCAGAAGGGAACACAGGCCACGGCGACCCAGCGGTGGGCAAGAGCGAGTGTCTCGGGCCAGCTACTGTTCGGAGCGCTGTGTGTTTGTGCAATTCACTAGGGAAACCAGAAGCTGGACTAGCTCACGAGCAAAGGAGAGAGACCCTTGCAGTCGTGCAGATGGCCTGTGGTTGCAGCCCACCCGGTTTGTTGAGCTGCCCGGTGGTGCCGATCCTGGGGAAGGCTCAAGAAACGGCGGCTGCCTGTACCTGCAGGCGGGCAGTGGAGTGTGCACAGCGGGAGCCAGCGGTGGTTTGTGCGGCTGTTGAACGGGTTTGGGCTTTCAATGTGCCCAGCCCGGTACACCTGGTTCCTTTCTCCTTGCAGGTTGTATTCAGAGCTGTAATGCTATTTTTTAAAAAAAGCAAAAGCAAAAGCAACCAGCAAACAAAAAAAAAGCTGGGCAATTCCACCCTGCAACGGGTTGTCTCCCCCAGGCCCTGGCCACCCTGCCAGGCGACATTCACCACCACCAGCAGGGTGCAGGAGCGGGCCCGGGGCAGGGCTTTCACAGGCCACCCCTATTTTGAGGCTCCTGGCCGTGCAGTTCCTGGGCAGTGCTCAAGCAATGGCAGCAGTGCCCACAGCCGGTATTTTTGATCTTTCTCCCTTTCTCCCAGGCTCTGGCTCCCTGGTTTCCAGCTGTTCTCTTTCTGCTTTAAAGCCTGTTGTGCTGCTTCTCTTCCCCTTCCTCACTCTGGCTCCTTGTCCCCATCTTTTTTAGCCTCCTCCCTGCCTGCCCCGGCCCCTCGTGCTCCCCCTGCTCCCCCACCCCGGCGGCCACCGTTGCTCGGTCCCTCTCTGCCGCCCTGCCCCACACTCCCCCTCCCGCTGGCCCTCAGGCTCTGGGGGATGTTTCCCGCCCTGCTCTTGGCTTGGGGGAGGGGCCATGGGGCCCGCGGGGGCGGGGCAGGGCCGGGGGAAGTGTCCCTGCAGGGGCAGGCAGCAGGAAGAGGCCCCGGGGCATGCTGGGAGCTGTAGTCCTGGGGCAGGGGCTGCCGGGCGGCCATGCTGGTGCCGGGAGGTGCAGGCTCTGCTCCAGCCATGGCCCGTCTGAGGTGAGGGCTGGGGCTGCCCCTGAGGTGAGTGAGGCCCTTGGGTGGGTGACGGGGTGTCTTCTGCCTGCTGGCTGCCCGGGGGTGGTGGGTGGGAGCTCCAAGCCGGAGCCAGGCCGGCTGGGGCAGCCCCAGGGTGACCCAAGAGCTGGGCAGGGGAAGGAGAAGGGAGACAGACCCCCCATCACAGGCACTGGACACGCCGACTCTCAGACCCCCCCCGAGCCCCCCGAGCCCCGCTCCCCCCCTGCAGCTGCCCTGTCCCCAGCCCCTCCCCTGAGGCCTGTCCCGCAGCCCCAGGCTGCCCCACGGCCTGTCCTGGCAGCGGCGAGCGGGGCCTCAGGCAGGCCCAGGGCTCTGTTAGCACAGTGGGGAAGGAGCGGTGTCTGCAGGAGCTGCTGCAGCAGGAGGGGCTCCAGCCTGGGGCCTGCTGTGACAGTCACGGTTCTTTCCCTCTGCCAGAGGCCGTGCCAGGGCTCGGTGGTCTGTTCCTGCCCTGGGGATGTCGTCAGCTGCATCCAGCTCAGGCTGAAGCTGAGGAGATGGGCAAAAGGAAAAGCAGCCGGAGAAGGACACGAAGGGGATCCGGCTGCAAGCTGCCCCCAGCTGCAGACAAGAGACAGCCGGCCTCTCCGCGTGAGGAAGGGTCCCTGTGAGTAGTCCTGAGCAGAGCTGGTCACCAACATGCACCGCGGGGTCTGTGTGCGTAACCAAAGCACGGTATAGCTGTGGGGGCGGGGTGTGTGTGTGTGTGCGCAGTGAGGCTGTGTATGTAGGAAGCCTCATATTGTAAGAGCTGAGAGAGGCAGAGACAGAAGTGTCTCAACAGTAAAATGCTCCCAGCAGCACCAAGAGCGGGAGCGGCAGTGAGTCCTGGGCCCTTGTGTTATAATCAGATCTGAATTTTGAATTTCACTGATAATTAATTGTTTTGAATAAACAACTAATTTCTTATAGTTAATTATTTCCTGATTCAATTAATTTACATTATGGTAAGGAGTAGACAAAACCTCACTTATGCTAAGAGACAGCAGATGCAGGCCTTAGGAAGATGGCCAAAGCTGAAGCTGCTGTGGATTGGGAAACTGTACAGAACACAGAACGAGGAGGGAGGGAGGCAGGTACAAGGGGTGAAATTGTACGTTCTCAGCTAGTTCTCTTATGTGATGAAACCATCGAAACAAAGGAATGTTGCTGTGAAGACTCTCCCGTCCTCCCCATCCTAATTTGTATATCAGAGATTTTGATCAGTAAAATAACCAATGATTAGATTAGGATAGGACTATTAAGAAAGTTATAGAATAGGGCGGACCAATCATTGTAACTGTCAAAATTAATAGCGGGCATAAGATGCATGCTTATGTTAAAATCTGTTAAAGATCCTGACTTTGCAGAAAAAGGGTATAAGATGTTGAATTTTTGATGTAACTTTGAAGCCCGTCGGGTGGAGCTGTCCCCGTGCTTCCCAGCGCTGCAATAAAGACGTGCCGGCTTATCTGCAAGTGTGTAGATAAATTTGTTGTGATTGCGACCCTCCGTCCACACTTGGGGCCGTGTCACCCCTCTTGTGCTCCGGGTGCCTCCCTGTGCCTGTGCCCTCCCACCTTCCATCACTGGCGTCACTCTTTTGCTTCCCTGTACCTTTCTTCTTCTGTCTGTTCTTGTCCCCTGCTCCCTCTTCGTCCCTCTCTGCTTTCCAAGCCCCTCTCTTGTTCTGCTATTCTACCTGCCCCTTTGGTTTTCCTTGCTCTCCCTCTGTCCTGCTCCCTGCCCCTCTTTTTTCCTTCCTCTGTCTCTGTCCTGCAGCGCATGGCTGGTTTTTCATTCACTGCCTCTTTGTCCCAATCTGCATTCCTCCTTGATGTTCCCAATCTCTCTGGCTTCTTGCCTGAGATGCTTTTTCTCTCTTGTTTGTAACAGGAGACGCTGTTCTCTAAAAACATGACGGCATTCTTTTGGCAAGCCGCTGAAACGCTGAGAAGATCCCCTCCTGGGAACACTGTGCAATATTCTTCCTGTCTGCAAGTGGCACCTGTTCATCAGAATGGATTCCAGAACCCAAGGGGCAGTTAACCTCCAGAAGTCTTAAACCTTCTGGGGAATCGCACAGACTATTTCTTGCTAAGAAGATGAAGGCTCTGTTGTTCCAGCTGTCCTTAGTGTTTCGAGACAACAAGCACTTGCACTGGTACTTGTTCTTTTCTGATCTGTGGCTCCTGTGAATGTTTCTCCAAGTTCTTGGTTTCCTGTCCGGGTGACTCTCCAGAGGACTGTAAAAATCAGTCTTCGTGGAGACTCTCTGTGCTGCGGAGCTGCCTGTATCGTTGTTGTCACCCAGCTGCCTACAAACGGCTCCCAACCCCAGACAGTGGGGCGGCATTTCTGATCTGCTGGAAGGGGGTGTCTCCATTTTTAGTGTTGTTTCTTTCAGGGAGCACTGTGAGCGTGGCAGATCCTAAGCAGAAATACACTCGATTTGAACAAGTCGGGCAAGGGTAAGTCCCGTCACAGTTACTGCTACAAAATCACGGGCCAGGTATTTTGCTGGTGTGATATCAAGCGTGAAGTCGGGCAAGCTCCAAACGTGTTCAGACCCTGGGCTTAGATTCTGCTGTCTCTCAGTACTGATCAGAATTGGTGCCTGTGGTCAGAAGGCGTCGTCAAAGAGCACTTGATGCTGGCAACGTCTTGTCTGCAGCGAGGGGCAGGACCTGGAAGATCTACTGTCCCTCAAGTTTGTAACACCCGTTTGCTTGTTTTCTTAGGGGAAATCATTTTTGTGTGTCTCAAAATAATACGGCCACGCTAAAGAAAGGAGAAAAATCTTTATTGCCTGAAAGAGCAACTTAGAACCTGATAGCTGTCAGATAAATAACACTTCTCAAGAACATTTCTTTCCACTCTTTTGCTTTAAAAAAGTATTTAGTGATCAGGATTATAATGGTATAGTTTAGAAACTGCAACCAGAGGTTAAATATTCAGCTCTCTTTTCTGGCAGAGGTAGTGAAAACCAACCATTCAGTAATACATGCAGTGTCAATGCACTGTCCTTTCCTCAGATGGCTGGCACGTGTGTTCAGGGCTCTCAGAATGACTGCATGGTGTTGCTGGAGTTTTGCAGATAGATCCAAAGAAGAGGTCTAAGAAGGCACAGCTAGACTGGGCGTGTGTTACATTCTCTGGAAAAAACCACACACACCCCCGCAAGAAAAAAAAATAAAATAAAAAAGGAAAAGGAAAAAACTAAACCCCAACAGAGCAAAACTGGAGAAAAGGGGAAAAGAATGAAATCTATTATTTTCCAGTATCTGTAGGCACCCTGCCCTTCAGTTTTGGACTGAAAGAATTTAGTATGAACTCTGGAGATTTGCACCAGCCCTTTTTCTTCCTCTTGGACCTAAGTTTTCACTTGGATAGCCTGCATGGCAGGGGGCTTCTGGGCTGCTGCGCTGTGCACTGCTGGCTGAAGGAGTGGAGGAACCAAGGTGTTTTAGAAACACTACAGGCAGCAGAGTCAGGGTCTAAACCACTTCTCGTGTCTCTGCTGCTGGGCTTTCACTGTCAGGGCTTTCACTTCCAGGGTCTAAACCACTTCTCGTGTCTCTGCTGCTCTTTTGTTTCTAGGGCGTCTGGAACTGTCTATACAGCACTCGACATCACCACAGGACAAGAGGTGGGTGTCAGCAGCCCCAGCAGATTTGGCAGGGGTTCAGCGCTTTCCCCCCTGGTGCGAACAGCAGATGGGCTTTCGGATCGCCAGGAGATCTTTACTGCAAAGACTTCCACATGGCTGGGGGCTTGTGGCTGGGGGTGGGGGCAGTGTCCGAACACTGGGCTCCCCCCTGGGCTGCACAATCACTGACGGACACCCACCCCTCATCCTGCCCAGCCGCACGCCCGACGTGCAGCCCCCCAGCGATGTCTCCCCACCCACGCACCATTCCGTGCCCCCCCAGCCGTATGCCCCCCAAGACCCCAACTACGCATCCCTCCATTTCCATTTACCCCCTCAGCCGTGCCCCCCCCATGCCCCTCACCCACTTTGGGCCGAGCTCTCCTGTGCTCCCCAGCCATGTCCCCCCACCCAGCCATGCCCCCCCCCATTTTGGGCGATGCCCCCTGAGCCCCTCCAGCCATGCCCCTGCACCCCTGCTGGCCCCTCCCCCCGTGCTTTGCCCGCACCCCCGGGCTCCGCTCCCCTGCCCGCGCGCCCCCGACCCGGCCGTGGCCCCGCCCCCCGCCCCTCCCCATTGGCTCCCGCCGCGCCGCTCCCCTGTTAGTTTTCGAATATAAATAGGGGCGGCCGCGGGCGCGCGCCCCCCCCCCTTCGCGCACCGGACGGCGGAGCATCGGCGCGGCCCCGCTCCGCTCCGCCGGGGCCGGGAACGGTCGCTCCAACGGGTGTCATTAACGCCTCCCTTCCTTTCCTGCACTCGCCATGGCGGCGCAGGGCGGCCCCGGTGGCCGTGGGCTAGCCGGAGTGGCCAGGAGGCGAGCGGGCATGTCGCCGGTCACCCCGCTGACGCTGGATATGGACAAGCTGGTGGGACTGGGAAGGTGAGTGGAGACGGGGGGGCTGCCCCGCACCGCACCCCCCTCCCCCCCACGCGTGAATGCTGCCGGCTCAGGGCAGTGCTGAGCACGGAGGGGGGGGACACCACCCACCGCCCCACCCGAGGGGGGCACCCCGAGGGGTACCGGTGGGTCCCCACGGGCTGATCGCCGCCCCCGCCCTGCCCGCAGCCACTGGGACACCCCGAAGCGGCGGGTGGCGGGGCTGTCCTTGCAGAGGCGCCGGGCCAGCCCGTGCCGGGGGTCGGCAGCCTTGGGCTCCCCCCGCAGCTCCGTCTCCTCCGAGTCCTCGGACGCGGGTGAGCGATGGGTGCTGTTGCCACACCCGCCCCTGCCCCGACCCCCCTCCTCCCCGGGGCTGGGGGTGTGCAGGGGGAGCTGTGCCGAGGGGGTGGGCGTTGGGCAGGGGGTCACTGCATGCGGGGGTGGGCTGGGAAGGCAGGGGAGGGGTTTGAGGGTGGGGAAGGGTCTTTCTGGGGGTGCACGTGGGAGCCGGGTCCCCCACTCTGTCTCAGCTCCTGGCCATGCTCTGAGTCAAACTGGGATTTTAAACGGGGATTTCCTCCCCAGCGCTTCCTTCCCTGTGCTGGATGATGGGTGGGAGCCCCCCCACCCGCCCAGGCCTGCACCCCGGTAGAATAGCAGAACAAGAGAGGGGCTTGGAAAGCAGAGAGGGACAAAGAGGGAGCAGGGGACAAGAACAGACAGAAGAAGAAAGGTACAGGGAAGCAAAAGAGTGATGCCAGTGATGGAAGGTGGGAGGGCACAGGCACAGGGAGGCACCCGGAGCACAAGAGGGGTGACACGGCCCCAAGTGTGGACGGAGGGTCGCAATCACGACAAATTTATCTACACACTTGCAGATAAGCCGGCACATCTTTATTGCAGCGCTGGGAAGCACAGGGACAGCTCCACCCGACGGGCTTCAAAGTTACATCAAAAATTCAACATCTTACACCCTTTTTCTGCAAAGTCAAGATCTTTAACAGATTTTAACATAAGCATGCATCTTATGCCCGCTATTAATTTTGACAGTTACAATGATTGGTCCGCCCTATTCTATAACTTTCTTAATAGTCCTATCCTAATCTAATCATTGGTTATTTTACTGATCAAAATCTCTGATATACAAATTAGGATGGGGAGGATGGGAGAGTCTTCACAGCAACATTCCTTTGTTTCGATGGTTTCATCACATAAGAGAACTAGCTGAGAACGTACAATTTCACCCCTTGTACCTGCCTCCCTCCCTCCTCGTTCTGTGTTCTGTACAGTTTCCCAATCCACAGCACCTTCAGCTTTGGCCATCTTCCTAAGGCCTGCATCTGCTGTCTCTTAGCATAAGTGAGGTTTTGTCTACTCCTTACCATAATGTAAATTAATTGAATCAGGAAAGAATTAACTATAAGAAATTAGTTGTTTATTCAAAACAATTAATTATCAATGAAATTCAAAATTCAGATCTGATTATAACACAAGGGCCCAGGACTCACTGCCGCTCCCGCTCTTGGTGCTGCTGGGAGGATTTTACTATTGAGACACTTCTGTCTCTGCCTCTCTCAGCTCTTACAATATGAGGCTTCCTACATACACAGCCTCACTGCGCACACACACACACACACCCTGCCCCCACAGCTATACCGTGCTTTGGTTACACACACAGACCCCGTGGTGCATATTGGTGACCAGCTCTGCTCAGGACTACTCACAGGGACCCTTCCTCACGCCGAGAGGCCGGCTGTCTCTTGTCTGCAGCTGGGGGCAGCTTCCAGCCAGATCCCCTTCGTGTCCTTCTCCAGCCGCTTTTCCTTTTGCCCATCTCCTCAGCTTCAGCCTGAGCTGGATGCAGCTGACGACATCCCCAGGGCAGGAACAGACCACCGAGCCCCTGGCACGGCCTCTGGCAGAGGGAAAGAACCCTGACTGTCACAGCCGGCCCCAGGCCGGAGCCCCTCCTGCTGCAGCCGCTCCTGCAGACCCCGCTCCTTCCCCGCACTGCTGCTGAAGGCCCCTGGGTTAACAGAGCCCTGGGCCTGCCCGAGGTCCCGCTCGCCGCTGCCAGGACAGGCCGTGGGGCAGCCTGGGGCTGCGGGACTGGCCTCAGGGGAGGGGCTGGGGACGGGGCAGCTGCAGGGGGGGAGCGGGGCTGGGGGGGATCAGGGGGGCTCTGGGAGTCGGCGTGTCCAGTGCCTGTGCTGGCTGGTCTGTCTCCCTTCTCCTTCCCCTCCCCAGCTCCCAGGTCACCCCCGGGGATGCCCCAACTGACCCGGCTCTGGCTTGGAGCTCCCACCCACCACCCCCAGGCAGCCAGCAGGCAGGAGACACCCCCTCCCCCGTGCAAGGGCCTCGCTCACCTCAGGGGCAGCCCCAGCCCTCACCTCAGACAGGCCATGGCTTGAGCAGAGCCTGTACCTCCCGGCACCAGCCCCTGTCCCAGGACTACAGCTCCCAGCATGCCCCGGGGCCTCTTCCTGCTGCCTGCCCCTGCAGGGACACTTCCCCCGGCCCTGCCCCGCCCCCGCGGGCCCCATGGCCCCTCCCCCAAGCCAAGAGCAGGGCGGGAAACATCCCCCAGAGCCTGAGGGCCAGCGGGAGGGGGAGTGTGGGGCAGGGCGGCAGAGAGGGACCGAGCAACGGTGGCCGCCGGGGTGGGGGAGCAGGGGGAGCACGAGGGGCCGGGGCAGGCAGGGAGGAGGCTAAAAAAGATGGGGACAAGGAGCCAGAGTGAGGAAGGGGAAGAGAAGCAGCACAACAGGCTTTAAGGCAGAAAGAGAACAGCTGGAAACCAGGGAGCCAGAGCCTGGGAGAAAGGGAGAAAGATCAAAAATACCGGCTGTGGGCACTGCTGCCATTGCTTGAGCACTGCCCAGGAACTGCACGGCCAGGAGCCTCAAAATAGGGGCGGCCTGTGAAAGCCCTGCCCCGGGCCCGCTCCTGCACCCTGCTGGTGGTGGTGAATGTCGCCTGGCAGGGTGGCCAGGGCCTGGGGGAGACAACCAGTTGCAGGGTGGAATTGCCCAGCTTTTTTTTTGTTTGCTGGTTGCTTTTGCTTTTGCTTTTTTAAAAAAATAGCATTACAGCTCTGAATACAACCTGCAAGGAGAAAGGAACCAGGTGTACCGGGCTGGGCACATTTAAAGCCCAAACCCGTTCAACAGCCGCACAAACCACCGCTGGCTCCCGCTGTGCACACTCCACTGCCCACCTGCAGGTACAGGCAGCCGCCGTTTCTTGAGCCTTCCCCAGGATCGGCACCACCAGGCAGCTCAACAAAGCGGGTGGGCTGCAACCACAGGCCATCTGCACGACTGCAAGGGTCTCTCTCCTTTGCTCGTGAGCTAGTCCAGCTTCTGGTTTCCCTAGTGAATTGCACAAACACACAGCGCTCCGAACAGTAGCTGGCCCGAGACACTCGCTCTTGCCCACCGCTGGGTCGCCGTGGCCTGTGTTCCCTTCTGCCCTTGCTGGCCGCCAGCCCTCTGGACCCACCCGCGCCCTGGGTGCAGAGTGGGGCCGCACACGAAGGAGTGGGAATCGCTCTCCAAGAGGAGGTAGGACGCACTGCGGTGATCACCTGCAGGGCTCAGTCAAACAAGCACACCAACCAGCAGTTTGCCTCTGTGGGGTTGGCTCCTTGATCCCCCCCCTCCCCTCCTTTTTCCATGCCTATACATGCCCCTCAAATGCCTTGACTCCCCTCTTTCTCCGCCCCTGTCTCCTCCCAAGCAAGGGACCTCCCCGCGGGTATTTTTTCCCCCTTGCTCCCAGGTTTGCCACAGCCGTCCACAGGTTTGGTGTTTCAGGCGCTGTTAGCTGGGTCACCTCGGACTTCCACGGCATTACCGATGCAGTTTTTTCCTGGGTACTGCTGTCCCTGCCAGACTTCTCTCCCCAAAACCACCCCAGCTCTTCCTTCAGTTATCTGTCAAGTGTGGCCACCTCCCACACCAATCCCCCTTAACTACCTGTGAAATCCGGCTCTTCCTCATGGCACTCTGACTCCCGTCAGCTTCGCACTCGCTTTGCTACAGGCAGCAATAGCTCTTGGCATGCTCAGGCGTTTCCCACGGTGTGTTCAGTAAACGAAGGCTCCCGGCAGGCCCTAATCTTCAGCTTGCGTGCCTTAAGGCATACCCCCAACGCTGGCTGCGTGTCACATCATTTCCTCCTCTCCTCTTGCTAGCCTCCCTCTAGCCAGTCTTCTCCACCCCACGGTGGCTCTGAGCACCCTCGTCTCAGACCGGGCACGGTTTCAGCTTTTGGAGTGGCTCTTTGCCCGTGTGACCGACTTGTCTGCCTGCAGCCTCGTTCTGCAGGTGCTGGGCATGGAAGTCCTTGCCTTGCACAGGAGACTGGACTGAAGCATGGTTAGCTGTGAAAATGGTCAACTTTATTTCAAGAACTAAGTCAAGAGCAGCAGTTGTGTGTGCCCTGAGAGGAGCGTGGGCAGGACCGAGCAGGCCACTGGCACTGAGGCTGCCTTTGGATCTCAGCAGGCATTGCCCCAGGAGGAAAGGGTGGTGCTACTCTGCAGCCTGCACTGGATCCTCTTCCTCTTGCTGCTCAAGCCTTTTTCCCCCTTAGCACCTGCAGGAGCTCCTGCACCCGAGTAAAGAACTCCACCAGCTTCTGGAGTGGGAATGGGCAGGAGCTAAACGTGCCCGACTGTGTTGGGATCGGCCTTGGCCTCTGCACGGGGGTGGAGGCGGTGAGAAAATGACTCCATGCCCGCGCCGTTGGAGCAGCCCGGACTGCTGGGTGCAGTCCCATCTGTACCAGGATCCAGTTGTAAAAGTGCTGCGTGGAGGTGTAGACTCCGGGCCGCCTGGCTCTGGCGCAGCCTATCCCCCAGCTGGTCACCCCCACGAGCCAGAAGTAGTCGGCGTGCTTGTCTTGGCAGACGAGAGGACCACCGCTGTCACCCTGCAGCGGAGCGGAGGAGAGTCAGAGGGTTCTGGTGGTGTTGGGTGGCCCCTGTCAGCACTGTGGCTGGCTCCTTCTCTCTCCTGGCACCTGCCAGAGCTGTACCCAGTGCCCAGCAAGGCTCTGCTCAGGTGCTGGAGCCTGCAGGACCTTGTCTGGGAGGGGGTGGTGGGCCTGCAAGGTAGGGCGCTCTCTCCTCTCTGCCCGCTGATCCTGGAGTTGTGGAAGGGGGACGTTCCAGGACTGGGATGCAGACCTCTGGGCTGGGGCAAGAGCACTGGGTGGCCTTTCTGGGCAGAGTGCCGGGGCTCTGGGACAAGAGGGGTGCTGGGCAAGGGCCTGCAGACGGGGAAGGGGAGGCAAGCCCCAACAGCGGTGGGGACCCAGCGGCAGGAGGGCGACTCGGCAGGCGCAACACGCGCCGGGGGACGTTTGGGCGCTGGCGACAGGGCTGCCTGTGCTGCTGGGGGCTGGCGCGGAGCACGCTCCTACCTGGCAGGTGTCGATGCCGCCCTGCGGATAGCCGGCACACACGTTGTGGGGGTGGACGGCCCCTCTGTACCAGCGGCTGCTGTTGCAGACCTTGACATCAATGAGGTGGACCTGGGCCTCCTGCAGGACAGCAGTCGATCCTCCAGCTGTGAGCACAGGAAGGAGTTAGCAGCCAGCAGCCCTTCTGTTCCCACTTCTCCTCCCCTGTGTGGGCGAAGCCCTTCCCTAGGGCTCGCCTTTGCCCCTGCAGAGGCCTTGTGCCGGGCTTGCCCTTCCATCTCGCTTTGGCTAATGGCTCGGGCCCATCTCTCCGTGGCCGTATGTCCCCGCAGCCCGACTCTGGTTTTCGCCACCGCCGCTGCCCAGAAGCCCAGCCCGCCTCCCCAGCGTGCCGAGCTTACCCTCGGCACACGAATACTCTTTGGGAACTCACATCTTGCCATGGTGGCACCCCAACCGCTGACGTAGCAGCTCGTCAGCTCTGACACTCTCAGCGAGGCGTCGGGCACGCAGGCCAGCTGTACGTAGTAGCCGCACTGGACAGGCTGGTCCAGTTCCAGCAAGGCGATGTCGTTCCTTTCCGTGACGTTATCGTAGTGTTCATGAAGTATCAGCCGATAAATACCGCGCACTTGGGTCTCAGGGCCCAGCTGACCCAAGTGGGTGGCCCCGATCACCACATGCCACATGGTGAGGTACCTGGAAGGCAGATGCAGAGAGGCCTCAGAGGGAGCGGAGCCACGTAATGCAGTAGCCCCGTGGTTCCCTGCCTTCTGCTTCCCAAGGCAGGGAGGAAAGCAGCGCTGCGGAGGGTGCCACTGCCCTAGCATGCCTTGGGCACCAGGAACGTGGAGCTGGAGGCTGCTAGGAAGCGGTGGCACGAGCCCAGCCTTCTGCGGAGCAGTCTCTCAGCTGGGCTCGCCAGTGCCCTGGCACTGGGCATACTGCAAGGCAGCGGGATGGCAGGAGCTCGTGGGGCTGCGGACGGGGCGCCTGCTGGTGCTGTGGGGATAGCCCCCTTCCCTGCTCCTCCTTACCTGGCCGCGTTGAAGCAGTGGGCTGCTGTGAGGACCCACTGCGGGCTGATGAGGGACCCTCCGCACACGTGGCCCCAGGGGCTCTGGATGCTGACAATCCAGGGCCAGGCCCCTGGCTGGGCACCCGAGCCACCCACGACGCGCGACATGCCGTAGCGAGCCGCCATGGGCCGGAGCCCGCAGGTCCTGGTGTAAGAAGAAACTCATGAGTGTGCTGCTGGACGGCTGTGCTGCTGTTGAGGCTGAAGGTCAGCCGTCTTCCCTCCCCCCGAGGGGCTGCACGGACGGCAGGGCCAGGGAACCCCGTGGCTGTGCCTCCAGCCCTCTGTCCGCCTTAGCCCCGTAGACGGGTTGTACCAGCAGCCTGGGTGCTGGCAAGGAGCTGAGGCTCCCACAGGGAGTTTGGGAAGCTGTGGAGTGGCCACAGGGGCCGCGCGGGCCCCCTCCAGGGAAGCCCGTCAAGGGCTGCCCGAGCTCCCTCCCAGAGCCTTGGCCCACTTACCCACAGCTGTCCCACATGCCGTGCGCAGGCCGGCACACGGCCAGCAGGACGAGGAGGGCGAGCAATTTCATTGCTGCCGGCGGCACGTGTCAGCGTCAGCTGCAAGAACGAGGTCTGGTTGCCTCCAGCGCAGCTGCCGACGTACTGCCCGCAGCAGTCTCGCTGCCTCTGATGGCCTTGGCCCTGGGGCTGATGTCACAGAGCCGCCGTTTCTGGGCGTGGGGCACGGTGGCCTCTCAAGGGGGGGTGGAGGTGGGGGTGTCAGCAATACGGGGGGTTTCCAAGCAGGAGGGGAGGCGGAAGCTGGGATCGGACAGCCCTGACAAACCCCTGCTGAACACTCTGCCTGTGGGATGAGGGCGTGCAGGCCCCGTGGCTGGCAGCGGCAGAGGCTGGGCTTTCTTTAAAAATGGATGCTGCCCAAAGGAAAAAAAAAAAAAGAAATGAACCATTACTTTCCAAACTCAGTTACTGACGGGCTCAAGCAGTGTTCTGCTGGTTACCAGCAATATGCAGAAATGGGACTTAGGGGACCACCTGCACCTGCGTCTGCAATTCCAGTCCCTTACTATCCCAGGCCAACATGGCCCGTCATTCGATTAATCCATTTATCAAGGTGTCTTCAGCTTGCTGGCAATTTTGCCCTGCCAGTGCTCTGGGAATGCTGCTTGCTGTCCCAGGGCCTTGTTCCTCTCAGGAACCTCAAAATGCTCACTTAGGTTCCTGTTTGCTACAGACACGGGCTCTTTTAGTGCTCAGAAAAGATGAGGGGCACATGCCACACCTCAAGGAGCTCCAGTACCTCTAGGACATGTTTATCCCAGCAATATTTAGGCCCACATGTTCTTCTGAAGGCCACTGAGGTCGAGAGAAGAGCAGGGAGACAAGTGACAGAGCGCTGATGCACTCAGATCTGGGTTGCAGGGACAGCAGTGTCTACCACCCCATGTCCTGCCCCTTCTGAGCTGGCTGGCACCTTCACAGCAGGGACAGCCAAGGGGCACACGGTGCCACCCCCTATCTGCCACAAAACCTAGCACCAAACCTGCAGCAGTTTTCATCTACTCGACTATGCCAGGCAACAGAAGGAGCTGTGACAAGTCCTGCTCAGCCATCCCCGTTTCGCTGGCAGAAACCTCTACAAGTGGGGCAGGAGGGACAAGCCGGGGCCCCTCTGATGCTCACAGGGAGCACCCGCAGCCCCTTCCTTCCCACCGCCAAACCTCTGTCCGCTTGGCTGGGACTGACTTCACCGCGTTCCTCCCTGCTCATCTCTCGGCATACACCAGTCCCCAACCCCATTTCAGGCCTCTGCGCCTGCTATCGTTCCACTGCAGTTATTTTGCCACCCTGTAAACCTGAACTTCCTACCAAAACACAAAAGAGGGCCACGAAAATGACCAGAGGGATGGAACACCTCCCCTGTGAGCACAAGCTGAGCGAGTTGGGGTTGTTCAGCCTGGAGAAGAGAAGGCTCCGGGAAGACCTTCTAGCACCCTTCCAGTGCTTAAAGGGGGCCTAGAAGAAAGATGGGGACAGACTTTTTAGCAGGGCCTGTTGCAATAGGACAAGGGGTAACGGTTTTAAACTAAAGAGGCCAGATTCGGACTAGATATAAGGAAGAAATTTTTTACGCTGAGGGTGGTGAAACACAGGCACAGGCTGCCCAGAGAGGTGGCAGAAGCCCCATCCCTGGAGACATCCAAGATCAGGCTGGATGCGGCTCTGAGCAACCTGATGCAGCTAAAGATGTCCCTGCTCACTGCAGGGGGGCTGGACTGGATGGCCTCTAATGGTCCCTTCCAGCCCAAACCACTGTAGGATTCCACTGATTTTTCAGCTGAAAAGCACCCAGAGTGGAGACTAACACGAGGGGGCTCCATCTGATGCCTTCGAGTTCAGCTGATGACAAAACCAGGACACAGCGCAGCTCTTTCACCTGCAGCCGCTTTGCGTTTTACCTGCAGAAGGTCCTGGGCAGACCCTCGCCTGCCCACGTCCACCTCCAGGCAGCAGCTCCAAAAGGCCCGAAACTCAGCGGACAGTTGCTCGGGGTTCTGCAGCTCTGGTGTCCCGTTGGTCGCTATCAGATCCATCGCCTAGAGAGACAAGAAACACAAGACTCCACCTGTTTCTTTCTTACCCAGAACTGCTCACAGAGAGCCCATTTTTTAAGGTCCAGCCTCCAGTGCCAGTTTCCTCCCTGGCAGAGGGTTAGAGATGATTTTTCTCTACCTACAAAAAACCTCTGATGCAGCCACAGCTACTCCAACATCAACGTGATCTTGCCTCGACAGCTGATTGCAGTGGCTGACCTAGTTAGGAGGAACTCCATCAGCAAAAGCACATTTGGCTTCTCTGTGCATCGACACCAGCTTTCCTGGCTATTTTAAAGAGTGAACTTGGTCCAGCTGTATTATTTCAAAGGATTCGGACATAAAATGCATCCCTGCAGTGCTCACTGCTCCCTAAAGTACAGCTTCCTTAAAACAAAGGTAGTCCAGATTTTCCCTCTGTTCTAGATAAAAATGGTAACTAGAGGATAAAAAAGTAGATCCATCAGCTTATTCCTTGGCTAAACAGAAACATTTGGAACCTCATTTTCAACACAGACACGTTAGCTGTTTGCACAAATATATTATGAAGAAAACACATAACTGGGCAGACAGGAGCCACCCGCAACTCTGTCTTTCAGCAGTCTCCAAATTCCAGATCAGCAAGTCTTCCTGACAGACCTCATGCCAAGGAATTAGAACGTAATTTTGCAAAACATGGGGCGAGCATTATCCGGGGCAGTTCACTTGGAACCAAGGTCTAACACGCTGCGAAGCTGGACAGATGAGTTCATTCTGCTTTTGTAAGACGTTCTTCAGAACGGCAAGACAAATGTTTTGAACTGTTTGAACCTAAACTTGCAGAATATGTCCCAAATATACAGCAATAATAATAGAAATAGGCCTAGGAGTCTTCCATACAAATGTCCGCCATGACAAGAACAGCTCTGCACTACTGGCGTTTAAAGAGACGGTGGCCAAAGGGACTTTGCTCTTATCCTCTTAAAGGTAGAGGAAAATTTCCAGGCCTAAAAAGGCAAATGAACTATCCTAGAGGAAAAACAATAAAAGGAAGTTTCTCTACTTTTCCCACAACAGAAGTGTCACAAAATCAGTCCTGTCCCGTCCCTCTGCAGCTGCCCTCAGGCACCGGGCACAGCGGTGAGCCGGAGGGCCTGTCCTCACTGCGGTTAAATGGTGCTGCCCCAGGGACCTCCCTTCTCCTGCGGTAAAGGAACACAGCACCCATGCCAGCCTTGGGAATTTTATTCCGGCTACATTCGCCTGGCTGTGAAACAGGAATGCCTAGGATTTGGTTTGTTCGGTATTTTTAAAACTGAAACTGGGGAGGTCCAACCAGCGTTTCAAAGGACGTTTATCGCACCAATATTTGTCCCTCAGGCCCCAGGCATATGCCTGGTGGAAGGAAATCCCAGTGAGAGAAAACAAACACCGTCACAGAAATATCCAGGCCACTCTTGGCTGGAAAATGGTTCATTCCTGTGAGTTCTGCATCGGCTGGAAAGAACGTGAGCAACAGGGGACGCATTTGCTCTACACGTGGAAAACGACAATCATATCTACATTCAGACTGGTGTTAACTCTTTGATCAATGATCCTTTAATGCCCTTAGAGTACATGTAGGTATTTCAACTCCTGTCAGGAACGGAAGCTGCTGCGTGCCTTGCACTGTTAAAACAAGCATTCACGAAAATGTGAAAGAACATCCTTTGGTTTCCAGGCTTCGCAGAACTCCCTGGATGGGATCTAAATGTGACTATTAAACCCAACAGCTACTGTGTGCCATCAGCTAAAAACCTGACCTGTAAAGACGGGTCTTGCTTATCAGCTCTCCTGTTTGGATGCAGCTGAGAGCTCTCGCTGCACTCTGTGATTCCACACACAACAGCAGAAGGATCCTGTCCCTGTTGGGGCTGATTCACTTTCATAAAACCAGCTGGGAACTGGGGAACTTCAGGCGGTCCATCACAAGCTGTTCACTGTTCCCAGCTCAGGGGCAACAGCCCCTGCCCAAGAGCCCAGGAAGTGAACACAGGTGGGACCAACTCCAGGTGCCTGATTTTAACCTCCTGCAGTTTTACTCAGGCACCTGAAGACACCGTGAAGCTCTGAGTGCTCAAGCTGATCTCAACTCCCGCAGCAGACGAGGCATGTAGGGAGAAAAAGAGCATCTCAAATAATCTGGACAAGGGCAGGAATGGCTGAATGTGAATTTGATCAGAGAGAAAAAATCCAGTTCCCTGCCTCACAGTTGACCCGAGGCTTCTCCAGGAGCCCTAAGCAACCTTTGAGGTTAAGGAAGCTGGGAATTTTCAGCCTGCAAACCAGGGACACAGGCCTACTGCCACCCTGCCAGCTGCGGTGCACTCAGCTGACTCAGCATCAGGCTGAACCCAAACCTCTTTACTTCTTCTCCCCCCTCAGGAGGTGGCACAGTGCACACCGCTCCTCCTGTGTGCGCTGGAACCAACAACCCCGGGCACCTACCAAACCAAAACAAGCCTTCCAAGAAAACTCAGGAATCTTTGTTCAAGCAGAGCGGAGGACTGACACTGGTGTAGTTGTTGTATTCCTTTCTTAAGTAGCCTGCCTGGGGGTATGTCCTGACCCTTCTGCTGTTTCTTCTCTCGGCCTGCAGCACACAGTCTGGGTGCCATAGACCAGAGAGAGCACAGCCTTATTGCTATGGGAAAAGCTACACGTCATGCTCTATTTCAATTCCAGCCTCAACACAAACGATCTATCTATACACACGGTCACAATTAATTTCCTCATACATTCCTGCATCCCTATCAGGAATTAACTGTGCAGCACCTAACTTTGTTCCAGCTACCAGTCATGAGGTTTTATCTTGGTATACACACCTTCACTATCACACACTCATTTGGGATAAGAGCTGGTCATTTCATTTTAAGGAATGAGGATGAAACGGAAAACCTCAAAACATTAAAAATACATTTGTTTACTCCAAGTTTCTGTGCTAAAACCCATTTTTAGAAAGTCATTTGCTAATGAGTAATTATGGCATTTCTACAAGCAGCAACACTGCTTACCTGAAAGGCTCAGGTGAGCCATCGGCACTGATCCGAGTTTGAAAAGACTTCTCTGCCTGCAGACACAGCTGGAATGCTTTTCAGAAAAAGTCGCCAACTGGAGAAACTTGCCGCTGAAAAATCGCTGTCACTCAGAGATACAGCTCAAAGAGATTTCAAAAAGCATACAAGGTATTTCAAGCCCAGTTGAAGGCAGAGATGGCACATCTCTGACCTGGCTACAAGTCACGTCTCTTTGGAAGTCTTCCCCTTGACGTCACCAAAGCTACAGGAGATGCTGCTGTGCTGCAGTGACAGCTTTAGAAGCGGGCCATTGGGGAACTGGTTCCAGCTGATGCGGCTGGGGTTTTGCCTCACGGGGGATTAACGGGATAGATTTGAAAGACACCGGTATCTGATTTTATGTACACCCTACCCTGAGAGGATCTTCATCAATAAAAGGAGGCTGTCCTTCCGCCATCTCTATTGCCACGACCCCAAGGGACCAGATGTCCACCTTGGGGCCGTAGGCTTCTTTCGTCACCACTTCTGGTGCCAGCCAGTCTGGAGACCCGACCACTGTGCTCCGTCGACTCTGCTCAGGGCTGAGCCGAGCACAGACGCCAAAATCAGCTGAGGAGGAAAACAAGTGGTGTTAAAGGCAGCTCGAATTAGGAAAGCGAGCAAAAGAAATCCCCACTCTATGCCCGAGAACACGGTGTGGAATCTATCTGGAAAAGCGGCCGTGCTCTGTTTGCTCAGTGCTGTAGCCACGGAAATATTGTTGAATTGGCCACTTAAAACCCACCCCTCAAGTTCCCTGCAGTGGCTTTTGTTGACTTGAACCGTTAGACTGTAACTCCCTCCCTCTGGGAGGGCCACACACAAACCCAAGACACTCTTCACACCTTTCTCCTTTCTGTGCCTCTCTGTAGGTTGGAACTGTGCTCGGAGCTGGCAGCAGTGGTCAGCGCACTGCCACAGGAATCCCTTCTGGGGAACTGGCTGTCAGTCAAAAGCAGCCCCATGCCACAGTCTGGGAAGGCTGTGCCTGACCAAGAATACCTCCCCAATTTGACAGTCCCATCCACTGCAAGCAGAATGTTGTCGCTTTTGATGTCCCTGTGAATCACTTGCTTTGAATGAAGGAAATCCAGGGCTTGCAGGCACTGATAGGTAAAAAGGAAACATGAGGGTAAAAATTAATGACCGGATTTCACCACTCAAGAATGAAACGCCTCTAAAACATTGAATTTCCAGATGAATTGCGAGCAATGCCTGAATATTGCACTGTCAAGAGGAATAGCTTGCTGCTTCAACACTATTAAAGTAACAACTTTCCAAAGGAAGGCATATCAGGTTTGGGAAGAGAAATGTCCATTACTGTCACAGACTAGCCCCTGAAAGCACAGACAGGATGGCTGCTGCCGCAATCAGTGTGCTATGTCCATCCATATGACAAAGTATTGTTTGCCAGAAATGAGAAAGTCCCTTCCTTCCGTGTGAAGTAGATCACTGTTGGGTGGGAGGCTGCAGGACAAAGACTTTATTGTCAGGCTCTACAGCAGATTTGGAAATAGCACCTTAGTCATTTTTCAGGAGCAAACACCATTTTGGGTGGAATGCTATCCTTTTAAGCTGAGACTCTGACAAATGAGTCTCTCCTTTGCCTTGCTGTTCTTTTAAAATTCTGCCACCAGCATGTTTGCTTTTACAGGCAAGGAACACAGTACAGACATGCTCCAGGCACGTGTTTAAAGAGGAAAAGTTGAGAAGAGTCAAACTAAAAAAAAAAAAAGTAAAAAAATGTAATGCAATAATGGTGTTTAAGAGTGTAATCACAGAGTACAGAAAGTGCAGTGACACTGGCAGGCAGTTCACTTAAGGTGCCCTTTCTTCTCCATATCATAAAGCAAGGCAGAAACAAAGCTCTCAAGATGAAATCCCTCCTGTTCTTGCCACCTGTTCACCAGTACCATCCCGTCCAAGGGAGAGGAAGCACACGCGGGATCCCTCACCTCCCTACAGACAGCTGCCATCTGCCCTTCCTCCATACAAAACTGGGTAACATCTTCGGTTAAAGCGCCTCCGGCCATGTATTCCGTCACCGCCCGGAGCTCATCACCGACCAGGTAGCTGAAAGAAGAAAACAAGGGCACTGAGATGAACAGGCACAGCTAAATTACCTCATGGAAAAGACAGCTGGTGATAGGGGGCCACATAGAAAATATATTGTATAACCAAAGATACATCGAAAATATTAATAGGGAGCTACATAGAAAAACAAAGCTAAAACTATTAAAACTTGCATCCCAGAACTAACACGCATGCAAGTAGGCAATTAGTCACTAACCCCTGCAAATTGCTCGAGAAAGAAGCTGATAAGGGAAACAGAAAAGAAAGAAACAAGGACCTAATTCATGGCTCAAAGGCGTCAAAGGCAGGAGGAGATAAGAGCTAAGGAGGGCTCGCTAACATCCATCTCTAACCAAGAACAAAAAGGAGATAGCCAGGTGTGCACACAAGGACAGACCAGGCTGAAACCAGTCTGGTACTGCAAGCTCAGCCAAATTAGAGATTCCAGGGGAGAGGGGAGGAGTACAGAGCGAGGAAGACCTACGGCCTTCATCCCTGAAGACCCCTGCCCAGGACCACCAGGAGGAACTGCGCAAGCGCCCCGAGGAGGAGCCCGAGGCGGAGATTATGGAAATGGAGTGACAGGAAGGAATGGCCTTTTTGGGGACAGGTCATGAATATGTCTAGGCGTTTCGAAATAGGTGATGTTTTAACTGGGTAAATACTGGAGAAGCGGCCACAGTGGGGATGCACGTTTTTGGTGGAGCGATCCCCCGTGCATCTGCGCGCAATAAACACACCTACTGTGTAACCTTTCGGGTTGTAAAGTCTTTTCCCTACGTCAGTTTTGGCGAGCCAGCCAGAAGGCTCTCTGCTCGGTTGTGGGATCGCCTGGGGAGCGGACGCCCCTGGGCGCACCCCAAGCACTTTCCTCCGAGGAGCCTCCGCTGCCAGCCGCTCACCGCGGGAGCAGACAACAACCTCCTGAAGCCGCGGATCAAACGGTATGTTTTGTGAGAGGGGCCTGTAAGTCGTACGCGTGGCCGGGGCAGCTGGTAAATCGAGCAGAGACATCTGGCGTGCAGCATAGTCCCCGTATGGGAGGAGGGTACCCTCCATGGTAACAGGGGGATTTGCTGACTGATAGGGCGGCCGCTAGCGATCTTGGCAGTAGATCGAGCAAATCCGAGGTTGCCGCTGCATCCCAACATCGGGAGCCAGGACGGACCTGCTAATGACTGGTACATAAGAAGCAGGAGAAGGGTAAGCGGGCCTCTCACGATCATGTCATCTTTCCTATATTTGCAGCTGCTTAGAAGGGTGTTCACTGGGAAGGCTAAATAACTAAACTTAAACCCCACAATCTTGCCAGGGGATGTTGGTTATGACTCTTGTCCAGGGAAGTCGGTTTGCCCGTGCCCTGGATGAGTAGGTGGACTCCATCACCTGGCAACAAAAGGGGAGGTAATTGTATGATTTGCCTGGGGATCAACATGAGTCGTTTGTGAATGGCTTTATATGTTAGTTGAAGCTTCCTGCAATTACAGTTCCTGTCGTTACTATCAAAACTGTCCGGACATTCTGAGTGTATGAGTGAGTGAGACGTACGAAGTGAGTGAGGAGCTCTATCCGCGGTTCCGAGCTGGGGCGACTGAGGCGGCCGGAGAAGAGCGAAGCAAGTGTAATACCTTGAAGTATGAATAAGGAGTGCCGTGCCCATCCTTGATACGTCTGTGTAACACGTGGATATTGATAAGTAGTAATGTTGGTCCGTGGAAAGTAGAGTTGTGCGGAGAAGGAAGGAAAAGATAAGCGAAAGGTTCGGGTTTGAAAAACAAAAGATGGGGGGAGGAAAGAGTAAACCTCATGAAAAATCCCCTTTAGGATGTGTTCTGACACATTGGAAAGACAGAGCAGGACAAGGGGGCACAGAAAAGAAGAAAGAGTTAATTAAGTATTGCAATCAATGGTGGCCGCTTTATAAGCTGGAAGATGGGGCAAAATGGCCTAAGGAAGGCGGCACGTTAGACTATAACACGCTCTTACAGTTAATGTTGTTTCTGAGGAGAGAAGGGAAATGGGATGAAGTAACATACGCTGATATGTTCTTTGTTCTCCGGGACAATCCTGAGTGGCAAAGGGACTGCGGATTAGTACCCCCCCGAGAACCCATGGTCCTTGCATTAGAAAAAGAAAACAAAACCAACAACAAAAATAAATTAAAAGGTGCTGTTCGGCTTGTAGCATTGGCCAAAGGTGTACAGAGAGAAGTCAAACTAACTGTGGATCAGAACAAGATCTAAGTGATCTATTTAGGCCCCCTCAGCAGCCACAAGGGCGAGATGAGGACTTAGAAAGGGTCCGTACCCCTCCACATCCTCCCTCCTCCCCACCAGATAGCCCGATATCTTCCCGAACCCGGGGAAGGCAGATAACAGAAACAGTTCTCCAAGCTCCTCTCCAGGACGCAGGTGGACCGGATGGAGAAACAGGAAAAGTCAAAATACCATTCTCTGGTAACGAGCTGAAGGAATGGAAAGATGCTGCCCAAAAATATCGCAGTGACCCAGTAGGCGTTACTCAAAATCTCCAGTTTATAATAAAACAGTACAGCCCTGATTGAAATGACATGTAACTGTTATTGGACTGCTTAACCGAAACAGAAACACAGTTGGTTATAAAAACTGCCGGGTATTTGGCAAAAGAATATTATGAGATAAAAAGGGGTGATGTTAAAGAATACTTCCCCTTGCAGGACCCAAACTGGGACCCTAATCGATCAGCTGATGTGGATACATTACGAGCAGACCAAGGATGGGTAGTGAAAGGAATGGAGAAGGCAATTCCAAAACCTATAAATCGAGCAGTGCTATATGCAGTGAAACAAGGTCCCTCCGAGTCGCCTTCCAAATTTCTGGATAGACTAAGGGACACGATGTGTTGTCATACACCACTGGACCCCGGGTCAGCAGTGGGAATACAACATCTGGTATCCCTATTTCTAGGACAATCTCAGAATGATATCAGACGTAAATGACAAAAATTACGTCCACCAAATAGTCGAAACTTGGAAGTGTTATTGGAAGAGGCTTGGAGGGTGTTTAGCAACAGAGAGGACAATTATAAGCAGAGTCTAGGCAAATTGGTGGCGGTAGTTAGAGAAGAGAGAGAATGGAAACCTAAATCCAGGATGAGACGTGGACCGGCGCCCCTGAGCAGGGATCAATGTGCTATATGTAAAAAAACGGGTCTCTGGAAAAGGGAATGTCTGGAGCGACAGCGTCAGGGGAACAATAGGTGGCGGGATAACCCAAGAAAAACGATCGCACATGTAATGGACTGATTAGAAGATCCATTGATTACAACGAAATGAGGAGAAAAACAAACAAACAAAAAAATGGAGTTTCTAGTTGATACGGGGGCAACATACTCAGTTTTGAATCAAGCTTTAATGCCTTTAAGAAATGACTATGTCATGGTAAAGGGAGCAACTGGCCAGAGTGAAAAAGCTTGTTTTTTGGAACCATTAAAATATAAACTGGTCAAGCAGGTAGGCATCCATAAATTTTTGTCTATGCCAAATTCACCGAATTCCCTGTTGGGAAAAGACCTATTGGAACAGCTGGAGGCCACGATAAAATTCAAAAAGGGTGAGATTACTCTGGAGGTAAATGATGATCAATATGTACAAATAATGAGCTTGTCTTTGGTGAATATTCCCATAGAAGGACAAATCGACGAGGAGATCATTAATCAGGTCTGCCCCGGGGTTTGGGTGACTGATGCCCCAGGACGTGCCAAGAATGCCCAACCAATAATAAGAAATTTGAAGGATGGACAGAGAGCGGTAAGAATCAAACAATACCCACTAAAGAAAGAAGACAGGGAAAGGATTCAACCGAAAATAGAGCGATTCCTAGAATTGGGCTTATTGAGGGAATGTGAATTGGAGTTCAATACCCCCATTCTCCCGGTCCGAAAACCAGATGGGTCCTATCGAATAGTCCAAGATCTGAGGGCCATTAAAAAAATAACAGAGGTTCTATACCCCGGGGTTGCCAATCCACATACCTTGCTAATCACCTTAACCCCTGATTTAATTTGGTTTACAGTTTATAGAAGTAAAAGATGCCTTCTTTTGCCTCCCTCTCCATGAAGCCAGTCAGAAAAGTTTTGCATTCAAGTGGGAAAAGCCTAAGAGCGGTCGGAAGACCCAGCTCACAGGGACGGTGTTGCCACAAGGTTTCAAGAACAGCCCTACCATCTTTGGGAACCAACTAGCAAAAGATTTGGGATTATGGGAACCACCATCGGAAGAAGGAAAAATACTACAATACGTGGATGACATCCTCATTGCAACTAAAACCAGAGAAGCCTGTGTCACCTGGACTGTAAGTTTATTAACTTTTCTTGGGCTTCAGGGGTACTGAGTGTCCCAAACAAGGCACAAGTGACTTTGCAGCAGGTTACATACTTAGGGTATGAGATCAGTGCAGGGCAACGGTCCCTGGGGCAAGCCAGGAAAGAAGCCCTATGCCAGACCCCTCGGCCACAGACTGTAAAAGAACTGCGGACCTTCCTGGGAATGACGGCGTGGTGCCGGCTCTGGATACATGACTATGGCCTGCTGGCCAAACCACTGTATTCCCTGATAAAATCCAGTCAAAGTCACCTCCAATGGGATGCTGAGTCAGATCGGGCATTCCATCAGCTGAAGAAGGCCCTGATGTCAGCACCTGCACTGGGACTCCCTGATGTGAGTAGACCATTTCTCCTGTTTTCCCATGAAAAGCAGGGAATAGCGTTAGGAGTACTGGCACAAGACCTGGGACTATACAGATGAGCTGTGGCGTACTTCTCCAAACAACTGGACGCTGCTGCCAAAGGGTGGCCTGGCTGCCTAAGGGCGGTAGCAGCAGTCATCCTGAATGTCCAGGAACCTCAGAAGTCTACCCTGGGTCAGAAAATGACTGGTTTCCTACCTCACACAGTGTCTACAGTCCTTGAAGTGAAAGGGGGACATTGGCTCTCCCCACAGAGATTCCTGAAATATCAAGCTATCATGGTCGAGCAGGATGATGTTGAGATTGTGACCACTAACATTGTCAACCCAGCTTCATTTCTTAGTGGGAAGACTGGAGAACCAGTGGACCACGACTGCCTCGAGACGATTGAGGCCACGTACTCTAGCCGCATGGACCTAAAGGATACCCCCATGGATGGGGCAGAGCACTGGTTCACAGATGGGAGCAGCTATATCCTGGGCGGAAAACGACATTCTGGGTACGCCATCACCACTGCTGAAAAGGTAATAGAATCTGGACCACTACCGGCTGACACCTCAGCACAAAAGGCTGAGATCATAGCCCTCACTCGGGCCCTGGAGAGGGCCGAAGGAAAGGCTGTGAATATTTGGACTGATTCTAAATACGCCTTTGGAGTGGTACATGCCCACGGAGCAATTTGGAAGGAGCAAGGACTGTTGAACTCCCAAGGAAAGACTATCAAGCATGCAAAGGAAATTTTAAGACTTTTGAATGCAATCCAACTTCCTGAAAAAGTGGCAATTATGCACATCAGGGCACACCAGAAAGCGAGCACTGAATTGGAAAGAGGAAACGAACTGGCGGACAGAGGGGCAGAACAGGCAGCTAAAGAAACAGTAAAGGTAGAGGGAGCACTAGTCCCAGACGGACAGATAACCCTAGAAGGTAAGCCAGAATACAGTAAGGAGGATCAAAAGTTAATCACAGATTTGGAAGGAACAGACAATGAGGATGGGTGGGCTGTAACATCACATGGGAAACTCATAGTCCCCTCTTATACGGTTTGGCCATTGGTCTGGGAGGAACACAAGAAGGGACACTGGGGGGCGGAGGCATTACACAAATACCTTATCAGACACGGGACAGCTCGATATTTATACATCACTCTCAGACAAGTGACTCAGCAATGTGACCTTTGCCTCCAGACTAATCCAAAAATTGTCCCAAAACCAGAAATGGGCCAAATTGGGAAAGGGAATTGTCCGGGACAACATTGGCAAATTGATTTCTCAGAACTTCCTAGAAAAGGGGGGTATAAATACTTGCTTGTACCAAATGATACCTTTTCAGGCTGGCCAGAAGCCTTCCCATGCAGAACAGCTAAAGCTCGAGAGGTGACCAAGGTGTTGCTACAAGAAATCATACCCAGGTTTGGAGTCCCAGCGGTGATGTCCTCAGATAGAGGGCCGCAATTCATCTCCAAAGTTGTGCCAAAAATAAGCCACCATCTAGGGACAGATTGGCAACTACACACTCCATACCGGCCACAATCCAGTGGCCAGGTGGAGAAAATGAATCACCTGATTAAACAACAGATTGTTACATTAGGACAAGAAACCAATTGGGCCTGGCCACAATCTCTACCCCTAGCAATGCTATGGATACGAACTAGACCCCGAGCTAAGGAAGGGCTAAGCCCATTTGAAATCCTATATGGACGACCCTATGCGGTACAAAAGGGAACCTCTTCACAAATTGGTGAAGAATTGATGACTTCCTATATGGTGCCATTAGGGAAACAGCTTCGTAAATTTGAAAAACAGGTGTTTGGAACCCGATGCAGGGGTTTGGATGGGCCAGTGCATAACATACAACCTGGAGACTAGGTGTATGTTAAGTCTCTTACAGAGAAAACTGTGGAGCCACAGTGGGAAGGACCATACCAAGTGCTTCTTACCTCTTTCATGGCAATCAAGATCAGGGAACAAAGCGCCTGGATTCACCACTCCTGAGTGAAGAAAGCTCCTAAAACTCCTTGGAAAGTAACACAGGGTGAGGATGAACTGAAACTAAAGCTTTGCCGAGCGAAATGAGTATATTGCACCCAGAAGTGTTTAGTAACTCGGCCTGCCAAGATTTAGTCAGGAAAATTGTTGTATTTGTAGTTATCGTAACCCAAGGGTCGAACAGTAACACCCCAGAATGGCCATGGACCCAAGCTCATATTGAATATACTGGGGATATGGGACCGCTCTCTGATAGAAAAAGCTTAAGCCTTGCCGCCGTGGTTGTGCATAAAAATGAAGTGTACCCCAAAAATTATTGGAGCACAGACCTTCAGAGAATGATGCCTCAACTGCAGGGAATGCGGGGTCAAAACATAAGCGTAGGATGCCGAGGAATTAATGGAACTTCCTACAAAAGGGCAAACCAGATAGCTGTATCCAATATAATAACAAACACAACAAATAGAAAGCCGTGCAGTATCTTGGATTGTTGGCATAATTTTACTCTAACACAACCTGTCTTTGTAACCTGGGTCTGGGCACGTGGTGAAATAGGATTACCATTGAAATTGAAGATAGATGCTGTACCGTCTACGACAGCGGGGCCCCGCACAACCTATACAGCTGATACTAGCACTCAATCAGTCCGAACCCAAACTAAACTTGAATCTAAGATTTATGAGATTGGTCCGTACGTCATCAGAAATACAGGTCAGCTACAAGTATTATTTAACCCAGAGTGGTCTCTAAAAAGGGTGGAACTGATGATGCAAATTAAGGTTTCAGAAATATAACCATTGTGTTCCCCTTTCTTACGGACTTCCTATGAAGGGTGGACCACTTGGCTACGCAGGAGAATGGGTATTTTTCAAAGGCGAATACCGAGGGATGTAACTGGGGTGTTAGGGACAGGACTTGGGGTTCTAAATACCACAGATTCAGAAGTGATAATGAACAAATTAGCTGCCTCTACTGCTGATCTGTCCAAATTACAACAGCCATCACAATCCTCCCTATTAGCTCTAGGAGCTCACCAATGGTTGGTGTCAGAAGTTCTACCCGACTGGGAACGGACAAACATAAGGGATCATAATATCATTATAGCTGCAATTGGAGGGCTCCAAAGGAATATCTCATTGGCCCTGAGCCGTATCCAGGCCCAGCTGTAGAAGCAATCAATAACTGCACCTATTGTAAGGGAAGGAGAGGAAGGGGTCTTCCCCACAGAGATACGGAAGATAGTTTGGGATAGTGCCACCGATACGGAAAGAGGGCTCCAGTCCTGCTGGGAAATGGTAAACTTTACCTATAACCCCACCACACACACAGTCACTGCCCTCGTGTTAACTATCCACAATGCATCAGTGACTGTAATACATCCCATAATAGCCTTGGGAATAAATCACAGTCAAAATTTGCTTTATCCTTTGGAACATAGGACATGGGCCCGAAAGAGAGAGAACAAATGGCAAACAGTTGATTTAGAATCCTGTATTGTACGGGAGCAACAGGGATTTCTCTGCGAAAGCAATACCATGAGGGCACAAGACATTTGCTGGATACCGACCAAAAGGTCTGTCACCTTGAAACTCGCCCGAATGCCAGTCCAAAACCGGTTGTCGTCTATGCAGGAAAAGGTTGTGCTTGTTTAAGAACAACATGTCGCTTTGTGTCTGTAGGAGGAGTAGAAACGGACACCAGGAATCACTCGAATTTCTGTATTTGTAATTTTACCACCATCACAGGATGTGACTTTAGCTACTTTGCTCCTGTGGTTTCTCATCAAATCCTGAGATCAAACTATACACTGATTTCTGAACTAGAACCCACACCTACAGGGATGGATTTAGCAGTGACAAAAAGGTTGTTGAAACACCCAGACTTAATGCAGATATTAGAGGAAGCCAAGAATAATGGACAGGAAACTCTAATAACTGTTCATCATGAGGCAAATGAGGTAAGTAGGGTCTTGAAAAGGGTAAAAAAGGATGGAGAACACAAATGGTGGGATACACTTTTTGGGTGGTCACCTTCAGACACTGGACTTTTTCAACGTCCTAATGCATCCAATAGTAGTGTTGTTGATAGCTACCGCTATTTTATTATTTCTAGTAGGGACCCTATATATGTGGGTTTGGCGTGTAGTTAGAAGAATAACTTCAATGTACGAAGCATTATACCAACCAGAATAGCCAAGTAAAAGAATTCACTTAACTCAATAGAAAAGGGGGGAATTGGTAGGGGGACATATAGAAAATATATTTTATAACCCAAGATATATCGAAAATATTAATAGGGAGCTACATAGAAAAAAGCTAAACCTATTAAAACTTGCTTCCCAGAACTAACATGCATGCAAGTAGACAATTAGTCACTAACCCCTGCAAATTGCTTGAGAAAGAAGCTGATAAGGGAAACAGAAAAGACAGAAACAAGGACATAATTCATGGCTCAAAGGCGTCAAAGGCAGGAGGAGCTAAGGGCTAAGGAGGGCTCGCTAACATCCATCTCTAACCAAGAACAAAGAGGAGATAGCCAGGTGTGCACACAGGGACAGACCAGGCTGAAACCGGTCTGGTACTGCAAGCTCAGCCAAATTAGAGATTCCAGGGGAGAGGGGAGGAGACCAGAGCGAGGAAGACCTACGGCCTTCATCCCTGAAGACCCCTGCCCAGGACCACCAGGAGGAACTGCGCAAGCGCCCCGAGGAGGAGCCCGAGGCGGAGATTATGGAAATGACAAGTGACAGGAAGGAATGGCCTTTTTGGGGACAGGTCATGAATATGTCTAGGCGTTTCGAAATAGGTGATGTTTTAACTGGATAAATACTGGAGAAGCGGCCACGGTGGGGATGCACGATTGTGGTGGAGCGATCCCCCGTGCATCTGCGCGCAATAAACACACCTACTGTGTAACCTTTCGGGTTGTAAAGTCTTTTCCGCACGTCAGGGTGTCACAGGCCTGGGGGACACAGGATCACCCCGGGGGCGGGGGGGTGGTGGTGGTGTGTGTGACAGGGCCTGGGGACACAGGATCACCCTGGGGGGGGGGGAGGGGGGGGTGTGATGTGCTGCAGCCCCGTGGCTTGCCCAAAGCTGGCAAAGCCACCCCCCACCCAGCCCAGGGTGCAAGGGGAAGGGGGGCACTGGCTTGGGGGGCTGCCCCACAGCCCCCGAGCCCCATCCCTGATGCTGGGGAGGGGAGGTAGCCTGACGCCCACTCCCAGAGGAAGGTTCAACCTGGCAGGGATTGAGCCCCCCTAGGCATTCCCCACCCACATGCTACAGCCCCCAGCCACCATTTGGGGTAAAACCTAAACCCTGTTTAGGTTAAAAAAGGGGTAAAAACCCACAACCTTACCCCCCGGTTCTCACGCTGCTGAGGGGGGCGATGCTGGGCAGGGCACCCAGCACAGAGCTGGGAAGGCTGGGGGGGGTGGGGGGAGGGGGGCAACCAGGTTTTGGGCTGGGCAACCGTGAGCGCCGGCAGCCCTGGGTAGGGGGTGGGCAGGGGGCTGCGGGGGTCCCTCAGAAGTTCTTGAGGCGGCTGTAGAGCTCCCGCTTGCTGCGCTCGCCCGCCCCGCTGCGGCTCTTCTGGCGGAACTTGCGCAGGTCCTCCTTGAAGTCCTCGTGGTCCATCGGCCGGTAGTCCTGGGGCTCGCAGTGCATCTGGGCACCCACGGCTCTGTCAGCACCCACAGGCCCCCCTCCCCACCCCCTGGGGAAAACCCAGCACCCCCCAGGACCCCCAGCACAACCCCCTTCCCCTAGAGTGCCACTCTCAGGGAGGATGCTCAGAGCCAGACCCTTTCCCCTCACAGGGCAGGGTTTTGGGGAGCGGAGAGGGTGATTTCCCCCCACCCAGCACTCTCACCCTCCTGCCAGGGACCGCCCCCCCTCCCACACAGGAGGTGAAAGGTAGGGGGGCTTACCTGGTACTGGGGGAAGAACTCCCGGTACCCCCCCTTCAGGACATAGAGCTCGGGGTAGTGGAGGTGGGGGTACTCGTTACAGGCTCGGTCCTTCTCCCTGATGAACCGGCACCTGCGGGACAGGGGACAGGATTGGCACCCAGATAGGATCCTGCCATGTCCAGGGGGTCCGGCAGAACCCAGCGTCCACCCCACCTCCCCCAACCCCCCCAAACTCACATCCTGGGCCCCCTCTCGGAGGAGAACTCGCAGTGGAAGATGACGATCACCCTCTTGCTGGCGTCGAAGGGCACGATGGGCTTCTTCAGCAGGAACTCCTCCACGTCCTGCTCCAGCGGCAGGTTGACGGCGCCCTGGCGAGGGAGAGGGGCCCCTTTCAGCCCCCCCCTCCTCCCATTTCATCTCGGGGAGGGGGGGGGGGGCCCTCCATACCCTGCCCCCCTTCTGCCCCATCTGTTGGGAATGCCTTCACCCCCCTCCTCCTTCCAGCTGGGGCTCAGCACCTCCAGGGGTGCTCAGCACCTTTGGGGAGGCTCTCAACCCCTCCAGAGGGTTCAGCACCTTTTGGGGGGGGCATCAGCCCCTCTGAGGTTTGACAGGTTTGTGTCTCCCCCACCCATGACCACCCTGTCCCCAGCCCCGAGGGGCGCAGCGGCGGTTCTGACCTTGATGTGGCCTCCCTCGTACTCGTAGGGGTACCTGCAGTCCACGATCACGCAGCTCTCGATGAGGCTGCTGAACTGCCCCGTCAGCACTGCCACCATCTGTGGGGGGAGCCCGTCACCGAGGGGGGGGGGGGGGGGGGGGGGGGGCAGGTAGGCAGCCCTGTGGGGGTGTTTTTTTGGGGAAGAGGTCACTGCTCCCTTACCATTTCGGGGGAAATGTACTTCAGGTCCGGGTGCTTCCCCTCTACCGTCTGCAGAAGGTAAGGCTGGAGGAGAGGCGGGTGCTGGGTCAGGATCTGTCCCCAGGGAGACGTCCTGGCTGCCACCCGCTCCCCCCAGCCCAGAAGACCCCCCGCCTGCGACGTTTGCTCCCTCCCAAGAGGGACGGCGCTGCGGCACTGGAAGAGCAGCGGGTCAGGCTCTTCAGGCTGGAAAGTCTCAGCCCCAAGTCCCCTTGGTCCCAAACAAGGGCCACCAGCTGTATTGGGGCTCTGGCACCAGCGCAGGGCTCCACTGATGGTCCCCCTTTGTTTCAGGAGAGGGGGGCAGGCGGCACCCCCAAGCCTGCAGCACCCCCAGCAGCCCTACCTTGGAGAAGTCCCCGATGAGCTCCTGATGGTCGTTGGCCAGCAGGTTCTCCATCTCCTCGTGGCAGAAGGACCTGGAGCACAGCAGCCGTGCTTTCTGCGGGGACATGAACCAGAGACACCCCCCTCGGCGTTAGCGAGGGCGCCGGCAGAGCCGTGGCACCGGGCAGTCCCACCAGGGACGGGCAAGGACGCCTCACCCCGAGGATTTCCCATCACCCACCGGCTCCGCCGCTGCCGCCTCCTCGCCAGGGCTACCGGCCACGCTCCTCCGTCGCTTGGTCTTGACGGGGGTGTCCCGGTCCTGGGGTCGGTCTATCCGCTTCAGGATGGGTCTGATGACGCTGCTGGGCATCGAGGGCGAGCGGAAGAGCTGCCGGCACTTGCCGCGCTTCACCGGACACTGTGTGGGGAGAGAGCCCGTGTCGCTGCCCAAGGGTCCGGCATTCCCCCCACATACCCCCCCCCCAGCACCACGAGAACAAAGGGAAAAGGGTCCCTCTCTAGTGGCTGCACACCACCCAGGACAAGCCCACAGCCCTGGGGTGAGTGCTGCTCGCCAACCAGTGACCCTCACCCTCAGACCCCACCTTGGAGACCCAAGGAAGGGGGAGCCTGGGGCCCCATCCACCCCCCGAGACACCCAATGTACCGGCTCGGCCTCCTCCTTCCTCACCAGCGGCGCGGTCAGCAGGTTCTCCATCCCCTGCGGCACGTCAGCATTGCTCTGCCGGGGGGGCACCCGGGGGGGCCACGGGGCGAGACAGAGGAGAGCGTGAAGGGAACGAGTCCCACTGCTGCTTCGCATCCCCCTGGGCAGGGACGGAGCCCCTGGCCAGGGTACATCCAGCTGTCCAGATGGAGGAGCCCTCCCTACCTTCATCTCCTCCTCATCCAGGATCTCCACGAAGCCATCATCTTCCTCTTCAGACATGGAGGAGGTTAAGGAGCACCGGCGCAGGATGATGGGGCTCTCGCCCTGGACGGCGTTTTCCTTCTTAGGGGTGTCGAACTGGGGAGGGGACACGACACAGCCCATGGCTCGGAGTGGGGCCAGCCCCACACCAGCCCTGTTTGCAGACACAGTGACCCCAATCCCCCCAGCTCCCACACCCACAGGTCTCCAGTGCAAACAGGGAGGCTGGAGCAGCAGGTCCCGGCTCAGCAGCCCCTGCAGCAGGACCACCCACCCCCGGTGCCCCCCTCTCAGCACCCCCAGCCCCTCTCACCAGCAGGCCGGGTGCAGAGCCGAGTCTCTGGCTGAGGGGGTCCCTCCCCGCAGCCCCATCGCCGGCGGGCAGCCGGCTGCGCTGACTTGGCCTCTGCAGCTTCTTGAAGACAAACCCCTCCTGCAGCAGTGGGGGAGGGGGGGGTGGGCATGGCATCCCCCTGCCCCTTCCCCGGTCCTGCCTCCCTCTCCCCAGCCTTGCTGCCCCCCCTCACCTTGTCCTCAGGCTTCCTTGGGCCCCTCTGCTCCCTGGCCCCGTGGCTGTTGAACTCCCGGCAGTGGGTGATGTTCTTCAGGACCGGGCTGGCCCCCAGGAGCTGTGGCTGCAGGGTGGGTTGGGAAGGGTGAGAGGTGCTGCACAGCCCCTGCGCTCCCCAGCTCCATCCTCCTCCTTCTCCTCCTCCTCCTCCCAGCTCAGCCAGGGGCACAGCAGGATCCAGCCGCCCTCAGCTCAGCCCTGCAGAGCCCCCGGGACTTACCGGCAGTGAGTGGATCCTCCGGATAAGGAGCTTATTGCTGCAAAAAGAAAAGGATTGAATGAGGAGAGAAGATGCCCTGGACCAGCAGCATCCCACCCCCCCCACCGCCCCGAAGCTGGCATGGACCCCCTTGTCCCCTGGGTCCCCACAGTGGGGTGAGACCTCCCTGGAAGGACCCCAGGGCAGCAATTCCTCCAGCCACTGAGCAACACCGACAGCTTGATCCAAACCCCAGGGAAGGGCAGACAGACAGCCTGGCTTTCGGGTCTGGGCACAGGGACAGAGCCCCTTCACTTACTCTTTGAGAGCTCTCCTGGATTCTAGGATGGCTGTCTCAAAGCTGCGGGAAGAGAGGAGCCAGGGTTAGGGGGGATGGCACCCCGTGCCCCAGCCTGAGCAGCCCAGGAGCCCCGGGGATGGGCAGCCGCAGCCCTTACAGGGACCCCACCCCACGCAGGGGTCATCAGCCCCCCCCAAGGGGAGAGCAGCTGAGCGGCTTTCAGCCCCACAAAGGGTTAAAACCCCATCTGGAAATCACTGGTTTCAGACGGGGGGACCCCAATCTGGGCTGGGGGGTTAAGCAGCACGCTGAGGTTGTCCAGGGCACCCTGCTGACCCCACTCGGGGCCCAGATGTAGCTGGTGGCAGTGGTGCCCGCTCTCCACCTGTATGTAAATCCGGCAGCGGAGATGCTGGGGATGCTGGTCGTCGGCCATATGGCCATGCAGCTGCACACTGCGACAGGACGAAGGGGGCACTGGCGTGTCCCCTGCAGCCCAGCCCACCCAGCCCCAAGGCTGCCCCAGCATCACCATCTGCCCCCAGTTACTCAGTCACCAACATCTGCCAGAGAGGGGCTCTGCCAACGGCCCCGGGAGTGGGCGAAGCCATTAGTGTGGCACCGGCGTGGCACCCAGAGCCCCTCAGCCCTGCAGAGCTCGGCTCTCAGCTGATCCCTGCACCCCAAATCTGCGAGGCCTGGGCAGCAGCACCCCAAGGAGGCTGAGGCGGGGGTTCTGGGAGCCCAGGGAGGTGCTCAGCACCCTCACCCCACTGCGTGGTGAGGCAGCGAGCCGTCTGCCAGCCGTCCCTGCCAGAGGAGGACTTGGCACGGCAGCACCGCAGAGGCTTCCTGCCTGCACCCACTGCCAGACCCCTGCCTGCAGCAGGGCTGGGCCGAGCACCAGCACCGACACCCCCACTAGAGGTGGTTTCTCACACCACCCCCCACCAAAAATCAATTTTGGGGTGGAGGGAACAGCTGGAAGCACAGCCCCCCAGCAAGGCTGGGACAGGCCGAGCGTGGGCACTGCAGGCAGCCTGGGGAGGGTGAGCAGGGGGGACACAGTGGGCAAGGGTGGAGACCTCCCGGAGTGGGGGGACGCGGGGCGAGGGACACTCACACTTCCTCCAGTGCCGCGGGGTCCTCCTGCGTGGGGGAGTCCAGCCCCACTCCTGCGGGAACAAGGGGCAGGGATAGCACCGGGGGAGGCGGGTGGGAGGCACGCCGTGCCCCCGGGACCCTGATCCAGCACAGGTCCCCCCCCGCTCCTGTGGGGCGCTGGCAAGGTGCAGGGGAGCCCCCCCCACCCCAGCTGTGTTCCCTTCTAGTGCTGGGGAGGGGGCCACAGGGTGGGATCTGCTGTGTGCTCAGGCGGGACCCTCACCCAAAGCTTCCTCTGTCCCCCAGCATAGCAAAGGGACGACCCTGGAACCACCCATCCTGGCCAAGATGTCCCACATCACCCTGCCCAGGGACCCCCACTGGGGTGGTCCACAGCCGAGCCCCCCCCCGGGGTGCAGGCCTGGGCGGGTGGGGGGGCTCCCACCCATCATCCAGCACAGGGAAGGAAGCGCTGGGGAGGAAATCCCCGTTTAAAATCCCAGTTTGACTCAGAGCATGGCCAGGAGCTGAGACAGAGCGGGGGACTCGGCTCCCACGTGCACCCCCAGAAAGACCCTTCCCTACCCTCAAACCCCACCCCTGCATGCAGTGACCCCCTGCCCAACGCCCACCCCCTCGGCACAGCTCCCCCTGCACACCCCCAGCCCAGGGGAGGAGGGGAATCGGGGCAGGGGCGGGTGTGGCAACAGCACCCATCGCTCACCCGCGTCCGAGGACTCGGAGGAGACGGAGCTGCGGGGGGAGCCCAAGGCTGCCGACCCCCGGCACGGGCTGGCCCGGCGCCTCTGCAAGGACAGCCCCGCCACCCGCCGCTTCAGGGTGTCCCAGTGGCTGCGGGCAGGGTGGGGGCGGCGATCAGCCCGTGGGGACCCACCGGTACCCCTCGGGGTGCCCCCCTCGGGTGGGGCGGTGGGTGGTGTCCCCCCCCTCCGCGCTCAGCACTGCCCTGAGCCGGCAGCATTCACGCGTGGGGGGGAGAGGGGTGCGGTTCGGTGCGGGGCAGCCCCCCCGTCTCCACTCACCTTCCCAGTCCCACCAGCTTGTCCATATCCAGCGTCAGCGGGGTGACCGGCGACATGCCCGCTCGCCTCCTGGCCACTCCGGCTAGCCCACGGCCACCGGGGCCGCCCTGCGCCGCCATGGCGAGTGCAGGAAAGGAAGGGAGGCGTTAATGACACCCGTTGGAGCGACCGTTCCCGGCCCCGGCGGAGCGGAGCGGGGCCGCGCCGATGCTCCGCCGTCCGGTGCGCGAAGGGGGGGGGGCGCGCGCCCGCGGCCGCCCCTATTTATATTCGAAAACTAACAGGGGAGCGGCGCGGCGGGAGCCAATGGGGAGGGGCGGGGGGCGGGGCCACGGCCGGGTCGGGGGCGCGCGGGCAGGGGAGCGGAGCCCGGGGGTGCGGGCAAAGCACGGGGGGAGGGGCCAGCAGGGGTGCAGGGGCATGGCTGGAGGGGCTCAGGGGGCATCGCCCAAAATGGGGGGGGGCATGGCTGGGTGGGGGGACATGGCTGGGGAGCACAGGAGAGCTCGGCCCAAAGTGGGTGAGGGGCATGGGGGGGGCACGGCTGAGGGGGTAAATGGAAATGGAGGGATGCGTAGTTGGGGTCTTGGGGGGCATACGGCTGGGGGGGCACGGAATGGTGCGTGGGTGGGGAGACATCGCTGGGGGGCTGCACGTCGGGCGTGCGGCTGGGCAGGATGAGGGGTGGGTGTCCGTCAGTGATTGTGCAGCCCAGGGGGGAGCCCAGTGTTCGGACACTGCCCCCACCCCCAGCCAAAAGCCCCCAGCCATGTGGAAGTCTTTGCAGTAAAGATCTCCTGGCGATCCGAAAGCCCATCCGCTGTTCGCACCAGGGGGGAAAGCGCTGAACCCCTGCCAAATCTGCTGGGGCTGTTGACACCTACCTCTTGTCCCGTGCTGATGTCGAGTGCTGTATAGACAGTTCCAGACGCCCCAGAAACAAAAGAGCAGCAGAGACATGAGAAGTGGTTTAGACCCTGGAAGTGAAAGCCCTGACAGGAGCTCTCTGCTGCCTGTAGTGTTTCTAAAACACCTTGGTTCCTCCACTCCTTCAGCCAGCAGCGCACAGCGCAGCAGCCCAGAAGCCCCCTGCCATGCAGGCTATCCAAGTGAAAACTTAGGTCCAAGAGGAAGTAAAAGGGCTGGTGCAAATCTCCAGAGTTCATACTAAATTCTTTCAGTCCAAAACTGAAGGGCAGGGTGCCTACAGAGACTGGAAAATAATAGATTTCATTCTTTTCCCCTTTTCTCCAGTTTTGCTCTGTTGAGGTTTAGTTTTCTCCTTTTTCTTTTTTTTTTTTTTTTTCTTGCAGGGGGTGTGTGGTTTTTTCCCAGAGAATGTAACACACGCACAGTCTAGCTGTGCCTTCTTAGACCTCTTCTTTGGATCTATCTGCAAAACTCCGGCAACACCATGCAGTCATTCTGAGAGCCCTGAACACACGTGCCAGCCATCTGAGGAAAGGACAGTGCATTGACACTGCATGTATTACTGAATGGTTGGTTTTCACTACCTCTGCCAGAAAAGATATAATCCTGATCACTAAATACTTTTTTAAAGCAAAAGAGTGGCAAGAAATGTTCTTGAGAAGTGTTATTTACCTGACAGCTATCAGGTTCTAAGTTGCTCTTTCAGGCAATAAAGATTTTTCTCCTTTCTTTAGCGTGGCCGTATTATTTTGAGACACACAAAAATGATTTCCCCTAAGAAAACAAGCAAACGGGTGCCACAAACTTGAGGGACAGTAGATCTTCCAGGTCCTGCCCCTCGCTGCAGACAAGACGTTGCCAGCATCAAGTGCTCTTTGACGACGCCTTCTGACCACAGGCACCAATTCTGATCAGTACTGAGAGACAGGAGAATCTAAGCCCAGGGTCTGAACACGTTTGGAGCTTGCCCGACTTCACGCTTGATATCACACCAGCAAAATACCTGGCGCGTGCTTTTGTGTAAGTAGCTGTGACTGGACTTACCCTTGCCCGACTTGTTCAAATCGAGTGTATTTCTGCTTAGGATCTGCCACGCTCACAGTGCTCCCTGAAAGAAACAACATTAAAAATGGAGACACCCCCTTCCAGCAGATCAGAAATGCCGCCCCACTGTCTGGGGTTGGGAGCCGTTTGTAGGCAGCTGGGTGACAACAACGATACAGGCAGCTCCGCAGCACAGAGAGTCTCCACGAAGACTGATTTTTACAGTCCTCTGGAGAGTCACCCGGACAGGAAACCAAGAACTTGGAGAAACATTCACAGGAGGCGCAGATCAGAAAAGAACAAGTACCAGTGCAAGTGCTTGTTGTCTCGAAACACTAAGGACAGCTGGAACAACAGAGCCTTCATCTTCTTAGTAAGAAATAGTCCGTGCGATTCCCCAGAAGGTTTAAGACTTCTGGAGGTTAACTGCCCCTTGGGTTCTGGAATCCATTCTGATGAACAGGTGCCACTTGCAGACAGGAAGAATATTGCAGAGTGTTCCCAGGAGGGGATCTTCTCAGCGTTTCAGCGGCTTGCCAAAAGAATGCCGTCATGTTTTTACAGAACAGCGTCTCCTGTTACAAACAAGAGAGAAAAAGCATCTCAGGCAAGAAGCCAGAGAGATTGGGAACATCAAGGAGGAATGCAGATTGGGACAAAGAGGCAGTGAATGAAAAACCAGCCATGCGCTGCAGGACAGAGACAGAGGAAGGAAAAAAGAGGGGCAGGGAGCAGGACAGAGGGAGAGCAAGGAAAACCAAAGGGGCAGGTAGAATAGCAGAACAAGAGAGGGGCTTGGAAAGCAGAGAGGGACGAAGAGGGAGCAGGGGACAAGAACAGACAGAAGAAGAAAGGTACAGGGAAGCAAAAGAGTGACGCCAGTGATGGAAGGTGGGAGGGCACAGGCACAGGAAGGCACCCGGAGCACAAGAGGGGTGACACGGCCCCAAGTGTGGACGGAGGGTCGCAATCACGACAAATTTATCTACACAACTGCAGATAAGCCGGCACGTCTTTATTGCAGCGCTGGGAAGCACGGGGACAGCTCCACCCGACGGGCTTCAAAGTTACATCAAAAATTCAACATCTTACACCCTTTTTCTGCAAAGTCAGGATCTTTAACAGATTTTAACATAAGCATGCATCTTATGCCCGCTATTAATTTTGACAGTTACAATGATTGGTCCGCCCTATTCTATAACTTTCTTAATATTCCTATCCTAATCTAATCATTGGTTATTTTCCTGATCAAAATCTCTGATATACAAATTAGGATGGGGAGGACGGGAGAGTCTTCACAGCAACATTCCTTTGTTTCGATGGATTCATCACATAAGAGAACTAGCTGAGAACGTACAATTTCACCCCTTGTACCTGCCTCCCTCCCTCCTCGTTCTGTGTTCTGTACAGTTTCCCAATGCACAGCACCTTCAGCTTTGGCCATCTTCCTAAGGCCTGCATCTGCTGTCTCTTAGCATAAGTGAGGTTTTGTCTACTCCTTACCATAATGTAAATTAATTGAATCAGGAAATAATTAACTATAAGAAATTAGTTGTTTATTCAAAACAATTAATTATCAATGAAATTCAAAATTCAGATCTGATTATAACACAAGGGCCCAGGACTCACTGCCGCTCCCGCTCTTGGTGCTGCTGGGAGGATTTTACTGTTGAGACACTTCTGTCTCTGCCTCTCTCAGCTCTTACAATATGAGGCTTCCTACATACACAGCCTCATGTGCGCACACACACACCCTCCCTGCCCCCATAGCTATACCGTGCTTTGGTTACGCACACAGACCCCGCGGTGCATATTGGTGACCAGCTCTGCTGAGGACTACTCACAGGGACCCTTCCTCACGCCGAGAGGCCGGCTGTCTCTTGTCTGCAGCTGGGGGCAGCTCGCAGCCGGATCCCCTTCATGTCCTTCTCCGGCTGCTTTTCCTTTTGCCCATCTCCTCAGCTTCAGCCTGAGCTGGATGCAGCTGACGACATCCCCAGGGCAGGAACAGACCACCGAGCCCTGGCACAGCCTCTGGAAGAGGGAAAGAACCATGACTGTCACAGCCGGCCCCAGGCCGGAGCCCCTCCTGCTGCAGCCGCTCCTGCAGACCCCGCTCCTTCCCCGCACTGCTGCTGAAGGCCCCTGGGTTAACAGAGCCCTGGGCCTGCCCGAGGCCCCGCTCGCTGCTGCCAGGACAGGCCGTGGGGCAGCCTGGGGCTGCGGGACAGGCCTCAGGGGAGGGGCTGGGGACGGGGCAGCTGCAGGGGGGGAGCGGGGCTGGGGGGGCTCGGGGGGGGTCTGAGAGTCGGCGTGTCCAGTGCCTGTGATGGGGGGTCTGTCTCCCTTCTCCTTCCCCTGCCCAGCTCTTGGGTCACCCTGGGGCTGCCCCAGCCGGCCTGGCTCCGGCTTGGAGCTCCCACCCACCACCCCCGGGCAGCCAGCAGGCAGGAGACACCCCCTCCCCCGTGCAAGGGCCTCGCTCACCTCAGGGGCAGCCCCAGCCTTCACCTCAGACGGGCCCCGACTGGAGCAGAGCCTGCACCTCCCGGCACCAGCATGGCCGCCTGGCAGCCCCTGTCCCAGGACTACAGCTCCCAGCATGCCCCGGGGCCTCTTCCTGCTGCCTGCCCCTGCAGGGACACTTCCCCCGGCCCTGCCCCGCCCCCGCGGGCCCCATGGCCCCTCCCCCAAGCCAAGAGCAGGGCGGGAAACAGCCCCCAGAGCCTGAGGGCCAGCGGGAGGGGGAGTGTGGGGCAGGGCGGCAGAGAGGGACCGAGCAACGGTGGCCGCCGGGGTGGGGGAGCAGGGGGAGCACGAGGGGCCGGGGCAGGCAGGGAGGAGGCTAAAAAAGATGGGGACAAGGAGCCAGAGTGAGGAAGGGGAAGAGAAGCAGCACAACAGGCTTTAAGGCAGAAAGAGAACAGCTGGAAACCAGGGAGCCAGAGCCTGGGAGAAAGGGAGAAAGATCAAAAATACCGGCTGTGGGCACTGCTGCCATTGCTTGAGCACTGCCCAGGAACTGCACGGCCAGGAGCCTCAAAATAGGGGTGGCCTGTGAAAGCCCTGCCCCGGGCCCGCTCCTGCACCCTGCTGGTGGTGGTGAATGTCGCCTGGCAGGGTGGCCAGGGCCGGGGGGAGACAACCAGTTGCAGGGTGGAATTGCCCAGCTTTTTTTTTGTTTGCTGGTTGCTTTTGCTTTTTTTAAAAAATAGCATTACAGCTCTGAATACAACCTGCAAGGAGAAAGGAACCAGGCGTACCGGGCTGGGCACATTGAAAGCCCAAACCCGTTCAACAGCCGCACAAACCACCGCTGGCTCCCGCTGTGCACACTCCACTGCCCGCCTGCAGGTACAGGCAGCCGCCGTTTCTTGAGCCTTCCCCAGGATCGGCACCACCGGGCAGCTCAACAAACCGGGTGGGCTGCAACCACAGGCCATCTGCACAACTGCAAGGGTCTCTCTCCTTTGCTCGTGAGCTAGTCCAGCTTCTGGTTTCCCTAGTGAATTGCACAAACACACAGCGCTCCAAACAGTAGCTGGCCCGAGACACTCGCTCTTGCCCACCGCTGGGTCGCCGTGGCCTGTGTTCCCTTCTGCCCTTGCTGGCTGACAGCCCTCTGGACCCACCCGTGCCCTGGGTGCAGAGTGGGGCCGCACACGAAGGAGTGGGAATCGCTCTCCAAGAGGAGGTAGGACGCACTGCGGTGATCACCTGCAGGGCTCAGTCAAACAAGCACACCAACCAGCAGTTTGCCTCTGTGGGGTTGGCTCCTTGATCCCCCCCTCCCCTCCTTTTTCCATGCCTATACATGCCCCTCAAATGCCTTGACTCCCCTCTTTCTCCGCCCCTGTCTCCTCCCAAGCAAGGGACCTCCCCGCGGGTATTTTTTCCCCCTTGCTCCCAGGTTTGCCACAGCCGTCCACAGGTTTGGTGTTTCAGGCGCTGTTAGCTGGGTCACCTCGGACTTCCACGGCATTACCGATGCAGTTTTTTCCTGGGTACTGCTGTCCCTGCCAGACTTCTCTCCCCAAAACCACCCCAGCTCTTCCTTCAGTTATCTGTCAAGTGTGGCCACCTCCCACACCAATCCCCCTTAACTACCTGTGAAATCCGGCTCTTCCTCATGGCACTCTGACTCCCGTCAGCTTCGCACTCGCTTTGCTACAGGCAGCAATAGCTCTTGGCATGCTCAGGCGTTTCCCACGGTGTCTTCAGTAAGCGAAGGCTCCCGGCAGGCCCTAATCTTCAGCTTGCGTGCCTTAAGGCATACCCCCAACGCTGGCTGCGTGTCACATCATTTCCTCCTCTCCTCTTGCTAGCCTCCCTCTAGCCAGTCTTCTCCACCCCACGGTGGCTCTGAGCACCCTCGTCTCAGACCGGGCACGGTTTCAGCTTTTGGAGTGACTCTTTGCCCGTGTGACCGACTTGTCTGCCTGCAGCCTCGTTCTGCAGGTGCTGGGCATGGAAGTCCTTGCCTTGCACAGGAGACTGGACTGAAGCATGGTTAGCTGTGAAAATGGTCAACTTTATTTCAAGAACTAAGTCAAGAGCAGCAGTTGTGTGTGCCCTGAGAGGAGCGTGGGCAGGACCGAGCAGGCCACTGGCACTGAGGCTGCCTTTGGATCTCAGCAGGCATTGCCCCAGGAGGAAAGGGTGGTGCTACTCTGCAGCCTGCACTGATCCTCTTCTTCTTGCTGCTCAAGCCTTTTTCCCCCTTAGCTCCTGCAGGAGCTCCTGCACCCGAGTAAAGAACTCCACCAGCTTCTGGAGTGGGAATGGGCAGGAGCTAAACGTGCCCGACTGTGTTGGGATCGGCCTTGGCCTCTGCACGGGGGTGGAGGCGGTGAGAAAATGACTCCATGCCCGCGCCGTTGGAGCAGCCCGAACTGCTGGGTGCAGTCCCATCTGTACCAGGATCCAGTCATAAAAGTGCTGCGTGGAGGTGTAGACTCCGGGCCGCCTGGCTCTCGCGCAGCCTATCCCCCAGCTGGTCACCCCCACGAGCCAGAAGTAGTTGGCGTGCTTGTCTTGGCAGACGAGAGGACCACCGCTGTCACCCTGCAGCGGAGCGGAGGAGAGTCAGAGGGTTCTGGTGGTGTTGGGTGGCCCCTGTCAGCACTGTGGCTGGCTCCTTCTCTCTCCTGGCACCTGCCAGAGCTGTACCCAGTGCCCAGAAAGGCTCTGCTCAGGTGCTGGAGCCTGCAGGACCTTGTCTGGGAGGGGGTGGTGGGCCTGCAAGGTAGGGCACTCTCTCCTCTCTGCCCGCTGATCCTGGAGGTGTGGAAGGGGGACGTTCCAGGACTGGGATCCGGACCTCTGGGCTGGGGCAAGAGCACTGGGTGGCCTTTCTGGGCAGAGTGCCGGGGCTCTGGGACAAGAGGGGTGCTGGGCAAGGGCCTGCAGACGGGGAAGGGAAGGCAAGCCCCGACAGCGGTGGGGACCCAGCGGCAGGAGGGCGACTCGGCAGGCGCAGCACGCGCCGGGGGACGTTTGGGCGCTGGCGACAGGGCTGCCTGTGCTGCTGGGGGCTGGCGCGGAGCACGCTCCTACCTGGCAGGTGTCGATGCCGCCCTGCGGATAGCCGGCACACACGTTGTGGGGGTGGACGGCCCCTCTGTACCAGCGGCTGCTGTTGCAGACCTTGACATCAATGAGGTGGACCTGGGCCTCCTGCAGGACAGCAGTCGATCCTGCAGCTGTGAGCACAGGAAGGAGTTAGCAGCCAGCAGCCCTTCTGTTCCCACTTCTCCTCCCCTGTGTGGGCGAAGCCCTTCCCTAGGGCTCGCCTTTGCCCCTGCAGAGGCCTTGTGCCGGGCTTGCCCTTCCATCTCGCTTTGGCTAATGGCTCGGGCCCATCTCTCCATGGCCGTACGTCCCCGCAGCCCGACTCTGGTTTTCGCCGCCACCGCTGCCCAGAAGCCCAGCCCGCCTCCCCAGCATGCCGAGCTTACCCTCGGCACACGAATACTCTTTGGGAACTCACATCTTGCCATGGTGGCACCCCAACCGCTGACGTAGCAGCTCGTCAGCTCTGACACTCTCAGCGAGGCGTCGGGCACGCAGGCCAGCTGTACGTAGTAGCCGCACTGGACAGGCTGGTCCAGTTCCAGCAAGGCGATGTCGTTCCTCTCCGTGATGTTATCGTAGTGTTCATGAAGTATCAGCCGATAAATACCGCGCACTTGGGTCTCAGGGCCCGGCTGAGCCAAGTGGGTGGCCCCGATCACCACACGCCACATGGTGAGGTAACTGGAAGGCAGATGCAGAGAGGCCTCAGAGGGAGCGGAGCCACGTGCTGCAGCAGCCCCGTGGTTCCCTGCCTTCTGCTTCCCAAGGCAGGGAGGAAAGCAGCGCTGCGGAGGGTGCCACTGCCCTAGCATGCCTTGGGCACCAGGAACGTGGAGCTGGAGGCTGCTAGGAAGTGGTGGCATGAGCCCAGCCTTCTGCGGAGCAGTTTCTCAGCTGGGCTCGCCAGTGCCCTGGCACCGGGCATACTGCAAGGCAGCGGGATGGCAGGAGCTCATGGGGCTGCGGACGGGGCGCCTGCTGGTGCTGTGGGGATAGCCCCCTTCCCTGCTCCTCCTTACCTGGCCGCGTTGAAGCAGTGGGCTGCTGTGAGGACCCACTGCGGGCTGATGAGGGACCCTCCGCACACGTGGCCCCAGGGGCTCTGGATGCTGACGATCCAGGGCCAGGCCCCTGGCTGGGCACCCGTGCCACCCACGACGCGCGACATGCCGTAGCGAGCCGCCATGGGCCGGAGCCCGCAGGTCCTGGTGTAAGAAGAAACTCATGAGTGTGCTGCTGGACGGCTGTGCTGCTGTTGAGGCTGAAGGTCAGCCGTCTTCCCTCCCCCCGAGGGGCTGCACGGACGGCAGGGCCAGGGAACCCCGTGGCTGTGCCTCCAGCCCTCTGTCTGCTGTAGCCCCGTAGACGGGTTGTGCCAGCAGCCTGGGTGCTGGCAAGGAGCTGAGGCTCCCACAGGGAGTTTGGGAAGCTGTGGAGTGGCCACAGGGGCCGCGCGGGCCCCCTCCAGTGAAGCCCGTCAAGGGCTGCCCGAGCTCCCTCCCAGAGCCTCGGCCCACTTACCCACAGCTGTCCCACATGCCGTGCGCAGGCCGGCACACGGCCAGCAGGACGAGGAGGGCGAGCACTTTCATCGCTGCCAGCGGCACGTGTCAGCTGCAAGAACGAGGTCTTGTTGCCTCCAGCGCAGCCGCCGACGTACTGCCCGCAGCAGTCTCGCTGCCTCTGATGGCCTTGGCCCTGGGGCTGATGTCACAGAGCCGCCGTTTCTGGGCGTGGGGCACGGTGGCCTCTCAAGGGGGGGTGGAGGTGGGGGTGTCAGCAATACGGGGGGTTTCCAAGCAGGAGGGGAGGCGGAAGCTGGGATCGGACAGCCCTGACAAATCCCTGCTGAACACTCTGCCTGTGGGATGAGGGCGTGCAGGCCCCGTGGCTGGCAGCGGCAGAGGCTGGGCTTTCTTTAAAAATGGATGCTGCCCAAAGGAAAAAAAAAAAAGAAATGAACCATTACTTTCCAAACTCAGTTACTGACGGGCTCAAGCAGTGTTCTGCTGGTTACCAGCAATATGCAGAAATGGGACTTAGGGGACCACCTGCACCTGCGTCTGCAATTCCAGTCCCTTGCTATCCCAGGCCAACATGGCCCGTCATTCCATTAATCCATTTATCAAGGTGTCTTCAGCTTGCTGGCAATTTTGCCCTGCCAGTGCTCTGGGAATGCTGCTTGCTGTCCCAGGGCCTTGTTCCTCTCAGGAACCTCAAAATGCTCACTTAGGTTCCTGTTTGCTACAGACACGGGCTCTTTTAGTGCTCAGAAAAGATGAGGGGCACAAGCCACACCTCAAGGAACTCCAGTTCCTCTAGGACATGTTTATCCCAGCAATATTTAGGCCCACGTGTTCTTCTGAAGGCCACTGAGGTCGAGAGAAGAGCAGGGAGACAAGTGACAGAGCGCTGATGCACTCAGATCTGGGTTGCAGGGACAGCAGTGTCTACCACCCCATGTCCTGCCCCTCCTGCGCTGGCTGGCACCTTCACAGCAGGGACAGCCAAGGGGCACACGGTGCCACCCCCTATCTGCCACAAAACCTAGCACCAAACCTGCAGCAGTTTTCATGTACTCGACTATGCCAGGCAACAGAAGGAGCTGTGACAAGTCCTGCTCAGCCATCCCCGTTTCGCTGGCAGAAACCTCCACAAGTGGGGCAGGAGGGACAAGCCGGGGCCCCTCTGATGCTCACAGGGAGCACCCGCAGCCCCTTCCTTCCCACCGCCAAACCTCTGTCCGCTTGGCTGGGACTGACTTCACCGCGTTCCTCCCTGCTCATCTCTCGGCATACACCAGTCCCCAACCCCATCTCAGGCCTCTGCGCCTGCTATCGTTCCACTGCAGTTATTTTGCCACCCTGTAAACCTGAACTTCCTACCAAAACACAAAAGAGGGCCACGAAAATGACCAGAGGGATGGAACACCTCCCCTGTGAGCACAAGCTGAGCGAGTTGGGGTTGTTCAGCCTGGAGAAGAGAAGGCTCCGGGAAGACCTTCTAGCGCCCTTCCAGTGCTTAAAGGGGGCCTAGAAGAAAGATGGGGACAGACTTTTTAGCAGGGCCTGTTGCAATAGGACAAGGGGTAACGGTTTTAAACTAAAGAGGCCAGATTCGGACTAGATATAAGGAAGAAATTTTTTACGCTGAGGGTGGTGAAACACAGGCACAGGCTGCCCAGAGAGGTGGCAGAAGCCCCATCCCTGGAGACATCCAAGGTCAGGCTGGATGCGGCTCTGAGCAACCTGATGCAGCTAAAGATGTCCCTGCTCACTGCAGGGGGGCTGGACTGGATGGCCTCTAATGGTCCCTTCCAGCCCAAACCACTGTAGGATTCCACTGATTTTTCAGCTGAAAAGCACCGAGAGTGGAGACTAACACGAGGGGGCTCCATCTGATGCTTTCGAGTTCAGCTGATGAGAAAACCATGACACAGCGCAGCTGTTTCACCTGCAGCCGCTTCGCGTTTTACCTGCAGAAGGTCCTGGGCAGACCCTCGCCTGCCCACGTCCACCTCCAGGCAGCAGCTCCAAAAGGCCCGAAACTCAGCGGACAGTTGCTCGGGGTTCTGCAGCTCTGGTGTCCCGTTGGTCGCTATCAGATCCATCGCCTAGAGTGACAAGAAACACAAGACTCCACCTGTTTCTTTCTTACCCAGAACTGCTCACAGAGAGCCCATTTTTTAAGGTCCAGCCTCCAGTGCCAGTTTCCTCCCTGGCAGAGGGTTAGAGATGATTTTTCTCTACCTACAAAAAACCTCTGATGCCGCCACAGCTACTCCAACATCAACGTGATCTTGCCTCGACAGCTGATTGCAGTGGCTGACCTAGTTAGGAGGAACTCCATCAGCAAAAGCACATTTGGCTTCTCTGTGCATCGACACCAGCTGTACTGGCTATTTTAAAGAGTGAACTTGGTCCAGCTGTATTATTTCAAAGGATTCGGACATAAAATGCATCCCTGCAGTGCTCACTGCTCCCTAAAGTACAGCTTCCTTAAAACAAAGGTAGTCCAGATTTTCCCTCTGTTCTAGATAAAAATGGTAACTAGAGGATAAAAAAGTAGATCCATCAGATTATTCCTAGGCTAAACAGAAACATTTGGAACCTCATTTTCAACACAGACACGTTAGCTGTGTGCACAAATATACTATGAAGAAAACACATAACTGGGCAGACAGGAGCCACCCGCAACTCTGTCTTTCAGCAGTCTCCAAATTCCAGATCAGCAAGTCTTCCTGACAGACCTCATGCCAAGGAATTAGAACGTAATTTTGCAAAACGTTGGGCGAGCATTATCCGGGACAGTTCACTTGGAACCAAGGTCTAACACGCTGCAAAGCTGGACAGATGAGTTCATTCTGCTTTTGTAAGACGTTCTTCAGAACGGCAAGACAAATGTTTTGAACTGTTTGAACCTAAACTTGCAGAATATGTCCCAAATATACAGCAATAATAATAGAAATAGGCCTAGGAGTCTTCCATACAAATGTCCGCCATGACAAGAACAGCTCTGCGCTACTGGCATTTACAGAGACAGTGGCCAAAGGGACTTTGCTCTTATCCTCTTAAAGGTAGAGGAAAATTTCCAGGCCTAAAAAGGCAAATGAACTATCCTAGAGGAAAAACAACAAAAGGAAGTTTCTCTACTTTTCCCACAACAGAAGTGTCACAAAATCAGTCCTGTCCCGTCCCTCTGCAGCTGCCCTCAGGCAGCGGGCACAGCGGTGAGCCGGAGGGCCTGTCCTCACTGCGGTTAAATGGTGCTGCCCCAGGGACGTCCCTTCTCCTGCGATAAGGGAACACAGCACCCATGCCAGCCTTGGGAATTTTATTCCGGCTACATTCGCCTGGCTGTGAAACAGGAATGCCTAGGATTTGGTTTATTGGGTATTTTTAAAACTGAAACTGGGGAGGTCCAACCAGCGTTTCAAAGGACGTTTATCGCACCAATATTTGTCCCTCAGGCCCCAGGCGTATGCCTGGTGGAAGGAAATCCCAGTGAGAGAAAACAAACACTGTCACAGAAATATCCAGGCCACTCTTGGCTGGAAAATGGTTCATTCCTGTGAGTTCTGCATTGGCTGGAAAGAACGTGAGCAACAGGGAATGCATTTGCTCTACACGTGGAAAACAACAATCATATCTACATTCAGACTGGTGTTAACTCTTTGATCAATGATCCTTTAATGCCCTTAGAGTACATTTAGATATTTCAACTCCTGTCAGGAACGGAAGCTGCTGCGTGCCTTGCACTGTTAAAACAAGCATTCACGAAAATGTGAAAGAACATCCTTTGGTTTCCAGGCTTCGCAGAACTCCCTGGATGGGGTCTAAATGTGACTATTAAACCCAACAGCTACTGTGTGCCATCAGCTAAAAACCTGACCTGTAAAGACGGGTCTTGCTTATCAGCTCTCCTGTTTGGATGCAGCTGAGAGCTCTCGCTGCACTCTGTGATTCCACACACAAGAGCAGAAGGATCCTGTCCCTGTTGGGGATGATTCACTTTCATAAAACCAGCTGGGAACTGGGGAACTTCAGGAGGTCCATCACAAGCTGTTCACTGTTCCCAGCTCAGGGGCAACAGCCCCTGCCCAAGAGCCCAGGAAGTGAACACAGGTGGGACCAACTCCAGGTGCCTGATTTTAACCTCCTGCAGTTTTACTCAGGCACCTGAAGACACCGTGAAGCTCTGAGTGCTCAAGCTGATCTCAACTCCTGCAGCAGACGAGGCATGTAGGGAGAAAAAGAGCATCTCAAATAATCTGGGCAAGGGCAGGAATGGCTGAATGTGAATTTGATCAGAGAGAAAAAATCCAGTTCCCTGCCTCACAGTTGACCCGAGGCTTCTCCAGGAGCCCTAAGCAACCTTTGAGGTTAAGGAAGCTGGGAATTTTCAGCCCGCAAACCAGGGACACAGGCCTAGTGCCACCCTGCCAGCTGCGGTGCACTCAGCTGACTCAGCATCAGGCTGAACCCAAACCTGTGAATCTCTTGCTTTGAATGAAGGAAATCCAGGGCTTGCAGGTACTGATAGGTAAAAAGGAAACATGAGGGTAAAAATTAATGACCAGATTTCATCACTCAAGAATGAAACGCCTCTAAAACATTTAATTTCCAGATGAATTGCGAGCAATGCCTGAATATTGCGCTGTCAAGAGGAATAGCTTGCTGCTTCAACACTATTAAAGTAACAACTTTCCAAACGAAGGCATATCAGGTTTGGGAAGAGAAATGTCCATTACTGTCACAGACTAGCCCCTGAAAGCACAGGCAGGACGGCTGCTGTCGCAATCAGTGTGCTATGTCCATCCATATGACAAAGTATTGTTTGCCAGAAATGAGAAAGTCCCTTCCTTCCGTGTGAAGTAGATCACTGTTGGGTGGGAGGTTGCAGGACAAAGACTTTATTGTCAGGCTCTACAGCAGATTTGGAAATAGCACCTTAGTCATTTTTCAGGAGCAAACCCCATTTTGGGTGGAATGCTATCCTTTTAAGCTGAGACTCTGACAAATGAGTCTCTCCTTTGCCTTGCTGTTCTTTTAAAATTCTGCCACCAGCATGTTTGCTTTTACAGGCAAGGAATGCAGTACAGACATGCTCCAGGCACGTGTTTAAAGAGGAAAAGTTGAGAAGAGTCAAACTAAAAAAAAAAAAAGTAAAAAAACGTAATGCAATAACGGTGTTTAAGAGTATAATCACAGAGTACAGAAAGTGCAGTGACACTGTCAGGCAGTTCACTTAAGATGCCCTTTCTTCTCCATATCATAAAGCAAGGCAGAAACAAAGCTCTCAAGATGAAATCCCTCCTGTTCTTGCCACCTGTTCACCAGTACCATCCCGTCCAAGGGAGAGGAAGCACACGCGGGATCCCTCACCTCCCTACAGACAGCTGCCATCTGCCCTTCCTCCATACAAAACCGGGTAACATCTTCAGTTAAAGCGCCTCCGGCCATGTATTCCGTCACCGCCCGGAGCTCATCACCGACCAGGTAGCTGAAAGAAGAAAACAAGGGCACTGAGATGAACAGGCACAGCTAAATTACCTCATGGAAAAGACAGCTGGTGATAGGGGGCCACATAGAAAATATATTTTATAACCCAAGATATATCAAAAATATTAATAGGGAGCTACATAGGAAAAAGCTAAACCTATTAAAACTTGCATCCCAGAACTAACACGCATGCAAGTAGGCAATTAGTCACTAACCCCTGCAAACTGCTTGAGAAAGAAGCTGATAAGGAAACAGAAAAGACAGAAACAAGGACCTAATTCATGGCTCAAAGGCGTCAAAGGCAGGAGGAGATAAGAGCTAAGGAGGGCTCGCTAACATCCATCTCTAACCAAGAACAAAAAGGAGACAGCCAGATGTGCACACAGGGACAGACCAGGCTGAAACCAGTCTGGTGCTGCAAGTTCAGCCAAATTAGAGCTTCCAGGGGAGAGGGGAGGAGTACAGAGCGAGGAAGACCTACAGCCTTCATCCCTGAAGACCCCTGCCCAGGACCACCAGGAGGAACTGCGCAAGCGCCCTGAGGAGGAGCCCGAGGCAGAGATTATGGAAATGAAGTGAGAGGAAAGAATGGCCTTTTTGGGGACAGGTCATGAATACGTCTAGGCGTTTTGAAATAGGTGATGTTTTAACTGGATAAATACTGGAGAAGCGGCCACAGTGGGGATGCACGTTTGTGGTGGAGCGATTCCCCGTGCATCTGCACGCAATAAACATACCTACTGTGTAACCTTTCGGGTTGTAAAGTCTTTTCCCTACGTCAGTTCTGGCGAGCCATCCAGAAGGCTCTCTGCTTGGCTGCGGGATCACCTGGGGAGCGGACGCCCCTGGGAGCGCCCCGAGCACTTTCCTTGGAGGAGCCTCCGCTGCCAGCCGCTCACCGTGGGAGCAGACAACAACCTCCTGAAGCCGCGGATCAAACGGTATGTTTTGTGAGAGGGGCCTGTAAGTCGTACGCGTGGCCGGGGCAGCTGGTAAATCGAGCAGAGACATCTGGCGTGCAGCATAGTCCCCGTATGGGAGGAGGGTACCCTGCATGGTAACAGGGGGATTTGCTGACTGATAGGGCGGCCGCTAGCGATCTTGGCAGTAGATCGAGCGAATCCGAGGTTGCCGCTGCATCCCAACATCGGGAGCCAGGACGGACCTGCTAATGACTGGTATATAAGAAGCAGGAGAAGCGTAAGCGGGCCTCTCACGATAGTGTCATCTTTCCAATATTTGCAGCTGCTTAGAAGGGTGTTCACAGGAAGGCTAAATAACTAAACTTAAACCCCACAATCTTGCCAGGGGATATTGGTTATGACTCTTGCCCAGGAAAGTCGGTTTGCCCGTGCCCTGGATGAGTAGTTGGACTCCATTACCTGGCAACAAAAGTAGAGTTAGTTGTATGATTTGCCCGGGGATCAACATGAGTTGTTTTGAATGTCTTTATATGTTAGTTGAAGCTTCCTGCGATTATAATTCCTGTCGTTACTATCAAAACTGTCCGGACATTCTGAGTGTATGAGTGAGTGAGACGTATGAAGTGAGTGAGGAGCTCTATCCGCGGTTCCGAGCTGGGGCAACTGAGGTGGCCGGAGAAGAGCGAAACGAGTGTAATAACTTGAAGTATGAATAAGGAGTGCCATGCCCATCCTTGATACGTCTGTGTAATACGTGGATATTGATAAGTAGTAATGTTGGTCCGTGGAAAGCAGAGTTGTGCGGAGAAGGAAGGAAAAGATAAGCGAAGGGTTCTGTCTTGGTTTGAAAGACAGGTGTCTGTGGAGGAAGTCAGGAGCCTCCCTTGAAATGGAAAGTGCAACCCCCTTCCCTCCAAATTATTATAATTTTGAAATTAACAGGCTTTCAGGCAAAGATATGGGGAATAGGAATAACAGTTATTTACTAATATATATATATATATATAATACAAGGCAGGAAAAAAACAAACAACCCACTGGTTTACACTGACAGAGTCAGGAATACAACCTGACACCCTGTTAGGGTGGCAGTAGCAGTCCGATAAGATGCTGGCTGCAGTCCTCCTGAAGCGATGGATGTAGTTCTGTGGAAGCAGCAATCAGGTAAAAGAGTCTGGTCTTCCTCCGAAGGTCCAGTGGTAGGTAGGTAGCTCTTGTCCTCTGGAACTCCAGCGGGGGAAAAACTCCTCTGGGAATCCAGTGGAAGAAGGCTGCTAGGGTGTTCAAAATCTCCGTTTTTATTTAGCATGGACAGCTTGGCTCCTTCCTTGATGGGCCATTAAAAGGAGATAGTCCAGGAGAGAGTTATCGATGGGTCAGGCGATAAGGCATTGTTGTGCCCATGAACCGGAGATAGTCCAGAGGGGGGAGGCAGGGAGCACCGCCCCACCTGGTCTCAACAGCTCCTGAAGATGGTAATAGAATATTTTTTTTTTTTCCTTTGGCACATTTCACACTGTAACACAGGACAGGTCAGAAGACGCAAACGTGTTGGGGTTTGGCGTTGGGGTTTGGCGTTGGGGGTTGGCGTTGGGGTCAGAAGACGCAAACGCGTTGGGGTTTGGCGTTGGGGTCAGAAGACGCAAACGAGCTGGGGTTTGGCATTGGGGTCAGAAGAGGCAAACGCTTTGGCATTTGGCGTTGGGGTTTGGCGTTGGGGTATGGCGTTGGGGTTTGGCGTTGGGGTCAGAAGACGCAAACGCGTTGGGGTTTGGCATTGGGGTTTGGCGTTGGGGTTTGGCGTTGGGGTCAGAAGACACAAACGCGTTGGGGTTTGGCATTGGGGTTTGGCATTGGAGTTTGGCGTTGGGGTCAGAAGACGCAAATGCAATGGGGTTTAGTGTTGGGGTTTGGCGTGGGGTCAGAAGACGCAAACGCTTTGGCGTTTGGCGTTGGGGTTTGGTGTTGGGGTCAGAAGACGCAAACGCGTTGGGCTTTGGCGTTGGGGTTTGGCGTTGGGTTTAGCGTTGGGGTTTGGCGTTGGGGACAGAAGACGCAAACGCGTTGGGGTTTGGCATTGGGGTTTGGCGTTGGGGTCAGAAGACGCAAACGAGCTGGGGTTTGGCGTTGGGGTTTGGCGTTGGGGTCAGAAGACGCAAACGCTTTGGGGTTTGGCGTTGGGGTTTGGCGTTGGGGTCAGAAGACGCAAACGAGCTGGGGTTTGGCGTTGGGGTTTGGCGTTGGGGTCAGAAGACGCAAACGCTTTGGGGTTTGGCGTTGGGGTTTGGCGTTGGGTGCTTCAAGCCGCAAATGCATTGGGGTTTGGCGTTGGGGTCAGAAGATGCAAACGCGTTGGGATTTGGCAATGGGGTTTGGCGTTTGGGTTTGGCGTTATGGTCAGAAGACGCAAATGCGTTGGGGCTTGGCATTGGTGTTTGGCGTTGGGGTCAAAAGGCTCAAACGCATTGGGGTTTGGCGTTGGGGTTTGGCGTTGGGGTTTGGCGTTGGGGTCAGAAGAGGCAAAGGCGTTGGGGTTTGGCGTTGGGGTTTGTAGTTGGGGTTTGGCGTTTTGGTCAGAAGATGCAAAGGCGCTGGTGTTTGGTGCTGGGGTTCGGCATTGGGGTCAGAAGACGCGAACACGTTGGGGTTTGGCATTGGTGTTTGGCGTTGGGGTCAAAAGACGCAAACGCTTTGGGGTTTGCTGTTGGGGTTTCGTGTGGGGGTTTGCCGTTGGAATTTGGAGTTGGGGTAAGAAGACACAAACGCGTTGGGGTTTGGCATTGGGGTTTGGCGTTGGGGTTTGGCATTGGGGTTAGGCGTTGGGGTCAGAAGACGAAAACGCGTTCGAGTTTGGCGTTGGGGTTTGACTTTGCGGTTTGGCTTTGGGGTCAGAAGACACAAACGCGTTGCTGTTTGGCGTTAGGGGTTGGGCGTTGGGGTCAGAAGACAAAACACGTTGGGGTTTCGCGTTGGGGTTTGGCTTTGGAGTCAGAAGACGCAAACGCGTTGGGATTTGGCGTTGGGGTTTGGCGTTGGGTTTGGCCTTGGCGTCAGAAGACGCAAACGCATTGGGGTTTGGCTTTGGAGTCAGAAGACGAAAACGCGTTGAGGTTTGGCGTTGGGGTTTGGCGTTGGGATCGGCGTTAGGGTCAGAAGGCGGAAATGCGTTGGGGTTTCCCATTGGTGTTTGGCGTTGGGGTCAGAAGACGCAAAGGCTTTGGGGTTTAGCGTTGGGGTTTGGCGTTGGGGTTTGCCATTGTGGTCAGAAGATGCAAACGCGTTGGGGTTTGGCGTTGGGGTTTGGCGTTGGGGCTACAAGACGCAAATGCGTTGGCGTTTGGCGTTGGGGTTAGAAGACATAAACGCGTTGGGATTTGGCATTGGTGTTTGGCGTTGGGGTCAAAATACACAAACGTGTTGGGGTTTGGTGTTGGGGTTTGGCGTTGGGGTTTGGAGTTGGGGTCAGATGACGCATATACGTTGGGGTTTGGTGCTGTGTTTTGGCGTTGGGTTCAGAAGACAAAAACGCGTTGGGGTTTGGAGTTGGGGTTTGGCGTTTGGCTCAGAAGACGCAAACGCGTTGCGGTTTGGCATGGGGTCTGGAGATGCAAACCCCTTGGGGTTTGGCGTTGGGGTCAGAAGACGCAAACACGTTGGGGTTTGGCGTTGGGGTCAGAAGACGCAAACGCGTTGGGCTTTGGCGTTGGGGTTTGGTGTTGGGTTTAGCGTTGGGGTTTGGTGTTGGGGACAGAAGATGCAAATGCGTTGGTGTTTGGCGTTGGGATCAGAAGACGCAAACGCGTTGGGGTTTGGCATTGGGGTTTGGCGTTGGGGTCAGAAGACGCAAATGAGCTGGGTTTTGGCGTTGGGGTATGGGTTTGGGGTCAGAAGAGGCAAATGCTTTGGCGATTGGCGTTGGGGTCAAAAGACGCAAACGCGTTGGGGATTGGCGTTGTGGTTTGGAGTTGGGGTGAGAAGACTCAAAGACGTTGGGGTTTGGTGTTGTAGTTTGGCGTTGGGTTCAGAAGACGAAAACGCGTTGGGGTTTGGCGTTGGGGTCCGGAGACGCAAACGCGTTGAGGTTTGGCATTGGGGTCAGAAGATGCAAACGCGTTGGGGTTTGGCGTTGAGGTTTGGTGTTGGGGTTAGGCGTTGGGGTCAGAAGACGGAAACGTGTTGGGGTTTGGCATTGGGGTCAGAAGATGCAAACGCTTTGGGGTTTGTCGTTGAGGTTTGTCGTTGGGGTCAGAAGACGCAAATGCGTTGGGGTTTGGCGTTGGGGTTTGGCGTTGGGTGCTTCAAGACGCAAATGCGTTGGGGTTTGTCGTTGGGGTCAGAAGACGCAAACGCATTGGGATTTGGCATTGGGATTTGGCGTTTGGTTTTGGCGTTATGGTCAGAAGACGCAAATGCGTTGGGGCTTGGCATTGGTGTTTGGCGTTGGGGTCAAAAGACTCAAACGCATTGGGGTTTGGAGTTGGGGTTTGGCGTTGGGGTTTGGCGTTGGGGTCAGAAGAGGCAAAGGCGTTGGGGTTTGGCGTTGGGGTTTGTAGTTGGGGTTTGGCGTTTTGGTCAGAAGATGCAAAGGCGCTGGTGTTTGGTGCTGGGGTTCGGCATTGGGGTCAGAAGACGCAAACACGTTGGGGTTTGGCATTGGTGTTTGGCGTTGGGGTCAAAAGACGCAAACGCTTTGGGGTTTGCTGTTGGGGTTTCGCGTGGGGGTTTGGCGTTGGGGTTTGGCTTTGGGGTTTGGCGTTGGGGTCAGAAGAGGCAAAGGCGTTGGGGTTTGGCGTTGGGGTTTGTAGTTGGGGTTTGGCGTTTTGGTCAGAAGATGCAAAGACGCTGGTGTTTGGTGCTGGGGTTCGGCATTGGGGTCAGAAGACGCAAACACGTTGGGGTTTGGCATTGGTGTTTGGCGTTGGGGTCAAAAGACGCAAACGCTTTGGGGTTTGCTGTTGGGGTTTCGCGTGGGGGTTTGCCGTTGGGGTTTGGAGTTGGGGTCAGAAGACGAAAAAGCGTTGGGGTTTGGCGTTGGGGTTTGGCGTTGGGGTCAGAAGACGCAAACTCGTTGCGGTTTGGCGTTGGGGTTTGGCGTTGGGTTATGGCGTTGGGGTTTGGCGTTCGGTTTGCCGTTTAGGTTTGGCGTTGATGTCAGAAGAGGCAAACACCTTGGGGTTTGGCATTGGGGTTTGGCGTTGGGGTCAGAAGACACAAACGCGTTGGGGTTTGGTCTTGGGGTTTGGCGTTGGGGTCAGAAGACGCAAACGCGTTGGGGTTTGGCATTGGGGTTTGGCGTTGGGGTCAGAAGAGGCAAACACGTTGGGGTTTGGCGTTGGGCTTTGGCGTTGGGGTCAGAAGACGCAAACTCGTTGCGGTTTGGCGTTGGGGTTTGGCGTTGGGTTATGGCGTTGGGGTTTGGCGTTCGGTTTGCCGTTTAGGTTTGGCGTTGATGTCAGAAGAGGCAAACACGTTGGGGTTTGGCATTGGGGTTTGGCGTTGGGGTCAGAAGACACAAACGCGTTGGGGTTTGGCGTTGGGGATTGGCGTTGGGGTCAGAAGACGCAAACGCGTTGGGGTTTGGCATTGGGGTTTGGCGTTGGGGTTTGGCATTGGGGTTTGGCGTTGGGGTCAGAAGAGGCAAACACGTTGGGGTTTGGCGTTGGGCTTTGGCGTTGGGGTCAGAAGACGCAAACGCGTTGGGGTTTGGCATTGGGGTTTGGCGTTGGGGTCAGAAGAGGCAAACGGGTTGGGGTTTGGCGTTGGGGTTTGGCGTTGGGGTCAGAAGACGCAAACGCGTTGGGGTTTGGCATTGGGGTTTGGCGTTGGGGTCAGAAGACGCAAACACGTTGGGGTTTGGCGTTGGGGTCAGAAGACGCAAACGCGTTGGGCTTTGGCGTTGGGGTTTGGTGTTGGGTTTAGCGTTGGGGTTTGGTGTTGGGGACAGAAGATGCAAATGCGTTGGTGTTTGGCGTTGGGATCAGAAGACGCAAACGCGTTGGGGTTTGGCATTGGGGTTTGGCGTTGGGGTCAGAAGACGCAAATGAGCTGGGTTTTGGCGTTGGGGTATGGGTTTGGGGTCAGAAGAGGCAAATGCTTTGGCGATTGGCGTTGGGGTCAAAAGACGCAAACGCGTTGGGGATTGGCGTTGTGGTTTGGAGTTGGGGTGAGAAGACTCAAAGACGTTGGGGTTTGGTGTTGTAGTTTGGCATTGGGTTCAGAAGACGAAAACGCGTTGGGGTTTGGCGTTGGGGTCCGGAGACGCAAACGCGTTGAGGTTTGGCATTGGGGTCAGAAGATGCAAACGCGTTGGGGTTTGGCGTTGAGGTTTGGTGTTGGGGTTAGGCGTTGGGGTCAGAAGACGGAAACGTGTTGGGGTTTGGCATTGGGGTCAGAAGATGCAAACGCTTTGGGGTTTGTCGTTGAGGTTTGTCGTTGGGGTCAGAAGACGCAAATGCGTTGGGGTTTGGCGTTGGGGTTTGGCGTTGGGTGCTTCAAGACGCAAATGCGTTGGGGTTTGTCGTTGGGGTCAGAAGACGCAAACGCATTGGGATTTGGCATTGGGATTTGGCGTTTGGTTTTGGCGTTATGGTCAGAAGACGCAAATGCGTTGGGGCTTGGCATTGGTGTTTGGCGTTGGGGTCAAAAGACTCAAACGCATTGGGGTTTGGAGTTGGGGTTTGGCGTTGGGGTTTGGCGTTGGGGTCAGAAGAGGCAAAGGCGTTGGGGTTTGGCGTTGGGGTTTGTAGTTGGGGTTTGGCGTTTTGGTCAGAAGATGCAAAGGCGCTGGTGTTTGGTGCTGGGGTTCGGCATTGGGGTCAGAAGACGCAAACACGTTGGGGTTTGGCATTGGTGTTTGGCGTTGGGGTCAAAAGACGCAAACGCTTTGGGGTTTGCTGTTGGGGTTTCGCGTGGGGGTTTGGCGTTGGGGTTTGGCTTTGGGGTTTGGCGTTGGGGTCAGAAGAGGCAAAGGCGTTGGGGTTTGGCGTTGGGGTTTGTAGTTGGGGTTTGGCGTTTTGGTCAGAAGATGCAAAGACGCTGGTGTTTGGTGCTGGGGTTCGGCATTGGGGTCAGAAGACGCAAACACGTTGGGGTTTGGCATTGGTGTTTGGCGTTGGGGTCAAAAGACGCAAACGCTTTGGGGTTTGCTGTTGGGGTTTCGCGTGGGGGTTTGCCGTTGGGGTTTGGAGTTGGGGTCAGAAGACGAAAAAGCGTTGGGGTTTGGCGTTGGGGTTTGGCGTTGGGGTCAGAAGACGCAAACTCGTTGCGGTTTGGCGTTGGGGTTTGGCGTTGGGTTATGGCGTTGGGGTTTGGCGTTCGGTTTGCCGTTTAGGTTTGGCGTTGATGTCAGAAGAGGCAAACACCTTGGGGTTTGGCATTGGGGTTTGGCGTTGGGGTCAGAAGACACAAACGCGTTGGGGTTTGGTCTTGGGGTTTGGCGTTGGGGTCAGAAGACGCAAACGCGTTGGGGTTTGGCATTGGGGTTTGGCGTTGGGGTCAGAAGAGGCAAACACGTTGGGGTTTGGCGTTGGGCTTTGGCGTTGGGGTCAGAAGACGCAAACTCGTTGCGGTTTGGCGTTGGGGTTTGGCGTTGGGTTATGGCGTTGGGGTTTGGCGTTCGGTTTGCCGTTTAGGTTTGGCGTTGATGTCAGAAGAGGCAAACACGTTGGGGTTTGGCATTGGGGTTTGGCGTTGGGGTCAGAAGACACAAACGCGTTGGGGTTTGGCGTTGGGGATTGGCGTTGGGGTCAGAAGACGCAAACGCGTTGGGGTTTGGCATTGGGGTTTGGCGTTGGGGTTTGGCATTGGGGTTTGGCGTTGGGGTCAGAAGAGGCAAACACGTTGGGGTTTGGCGTTGGGCTTTGGCGTTGGGGTCAGAAGACGCAAACGCGTTGGGGTTTGGCATTGGGGTTTGGCGTTGGGGTCAGAAGAGGCAAACACGTTGGGGTTTGGCGTTTGGGTTTGGCGTTGGGGTCAGAAGACGCAAACGCGTTGGGGTTTGGCGTTGGGGTTTGGCGTTGGGGTCAGAAGACGCAAACGTGTTGGGGTTTGGCGTTGGGGTTTAGCGTTGGATTTGGCGTTGAGGTCAGAAGACGCAAACGCGTTGGGGTTTGGCTTTGGGGTTTGGCGTTGGGGTCAGAAGACGCAAACGCGTTGGGGTTTGGCGTTGGGGTTTGGCGTTGGGTTTGGCGTTGGGGTGTGGCATTGGGGTCAGAAGACGCAAACGCATTGGTGTTTGTCGTAGGGGTTCGGCGTTGGGCCAGAAGTAGCTAACGCTTTGGGGTTCGGCGTTGGGGTTTGGCGTTGGGGTATGTCGTTGGGGTTTGGTGTTCAGTTTGGTATTGGGGCTACAAGACGTAAACGCGTTAGGGTTTCGCGTTGGGGTTTGGCGGGGTTTGGCGTTCGATTTGGCATTGGGGCTACAAGACGCAAATGCGTTGGGGTTTGGCGTTGGGTTCAGAAGATGCAAACGCGTTGCTGTTTGGCGTTGTGGTTTGGCGTTGGGGTCAGAAGAGTTAAAGACCTTTGAGTTTGGCGTTGGGATTTCGCGTTCAGGTCAGAAGACGCAAACGCGTTGGGGTTTGGAGTTGGGGTTTGGCCTTGGGGTTTGGCGTTGGGGTTTGGCGTTGGGGTTAGAGGACACAAACGCGTTGGGGTTTGGCATTGGGGTTTGGCGTTGGGGTTTGGCTTTGTGGTTTGGCGTTGGGGTCAGAAGACGCAAACGTGTTGGGGTTTGGTTTTTGGGTTTGGCGTTGGGTTCAGAAGACGCAAACTCTTTGGGGTTTGTCGTTGGGTTTGGCGTTGGGGTCAGAAGACGCAAACGTGTTGGGGTTTGGCGTTGGGGTTTGCATTGGGATATGGCGTTGGGGTTTGGCGTTCGGATTGGTGTTGAGGTTTGGCGTTGAGGTCAGAAAACGCAAACGCGTTGGGGTTTGGCGTTGGGGTTTGGCGTTGGGGTCAGAAGACGCAAACGCGTTGGGGTTTGGCGTTGGGGTTTGGCGTTAGGGTCAGAAGACGCAAATGCGTTGGGGTGTGGCGTTGGGGTTTGGCGTTGGGCTTTGGCGTTGGGTCAGAAGACGCAAATGCCTTGGCGTTTGGCGTTGGGGTTTGGCATTGTGTCAGAAGACGAAAACGCATTCGGGTTCGGCGTTGGGGTTTGACTTTGCAGTTTGGCTTTGGGGTCAGAAGACACAAACGCGTTGCGGTTTGGCGTTAGGGGTCTGCCGTTGGGGTCAGAAGACGCAAACGCTTTGGGGTTTCGCGTTGAGGTTTGGCTTTGGGTCAGAAGACGCAAACGTGTTGGGGTTTGGCGTTGGGGTTTGCATTGGGATATGGCGTTGGGGTTTGGCATTCGGTTTGGTGTTGAGGTTTGGCGTTGAGGTCAGAAAACGCAAACGCGTTGGGGTTTGGCGTTGGGGTTTGGCGTTGGGGTCAGAAGACGCAAACACGTTGGGGTTTGGCGTTGGGGTTTGGCGTTGGGGTCAGAAGACGCAAACGGGTTGGGGTTTGGCGTTGGGGTTTGGCGTTGGGGTCAGAAGACGCAAACGCGTTGGGGTTTGGCATTGGGGTTTGGCGTTGGGGTCAGAAGAGGCAAACACTTTGGGGTTTGGCCTTGGGGTTTGGCGTTGGGGTCAGAAGACGCAAACGCGTTGGGGTTTGGCTTTGGGGTTTGGCGTTGTGGTTTGGCATTGGGGTTTGGCATTGGGGTCAGAAGAGGCAAACACGTTGGGGTTTGGCGTTGGGGTTTGGCATTGGGGTTAGGCGTTGGGGTCAGAAGTCGCAAACGCGTTGGGGTTTAGCGTTGGGGTTTGGCATTGTGTCAGAAGACGAAAACGCGTTCGGGTTCGGCGTTGGGGTTTGACTTTGCGGTTTGGCTTTGGGGTCAGAAGACACAAACGCGTTGCTGTTTGGCATTAGGGGTTGGGCGTTGGGGTCAGAAGACAAAACACGTTGGGGTTTCGCGTTGGGGTTTGGCTTTGGAGTCAGAAGATGCAAACGCGTTGGGGTTTGGCGTTGGGGTTTGGCGTTCGGTTTGGCATTGGGGCTACAAGACGCAAACGCGTTGGGGTTTGGCGTTGGGGTCAGAAGATGCAAACGAGTTGCTGTTTGGCGTTGCGGTTTGGCGTTGGGGTCAGAAGAGGTAAACACCTTTGGGTTTGGCGTTGGGATTTCGCGTTGAGGTCAGAAGACGCAAATGCGTTGGGTTTTGGCGTTGGTGTCAGAAGACGCAAACGCCTTGGGGTTTGGCGTTGGGGTTAGAGGACGCAAACGCCTTGGGGTTTAGCATTGGGGTTTGGCGTTGGGGTTTGGGGTTTGGCGTTGGGGTCAGAAGACGCAAACGCATTGGGTTTTGGTGTTGGGGTTTGGCGTTGGGCTTTGGTGCTGGGGTTTGGCGTTGGTGTTTGGCCTTGTGGTCAGAAGACGCAAACGTGTTGGGGTTTGACGTTGGGGTTTGGCGTTGGGGTTTGACGTTGGGGTTTGGCGTTGTGGTCAGAAGACACAAAAGTGTTGGGTTTTGGAATTGGGGTTTGGCGTTGGGGTTTGACGTTGGGGTTTGGCATTTAAGTTTGGCCTTGTGCTCAGAAGACGCAAACGTGTTGGTGTTTGGCGTTGGTGTTTGGTGTTGGGGTTTGGCGTTGGGGTCAGAAGACGCATATGTTTGGGGTTTGGCATTGGTGTTTGGCGTTGGGGTCAGAAGACGCAAACGCGTTGCTGTTTGGCGTTGCGGTTTGGCGTTGTGGTCAGAAGAGGCCAACACGTTGGGGTGTGGCGTTGGGATTTGGCGTTGAGGTCAGAAGTCACAAACGTGTTGGGGTTTGGCATTGGGGTTTGGCGTTGGGCTTTGGCGTTGGGTCAGAAGACGCAAATGCCTTGGCGTTTGGCGTTGGGCTTTGGCGTTGGGGTCAGAATCGCAAACGCGATGGGGTTTGGCGTTGGGGTCAGAAGACGCAAACGCGTTGGGGTTTGGCGTTGGGTTTTGGCGTTGGGGTTTGACTTTGGGGTTTGGCGTTGGGGTCAGAAGACGCAAACGCGTTGCGGTTTGGCGTTAGGGGTCTGCCGTTGGGGTCAGAAGACGCAAACGCTTTGGGGTTTCGCGTTGAGGTTTAGCTTTGGAGTCAGAAGATGCAAACACGTTGGGATTTGGCGTTGGGGCTTGGCGTTTGCTTTGGCGTTGGGGTCAGAAGACGCAAATGCGTTGGGGTTTGGCGTTGGGGTTTGGCATTGAGGTCAGAAGACGCAAATGCGTTGGGGTTTGGCGTTGGGCTTTGGCGTTGGGCTTTGGCGTTGGGTCAGAAGACGCAAATGCCTTGGCGTTTGGCGTTGGGATTTAGCGTTGGGTTCAGAAGACGCAAACGCGTTGGGGTTTGGCGTTGGGGTTTGGCGTTGGGGTCAGAAGACGCAAACGCATTGGGGTTTGGCATTGGGGTTTGGCGTTGGGGTTTAGCTTTGGGGTTTGGCGTTGGGGTCAGAAGACGCAAACGCATTGGGGTTTGGCATTGGGGTTTGGCGTTGGGGTTTGTCATTGGGGTTAGGCGTTGGGGTCAGAAGACGCAAACGCGCTGGGGTTTGGCATTGGGGTTTGGCGTTGGGGTTTGGCTTTGGGGTTTGGCGTTGGGGTCAGAAGACGCAAACGCGTTGGGGTTTTGTGTTGGGGTTTGGCGTTGGGCTTTGTTGTTGGGGTTTGGCGTTGGGGTTTGGCCTTGTGGTCAGAAGACGCTAACGTGTTGGGGTTTGACGTTGGGGTTTGGCGTTGGGGTTTGACGTTGGGGTTTGGCGTTGTGGTCAGAAGACACAAAAGTGTTGGGTTTTGGAGTTGGGGTTTGGCGTTGGGGTTTGACGTTGGGGTTTGGCATTTAAGTTTGGCCTTGTGCTCAGAAGACGCAAACGTGTTGGTGTTTGGCGTTGGGGTTTGGTGTTGGGGTTTGGCGTTGGGGTCAGAAGACGCATATACTTTGGGGTTTGGCATTGGTGTTTGACGTTGGGGTCAGAAGACGCAAACGCGTTGCTGTTAGGCGTTGCGGTTTGGCGTTGGGATCAGAAGAGGCAAACACGTTGGGGTGTGGCGTTGAGATTTGGCGTTGAGGTCAGAAGACGCAAACGCGTTGGGGTTTGGCTTTGGAGTTTGGCGTTGGGGTTTGGCGTTGGGTTCAGAAGACGCTAACGCGTTGGGGTTCTGCGTTGGGGTTTGCGTTGAGGTTCGGCGTTGGGGTTTGGCGTTGGGGTTTGGCGTTGGGGAAGAAGACGCAAACGCGTTGGGATTTGGCGTTGGGATTTGGCGTTGGGGAAGAAGACGCAAACGCGTTGGGGTTTGGCGTCAGGGTCAGAAGACACAAACGTGTTGGGATTTGGCATTGGTGTTTCGCGTTGGGGTCTGAAGACACATACGGGTTTCGGTTTGGGGTTTGGTGTTAGGGTTTGGCGTTGGGGTCAGAAGACGCTAATGCATTGGGGTTTGGCGTTGGGGTTTGGCGTTGGGGTCACAAGACTCTAAACGCGTTGCGGTTTGGCGTTGGGGTTTGGCGTTTTGGTCAGAAGATGCAAACGCGTTGGGGTATGGTCTTGGGGTTTGGCGTTGGGGTCAGAAGACGAAAAAGCGTTGGGGTTCTGCGTTGGGGTTCGCGTTGAGGTTCAGCGTTGGGTTTTGGCGTTGGGGTTTGGCGTTGGGGTCAGAAGACTCAAACGCGTTGGGGTTTGTCGTTGGGGTTTGGCGTTGGGGTCAGAAGACGTAAACGGCTTGGAGTTTGGCGTTGATGTTTGGCTTTGGGTTTTGGCGTTGAGGTCAGAATACGCAAACGCTTTGCGGTTTGGCGTTGGGGTTTGGCGTTCGGCTTTGGCGTTGGTGTCAGAAGACGCTAACGCTTGGGGTTTGTCGTTGGGCTTTGGCATTGGGGTCAGAAGACGCAAATGCTTTGGGGTTTGGCTTTGGAGTTTGGCGTTGGGGTTTGGCGTTGGGGTCAGAAGACGCAAACGCGTTGGGGTTTTGCATTGGGGTTTGGCGTTGGGTTCAGAAGACGCTAACGCGTTGGGATTCTGCGTTGGGGTTCGCGTTGAGGTTCGGCGTTGGGGTTTGGCGTTGGGGTTTGGCGTTGGGGAAGAAGACGCAAACGCGTTGGTGTTGGGGTCTGGCGCTGTGGTTTGGCGTTTGGGTCAGAAGACGCAAACGCGATGGGGTTTTGCATTGGGCTTTTGCGTTGGGGTCAGAAGAAGCAAATGCGTTGGGGTTCTGTTGGGTTTCGAATTGAGGTTCAGCGTTGGGGTTTGGCGTTGGGGTTTGGCGTTGGGGTCAGAAGACACAAACTTGTTGGGATTTGGCGTTGGTGTTTCGCGTTGGGGTCTGAAGACACATACGGGTTGCGGTTTGGCGTTGGGGTTTGGTGTTAGGGTTTGGCGTTGGGGTCAGAAGACGCTAATGCATTGGGGTTTGGCGTTGGGGTTTGGCGTTGGGGTCACAAGACTCTAAACGCGTTGCGGTTTGGCGTTGGGGTTTGGCGTTGGGGTCAGAAGACGCAAACGCGTTGACGTATGGTGTTGGGGTTTGGCGTTGGGGTTTGGCGTTGGGGTCAGAAGACTCAAACACGTTGGGGTATGGTGTTGGGGTCTGGCGTTGGGGTTTGGCGTTGGGGTCAGAAGACCCAAGCGCGTTGGGGTTTGGCGTTGGGGTTTGTCGTTGGGGTTTGGCGTTGGGGTCAGAAGACGCAAACGCTTTGGGGTTTGGCGTTGAGGTTTGGCGTTGGGGTCAGAAGACGCAAAAGCGTTGGGGTTCTGCGTTGGGGTTCGCGTTGAGGTTCAGCGTTGGGTTTTGGCGCTGGGGTTTGGCGTTGGGGTCAGAAGACACAAATGAGTTGCGGTTTGGCATTGGGCTTTTGTGTTAGGGTTTGGCGTTGGGGACAGAAGACGCAGACACGTTGGGGTTTGGCGCTGGGGTTTGGCGTTGGGCTTTGGCCTTGGGGTCAGAAGACGCAAACGCGTTGGGGTTTGGGGTTGGGGTTTGGCGTTGGGGTCAGAAGACGCAAACAGGTTGGAGTTTGGCGTTGATGTTTGGCTTTGGAGTTTGGCATTGAGGTCAGAATACGCAAACGCTTTGCGGTTTGGCGATGGGGTTTGGCGTTCGGCTTTGGCGTTGTGGTCAGAAGACGCAAACGCTTTGGGGTTTGTCGTTGGGCTTTGGGGTTGGGGTCAGAAGACGCAAACGGGTTGGGGTTTGGCTTTGGGGTTTGGCGTTGGGGTCAGAAGAGGCAAACGCATTGGTTTTTGGCGTTGGGTTTTGGCGTTGGGGTCAGAAGATGGAAACGGGTTGGGGTTTGGCTTTGGGGTTTGGCGTTGGGATATAGCTTTCGGGAAGAAGACGCAAACGCGTTGGGGTATGGTGTTGGGGTTTGGCGTTGGGCTTTGGCGTTGGGGTCAGAAGACGCAAATGCGTTGGTGTTCTGTGGTGGTCTTTGATGTTGGGGTCAGAAGACGCAAACGGATTGGGGTTTGGCATTGGGGTTTGGCGTTGGGGTTTGGCGTTGGGGTCAGAAGACGTAAACGCGTTGGGGTTCTGCGTTGCGGTTCGCGTTGGGGTTCGGCGTTGGGGTTTGGCGTTGGGGTTTGGCGTTGTGGTCAGAAGACGCAAACACGTTGGGGTTTGGCGTTGGGGTTTAGCGTTGGGGTCAGAAGACTCAAACGCGTTGGGGTTTGACGTTGGGGTTTGGCGTTGGGATTTGGCGTAGGGTTCAGAAGACGCAAACGCGTTTGGGTTTGGCGTTGGGTTTTGGCGTTGGGTTCAGAAGACGCAAACGCGTTGCGGTTCTTCGTTGGGGTTCGCGTTGAGGTTCAGCGTTGGGGTTTGTCGTGGGGGTTTGGCGTTGGGGTCAGAAGACGTAAAAGCGTTGGGGTATGGTGTTAGGGTTTGGCTTTGGGGTTTGGCCTTGGGGTCAGAAGACGCAAACGCGTTGGGTTTTGGCGTTGGGGTTTGGCGTTGGGGTCAGAAGAAGCAAACGCGTTGGGGTTCTATTGGGTTTCGAATTGAGGTTCAGCGTTGGGGTTTGGCGTTTTGGGTTGGCGTTGGGTTCAGAAGACACAAACGCGTTGGGATTTGGCGTTGGGGTTTGGCGTTGGGGTCTGAAGACACAAACGGGTTGCGGTTTGGCGTTGGGGTTTGGTGTTAGGGTTTGGCGTTGGGGTCAGAATACGCAAACGCGTTGTGGTTTTGCGTTGGGGTTTGGCGTTTAGCTTTGGCGTTAAGGTCAGAAGACGCGAACTCGTTGGGGTTTGGCGTTGGGGTTTGGCGTTGGGTTCAGAAGACGCAAACACGTTGGGGTTTGGCTTTGGAGTTTGGCGTTCGGGTTTGGCGTTGGGGTCAGAAGAATCAAATGCGTTGGGGTTTGGCGTTGGGGTTTGGCATTGGGGTTTGGCGTTGCGTTTTGGCGTTGGGGTCAGAAGAAGCAAACACGTTAGTGTTTGGCATTGGGGTCAGAAAAAGCAAATGCGTTGGGGTTTGGCATTGGGGTCAGAAGAAGCAAATGCGTTGGGGTTTGGCATTGGGGTTTGCCGTTGGGGTTTGGCGTTGGGGTCAGAAGAACCAGATGCATTGGGGTTTGGCCATGGGGTTAGAAGAAGCAGATGCGGTGGGGTTTGGCGTTGGGGTCCGAAGAAGCAAACGCCTTGGGGTTTGGCTTTTTTTTTGCGTTGTTTGGCGTTGGAGTTTGGCGTTGAGTTCAGAAGAAGCAAACGCTTTGGGTTTTGGCATTGGGGTCAGAAGAACAAACGCATTGGGCTTTGGCGTTGGGGTTTGGCGTTTGGCTTTGACGTTGGGGTTTGGCATTTGGGTCAGGAGAAGGAATCGCGTTGGGGTTTGGCGTTTTGTTTTGCGTTGGAGTTTGTCGTTGGGATTTGGCGTTTGGGTTTCGCTATTTGGCTTGGCGTTTGTTTTTGGCGTTTGGGTTTGGCTTTTATCTCAGAAGAAACAAACAGTTTTTGGTTTGGCGTTTGGGTTTGGCATTTGTATTTGGCGTTTGGGTTTGGCGTTTGGGTTTGGCTTTTAGCCCAGAAGAACCAAACAGGTCTGGGTTCGGCGTTTGGGTTTGGATCTGACCTGCCTGTTTCAGGGTGAGCTTTTTGGTTCGGCTTTTAGCTCAGAATATACAAACAGGTTTGGGTTCAGCCTGATGCTGAGTCAGCTGAGTGCACTGCAGCTGGCAGGGTGGCAGTAGGCCTGTGTCCCTGGTTTGGAGGCTGAAAATTCCCAGCTTCCTTAACCTCAACTGTTGAGGCTCCTCAAGAAGCCTCAGGTCAACTGTGAGGAAGGGAACTGGATTTCTTACCCCTGATCAAATTCACATTCAGCGATTCCTGCCCTTGCCCAGATTACTAGAGATGCTCTTTTTCTCCATACATGCCTCATCTGCTGCGGGAGTTGGGATCAGCTTGAGCACTTGGAGCTTCAAGGCGTCTTCAGGTGTCTGAGGAAAACTGCAGGAGGTTAAAATCAGGCACCTGGAGTTGGTCCCGTCTGTGTTCACTTCTTGGAGTCTTGGGCAGAGGCTGTTGTCTCTGAGCTGGGAACAGTGAACAGCTTGTGGTGGACCGCCTGAAGTTCCCCAGCTCCCAGCTGGTTTTATGAAAGTGAATCATCCCCAACAGGGACAGGATCCTTCTGCTGTTGTGTGTGGAATCACAGAGTGCAGCGAGAGCTCTCAGCTGCACCCAGACACGAGAGCTGATAAGCAAGACCTGTGTTTGCAGGTCAGGTTTTTAGCTGATGGCACACAGTAGCTGTTGGGTTTAATAGTCACATTTAGACCCCATCCAGGGAGTTCTGCGAAGCCTGGAAACCAAAGGATGCTCTTTCACATTTTTGTGATTTCTTGTTTTAATAGTGCAAGGAACGTAGCAGCTTCCGTTACTGACCTGAATTGAAATACCAAAATATACTATAAGGCATTAAAGGATCATTGATGGTAGAGTTAACACCAGCCTGAATGTCGATGTGTTTATTGTTTTCCACGTGTAGAGCAAACGCATCCCCTGATGCTCAGGTTCTTCCCAACCGATGCAGAATTCTCAGGAATGAATCATTTTCCAGCCAAGAGTGTCCTGGATATTTCTGTGACGGTGTTTGTTTTCTCTCACTGGGATTTCCTTCCACCAGGCGTATGCCTGGGGCCTGAGGGACAAATACTGGTGCGATAAATATCCTTTGAAATGCCGGTTGGACCTCCCCAGTTTCAGTTTTAAGAAAACCCAACAAACCAAATCCTAGGCATTTCTGTTTGCTTTTTCATTTATTAACCACAGTGCATCAGTGTTCCTCAAAACTGTATCAATTTTCCAAATGCTGTGGATCTTCTACGGTTTCAGGCTGCTAAATCATCTGTATGTTGTTCTGTCATGTATGTGGGAGCCCTGGATAACTTGAGGGTCTCATTTTCACAGACTACAGCTGCAGCTGTATGCCAAATCCCTTCTTGTTTCTGGGTACATTAAAGAAATTGAGGAGCTTATTGCCCCTTTGCAGCTACTGCAAATACTCATTTCCTTTGGACTGTACTTGCTTTTCTCTGCCAGCTGGATCACAGGAAAGCAAAAGAGACGTGACAAGAAGGTACTTGAGCTTCCCCTAGAGCTTTTGCTGTGGTCGTAAAACTATTTAAAAGGTGCAGTACCCAGCTACAGATGACTCTGTTGATTGGAGTTCTGTGAAGAAAGGAGCAGCTGAAAGAGCTCCATTTGTCCCGGCACTCCTGTTTCACAGCCAGGTGAATGGAGCCAGAATAAAATTCCCAAGGCTGACATGGGTGCTGTGTTCCTTTACCGCAGGAGAAGGGACGTCCCTGGGGCAGCACCATTTAACCGCAGTGAGGACAGGCCCTCCGGCTCAGCGCTGTGCCTGGTGCCTGAGGTCAGCTGCAGATGGGTGGGACAAGGCTGATTTTGTGACACTTCTCTTGTGGGAAGAGTAGAGAAACTTTCTTTTATTGTTTTTCTCTAGGATGGTTCACTTGCCTTGTTAGGCCTGGAAATTTTCCTCTGTGTTTAAGAGGATAAGAGCAAAGTCCCTTCGGCCACTGTCTCTTTAAATGCCAGTAGCACAGAGCTGTTCTTGTCTTGGCAGATATTTTTATGGAAGACTCCTAGACCTATTTCTATTATTATTGCTGTATATTTGAGACATATTCTGCAAGTTTAGGTGCAAACAGTTCAAAACATTTGTCTTGCCGTTCTGAAGAACGTTTTACAAAAGCAGAATGAACTCATCTGTCCAGCTTCGCAGCGTGTTAGACCTTGGTTCCAAGTGAACCGCCCTGGATAATGCTCGCCCGATGTTTTGCAAAATTACATTCTAATTCCTTGGCATGAGGTCTGTCAGGAAGACTTGCTGATCTGGAATTTGGAGACTGCTGAAAGACAGAGTTGCGGGTGGCTCCTGTCTGCCCAGTTACGTGTTTTCTTCATAATATATTTGTGCACGCAGCTAACATGTCTGTGTTGAAAATGAGATTCCAAATGTTTCTGTTTAGCCAAGGAATAAGCTGATGGATCTACTTTTTTTTTTCCTCTAGTTATCATTTTTATCTAGAACAGAGCAAAAATCTGGACTGCCTTTGTTTTAAGGAAGCTGTACTTTAGGGAGCAGTGAGCACTGCAGGGATGCATTTTATGTCCGAATCCTTTGAAATAATACAGCTGGACCAAGTTCACTCTTTAAAATAGCCAGGAAAGCTGGTGTTGATGCACAGAGAAGCCAAATGTGCTTTTGCTGATGGAGTTCCTCCTAACTAGGTCAGCCACTGCAATCAGCTGTCAAAGCAAGATCACGTTGATGTTGGAGTAGCTTTGGCTGCATCAGGGTTTGTTTTTTGTAGGTATAGAAAAATCAAGTCTAACCCTCTGCCAGGGAGGAAACTGGCACTGGAGGCTGGACCTTAAAAAATGGGCTCTCTGTGAGCAGTTCTGGGTAAGAAAGAAACAGGTGGAGTCTCATGTTTCTTGTCTCTCTAGGCGATGGATCTGATAGCGACCAACGGGACACCAGAGCTGCAGAACCCCGAGCAACTGTCCGCTGAGTTTCGGGCCTTTTGGAGCTGCTGCCTGGAGGTGGACGTGGGCAGGCGAGGGTCTGCCCAGGACCTTCTGCCGGTAAAACGCGAAGCGGCTGCAGGTGAAAGAGCTGCACTGTGTCCTGGTTTTGTCATCAGCTGAACTCGAAGGCATCAGATGGAGCCACCTCATATAGCCTGGTCTGTACTTGCAGACCGGTAATGGGCTTTGGTACCGAATGGAAGAGGCCTCAACAGCCCTTCCTGACACCAAACCGGTGCTCAGTCCACGCGCTTACGTACTGTTTTGTATCAGGTGATAACAACTACCGGTCGCTGGACAGGGTGGGACCTGCACCTCTGAGCACACTGACGTATCTGGTGCCCACGTGGAGCGGACAGCAGAAGTGACCCTGGACTGCTCTTCCGGACCCACCTGGGTATAGCCTGCGGGCATCTGGAGAACCAGCGTGCCTGTGAGGTCAGACATACTGCATTTGGCTCCCTAGGAAAAGCACAAAATATTTCAGCCACATATTTCAGCCATTAACTTTGAAGTGCACTGCAGTTAGACAGATCACTGTCCTCAGAGGCTCACCATCTGCTCCAGCCTTTCAGGCTCTTTCACCAGTGGGTTCCTGAAGCCACACTTGAGAAGATAGGCCTTGTTTTCCTTCATTTCTTAACCCAGAAAGCAAACAGGGTATGTAACTCTCCCTCTCATCTCAAAGACAGAGAAAGATGTTTTCAAATATATTCACGCAAGAGCTCTATCCTAGAAGCACGACAGGTGAGCTACTAGAGACATGACACCTCCCAAAACGGGTCCATCCACCCTTCTCCGCTTCTGCTTCTTCCCCATGCACGGAGAACGAGGAAACACAAGAGTGTGCAGACTCGGTAACTCAATGGCACCGGGTGTACGCTGGAGGGGCTTGGTGGAGCGTGGGGCCTGACAGGTCTCTGAGGTGACAGAGCCCTGCCCTGCTGTGCTGTGCCCCGCCAGCTGTGGGCAACACTCCGTCAGCAGCTGCAGCAGCAGCAGCAGCTGGTAGCAGCATAGTGTGAGCGTGTGGGGCCCGGGTCCTTACCCGCCTCCTTCTCCTCCTCCTGGTGGTCCTGCAAGCCCGCAGGCTGTTCCAAGACAAGCACAGGGAGCAGGTAGGCAGGCAGAGGGCCAGCACCCAGCCCCGAGGAGTGCGGTGTGGCATCCAGTGCGCCTCAGTGGGGTGGCGGCGGGGCCAAGGCTAAGGCTGGGTCTGGGAGAGCAGCTGGGCCAGGCTGGGCAAGCCAGGCAGACACCGCGGTGCGGGCAGAGGGGTCAGACACCCTGCGGGGAGCTGTAGAGGGGCTGTGGCTGCTTTGGGGGCATTTTCTGGTGGGAGCAGCTGTGCAAGGTAAGAAACCCAGCACTAAGTCTCTGTGGGGACACCCGGCCCCGTGCCACAGTGCCCTGCCCCAGGGCAGCCTGCCCCCGCTGTGTGCCAGGGCGGGTGAGTGCGTGGCACCGCGGGAGCCAGACAACAGCCCACGGCAGCGTTTCTTCCCGGGCTGGCTGCAGCCGTGCCCAGGGCCGTGGCTCTGCCACTCCCTGGCTGGATCCCGGCTGTCATCCTCGGGGCCACTGCAGAGGGGCACGCTCAGGAGAAGTCTGCTCAGGAAAACAGGAGCATTTCTGCTCCAGTCCTGCAGTCCTGCTCCCCTCGGACGAACTGCAGGTCCCCAGCCTGCAGGAACAGGCAGGGGTAGCGCTGCTGCCACCTATCACAGTCTGTTGTTGCTTTTTCCTCCAGTTCCAGGGGTGGGCTTCCTCTGTGTGTGTGCAAACTTCTCTGAGCTCTGCTGGATTGCAGGTGATGGCCTTGGCCTGGCTTATCGAGCTTCTCAGCTGGAGCCTGACTATGAGCCTTGGGAGTTCCAGGGAGCTGACAGTTCCATGCCACTGCAGGCAGCCGGTAACTATCTGCAAGAGGCACCTGAGCAGAAGGCGAGAGGAGCGCTCTGGAGCAGTCCTGTGTCTGAGCTGCGTTCGCTGGCATTCAGACCTGAAGCAGCACATTGAAACATTTCACAGGAGCTGGTCTGTCCTGTGTTCATTCACGGACACCGGTGCAGGCGAGGGCTGTCCAGCTTCCCGGCTGGGTTCCAGGGCTGAGCTGCAGAGAGGTTGCGCGGGTGCATCATGGCCTTGTCCTTAAACCTTCGGGAGCTGCCAGCTCAAAGCCCAAAGTCAGCCAGGCGCCTCTGCAGGGGTGAGAACGCAGCCCTGCTCGCCTGTACCGTGCCTTGACATGAACCCTTTCTATGTTCTGCTGTTCAGTTATGGCCACGTGGGTCAGAACACGTGACGGTAACTTCTCGTGGGTGTTTGGTTGCAGATGCGGCCACTGGGAGGGTTTTTCCAACTCCTCAGCTGGATCCCAGGCTGATTTCTAGCTGGCATCCCAGGGGTGAGTAGTCCAGCTTTGCTGACTTTACAGAGTAAGAATGCATTTTCAGTATTTTATTCGTGTGACATTTACCTTCTTACTTTCTGTTAATGTTGTCAAAGAAGGAAGTAGAAAGCTAGAATAGGGAGCTATTCCCAAAAAACCTCCCAAGTTCCAAAGGAAATCCCGATAGCTTCGGAGAAAGCAGCACCCGGTCAGTGTATTTCCCTCTGGTAACCGTCCGACTTTGGAAGATGAGGTTCAGATCCATGCGTGGACGTGCTGTAGCCTACACAGCAGGAAGGGGTCAGTCAGAGACTCGCTGCAGAGACGCTTAATTTCATGTCTTGCATGGGCTAGTGAGCCACAGAGATGGCCCAGCACAGCGCCTGCTACCAGTTGTGGTTCCAGCTGAGTCCCAGGGGCAGCTGCTGCACCAGTTGCACTGGTCAGAGGTGCTTTGTGCAGATGCTGGTATCCAGATGTCAGGAACCAGATGGTTTGGCCATCATGATGATATCATCAATGTATTGCAGGTGTTCTGGAGCTTCACCTGTTGCAGTGTAGTCTGAATCAGTCCATGGCAAATGGTGGGACTGTGTTTCCACCCTGGGGCAGTTGATTCCAGGTGTACTGGACACCCCTCCAAGTGAAAGCAGATGGTGCCCTTCACTCTGCTGCCAAAGGGATTGAGAAAAATGCATGAGCGATACCAGTTGTGGCGTACCCCTTGGCTGCCTTTGACTCCAATTGGTATTGGAAGTTCTAGCATGGCTGGCACGGCAGCACTCAGTGGTGGCATGACTTCATTCAGGCCACGATAGTCTACTGTTAGTCTCCACTCTCCATTAGATTTTCACACTGGCCACGTGGGGCTGTTAAAGGGTGAGCGAGTTGTGCCGATCACCCCTTGACTCTCCAGCTGATGAATCAGCTCATGGGTGGGAATCAAAGAGTCTCGGTCGGTGCGATATTGCCGCCGATGTACCGTTGTGGTAGCGATTGGCACCCTTTATTCTTCAACCTTCAGCAGCTCCACCACAGAAGGGTCCTCCGAGAGACCAGGCAAGGTGGACAACTATTCAGCTTCCTCTGTCTCCAAGGCAGCTATACTAAAGGCCCACGGGTATTCTTTTGGGTCCTTGAAATACCCCCTCCTGAGGTAGTCTCTGCCAAGGATGTGCGGAGCCTCTGGGCCAGTTACAATGGAGTGTTTATGCCAGTCATTCCCAGTTAGACTCAGGTCAGCTTCCAGTACAGTTAGCTGTTGGGATGCGCCTGTCACTCCAGAAAGATGAAAGGGTTCTGCCCCTCTATAGCTCGATGGCATTAGGGTACAGTGTGCACCAGCGTCTCCTGGAGCCTTAGACTCCTGTGGGTCTGACGTTCCAGGTCATCGGGCCCACGCAGTCCAGTAAAGCCGATTGTCCCTTTCCTCCCCCTGGCTGGAGGCAGGGCCCCTCTAATCCTCATCAGAGTCGCTCCTTGTGAAAATTACTCAGAAGGTCCAGAGACCTTCTCTTCCCCTTGAGGGCACTGACCAGTGCTGAGAAGGGCTCGGTAGGCATGGGCCAGGCCCCAGCATATTGCAGTGATTTGTGTCTCTCTGGAATTGCCAGGGTGACAGCATACCTTTTCCAAGTATTTTACTAGTTTTTCAGGATTCTGTATTTGTTCAGGGGTGAAATTCCAAAACAGTGGGGGTGACCACTGTCCCAGGCACTTGCCCGTACTCTCCCACACACCCTGCCACTCATAATTATCCATCCTCAGGGCAGATCTCTGGGTGGTGTTCTTAGCAAAAGTTTGTTTAACCGTGAACAATGCCCTGGGACACATTCAGGAGATAGAGCAAGAACATGCTGGCTTGGGCATCCCAGGGATATTTGGAATTCTCAAAAGCTGCTATAATGAGCCTGAATGTGGAAGGAGAGGTGGAAGAGTGGGAGAAAGTGACCTCCTTTGTCCCTTCTGTGGGCTGGGTGCGATGAGTAACAAATGCCGTGAGAAGGTGCCTGGGGGATGGGCATGACAGCAATGCCCCATACAAATACCAGCTTAACCTCGTGACCAGTGATGCAGTGGCCAGGGATGCAATCAGACCCTAAGTCGACATCAGCCGGTGCAGCAAGATGCTAGTCCTGATCCCCCTCCCAGAGGTCCCGACCATCAGCGCAGGGAGCACACAGTGCCTGTACGAGTTGACACGGCACCGCTGCGTGAGCAGCCGAACCAGCGTGACCAGCGGTGATTTAACTGCTGTCACAGAGGGATGTGACAGACCTTTCAACGCGCTCTGGCCAGATCTGCCGTTGTCTCAACCCCTCGTGCCCCATGTTGGGCACCAAAAAGGACCGTTGTGGTTTGGGCCCGGCTGGGAGCAGGCACCACGCGGCCGCTCACTCACCCCTCCCACTGTGGCGGGGTGGGGAGGAGAATGGGGAGAAAAGAGTGAAACCCCACGGGTTGAGATAAGAACAGTTTTAATGGAACAGCACGAAGAGAGAAGAAACAATGGTAACAACAACAATACTAATGAGATAATGCATACAGCGAGTGACGTGGGACGCAACGGCTCACCGCCCGGATCTTGTCAGGTCTGCATGTACTTGAAGGGTTCACACCTCTAGTGTCTTGCCCTGACAGCTGGACTGAAGAAGCGGATGAGGCTGCGGGAATTATCTGTGGGCACTAGATGACTCCTTCGGCCTGCTGGTAGGTAAAGGTGAGGAAAGCTGTGGAAGTGAAGAGCTGGTGTGGGAAGGAGAGGGCTGTTCTTGGTCTGTACTGAATGAGAGGCACCAAAATACATGGTTGATGTGTCTTGCAACTGAAGGAAGTGTTAACGTGGTTTGTAGTTTGAGTTGAAGTAGCTACAGGGAAGTATACCTTTACAGATCACAGGTTGGTGAGGTTTGTTAATATGTCCTTTGAAAGCATTTGCAAAACAAAGGTCCAGACCTCCCTAAGGTCAGGGTGGATTTACTGAGGCAATGAACATGTGAAGAAGCTAATGTTACAGGTTGTACTACTGGGTGACTAGATTGCAAACGATGCCTGGTTTTATGTCGAGCTCTGCTGTTAGAACTCTTCTTTTGCGAGCTTACAAAGCAAGAAGACTCACAAAAGACCCCACCCAAATCAGCAGCAACATAACACTATCTTTGCCACTGCTTTGCGTCTTGTAGGTGGATGGATGGATGGATGAATCCTGTTAGGCTGGAAAAAATTTCAACAGACTCTATTGAAATTAAGGCCCAGGCAGAATTTCCACAAACTCCCTACGGATTTCCCTGCGTACTCAGAGGGTCCACTCACCCTGAGATGCTCGGGAGTAAATAGTCTTCCTGTCATTTAAAGACAGCGTAAATGATGCTTCAGTTTCATAACCATGTGTTTGCCAGTGTCTGTACTAAGCATGTGGTCGCTTTATCAAGGTATTTAGACGATGAGGCGGTCCCGCTGTTGCTCCGTGTGTTTCTCTGACATCCATTTTTATTCCTGAGATGTAATAATGAATCCTTAGTTGCCATTAAATGTGACCACTTCCTGGTGCAAAGACAGGATTTGCCTGTCTGCCACTTATTTCAATGAGGACATTCCTGAAGGCTGAAGAAATCCCTACAAGGTAAAATATTGTTTTATTGTATTTCTTCATGTTGTCTTCTTTAAAAGAAGAGAAATAGAAAGAAAAAAAAGAAATCTTTGTTTTAAATCAGCTATCATTAAAAGACTTTGCAGTAGATTACGTATCCTCTCCTGAGTTTTCAAGCTTTATTTTTTTTATATTATGGTTAAGTCTGATGGAAAGGTTCATGTTCATTTAGTACAGTTGCCTGAAATGGTGACACAAGCACACCTGGGCAGAGTATTCCTTGCACAGAATAAGCAAGCTTTTTCTGTGCGTTGAATGGATGAGGTGTTCTTGTTCGGTTCTTGTGCCATCCTGTGCACTCGCTGTCTGTGTGGTTTCCATTTTAAAAGCAGATTTGGAGAGTGCCAGCACTTGAAACGCCTTTTAGAGTATTAGGTACAAAAGATTCACTTAAAAAAAAAAAAAAAAAAAAAAAAGTGCTGTTGACATCCTCTTGATCTTGGGGCTTAATTTTATATGTTAGAGAACAAAGCAAGCAACTCAGATCTGAGTTTTAAGTCAGTTTAAAAACATTTCTGGAGATGGAAGAGCATGTCATTAAAAATTAAGTGAGACCTGTTGCTGTGTTGCCAAGGATTTCATGTCGTGACAGTCTGTCTCAAACCTCTGCTAGCAAACAGGGCTCCACTGAGTCTCAGCACGTCCTCCATTAAACCATCACATCGCTGAAAATTAGAAAGCTCATTCATGTTTTTCGACTGTGCAACAATAAAGAATATATTCACTGACTAGTCAGTAATTAGCGTCAACCAGTTCTTGTTCTTCACTATAGAAATGTTTTGGTTCAGTTATTCCAGAGTGAAAAGAAATTTATTTTTTAAAAAACTTGTTGCATGATGTAGGTGTATTTTACTGCCAGCAATCTCCTTTTGCGTTTATTTGAAAATTCAAATACCTCTTCAGCCCACTAGACCTGTGAGAACATGAACTCATGTCCCAGTCGCCTGCTTCTTTGTTGGAACAGCTCTGGTCTCTGCCTCGGTCACCCCAGTACACCAAGCCATTAGTGTCGTAGTTTGGTCCCCTTTTCTCTCTTTGGTATTTGTTTTTATAAGGTAGTAGAGAATTAGATTGTGTAAAACGGAGCAGAAGGTGTGGGAAATCCACTTGAAACTTTCCCTTTGTTCCTTTGTACCGGTTATCTGCATGGAGTCAGCTGAGGGCCCAGCTGGACTCCAGGAAATGGGGTTTTAAGGTAACAGGAAACCAGAAATTCGTTTCCACTGTCCTCATGGAGGTGAGATGAGCGTTGCTGAAGTTCAGACATTCTTCCACAGAGAACCTTCCCACAGGGAAGTCAAAACCACCGTAGTCAAAATTCACATCTCCCGGGTTCTGCTTCTGCAGGTCTTGGATTTCTTTCTAGCCTGTATCACTGTGTGCCTTACGGCGCCTGGTTGCTTTTGAAGAGCTTTGTAAGGATTTCTGTGTCTGTGGATGTAGTTTGGGCAATGCCTGGTGAGTGCAGCTGGTTCAGCACAACCACTAGCAGCATTCTTGGTGACAGGTCAACTGTGGGGTGAGCTTGTCCCCAAACGAGGACCGCAGAAGTCAGTCTGCTGTCTGTTATCAGGTTTTGTAAATAACAGGATGATAGGAGGAGAACAAAACTTAATGTTCATGAAGGAAATCAAACACTTGTTTTTAATGAACACTTAAAAAAATGAAGACTTGCATACAGTTGTCTCATTGAAATAGAAACATATGCTGTAAAAAAACTAAACAATTATTCTTCTCCTCTGCTCCACCCCACGATCCAGCTCTTTTGTTAAGGAATCTTAATTTTTTTGTCTCTGAAGCCCTATTAGGTATAAGTATTTCTGAGTGATCCAATAAAACTGTCATTCTTTGGTTATTGTTTCTAGGACTAGAAAGGAAATAATACAGCCAGCACACACACACACAAAAAAGAAATGATTAATTTTTTTACTGGTGTAATCTCTCTCTTCTATTCGATCTGTATCTGCACCAAAGGGAGGTGTAGAACATCACCCTGAAGGTATCTCTTGCTGTCAGTGGATCATGAATGTCAGCCTTGACAAGCATCCTCTGGTGCTGTTATAAAGCATCTATGGCTTCCTGTAAGCAAAGCTGTCCGTACTTTGGTCTTGTTGGAATATTCCTACTTTTTCCATAGCATCTCTCCCTTGTCATCCTTACGCTGAGAAATGTCTTGTAAAATCTCATTAGCTGGTTTTAATTGTCTGCCCTCCTGCTAACTTTTAAAAGCCATTGCGTCTGCCTTAAAAGATACATGGTATTTTTACTCGTACTGTAGAAGAAAAGACTTTTTTTGTGATCTGGTTCATAAATTCCAGTTATTGCAGACTTTGCACTGTGGGTGTCGTGTATCCTTGTCTACATTGAGCCTGTACCCGGGGCTAAGCTGTAACAGTCACTCTGTCACCTGGTGAACCCTCACCAGCCAGGGAGGGGAATTGGGGAAAAGGAGAGCAGACCTGGGGTAGAAGTGCAGCAGATTTAGTGAAAACGCCACCAATACCACCAGAGACGTGCTTAGCCAAGGGAATATGCAGCTGTCCCCATTGGCCAGAGGGCAGTCCTGAGGAGAAGCCAGAGGAACCCCACAGGAGCTCCCTCTCCTCAGCAAACCTTCCCCCTTTAGAATGACCATGCCATCATGGTGTGGGCTACCCCTGGAGCTAACTCAGGTCGGCTGCCCTGGCTGCCCTGGAACTGCCTAGCGTGGCTGGGCTGTGATTCTGTCCCAGCCAAACCGGGACAAGCTTCTATACTTATAAGCCCCAAATCCTGCAAAGACTGTGACTTTCCAGGGAACTATTTAACGGCCAAGCTTAAACCCATGCTTCGGTTCTGGTACAGTCCAGGTCCAGCACTCTTTCCAAAAGCCTGCTGCTAGGGATGCTTGCCAGCACTCAGGGATCCCTGAGAGGGAGAGCAGGAGTCGGTATTTTGGCTTGCTTCTGTCTGCCAGCTTCCCATCTCCCGTACAAAACAAGCAACTAACATGGTACTGATGATGTGTTGAGGGGAAAAAAAATTGGGTAAATAAATAGAATCTGAAAAGTCCTCTAAATGGATTCCACTGATGTTTTGCCATTCAAAAAGTAAATAATGCCAGTAAAACTTGTGCTGTCATATAATCATATGTGCATTCACGTGACCATGGAGTGCCTTGTCTAAGTAGTTACGCTGTGTCTTGCCAAAATCTTCCATACAAAAAAAATGAATGAAAGTGTCCATGTTAGCTGTGTTTTGCATTTGATTGGATTTATTTTCTTTTGATGGGACAGCTTCTCTCATAACTATATTAATAGTATGTGAATATATCAACAATTATGACAAGTGCCCATGAAGTGGGGTAGCAATATGGTAGATGAAGCAATCCAAAGGAAAACAAGTTCATCACACTATGTCAGCATCCCTTTTTTAAGAGGAAAAGTCCTATGCGATGTACTAGAGAATTAGAACATTTTTCATTATGCCAATCCTACATTTGACTGAGAGAGGCATCAGCAACAAGTGAATCCCCAAAAAGTCTCTGAAATGCAGGTCAAAACTTAGGAGAACTTGAATAACCATAATGGGGGGGAAAAGATTTGGAAACACAGATTTATTAAAATACAGGGGCTGAAATATTTTACCTGTTCATGTTATGAATGACCCCCTATTTTATAGGAGAGAAGAGAGGGCACAGAGGATAGATTATGTAGCTCGACATACTTAAGGGGCGGGGGGCTTCCAGGCCATGCTGCAAAGGTGAAGTTTGAAGTCAGTCTGTGGCCTCAGTCCTTCCATCAGTGGGGCTAAATCCTGAGGATTTTTGTTGTTGACGATTGCAGAGATTCACTCCAAAGTTGAAGCAAAGAGCGACCGTGTGTCTTCCTGTAGTAAGTGGTGCCTGTGTAACAGCCAGGATCTGACTTACTCTGTGTCTCGGATCTCCTAAATGTGTGTTCAGCCTAGAGGATGATGACCCATCTTGCTAAAAAGCCTCTTTAGAGTAGAACTGCTGCTTCAGGGTGATGACTCGGGTTAAATGGTTCACAATTTAAGAAAACAACCTTCTGAACACCACTTGAATTCTTGGAGCTGAGCATACATTTTTATTTCCGCACTAATGTGCAGTAAGCTTTGGTTCATTTATTTTAGGGGAGAGAGCGGCTCTGCAATGGCATCCGCCAGCTCCCTCAACACTTGTGGGTGCATCCCATCGGGGCCCATGGATTTGTGGGTGTCTAGTTTACCTAGAAGATCCCTAACCCAATCCTTCTCGACCAAGGGGTAGTCTTCCTTTCTTCTGACTTCTTTCCCTAGTGCCAGGGTCAGGGACTCCTGAGGGTCAGCTTTAGTAGTAAAGACTGAGGCAAAGGCAGCACTTAACAACTCCACCTTCTCCATATGCTCTGTCACCAGGGCACCCGCCTCATTCAGCAATGGGCCCACAGTTTCCCTCGTCTTTCTTTTACTGCCGATGTGTTTGAAGAAGCCCTTGTTGTTGTTTTTGACATCCTTGGCTAGCTTTAATTCCAAGTGGGCCTTAGCTTTCCTGGTTGCATCCCTGCGTTCTCTGGCAGTGTTTCTATATCCCTCCCAAGTGACTAGCCCCTTTTTCCACCTGCTGTACATTTCTTTTTTCCCTTTGAGTTTTACCAGAAGCTCCTTGCCCATCCAAGCAGGCCTCCTGCCTCCTTTGCTCCACTTCTTTCTCATAGGAATGCACCCATCTTGAGCTTGGAGGAAGTGCTGCTTGAATAGCAACCAGCTCTCTTGGGCCCCTCTGCTTTCTAGAGCCCCAGCCCACGGGATTCCTCCAGGTAGGTTTTTGAGGAGGCTGAAGTTGGCTCTCCAAGTCCAGGGTTGCCATCCTACTTAGTGCCCTGCTTCTTCCGTGCAGGACCCTGAACTCCACCATCTCGTAGTCACTACAGCAAGGGTGCCCCCAACCTTCACATCTCCAACCCATCCTTCTTTGTTTGTCAGTATGAGGTCAAGCAGCGCCCCTCTCCTCATTGCTTCCTCCACCACCTGTGTCAGAAAGTATCCTCAGTGCTCTGTAGGAACCTCTTGGACTGTGGCTGCTTGGCTGGGTTGCTTTTCCAGCAAATGTCAGGGTAGTTGAAGTCCCCCATGAGACCCAGAGCCTGTGATTGTGAGGCCACTTTCAGCTGGCTGTAGGAGGCCTCATTGACTTCCTCCTCCTGGTCAGGTGGCCTGTAGTAAACACCCACAATAGTGTCACCCACATTAGCCTGCCCCTTAAGTCTCACCAGTAAGCTCTCAACTTGTCCCTCCCCTAGGCAAAGCTCGATACATTCCAGATCCTTTTTCACAGAGGGCAACTCCCCCACCTCGCCTGGCTGGCCTGTCTTTCCTGAAGAGCCCGTAGCCATCCATGACAGTGTTCCCGTCATTGAGCTGTCCCACCATGTCTCCGTTAGTGCTATGAGATCACGGCCCTGCAGCCGCACACAGATCTCTAACTCCTCCTGTTTGCTCCCCGTGCTGTGTGCGTTGGTGTACAGGCATTTTGGGGAGGTAACTGAGCACGCAGGTTTCCCTGGAGGGACGGAGGAGGATCTACCATAGCTAGACATGCCCTGGAGGCAGCTGGCCTTCTGGTTTTCTTCTGGAGAGGCAGCTGTGGGACACTTGTTGTTGCTCTGCTTCGCCTGGTCTATTCCCCAGTCAAATGAAATGGCAGGGGCGTTGCCACCCTGGACCCCATGCCTGGGCACATTCAGTTTGAAGCCCTCCTAACCAAGCTGGCCGGCCTTTTACCAAAGATACCCTTGCCTCTGCCAGACAGGTGAACTCCATCCCTCCCCAATAGGTTAATGTCAAAGTATGCCCCACTGTCATACACCCCAAACCCCTCACAACGGCACCAGCCGCACAACCAAGAGTTGATGTGCATTATCTGTTGATTTGCGGCTGCCTCTTTCCCCCTAACTGGTAAAATGCAGGAAAAGGTAACTCAGGCACCTGAATTTTGCACTGTTGACCCCAGGACTTTGTAGTCTCCTTTGATTCTATACAGGTTGTGACTTGTTAGGTCATTCATGCCCACATGAAAGAGGAACAGTGGGTAGCAGTCCATGCTCTTGACAAGCTGTGCTACCTTCTCAGCTCCGTCTCGGATCTCACCCCTTCCCTTTTGTTGCTGCTAGGTGTCACTCCTTGGCGCAGATGGTTTAGAGCGGGATGCTGATGGAACCGAAGAGAAGTCCTCAGAGCAACGAGCTCGCCGACCAGTGAATGCATTTTTCTTGTTCTGCAAACACCATCGCGCTCTCGTGCATAAAGAACACCCTTGGCTCAATAGCCGTGATGCAACCAAGGTCCTGGCGGGTTGGTGGGCTGTTGTAGAGACAGAAGAAGAGCAGAAATACACTAACATGGCCAAGGAGGTGTGTTCTGCCGGGATGTAAAAGGAGTTCATTACCTATTTGCCTGTTTTCTGTTTCTCTGTGTATTCAATGTTTTCTGTGAGGTCTTCCTCTTCCCTGAGTTCCTCAGCTTCCCCAGTGGGATTCTGGTGCCCAGAGCAGCTGCTGTTCTTGCTTTGAATCACGTGGTCCTTCGGACCAGAGTGAAAAGAAATTGGTCTGTGTACACAAACTAACCAGGCTCTAGTAGTCATTGGCACAAATCTACGTATTTTGTGGTAGATATCACCTGGTAATCCCTGCAGTACGAGCATTAACACGGGGACAGTGCATGGGCAGGGGCCACTGAACACAGTAACATACAGTTCAGTGTCAGCTGACCAGTGATCCTTCGCTCAGGCTGTGCATTTGCTATCGGTAATACAGGTTGCTGTTATAATACAGGTGGACAAAAGAAAAAGCGTAGTCAACAAATGTAGTTGCTTTTTACTTTTGATGCTAAAGAATTTAAAAATTCTTAGTGTTTCATGAATTACTCTCCCTATGTATTGTTCACCAGTTTCCGACAGAGCAACATTTCGTGAGGCAGAGTCCGGTGTCTGAATCAGAGAGCAACCCATTGTCAGAGTCCTTTAACTGGGAGCAAGGAAAAGAGATTTATCCCCATATTTCACAAAGTATCTTTAGGTCAACTTCAAATTTAAATGAGGCCTTTTAAGAAATAGCTTGCTTGGTAAGCTGGCCCCAAGAAGGCTGCAGATCTCAATAGCAGAGTGAGGGGGACACAGCCAGGCACTCAGGCTGATAACATCACCCCAGAACAGATCCCTGTAGTTACCCACGTGATGTAGATTGTGGGTAACCACTGAACTCGATCTTAGGAAAAATGATGGAGGGCCAGTCAGAAGGAAGGACATCTCTCATTTGTCCAGCAACGGTGGAGCGCTACAAGAAGCACAGAGAGCTGTGAAATGATGGAGAAACCATTCTCTGTACCTGTACCTGTCACCTGAAGTTGTCTGTTACTGTTAACACACGGGTACAAGGTTTGGCGGTTCAGTACTTTGTGTGAGCACGGAAGAGCCCACAGGGAAATTGAAGTGTTCTGCATGGCAGGTCATTTTTGAAGCGGGGTCTGGAATGCCTCTGTAGTTCCCTGTCTGTGACACAGTGTAGAAATATTTGAGTATCAGCTTTGTCCAGCTGTTCTTGGTTTGTTCTGCATTCCCACTCACAAATTGGTGATGCTTCCTGAAAGGTGTGGGAAAAGGGCAGTTAGGAGATCCATCACTATTTTTCTTAGCCTTTTGTCTTGAATGAAGGAAACTCATTCATTAACAAGGAAAATAATTGCAGGAGTTCTGCATGGAGTGACAGATTTGAAACTATTAATGATACTGCTGTAGAAATCATTGCTCCCGTAGCGATTTATTTCTTTTTCTTGTCATGAAGAACAAATTGCATACTCACAGTCAAAGCAAAACAATAAATCTAAGTAGTTTGCATCATTACAACTGGTTCCAAGAATGTGTAGAAGAGAGATAGCATATAATTGTTATTCTTTAAACACCTGCCCTGGAGAGCTGGTGCTGTGCCTGTAGAACTCAGTGTTGGCTTCTGTTGGTGGTTTCCTTAGCAGCAGGCTTTCTATTTGTATCCTGCAGACTCCCTTGATCAACTTAACTTTTAAAGTTCCACGATCTAGGATATAAGCCCATTAGCTGAGAGGATTTATCAAGTGGAACCACAAGCGTTCCTGCTGTTCGTTAGCGTTTCCCTTCACCGAGGGGAAAATGAAATCTGGCCACTCGTAAACGTGCTCCAGCGTTTTTAGTTACTCCCATAACAGGGGTAGTGTTCTTCTGTTAACTCTCACAGGCCTTACTGGGAATATCCAGCTGCCTTGGAAAATCGCCAGCCAGGTTACGGTTGCTCAAGCCCCGTTTCCCTTGCGAGAAAGCCCGTCATTTTTAAACACGGCCGTGCGTCAGCAAGACCCCGGCAGTGGGGATTGTTCCTGCAGGGAGCAGCCTGATGAATCCCAGCTGCTGCTGCTCAGTGACGGAGCTGGACGGGTCTGCCCGTGAGTGCTCGGCCAGCGGTTCCGCAGGTACAGGCAGCCCAGCTGGGAGCTCCTGTCCTTGCTGTGCTGCTGCTTTGGCAGCCGCCTGCGGTAGGAGGGGACAAGTGTTGCCCTCCCGCAGTTTGCTCCCTCCCCTTTGGGGAGGTCGGTTAATGTTCAGCCCTGGCTTTGCAGAGCAAATCCATTCATACAGCAGCTCACGTGAACTGCTCCTGTTGGGAACCGACGGAAAGCTGATCGCTGCCTTGTCTGGCGAACGGCAGGCGTTCCGGTTCTCCTGTGATGGACAGCCTGTCAGCTCGTCGGATTTCTCTGTGGAACAGTTCGGTTACTCGAAGCAGCAAGGCTGATACGAAGAGCTCACACACCTCATTGCTAGCGGTTCTGTGCTTTCCACTCTGCAGGCTGGAGACGTGATTCCTGCGTGGGCTGTGGCTTTAACGAGGGGAGGCAAAGCTGCTTTGCTGTGTATTTCCCTCCCACCTCTTCCCTTACCCCCTCCTCTTCCCTTCCCTCCACCAGGCTATTTATGTGGCGTACTGAACTCCCAAACCGAACTGAGGGAAAGGGGAAAGGGGCGAGGTGAGAAGTGTTGCAGTCCTCAGGCTGCAGATTGAAGACACGGGCCCTATTCAGAAAAGGCGGGGGGTGGGGGAGGGTCAGCGGGCCCTGCAGGGTTTTGTTGTTTACAGCCGTTCCTGTAAATCCAGGCTTTCACACGGCGGGTTCACTCGGCGCTGAGCTGCTTGGCCACTGAATGGTTTTCCCCCTTGCTACAGCCTGCAGGCAGCAAATGCCGGCTGGCAGGTTCAGATGGAAATGGAAGCAAGCGACGCACGTGCGATGGTGATCCTGCCACAAGGCGTGCGGGGTGTTGGGCTGGGAACCACTGCAGGGACTCCATCAGAGGGCCAGGTTCCCGGAGCTGTTTCTGTGTGGGACACCCAAGGGGTTTTCTTCCTTCTGCGCGTGTTTCTGTGCAGGCACACGCGTGAAACGTAGGTGCTTCTCTGTGCCGTGGTGGGGCCTGGCGGCAGCTGGTGGGTGGGAACATGTGCAAGCCCAGGAGAACTTCCTGCAGCTGCCCTGCCGTGTGCTTCAGGGTAAAACAGCTCTTCTGGTCCTTTGCTGCCATCGAGAGCTGCTGAGTGCCCGGGAAGGTGTTGGGTGTTGGGTTCCTCCTCCCTGGGGTCAGCACTGGTCCTTGCTGGGTGGCCTCCCACAGCAGCCAGTGCTGTACACCCCTGTCAGCCGTCAGGCAGACATCTGCAGCAAGATCAGCAAGATACTTGGAAAACATCACTGTTGCATTTTGTGAACGAAATAGGTCCCCATCCTTCCCCTACTCCCCAAACTGTTGAGAATCCAGAGCTTTTCCCCCACCCTGCTACGTGTAGCCTGGCTTTGTTTTGGTGCCTGCTACCAAGAATATAGCAAACAAGTGAGATGTGTGTGGTGTGCTCTGGGCCAAAGAAAGTTTTAAATGGTCCCAGTTTATTGTATGCAGCCATGCAGCATGGTACATTTGGAAGGAACGCTGGGATCATGTATCAGAAATTACTGAAAACAAAATGATACTGGTAGTGGTTTACATTTGGTGCCTGGTTTGGGAAAGCATATACTCAACTATTCTAAAATACAGATCTCCTAGAGAACAATGAGTGCAAGTTAGGGAGCATCATGCTGCATTTATTGCTAAATGTATGTTTTAATTGCATTCAAACTAGAAAGTAAACCAAGATTGTACCTGCAAAAGAACTGGAATGGTGTCTGTTTCCCAGAGTGAGCGTACAAGCACTGGAGAGCAGCTTGCAGGACCAGAACTTCAGCCTGCTCTGGGTGATAGAGCCTCAGGAGAGGGAAGAGAAAACCCACTTTTTTAAATACAGCTCTACTGATCTTATTATTTCTTCTTATTAAATTGTGTTGTCAGTGAGACTCTCGGCATGTGATTGAACTGTTAAAAATCAAGATATTTAAGGATTATTTACTGTATTAAATCCTCTTACAAGGGGTGCGCTCTGTTGCCCTGTGAATAGTATAATGCCATGACTGGCGTAATGGGTCCTTTTCCTTTTCTTTGCTAGCACAAGGATGAATTTATGAAGGCAAATCCCGGGTACAAGTGGTGCCCAACAACAAACCAACCTGTGAAAACCAAGACGTCCGCTGTTAGAAACAGGAAAAAGCTGCGGGCCTTGGCATCAGACTCTGCAAAAGATTTACCAAGCCAGAGGGAAGTGACAGAAAGTGAAGAAATGCCCCAGTTTAACTTGGGGATGGCGGGTGAGATTTCCATCCATGTTACTCAGACGCAATGTCCTTGTTTTGTTGGAGGGTGGGTGCGGCATTGAAACGGAACTGTGACACCGCTTTGCCTTACTGCACATGGGACTGCCGTGCAAATACCTTTCCTGTCCCTAATTAAGCTGCCAGGCTCTAGTTAAACCTCTGCATAACAACTTTCTAAAATTTTCCTTCGTGCATGATTGCTGTCGGGTGTCGAGTCCAGATCTATGGCGGCATATCATAACCCACACTGCCTTTGGGGTCCAGATTTGGTTGATTTTTAATCCCAGCTTGTCTGTTAGAGATGTTCATTTTCTCATCAAAAAGGGAAATGCTGGTTGTGTGCATTCTGTTTCACTGTCACAGAGCGGTGTTCTGTCGTTAGGAATTTGCATTTACGACAAGAACTTATGGGTGTCTGTGAAGTTGGAGGTGTTGACATTCTTGTGGATGAATGTACAGGTGGAGCTAACCTTTATTTAACCTGTATTTAAATCAAGAGAAGTGTAATTTAATTTCACTTACACTATGCTCTTTTCCCCATTATACCTTGGAGGGGCAGATTCGAACCTTTGAAACATTTTAAAAAAAATAATAATCTGTGAATAAGTGTAGGTGAAGTGCCTGAACTGGTGAAAGGCAGATCATCTCTCACTGATACCCACAAATAGAACTGTTGCAACCACGACCTGGAAATACAGAGACATTAATGTTAAATACTGTCAGCTTAAGAACATAACGGTCAAGGTAGAATATAATTTTTCCCCCACCATCCTTTTTTCTTTTTTTTTCCTTTTTTTTTTTGTGCTTTAAAGTTTCTAATTTTATAAATACTGATGTATTTGAAACTTTGATGTATCCTGCCCAGTTTATGACAGGTTATGTGGCAGATAGGACTTTTCTGCTTAGAGAGGTCATGGGCTGGAGGGTGGAAAATGCTTTTCTGGAACAGGTGTAAAAGGATAAAAAGGCTTGTAAGCCTTTTTGCTAGTATAGTGGTTGTGAAAATGCCAGTCAGGAAATTCCTTCTGGCTATGAAGGAACTGGGAAATGTGATCAAAATAAAGTTTTTCATGATACCTAGTTATGATATATGGGAGACCCATTCTAAAAATCGCAGTCCCCTTCATCAGGCCTGCTTTTGCTCTCAGAGAGTGACATCTATGGTCCTTAAGGTTTATTGGCGTAACACAAAGAACAAGGAATAGGTCCTGATCCGCCAGTCTGCCGTTCCCCACTGCTCCTGCTGGGCTATCGCAGTGTAGAGTTTCTGAGTACAAAGAGATCTTGAATCAAAGTAGAGGACAGAGAATGTCAGAATTAATTAGAAACTAATCTTCTCCATTGTTTTATCTACAGAGCCATTCACTTCTGAAGACGGCCCTTTTGTGCTACATGTGATTTAATTGATTGATTGATTGATTTACTGCAGGCTGAGTCAGTGAGCGTAGTAATTGCCAGGGTCTCACCCCAGCCCTAATGCCAATGAGTGCTGGCTACTGCTTAGGGATAACAACAGCTCCTGAAGTCACGGCAGCTCCTGACAGAGATGTTGGCACATCCAAATCACGACCAGCCTGCCACGCCAAAGGGATGAGCGTTTTGTCAGCTGTGTGCCAGTTCATGCTGAATCTGGTTTGTGGTGTTCTGCTCCCCTCAGCTTCCTGTGATAGTGCAACTCAACGCTGACTCTTCTATCCAGCACAACCTCTTTTAAAACCCAGGCTGTATACCAGCTGATGAGCTAAAAGGTAGCTGAACTACCTCAGAAACACTTTCACCTTTGACATGTCACTGGCTGTCTTGCACCTTCAAGGCATGTAGCTTCCTTAGGACAGGGATTATATGATTCCAGAATAATTCCAGGAAATTTGTTTTACTTGTTGGTAACTGTTAATCCTGTCTTGATTGCTTTTTGCATATTGCATTTCATTTTGTAAAATGGAATAGAGAGAGAGTAAGATCTTGCTTTCTTTTTTTAAAATCCCCCAGAGGCCAGATCTCTCCTCTATTTTGGCATTCCAACAGGAACCACTCCACCTTTAAGTTTCTCATGCTGACTTATCATTGTGTCAAGAACCTGAGGTGTGGCACCAGCACCGGGCTTCTGACCTGCAGACCTGCTGGTGGTGTCCTTGCTCGTCCGGCCCAGGAGTTGTAACTGAGCAGGTTTTCCTCATGACGTGGCTCACCTGTGATGTGTTGGGGCAGAAGGCAAAGACCATTGCTGTTTGCAGGGGGGTGTTACCGGTGCAGCATCTGCCCTCGCAGCTGCAGAGCTAAGTGGGCAACAGCTTTCCCATATGAATGTGCAAGATTCCCAGTGCTTTCACATTTCTGCATCAGGAGAAAACCTTCTGGGCCAAAAAGCTTTCTAGTGAGGCAAAGAGTGGAAAAAACACACTTCCTAGAATAGCCAATATCCTGAGAGAGATGCAGTTTTTGTTTGTAGAGAGAAGCTTCATTCTGCTCCCAGGAGGAAGTTAGTTGAAACTGGTACCTGCTGGCCTTCTTTCTGCATAGTTCTTCCTCGGTTCTTTCTTTCCTCCGATGGAAAACCTGCCGTGATGGACAAGCCATCCTGCCGAGTTTCTAACCGGACCAACACTAACAGAGTACGTCATTCCCAAACAGTGAGATGCTTCCAAGCTTCATCAGTAGGAAAAGCTCTTGAGAAAGTCACGAATCATTTACCATTCTGCAACTCAAGTTCTTGACTATTTTCTCACTACTGTTGCTTTAACTGTGAATTGCTTTAAAACAGCACTTCAAGCTTGTAATTTTTCATACCAGTAAGTTCTTGGTGCCATAAGAGAAACGTTGTGCTGAGACGGCCCTGCAAACAGGTGGCAATGTTGGTATGTATGCGTTTTGTCTTCTCTTAGATGAAGTTACTGTGTCATTTGAAACCTTAGTGGAAGGATGTTTGGTTTTCTCAGGATCAGACATCTAAGTGCCAGCCCTCTGCTACAGCTGCAGCAGAAGTATTCAAGTTGCTTACGCACCAAAATAAACTTTCCCTTCCCACTTAGCTGTCATTTTTTTCTCCCTTCCTCTTAATTTTTATATTTAAATTAACAGTTTAAGTGTTTGCTTACTTGGGGAGACCCCCAGTGCTATGTTTGTCCTGTTACAATAAGCTACTTCCTTGAAGGGCAGAGACCCCCGAGAAAACATTTAGAAGGGGGAAAGAATTTTAGAGCCATAAGCTGGATGTGCTTCAGCTGGCCAGAACAGAGGAGGGGGGAGGAGACCTGCAGGTAGCTGAAGGGAAGCACTTGAGAGCAGCTGGGAGACACCAGTGTGCTGTGGGGATAAGAAAGTGCTGCCCTGCAGTGTGTCAGGGCAAGTGTTTTCAGGAGCCCTCGAGAAGAGTTATTGCCCCTGAACAGCGCCCAGCTGGGCTGATGTGGTTTCCCTGCTGACCCTTCATGTACCAGCAAGACGAACTCCCCCTGCAAAAACTGGAGAGGAGAGCTGCAGGGATCTCTGGGACATGGGGGGTGGACCTGTGTGATGTCACCAGGAGTTCTTGATTTGCTTAGGCTAGAAAAGCAAGTGGAAGAAGAGTGGGGTGAGTGCTGTAAATGCAGACGAGGGAAATAACGCTTTAGGGAGAACAGTTACTAAGCTAAAAGGTATGGGCACCAGAAAAAATGTGTACCGCCTGGCCCTGAGTGAATTTAAGCTGAAAACTACAAGAAGACTCCTAATGGTTAGAAGATTTGGGTTCTGCAACGGCCTTCCAATGGGAATAAAGAAAGGAGAAAGCAACCAGCCAACCCCTTCTTGCTTAATACGGAGTTCAGTAAGTCTATGATGAGCCTGGAGGTCTCTTCCAATCTCTCCTTCCTCCGAAAGAACTGCCTCTTCAGGCGTTGTCTTTCAAGATACGTGTTCCCTTTTCACTTTTTCATTGCTCAGATGTCCCTTGTTTGAAGGACTGAACTGTTTGCTGATCAAGTATTTTGATGGCAAAAAGTGCTCTGCTGACAGGATCACTTCACTTGTGGATCGTGCTTCGGGACTTGCTGAGCCTTCCCATTTTCTGTCTCTATTTCTTCCATCACTGCTTGTTACTAGATCCTACTCTTCTGACAGTGCCTTGTCTCTTTGTAGACACGTAATACCTTTTGTTCCTTTTTTTTAATTTAAAAGTAAAAGGTTTAAAAAACCAAACCAAACCAACAAAAACCTGTACACCTTCTACCTGTTCATCACAGCAGCGGTTTGAAGCCAGATGCTCTTTAGGCTGTGTTCTTAAGAGGATGAGCCGCTCTTCTGTCCTTGAGACAACGGATGAGCTTGGGTTCCTCACATCGCCTTCCTCTGCTGCTGTTCACCGCTGCTCTAAGAGGGTATGGAAGAACCTACCCGGTGTCTGTGAGCGTGAGGTGCTGTCTGAGGGAGCCCTTTTGGCAGCATCTCTGGTATTGAATTAAACAGCACCAGCGAGTGCTCCCGTGAACTGGACCTTGATCATCTGCAGTGCTAAATCATTTGGAGGTTTACAGTTACAGGTTTGGCCAATGTCATTTAAAAAGCTCAACAAATTCCCTGGCACCATTGACGAGTGGGAAGGGGCCTGGGGATTTCCCAGGGGGCATTTTCAACGCAGCTACTCTGCACCCAAATTTTGCACAACAAAATGCCACCAAATGGACAAGAGTAACACCTTCAGGAATGTCAGGCATCACGAGTTGCAGTACTGAAGGGGTACACAAGTTCCTTCTGAGCCCACATTGTCTGGGTGCCTTTTCTAAAGATGAGAAAAAATGTTCTGCCTTCCTCCCAGGAAAAAGAATGTCAGGAAAAGGCAAATCCTCAAATCGTGAAGAAAAGTGGCCTTTTCCACGAAGTGGACCGAGTGGGAACAAAAACCAGGAAAAGCCATTCGGATTCAGTCGAGTTGCGAATTAACACTGTCCGAAGCTTTAGTTAGGTCAGTGTGGTAACTGAAGCGTGAGCTCTCTTCATTGCAGCCGAGGGAACTGCACCCAACACTCAAATAATCACAGTTAGTCAGAATTACTGAAAATTACCGACCCCACTGGGCTGAGCCATGTTCTGGGTACCTGTTGCTTGTGTACCAAAGTAGTTCCTTTGAGATCTTTCCTGGGTTAAACTACCATAAACAGATTTAAATGACATTATTTACTCACTTAAAAAAAAAAAAAAAAAAAGGCACAATATTTACCCACTCAAGAGGTGGTGAAGAGGGTTACTTATATTTTGAGAGCACTTTGCAAGCAGCATTTAAGGTTCTGTGTAGGTGTTCAGTCATCCTAAACAGAATTAGACTAGAAAGAATGATCTCTCTGCCCGCTTGGAGAGATTGCATATGGAGGAAGAGTAAACAGCTTTCTAATACTGACAAATAATTGTGATAAATATATAATTTTTCCATTGTAGAGACAAGATGTTTAAACTGTTCGCATTCCCTGTGAAGAAATTAAATATATTGGAAGAATAATTAATGATTACAAATGCATTAAAACTTAGCAAGGCTCCACAGAATTACTTTTCCATTATCTAACTTCTCCGGGGTGTTAAGTGAATAAAAGCAGAGCCATGTTTTTGTTTGTTGGTTTTGGGGTGTTCTTCCTCGCCCTCCCCCCCAACTAGGGCTGTATGCTTTAGTGTGGTATATTTTGGAGTAAATGGTGCCAGAACAAATACAAAGCTAATTCCCACCCAAAAAAGCATCAGGTTTTAGAATATCCCCAGAAGATTGAATCATTTGACATTTTTCTTCTGGTTTGAATTGTTGTTGTTTTCTTTCTGGTGTAAGGACTTGTGTGTGAGGTTTATTTACTGGCTTTATTGTCCTTTTTTGTTTGTTTCCCTCGCAGAACAGACACATTTCCTGTATGAATCTGTGCAGCGAACAGAGCTGAAGTCACCAGTCTGACATTGATTTTTTTCCCTAATTTTAATGTATGCAGCTGATGTAATCCATGTGTACTGACTGAGGAAGGCAGAGGCTGCAGTGTACGTTCTCATCACAAAGCTGGATTAACATATACTAGTTTGGTGCTTAGAGTGTGTTTGCGCTGCTTCTTTCACAGACTCATCCCAGAAGGGTTTGGGCTGGAAGGGGCCTCCAAGGCCACCCAGTGCCACCCGCTGCCCTGGGCAGGGACACCTCCCACCAGCCCAGTCGCTCCCAGCCCCGTCCAGCCTGGCCTGGAGCCCTGCCAGGCAGGGGCAGCCCCAGCCGCTCCGGGCAGCCTGTGCCAGCGCCTCGCCGCCCTCCCGGGAAGAGTTTCCTCCCCGCATCTCACGGGAGGGAAGCGCCCCGCAGCCCCCGGCCCCGCCGCTGTCCCGCAGGGCAAACGCCCCCGCAGCGGCCCCGGCCCCGCGCCCGGCGCCCCGCTTTCGGGGGGGGGGTGTCCTCCTTCCCTCTCACGCCGCTTTCGCCGCTCCTGCTCCTTCCCCCGGCCCCTCCTTGCCCTCCTCCGGAGCGGCAGGACCCGGGCGACAGGGCCAGAGGCCCTTCCCGGAGGGGCCCGGGGGGCGAGCGGAGCGGAGCGGGGAGGTCGGGGCGAGGGGGCGGGGAGCCGCGGGGCCGCCGGCTGCGGCGCGGGGGAGAGGGGAGAGGGGCCCGACTGCTCCCCCCTCCCGCGGGGAAACCAGTGCCGGGGACACGGGGCGAGGAGGGGAGGGGGGGAGCGCCGCTCTCCCGGGCTCCGCGGCAGCAGTGGCCCCCGCGAAAATCAAGTCCCGGAGCTGTCTCGGGATCGGGCGCGCAGCAGCCCACCCACCCCCCGCAGCCCGGCCCGGCCCCCGGGCGTTGCCCCTCCAGGCATTTCCCGGGCCGGCCCGGGGTAATCGACGGCGGGGCCGGGAAGAGGGGACGAGCGGGCGGGGAAGCGCCGCTGCCGCTAGAGCTCGTCACAGCGGAGCGCCGGGTCGGCACGACAGCGCCGGCGAAGCGCTGCCAGCGGGAGGGGAGAGCTTCGGCCGGCAAGTCGCGGCCGGACGGGATCGGGCCTCTCGCCTGTCCCGGGGAGGCCAGCGGCCGCCCGGCAGCAGTCGCCTCTCCCTCGGGGGCACCCGCGCCCGTCCCCGCCGCGCCCCCTGCAGAGCTCCGCCTTTTACGGCGGCGCCGGGGGGGGCAAAGAAAAGAGGGGGTTTGCGGGGGGTGCAGGGGCGAGAGCCCCCCCCCCCCGGGCACGGCGGGACCGGGGCACGGCGGGAGCATCACCGGCACCGGGCAGCCCTGGCGGCGGGTGTCCGTCCGCCCCGCAAACGCCCGGGGAGGGCAGGGTGGGCAGCAGCGGCAGCCCCGAGACCGCCCGCAGCCGTCCCGGAGCGGGCGAGCCCCGCCGGCGCTGCCCCGGGACGGGGAGGCGAGGACGGGCGGGTCCCCCCGCGGGAGCTCGGCCGCCGCCGGCCGCCGCCGGCCCCGCCGCTCCCCTCCCTCCCCCCGAGCGGCGGGGACAGCCCGGCCGCCCGCCCAGCGCTCGGCTCTCCCGGGGGGCTCGGGGCCGCCCCTGGCAGCGGGGCTGGAGGAGCAGCGGGGCCCCGGGCGGGCTCAGGGAGAGCATCGCTCCGCTCCGCACCCGGCACCCGGCCCCCGGCCCCGAGGACCGGCGCCGAGCGCGGCTTCCCCCGCCTCGGCCGGAGGACTCGGGTCTCACCGCGCCTCGGAAGGGGCAGCGGGATCCGCCGCCGGAGCCCGCGCGCGGTGCCGGCCTTGCCCGGGACAGCGAGCCGGCAACGGCCGTGGGAGCCGGGTCCCGCCACCGGCAGCCAGAGGAGCCGCGGGGGAGAGCGGGAGGCCGGGCCGGGAGGGCGCGGGCTGCGCAGGGGGAGAGAGCGCAGCGGCTGCCGCCCGTCGGGGCTCCTGCCGGCCCGCCGGGAAAGGAGCCCCGGAGCCCGGACAGCGCGCTGGGTGCGCCTGACGTCACCCCGCCGGGCTGTTCGCCCTTTTTTCCCCTCAATCTGGCCAAGCTCAGCAGCAGCTCGTACACAGGAGTTACCCTTTTCCTCCAGCTGTCGAACAGTCGAATACTGTTTTGTTGTTACCTTTGTCGTTGAACTACGAATTCCCGTGGATCAACGGCCAGAAAGTTAGAAGAATTGGTGATTCGGGACTTCAGTACCCCTGGGGAAAAAGGGAAAAGGCCGGTGGTTCAGCCCGGCTCTTCCCTGTCTGATTCGTTACTATTATTCTATCTGGTGATGTGGATGGACGGAGAGACTCAGTCCAAGCCCAGACGAGCCGGTTTATAAACACCACCGCCTGAAGGGCTCCGTTTATACTTTGTCAAAACGACAAAACGGTGGAGACGCGCGGGGACAGCGCGATGGCGGGAGCGCAGGAAAGGTCCTGTAAGAGCACGACCGGCTTGTTAATCGATTAACGTTTATTGAGTGTAAATATTTGGTAAAGTTTTTAGGAAAACAGGCGATTCTAAATGATTAGACCAGTCAGCAGGGCTTTTGAATAACGCATCCCATTAAATACATCTAAATATCTCTGTAGCGATTGCTTTATTCGCAGGGCATCCCCCGCACCTTTCTCTCCTGTTCATTTGTTTTTCCGCCGCTTTTAGCTGGTTTCTTCTTGGCGCGTTCGCCTGAATATCAGGATCCCCAAATACGTGTTTCTCCCTGTACTTATAAACCGAACGTTTACAGAAAATGCTCTTTCAGCCTTGACATCGGGAGGGGTAATCACTTGGAAACTTCGAGTCGGAGGCGAAACTATAAAACTAAGGGGAAACCGAACTGAGCGCGTATACTTTTTGCTGGTTGGTGACTTCTGGTTTGTACACAGCATTTAATTTAGACAGATTTGATTAGAGACGTATTTTCCCCAATAAAAGCCTTTTCTTTCTGTTTCAAATTACAAACGCTTTTCTCCTCCCTCCCTCCCGACCCCCCGCCCCCGCGCCCCAGTGCATGATATTCACGTTTCCTTATTTCCACCGGAAAAAGGCGATTATTTCCCATCGCTTTCCCCCATCCATCCTCAATCTCGCTACAAAAAGAACTGATCTTATTCTCACTAATGACGCACCCGAAAGGCGCCTGCGGGGCGCGGGGTGCCGGGGAGCCCGCTCCGCTCCGTCCCCGGCCGCGCTCCCGCTCGGGGGGGGCCGAGGGACAGCCGAGCTCAGGGGATACGCCAAGGGGGCAGGGCCGAGGGCTCGCACTCCGAGGCCCGAATCCTTTTAACGACGGCGCGGCTCGGCAGTGACCGACTCCGGCCGGAGCGGCTGCCACCTCCCCCCAAACCGCGCTCGGCCCCTCACAGACACCCTGCTCTCTGCCCGCAAACCGCCCGCGCCAGCGCGCCCCGCGGAGGCGTGCGGAGAGCGGAGCGCTCACGGCAGCCGCTCCCGCCGGCCCTTCCCGCGGACGCGGGGCTCGGGGGGTCCCGCTGCCGCTCCCGCCTCCCGCCCCTGCTCCCCGCCGCTCCCGGGGCCGGTCCGCCCGCGGCAGAGCCGAGCCCGGCCGGCGGCTGAGGGCGCCGGGCGGGACGTGCCGGGCGCCGGGCGAGTCCCCGCCGGCTGCGGCTCCGCTGGGAGCGCGGGGGCGGGCGGGGCAGGGCGGGAGGGAGGAGACCGGCAGGGCGGGGGTTGGGCTGCGGGGGCTGGGCTGCGGGGGCTGGAGCGTTCCACAGCCACGACCCCCTGTCACTCCTCCGGCTGTTCGGCACCCGAGGCCCGTGCTCAGCCTCCGGCCCGGCAAGTCTCCCCCCGGGGGAGCGGGGACGGTCCCGCAGCTCCACCGCGGCGGGCGGCAGAAACCAGCGCCCCGCGCTCGGCACGGAGCCGCCGTCCTGCCCGGCACCGGAGCGCCCCGGGGCAGCACAGACAGCTACCGCGGCCCTCGCTCCACACCCTGGAACGCAACAGCTCCGCTATTTCAGTCAGAACTGCTGACAGTGAGGGAGAGTTCAAATCCCTGACAGACAGAGGTGCCTCTCTCAAATCGTCCTTCGCCGGCACAGCCCGGCTCACGCACGGGCAGACCAGGCGCCAGCAGGGGCTCCCCGGGGGCCCGCTCTGTCCCGGGAACCGCGCTGCGCACCCCTCTCGCTCAGACGGACACGACCAGCGGCAGCACCGCGGGGGCCGGGGCGTCTCTGCGCGTTCGCCGCGGGGAAAGGAGGTTCGTCAGCGCCTGGGCTCTGCCCCAGCCGATGCTGAACCAGACCCGACGGGACCTCCTGGGCTGCAGCATCTCCCCCCGCAGCGAGGAGCAGGCGAGGCGCAGCGGCTCCCGGCCGGGCTCTCACGCAGAGGGTCGCGGCGAGCGGCTGCAGCCTCCCCCTGCCCCGCGGGGAGGAACTTGCCCAACTTTCGCAGTGTCGCAGCCCGGGGCTTCTTCCAAAGCGCCCCCACCCTCCTTCTGCCCTCGCAGTCATAACCCCTCCGTTACCCTTCCTCGCACTTTGAACAGCAAAACCCACAGCCCGCGCCTCTTCCACACCTAAGCCCCGCTCCCGCTCGGCCGACGGCTCCTCCTGCCCCGCGGGCACCAGCCCGCACCCCGGGCAGCGGAGTCCGGCACCGCCCGCCCGCCCGCCGGGAGCCCCGCGACGCCGCCGGGGCCGGGGCCGCCGCTCCCCAGCAGCCCCCAGCGAGCAGCCGGTGGCTCCGCCGCTCTCCGCCGCCCAGCCCGGCCGCCAGCCCAGGCCCGGGCCGGCCCCGCTCTCCCCAGCGGCGGCCCCCGCCGCGGCAGCGCCGCCCCGCCCCCGCCGGCCCTCCTCCAGAGCCATCAGCACCGCTGGCACCGCCCGTGACGTCAGCTGTAAATTCCAGACCCGACTGCCGAGCTGCAGGCATTCCAGTCACAGCCTTGTCAGGCTCATAAGCCTTCACGGGCTGTTTCACCGCCGTCCTCGGCTCCAAGATCCCTCCCAGCACTCCCGCCAGCACACCCTTTCTTCTTGAAGGCTGCCACAAAGGGAACCAAGGAAAAAATCACGTTCAAAAGCCCAACCTAAAGAGTGAGCAGTAAAAGCAAACCCCAGAACTGTTAAGATAATCGCTGTTCAGAGGACAAATTAGTTTGCAAGGTGCCTCAGGCACCAACGATTTGGCTCTTCCCACAACTACCAGGAGCAACTCCAAAAGCAGGCAAAGCTCTCAAGGGCAGGGTAAACAGCTTGTTGTTCTTTGTTCTCCTCAGCCCCACTCACCCACTGGTTAGATACCCTTGTTAACTGAAACGGGACTTCAAGAGTTAACTGTTCATTCTCCTAATGGTAAATGCTAAAGGAATATTGTCATTTAAAAATCTTGCAAATATTCTTTACTTGAAGTTTGTGGTTTACGTTAAATAGGTGTATGCTGGTGACTGGCTAATTATTTGAAAGAGTTCCAGGCCATATTTATTACTTCCTTACCAAGCAGCCAGCAGACACCTCATATAAAATGAGAACAACAGAAAGAGGTCAGGGAGTTTCATCTCCCGAACCAGGACTCTTTTTCTGGGAAGACATTCTGCTCTACAGGCAGAGGAAGAATGAAGTGTTACACAGAGATAATTACTGTTTGATCCCCAAACTGCACAAGTAAAACACAGTTGAATTATTGATGAAATGAGCCTTCAGGGTACATGAAAGCATAAAGCGTAAATATTTCCTGAACTGCCAGAAGTTCAGCCATCTGACAAATACCAAAAAACATGGGGAAATGGGAGACTGAACCTCCCCCCCTTCTGTCTGCTCGTAATGCAGCAAAAGAGAAACCACAAGATCAAGTTGATGTTCAGCTGCTCGGCCAACAGGAAGGGAAAGTGCCTGTCACAGAGCCCTGACAGCGTCACCTTGACAAAAGCTCCTCCACTGGGTGACACTGGGGTATCATCTCTAATCTGGTAAAGTCAGTCAGGAAGGGCTCTGAGAGATGCACGGCCAGATTGGAATGCATCCTGTCTGACAGAGAGGAAAATGAAATATGAAGACAATTCTTTCATTTACAGCCTGAGCAAGGAAACCCACCAACTCACATTAAATGCTGGTAACACCAGCAAGGATACAGTCACAATTATAATCTCAGCTATAAACAAACATACTGTCATTCAAAATTTCTTAGCTACGTACAATTACAAATAACACGTTATAATGACCCATGAGATTTCCAATCAACAGAATCGCTGTTAAGCTCCATCAGAGAGGCCACACAGAGTAACTCATTGTATCTTTCCATTTCGCATAGTTAAGACCAGAATGAACTACAACTGTTAAAAGAGAACAACAATCATTTATTAACATACAGCCGAATAATACCAGTCCAGTTTGGAAAACAGGGAGTAGATTGATGTGACATTCTAACTTATTCTGAAGCAACAGGAAAAACCGGCCTCACCACAAGAATGGGACAGCTGTACACACACGGATATACAGAGTTCATTTTTTTTTTAAACAGAACAGAGTCTAATTCTATTTTTAATTAAAAATACCTATTGATGTGCATAGGTATATGTGTGTGCATGCACACACCCACACCCCCACAGGGTAGATTTTTATCATCTCTATTCTGTAGCAGAAAATGGTGCTATTCACACCTGCCCCTGGTTTCCAATGACACCCAAGGGTTCTCAGTACCTCTGAAAAGATGCTAAAGTCTCCAGGGAATTCAAGTTTGTGAGAAAAGATGAACCACTTACTTCCCTAAGCTTTCAACCTGTCCCAGGCAGGCTGAAAACCAGTAGCTCTGCGCTATCCCAGCGGAAGGCTCTAACGGCTGGAAGGCTCACACGAGAACAGCACTGCCGCAGGAGCGGGATTCTGGCTCCGGTACTGAGGGAGCACGTTGCAGGGCTTTCCCTTGAGCTCGCTGCTGGATGCTGGGTGTCCCAGGAACACAATTCGTTGGCTTTGCAATACGCAGCACCAGGGACTCCACACGATACTGCACAACAGGTTGGATACAGTCACTGTAATTTCAGAAATGCAGAGTAAACACGGCTGTATCCAACTGTGCGAGTACACACTCACATTTCCTGAATTTAAAGTACGGACAACCAGTTTTCCAAAATAAACAGCCACGCTCTCGCTTTTAAGGTACATTTTCTATCACATACAGTGGATCTTTTCCATGTGTTTCCTCATCATTTAGCCCTAATAACTGAAAATCAAGTACTTCTAATTTTTACCTATGGAAAAATAAACACCCAACAGGCTGCAACAACATGTGCGGATGGCCATGCTGCAGTCAGGGAACAAGCGTTTACTGAACTGTATTTTTGTTGGACTTGCAGAACACTGAAGAAAACACAGTATAACATGCAGCTGGTGAGCATTTTCCCGGTCATCACTGCAGGAAAGAGGCGCTGCATTATGATTTCAACATCTGGGAAAACAGAGAAATGACACGGGAGCTGTGTCAGCTGGTAATTGTGCCTCCAAGCTTTTAACCATGAGGAGTAACTAGAACGTGCTTTGCAGCAAGAGAACTAAGGGAAGAATCCAAGTTAGCCCATTTCAAAAGTCTGCTGCTTTGCTCTGGGTATCGTGCTTTCTGCCTGAGGATGCCACAAGTAGTACAGGAAGCATAAAACCCCAAAAGTTTAAGAACTGTCACCTTGTTCGAGACATCACAAAATGTTGCATGTGGAGGTAGCAACATGATTAAAAACCAGCCCTATTTATTTATTACTCAATGCTTTAGTAAGGCTTTAAAAGCACTGATAGCCAGGTATTCACTGTGTCCATTCACAATAAAAAACAAAATAGCTGAAAATCTCACACATGGGTGGCAAAGGACTGAAAATCCCAAAATATCAAAGAACAGCCCCATGTAATCCTGGTTCTGTTCTTTGTAAGCAACTCAATCACTGCTCAAAAGCCCTCTGCCTGACGCACTACACATTCAAGTATTGTACTGAATGGCTTCGGTCTAATTTCTTTAACTCTGACGTTATCAATGAACTCAGAGAACCAACAGCTTTAACCAGACCCTGCTACCTCACAAACAGGTTGGGGTTTGAAAGTGTAGCTCTGCAGCAGCATGAGCTGCTGCTGCTGCCTTGCACTAAGTTGTGTCCAGTGCTGAGCTCAGGTGTGTGATGAGGTGCTCAGGGACTGGATCTGGCAAGAGCGAGGGGTTTGGGTTGGTTTTGTTTTCTTTTTTCTAGTGTTCAGCAAGTTCTTCCGTCATCTGACTAATAATCCCTAGGTCTATGACCATCTCCCTGTTAGATTTGTTTAGTCTACTATGGAATATTCAAGATAGCTTAATAAAATAAAAGAAAAAAAACACCTTTAAAAACGGTCTTGTAAAACTTTCAACACTGAGGAAGAGCTGAAAACTTGTTTCTAGTTTTGATTCCATTAATTTCTACTACGTGGAAATGACTCAGGTATTCCTTCTTGTCATTGAAGACAACAGAATGAGTTAAGAAATTTCAACAAAACAAGGAACAAAATCTGAAATACAAACTAGTTGGATAAACCTCTTTTAATGCAGGTTTATTAAATGCAATTCTTCTGTCACAGAACAGATTGACAGAACAGTCGAGGTTGGAAGGAGCTTCTGGAGACCATCTAGTCCAACCTCCCTGCTCAGAGCCTATGACCTCGTCTAGTCTTTCAGTTGGCTTTGGATTTTTTTAATTTGACTCCAGTTTCTACACAAAGGTATGTTTCACAAAGTCATTTTCACAAACGTATGATTTTTGTGTATAGGCACAGATGTGTTTTGCTAACCCGTTGGAGCACGGGTGGAAGGAGCCATCCCCCGTGCTGCCCGGCACCGTAATACAGAATCCCTGCTTAATAACACTGAGTTGTCAGTGAGTTTTCTTTGAGTCAGTTACAGCACTGCTTCAGCAAATGCTTCCCAGGCTCTGGAGGTGAAGTGGCCTCACGAAAAACTCAGTTTGGGTAAACATCAAGATTTTAACTATGCAGAGGCAAATTAAGCCTCAAAACACACATTTAAAGAGATACACAGACGCACAAGTCAGCAGAGCGTGTGATTCTGTGATTTTTCTGAACACAAATGGCACTAAACACAGGACTAAAACTTTCTTAAAACATATACTTAAACCAAAAAATGGCCCAAGTTTCAGATGTTCAAATGCCTACAACTTCTACAGCCTAAACTTAAGAACATAATAGGTGTAGAACAAGGCTTGAATTTTCCAAATTTGCCAGAAGTAGGGAGGTACTGAGAAGCTACTATAAGCTGTCTTAAAACAAGAATTTTCACCATAGTGAAAAAAAACCCACTGAAACGCAAAATCCAAACCAGTTTGGGTTTTTTTATGGGGTTCTTTTAGTTGGTTGGTTGGTTTTGGTTGTGGTTTTTGGGTTTGGTTCATTTGTTGGCTGCATTTTTAAATGACAATCAAGTTGAGGACATCAATACCAAGTACAAAAAAAGCCCCGCAAACCACTCCCTCTCCCCACTCCCTCTCCCGTAAGTAGAAGTAGGATGAGTTGCCTCCTCTTGTTGTCCCACAAATCCAACTCTTCTGCAATCCTTTCCTCCCTATATCTAAAGTATAAAACGAGCTCGATCTTGTTTAAAAAGCAGTGACCATCAAGACAGAACACAAAGGCTTACAGCACCGTCAAGACTCAATGGTTGAAACCGTTTCCTCAGTTGCAAGTCGTGCCATCCCCTTACCACTATGTACCTCACAGAAACAGTACTTTCCCCTTCTCTCACAGAGGAAAAAAAGTTCTAGATTGGAAGGTAAAAAAGAACGGGGGGCGGGGGGGGTGTTTGAAGCGGGTAAGCAGAAGCCTCAGCTCTGACCACGGAGGCGAACATGAGGTTTATCACTCACGACGCTGCTCCTGGATCCCACGCTGCCACCGGGAAGGCGAACTCACCCGGGAAAGTCGAGTTTCAGATTGATTTCTGCCCGAGGGAAGGAACCGCAGGGAGATCCTGCCTACGTCAGCTCCCCAGCCACATCCCCCACGGCGCCACACGAGCCTCCCCAGCTCGCGCGCTCCGTTTGGAGATGAAAAACAGCTAAAAAGGAGCTCCAAGGCGCTGGCCCAAGGGCACCTCCTACCTGCCAGCTCTGCAGCCTCGTCAGAGGGGGGGGTCAGGCCCCAAGCCCCGGCGGTGGCCGATGACCCTGTGCCCGATCGCGGCTTTGTCTCGGAGCCGCGCGTGCCTCCCGCCCGCCGCCCCGCGAGCGCGTTCATCGCCGCAGCGGGGACCGAAGGCGGAAGCAACCGGCGGGACGCTCGCAGCCCCGGGACCGTTGTCCCGCAGGCGCCGGCACGGCGGGAGACGCGGCCCGGACGCGCCCGCCCTCCCCCGGGCAGCGGAGGGGCCGCCCCGGCCCCGACCCCCGACCCCCCCCGCCCCGGGCCGCCCTCCCCGCGCCGCGCCGGCGCCTGCGCTCTTGCGCCGCTCGCACTTGCGGTGAGAGCCCGGGGGAAGAGGCGCTGCCGGGGCCGCCTCGCCGTCCGGCGGCGGGGCCGGCGCTGCGGCTGCCGCGACACCAGCCCCGGCCCGGGCCGAGGGAGCTGCAGCCCCGCGGCCGGGAGGCCTCTCCCGGCGGGAGCGCCGCTGCGGGGCCCCGGAGGGGAGCGAGGTAACGCGGCGTCCGCCCGCGGGGCCTCCGGTCCCGCTCTCTGCGTCCCTGCCGCCGGGCCCGCTCCCCTTCCCTGGCCGCCCCGTGCCTTCGGAGAGCCGCCTGCCGGGGACGGCCGCGGCGGGGTGGAGGTGAGAGGGTTTCATCTCGGCGCTGCCGGGGGGGGAGGCAGGGAGGGAGGGAGGGAGGGAGGGAGGGAGGGAGGGAAGTGCTTGACGGCCCTTGCCGTAACTGCAGACCGTGGGGGCTGGGAGCTGAACTGGGAAGCCGCAGCTTTCGGGACTTGTCACCTTGGCCGTGACGCCGTACTCGAGGTCACCTCGCCGGGAAGCGAGGGAGGGCAGAGCTGAATCGTTGGACTCGGAGATGCGGTTGTGTTTAACTGAAACAAAATGACAATCAATGCCCCTGGTTGTGCTTTCTTACAGCACACAGTGGGTTTTCCTTAGGAGAACCCTCGCTGTTGAAAGCTGTGGGAACGGAGCCGATGGTTTTGCATTCAGGTGGCCTCTTAAGTGGCAAATAAATACGTTCCATGGGAAGATAATGTTGTAGCTTTTGGCTTTGTAGGTGAGGTAAAAATTTCAGCTGTTGAGCTGCAGCAGGCACAGTTCTCTGTAGCTTCAGTAATGCCAGTGTCAGTAACCCTTGCTGCTTGTCGGTGTGGGTTTTGAGGGGAGATGGTATTTTACTTGGTATGAAGGACTCAACACTGTTTTACTGTCTGCAGTCACAATTTGATGCTCTGTTGACCATTCGCAGTGTGTTCAGAAGCGTTCTTAGCCTCACCTTCCTTCAGAGAAGTCCTCTCTGATGTCTCTGGTGTACCTACTGTTCTACGGTTTCCCAAACCTCAACCCAAATCAAAAGGCAGTACCTAGGAATCGCTCCCTTTTGGGTGGAGTTTCTAAACAGTTTTGTGTAGGTGCCTCCAGCAAAGAAGATAAAAATAGCCATTTCAGTTTCTAGGTGCTTTGCCTGAAGTTTCTGCAAAGCTTTAAGCTCGCTCACATCAATCAGTGAGGCTTTAGAATTATCTCTTGTTTTATTTTGTTTTGTGGTTTTGTTTGGATTTTTTTAAACACAACTTTTCCTGTGTCCCTTGAAACAACTCTCCTGGTAGAGGTGGAGGGGGAAGGACTGGGAAGAGTCATGGCTCAGGGGTGAGTAGCCAGGCACGCTGCTGGATGCAAACTCTAACGGACTGAGGCCCGTGGACTGCAATTAGACAGCCCAAACTGCTACAGCCCCCAAAGGTGTTCCTGGTGCTTCTGAGTGTGGCTGTGCTCGAGGCAGGAGTGTTCGGCCTTCCTGTGAACCGCCAGTTGAGCCCTGTGTTTGAGGGTGCTGTAACACTGGGTAGTATGATGACTTGGGGAACTTTTCTGCCCAGTTAGAATCCCACAACTTTGCAAAGGCAGTAACTTTTGTAATTACGTCTTTTTTTACGAGGTGCTTGGTGGACGAGGAGAAGCTGAGCCTGGAAAGCTGTGGCTGAGCAACCCCGAGGCGATACTTACGGACTGGTCCCACGTGTGGGATTGGAGAGACGGGAGCAGGTCAGTTAACAAACACCTTCATCTCGGGGGGACATGAAACAAGCTTTTTTGGCAATGAAGAGGTATAGAAATGGCTAGCTTCATCTAGCTAGAGACAGGCTGATTCAAAGTGTGAAAGTCTCCTCGAAAACAAAGAACCCTGAAGTAGTGGAGAACTTGCTGTGCTTCAGAAGGTTTGGTTAAAATTTAGGCACTCACGAATAAGAACCTCTAAATACCTGTAGCCTGTGCACGTAAATACAACGTAGGCAGAGAAGTTTCTTGGAAAAGCTTTAGACCTCTACCGTGCTTTACCAGTTCAGCAGTGTCAGCAACTGGGGATTTTAAAAGCTCTGATTCTCAGATCAGAGTTCACGGTACAGGTTTCTGGGTGTGCGCTGTGTGTTTTATTCTGGCAGAAGAACAGGCCTGTATGCTGTGACCCCTGGGGTACCTTGTGGGTGTAGCTATCAGTACACCTTCAAGGTGAAGAGTGTGTGCATGTCCAGAGAACCCAGTTATTTCCAGGCCCACCCAGTTTCCTGGAGGATGGTGAGGACTGTGCAAGGACTGAGCTGTGAACGGAAGGAGTTTGCCATCAGCTGAAGTAAAGGTCTGCGGGGTTGTTTTGTGATTAGGAAAGATAATTGGCTGCTGGTCTTCCAGTTCCTCGAGCCCCTTGCTTCTGTCAGGAAAAAGGGCAGCTGTCTGGTACAAGACCAGTTGTGCTGGTGGGTTGCTGGGGAGGTGTTCAAACCAGGGCTCGCTTGCCAAGGGCAACGTCAGGTGGTGAAGAGGGAGACCCCCGGGTCCGAGTTGCCAGGGCCAGGAGCAGCAGTCGGTCTCTGCCCAGACTTCTGGAATGCCGTGGGGACAAGTTTGCTCGTGCCAGGCTGGGGTCTGTTAGATACAGCCTACGCTCAGCCACGGGGAGTGGAATTTCGGGGTGGGATTACTGTGCAGCACAGGGGGGCACAAATTCCTGTGTTTTCATCTCCCCCTTTAGCGTAAGACTTAAGTTTTTATACGGTGCTGACTCAGCAGCCTATTTCAGCAGCTTAGAATTAGGAAAGGTTGTTTCACAATTAAAGCCACTGAATTTCGTGCTGCTAGTCAGAAGCTGGAGATGTGAAGTAATTCGAATTCAGATGTTTCATGTGGCTGTAAATGATTCCTGGGTTGTCACCTGGGGGGTCAGTCTGTGGGCGCGGGGGTGGAGGCGGCACAGCAGGAGGTGTGTTCCTGCAGGGCGGGTGGCGAAGGGGTGAGCGTGCGAGGGGAAGCCTCTGGGCGTAGTCACAAGGGAGACTTGTGCAGGACTTGCAAAGTGGGGGTTTTATGGTGGTCCTACGCTAGCGTGGTACAAACTGCCTACAACGGCGGGCACTGGTGCTGCGCTGCAGAAGGGAACGTCCTAACCCCTGGCCCGTGTTGCCCCTGAGACTTCCTCATGTCACATCCCACTTCTTCATTGCCCCTTCTCCATGGGCTCAGGGTTACAGTCTTCCCGTGTCTCAAGTGTGTTTCTGACCGTCAGAACAAATTTCTAATGGGTTTAATATTTAGGAAAATGAATGTAATACTTATTGTAGTTTACTCATGCATTAATTACCGAGTTGGAAAAAAAGCCGTGTTCTTTGAGATGTGAGCCATGTTCAGCGTCCTTGTTGTGATCCATTTTATACTCACATTGTGTAATGCCGACCTTGGGGATGAAGGTATTTCTGCGTGTTTTATTGACTTACATCTTGAAAGTGAGGTGTTGATATGTACGTTAGATGTTAGGCAGGACAAAAACATAATAGAAAAGCACAGTAATGGTATCTTTCCCTCTCACCCAGTTATTATGGTAGAGCAAGTTTTTTTGTTGGGGTTTTTGTTGTTGTTGGGTTGGGTTTTTTTGTATTTAGAATGGTCTGTCTGTTCCCTGTTTAGACACAGAGGCATGTGAGATGTTAAAGCTGTTGTGACCTGATGCATCTACAGCTCCAAATTAAGTGGATGAGTGGGTTAATTGATACAATATTGAAACAGAGGAACCTATTTTATTGTAGTTCTGATTTTGCATACATACGAGATATGATGTAATAATATTTATGCAATGCATGAGTAACTATTCATTATTAAAAACTGTAGAGCCTGAGGTTGTCTGGCAGTTTCTTACATTGAGGTAAAATAAAGCTGGTTTTATAAATACTTGGTATCAACTATTTTGACTTTTAGGCTGTTTGAATTAGCTTTGTAGTACTGAGGCTTAATCATCTCTACTGTTAGGTGTAAATAGCAGCAGGAAAACCAACCCAGTTCTGCTGCGAGTATTATCTGTTCCTCTGTTTCCTACCACAGAAGTGGGTTTTTTACCCTCAGATTAATGTTCAGGTTGGAAGGGACCTCTAGAGATCATTTAGTTAGTCCAAGCGCCCTGCTCCCATCAGGGTCACCTAGACCAGCTCCAGGGATGGAAACGCCACAGCCTGTCTGGGTAAGTTCCAGTGTTTGACCACCCTCACAGAAAAACAAAACAAACAGCAAGGGAGGGGGGGGAACCATGAAAGAAAGAAACCAAACCCACCCAAAACTTACTTTTTAAGTTTCTTGTGTTTCCAGTTGTGCCTGTTGCCTCTTGTCCGTTCACTGGGCACCACTTGGGTGAGTCAGACCCACTCTTTTTTACTGCTTCCCATCAGGTTTTTATACGCATCAATAAGATTCTTTCCCGCCATCCCCCGTCCTTCTTGAGGCTACAAAATCCTGGCTCACACAGCCTTCCCTTGTATGTCCGATGCTCCAAGCCCTTCATCGGGCTCCAGTATGTCCGTGTTTGCCTTGTACTGGGGAGCCTAGACCTGGGCCCAGCACTCCAGATGTGTCTCACCAGTGCTGAGCAGAGGGAAAGGGTCACGTCCCTTGACCTGCTGGTGCTCTTCCTAATGCAGCCCGGGACACTGTTGGCCGCCTTTGTGGCCGAGGCGCGTTGCTGGCTGCTTCACCCAGGACCCCGGGTCCTGTTCTGCAGAGCTGCTTTCCAGACAGTCTGCCTCCAGCCCGCAGTGAGGGACGGGGTTATTCCTCCCCGCGTGAGGACTTTGCATTTCCCCTTGTAGGGCTTCAGGAGATTCCTCTCTGCCCGTTTCTCCGGCCTGCCGAGGTCCTGCTGAATGTCAGCACAACCCTCTGGTGTGTAAGGCACTCCTCCAAATGTTATCATCTGCAGACCTGCTGAGGGTACACCTGTTCGCTGTCCAGGCCGTTAATGAAGGTGTTCAGCAATATTGGCCTCAGTGTTGACCTCTGGAGCACCACTAGTGACTGGCCTCTGTGTTGCATTACCACAAGGCTGCTTCTCCTCACTTCAGTTTCATTTCTCCGCTGCATAACAGCCAAATCTGGTTTAGAGCTCTCCAGGGTGTGTTTTGTTGTTACCTCTTCCTTTTTTTAACATGCCGTCCTCTGGGGTGAACGTGTACGCGCTGCATTTCATTTCTGATTACAGCAAGGCTTGTTTTGTAGCTTTTAGAAAACTTTTATGTAGATATCTTGGGTATGGTATGACTAAAGTAATAGTGACAAATCCTGAGTCTGTATTTTCTGATTTTTGATGGTATGTATTACCTGAACAGAAAACACAGGAATGATCTAAAATAACTGAATATAAGTCGTCATTTGACTAAGAAGGTGTTCTGTACCAGAAATACAGTTTTAAATTGTCCCATGTTTTCTTTACTTCAGAAGAGTGGCATATGTTGTGCATAAAGTAATTTAACTTGCCATGGTAATTCAGGTCATTCTTTATTATGTTCTTTTTTAATGGATGGTTCTTAAGGAATTTGTGCATTCACATGTATGTTTGTGAACCTGCAATGCCCATGCAGAGATGGATTTAGTACCTTTACAGTCTAGATTTCTGGTTTGAGTCTGATGCCTGAAACACCCCCAAAACCCACCAACAAAACCGCCCACCATAGGATAGATGGGAAGAACAGACTAAAGCTCTGCTAAGCATTTAGAGGTTGTGCCAGCATGTCAGGTTTTGGTGAGCTTGTGTTCTTATGCCAGCAGTTGGAAACCTAATCAAGGAAATAAATAGTCGTTTTTAACCATGGCTATATTAAAGATGAAAGACTTAAGAACAGAAACCAGTTGTTTTAGACAGTGTAATGGTGGATAGTCCTCACTCCAAAAGAATTCTGTTCTCTATAAAAGGAGGAATTAAAAGGTGTAGGAAGAGTGATATGTTACAAAAACAGATGGCATGGCAATATTGTTAGTCGTCATTTTGAAGTGGGATTTTGTAGGAGGGATTGCCCGAGTGGACAAACAGGAGGAGGGGAGGGTGTGTTGAAAGGGAGGCTGGGAGCGGAAAGGGAGATGCAGAGCATGTGAGGTGAGCTGGGGGGGGAGGGTGGGGGTGGCTGGAGGAAGAGAGTGCTGAGAGCCAGGGCTGCAGAAAATGCTAAGTGGGAGTTGCAACAACAGGGACCAGTGATCCAAGGTGCTCCCTTTTGGTTTCGCTTGCTTTGGTTCACGGGGCTGACTCATCCCCTGGAATTTCTTATCTCCAGACTTGTGGCTGGAAGTAGGTGAAGTGTTAGGTGAGGTTGATTGCTCTGTGCAGTGGGAGAGGAGAGAAGAACAAAGTCCCCCTGGTTGAGAAGTGTCCAAGAGGTGTTGAACATAGTGGAGAACGACAGTGTTCTCGTGAGCACTGTGCAGTTTGTGAGCACGTTTTGTGTTGCCTGCTTTCGTGAAAATTTCGGCGGTTATTTTTAGGTTAAGGGACGTGAAAATGTAAATAAAATGGATTCCAAATATCTAGTGTTCATCTTGCCCGTCTATCAGCAGAAATAAACTAAAACCAGCCAGACTTCAAGCCTGACTGCAGGGTGATGCGTGCACAAGAAAATACTTTTGCTGGCGGAGAAAGCTTGGTGGAGCTGCCTAATCTAGGTGCCTATGTGGCAGATTTAAAAAACAGAACAAAACACAAACACAGTGAGAAACAGGTCACTTCTTCAACTGATCATCTCTTCTTTAGGCTCAGGGGGCTTTCTGTAGCCTGTTTGTTTGTCATGTTCTTCAGTTGCTTCCATAAATACCTTACTTGTTTTGTGGGAGCTTGAGTTGTTGAAAGAAAGCCTTAGCAACATCTGATTCTTTCCAAGATAGTCTTCGGCTTTTTCAGAATGTCATTCTCTTGTGGAAACCACTAGCAATGCGATATTTTAATTTTATTAATAATCTGGTTTCTGTCAATAGTCATCTGTCTCATAGTAAACCATTTAATTTCACTGGATGTTTGAATTCAGTAGTTTCTAAAGGTTGAGCGGTTCCATTTTTTTACTTGTAGTACCCTCATGACCAGGGACTTGGTATTTTGATAGCAGAACATTGACGGCGAGAGGCCGAAGCTTATACATTTGACAATAAAATTGTGGAGATAAAATGGTGATGGAAAAATAACAGTAGATCAGAGTGGTGTTGGCCAAAGACCCTTTAGTAAGAAGTTGGTTTAGGAGAAACCTTGGCGACTAAGATTGCAGCGTAATGCTTTTATTTATCTGAAGATAGATAATTTGGTGTAGAAGGGTCAGGAGAAGCACAAGTAATGCTTAAAACTGAGTAGATCAAAACTTTGGCCGTTTTTACAGCTGCTTTGCAGCAGCAATCAGTTGAAACTGGAAGCTTGGTCATGCAGTTGAATCTGCACCTGCCTCGAAGGTGGATGGCTGAGTTTTCAAATCCAGTAGCTTGCATTATTTTTCTTTTATGTTTCGTTAATAATCCTAGATGTTTCGTGGTGTGCAATAGTGAACAGGAGTTTCCTAGTGCGAGGGTTTGATGCAGCAGCCGTCACACGGCGTAAATGTTGCTTTCTGAAGCCGTCTGATTTCATTGGGCTTGTTTGGACAAAGGCACGGTGTGGCTATTTGTGAGTGCCTTTAGACTAGAAAGTCACTTAGAATTGTGGGGCAGGGGGAAGCAGAGGGGAAAGCCTGATGCGATTTATTTGCTGAGCTGAGGAGGGCTGGGGGGTGTTTTGGTTCGGGTTTTTTCTTCTGGAGGTCGACTCAGTCTGTTGTCCTCAAATGACTGAGTTCTTTGTTAGCACTAATGGAGGTTTGAGCTGTTCTGGAGCTGAAAGTAGTTTACTGTTTCAGAGTATTTTGTGAGCTGCCTGTGGATGCTGCGATGAGTAACTAAAGAAGGGCAGGGGATTTTCTACCAGTTGTGTGTCCTGAAATGCTGCACACACTGAAGCTCTGCAGAGGAATTCTGCTGTTTCAGCTCCTCAAACCAGGGTACTGCTAGCACTAGAGGTAGTGTATTCATGTGAGGATTATGTTCTGGAGTTGTCTGTGTTAACAGAGACCTTGATCCCTGGCTATTGACCAGTAGCAGCCACAATAACAGGATGAATGTGTCCAAAATGTCACCTTTAAATATTTTTGTTAGCTTGCCGTTGTTGTAGGAAATCATGTATTAGATCCATCTTTTTGTTTTAAGACAGTTTCTTAATAGTTGAGACATGATTAAAATTTCAAGGGGCAATCCTTCCGTTGGGTGCAAGGAAGTTTGTCAGGAGATGATCTGCCTGGTCTGGCTCCATAACATCGAGAACGTGGTTTTTCAAAAGTATAGAATGATCACAATTCCTATAAAGTCAGTGTATGTCTGGCTGCCTCCAGGAGTTCCACCCTTAATCCTTTTTTCCTAGAAATACGCTTCAAATGTTTTTAGTTAGAAACAATAATTGGAGCCCTGCATTTTTCTAATGCATAATTGTCAAGGAGAGTTACTTATTTGTAGGAGAGAAGCAGCAGAACCCACGGTCTCATTTGTGAGTTGTGTATGGGCTTAAGTTTTTAGTTCTTCAGGATGGTAACTTTGAAGTGATTGCTGTTGTTCATGCAGTCATAACTTCAGGGTTTTGTCTCCCCCACAACTCCCCAGTTCATGTCCTGAACAGAGTTTTGTACCTCAAGACCTGAAAACCTCCTAATAGCAAGAGTCATCAAAAGGCTTGCCGTGTCAAACCCCTGCCCTTTTAAGCAATATCTCTGTTGTTGGGTGCTTTTACTGGAGTTATTTGAAATTGGATTAAACTCTCGCCAGAGGATGATTCCTTCACGTTGGCCTTTCCAGACTGTGTTCAGATTGAAAGCTGAGAATTGTGTGCAGAACCTTTGCAAAGGCTCTTGATTTTTTTCTTGCTTTTAATTCTACTCCTGCAAAGAAATTGTTTTCAGTGTTTATCGCACATACAGACTGCCTGACTGCATTTGTGTCTGAGTGCCACGTATGCAGTTAGCAAATGATTTTAAAAAATTTAAAATATTTGAGCAATTCTTAATTTGGTATTTTAGATGTGGAATATAGAGCGAGGGATTGGATGACCTGTACAGGGTCGCGAGGGATTTGAAGGGAGGTTCGTCCTCCTTTTCTTGCCTTTAGGTGCCTTAATCACAAGACCATCATTTAAGATAACAGTGTGCAGCAGTGCTTCTAAGAAACCCTCACCAGATCTGTGCCTTTGTGCTGTAACGCTGTGTGCAGATTTGTACAGCTAAACTGATGGGCAATAGACTGGAAACAGGCGTTGTAGAATTGCATTGAAAAGTCATCAAACCAAAGGTGTTATTAAAAGGTTGTGTTTTGAGGGGAGCCAAAGATGTCTGTGTTCATCAATTTCAGCTTGATTTCATTAAAGTTTATGCTTTTTTCATCATGTGTTAAGAACAACTTTGAGTATTCTGTACTGGTAAATGATTTCCAAGACTCACAGCATAGCATTTTGGTTTTTGAAGACTAAAGTTTTGACTGTGCTGTGTCTTGTAATGGTTTTGAACCGTATTCAGATACAAGTCTGCATACGTGCTGGTGCACTTCCACTTTCTGCAAGAACTGTTGGAAGGAGAGTCCCTGACACAGCTTAGCTCACACAGTTCCTTTCTTTTTTTTTTTTTTAAAAAAAAAAAGCCAAACAAAGCCAAGCCAAACCCTGGACAGGGAAACTTGGCAGACAGTCATATTGGAAAATAATAAACAGGCCTCTGCCAGGAGTGTTTGAATTTGTTACGTTTGTCTGGTCGGGACTCGTAGCTGCTTAGAAATCTCTGAATAGCAACAGAGGAGGCAGAGGAACAATTTTTCTACAGGCACAGGGTTGAAATGATTCTTATTTGGAGGTCTGCCTTTGTCATCAAAGAGCTAGAAATATAGTGGGTTTTTCTCTTAAAGGTGGTTTTTGTTTTGTTTTGTTTTCTGAAGAAATGAATATGAAGTTTGCTGGAGCATTCATTTTAGAACAGGACAGTGCAGAAACACCCCGGTGACACTGCTGAATGAGTTTCTGACCAAAGCCACGACAAAATAAATAGCCTGACCTGTGGTTTTAGATCTCAAGGTCTTCTGGTGGTTTCAATGGCAATTCTTTTCTGCTTTTCCTAGAAATAAAGGAATTCTTTGTCTCTTAAAGGGCTAGAGCCCCAGGGATTTGAATGGTCAGCTTCTCTGTAGAGTTGCACAAGCCTTAGTCTTACTTTCCGTCAATAGGAGGTTTTCAGGTGGTTGTCCCAGCCCCAGCCATCGCTATTAATACTATGCTGTGGCGGTCACCTGTGTGAGAAGTTCCTGTTGGTTTGTGCTTTGCTCTCAATGCACTTTGTGTTTATTTTACTTTTGATATACTCAAGTTAATTGGCCAGGACTTGCAATAATCAGTCAAGTGTTGGCCTTAACTATGCAAAATACTTTTAAAGCACAGATTTTTATTCCTGGTTACAGTCTGTTTATTTCAGTTGTCCCAAGTGTTGGAATGACCACTGGAAGAGTAAGTGTTGACTGAAGAGCAGTCTGATGGTTAGGGTGTGAGAGTTCAGATTTTGGTTTTTCCATCAATTTCTACTGAGGCTTTGGAAAATGCTTCTAATATCGATAAAAATGTCAAATGAAGTAAAGTCCTAATTTATAATTTGGCACAGTGCTGCACTGGTAATCTGATCTGAATGATTTGAATCTACTTTATAGCATTTTCCCTTCTTGGTCTAATTACAAATGAAAAATAGATCCTTTTCTTCATCGTCCTGAACTTTGCTCTCAATACTTCCAGGTTCTTTTGTTCTGGATGCCTGAACAAGTTTGTGTGTGTCAGTTCTTTCTTAAACTCATTGTTAGTAACCTCATCGTTATTGTTCAAAGGACTGAATGAAACCTTTCTCTCAAAAGGACCGGGAGCCAGGACAGCAAAATAATAAAATTGGCTAGAACAAAAGTGATGCCATTAGTACTGGAAATAAAATGCAAATACTTCCAAATCTGAAACACGAGAATGGGAATAGTTGTGTTCTGTGATACTGGTGTTCACAGAGAGTTTTCCAGTCTCAAACTAGAGCCTCTAGTTAAGTAGTACTCTGACTGCTTTACAAAACTGGGTGCGTCCTGACAACCTTTTTATTTTGAGTGAGAGACAGTTGCAACTTTATAGTTCAACAGCCCCAAAACATTTTACTAGTTAGTGATCTTTGTGGACTGTGAGTTCACTGCAGCGATAACTCTCCAACCAACCTCGGGGACAAAAAACTTGGAGGTATGATTTGTCAGTGTACTTCTGAACTTGTACAACTTCTTGATCTGTCTCCTGACACTGGATGATTAGCATGAAGTTGTTGCACGGCTTCAGAAAGACAGCCTGTCTTTTCAGTTCTTGGAAATGTCAGTGATAGTTTCTGAGGAAGACTTAAGTGCTCTTTTGAGGTGTGTCTTCACTAAGCAATGAGCAGTAGGGCTGTTGCAAAGTGTATCACACCGTTGACGTTAACACCCTGCGTGCTTTCGGATCTGGTCGCGTCCAGTGACTTTAGGAAAAGTCATAGCTTGGCGTTCAAGTGCATTCCTTACTCAAGCTTGTCATGACGGGGCACGTAAGCTGACATAATGTGCCGGTAAAAGCTCTTAGAGCATCTCACTACAAAAAGTAGAATATACCACTAGAGGCACATGGCTGAACAAAACCAGTATGGAAGGTGCAGAATCACTGAATGGTGTTTTACAAGGTTCACCTGGGTCTTCAGATTTGGTTGTTAATCTTTGGAGTTCTCCATAGGGTAACCAGCTGCAAGGGTATCTAAACACACGGGTATAAAGCAAAGTCTGTTTTGAAAGAGATCGAGACAATCACTTCTCTGACAATGAACAGGAAAATATATTCAGTAGCTTCTAGTCCTCTCTTTTTTTCTTTTAGGGCTAGCTTCTACTATGCCAGTAGCTGTAGCATGGGAAAACAATGGTTTGGGCAGATTACCATGTGTGTATTCTGCCATCAGCGGAAAAAAAAAGACCTAATTAATGCTTATTTCTGTAAGCCCTTGGGTAAAAAGCAATAAAACCACTACAGAAAACCAACTAGTAGGGAATAAACTGGCTTCAAATGTTTGCTTTGTAATAGCTTCATCAAAAGTTATATTCATATGCATAAAATGCATAAAACTACCTCTCATGGCTAATCTATAGTGTTATCCCCAAGTTTTACCTGTTACTGTGATAAGGAGACTTTGTCCTGTTCACTTACAAAGTGTAGAGTGTCCTGGGAGTTAAACGGATTGTATTTTGTTTAGTTTTATCCCCTCTCCATTGCACCTTCCTTTGGCGACTATTTAGTCCAAAAAGTCTCCAGTGTGCTTTATGGTTTTTGGTTTTTTCCAGATCTGTACTACCCCGGCTTTTGTACAGAAACCCTTAGTCCCCATGGACCTTTGAGTAACGCAGTGAGATGTCTGTGTTTTGTTTGGATGTTGTTATTTCAGGTGTCAGGTTGTACTGAGGAGCTTAAGGAAGTCCTCTGGGTATCTTAAATGTGGGAAGTCCTCTGTTCTTTATTAAAGCTCTGTTATTAAATATGGAGCCTTTAAACAGATAACAGATAAAAAGCGAGGACTTACTTTGATCCGACTAAATGATGATGATGGTGGTTATTATTTTTTTTCTCAGTGCATTGGAAATGCAAGTTCTCTTCCATTCTTTAAGCAGTCCTGTTGCTTTTGATGATCCATTCCACTCAAAGGCTTAATACAGTAAGATTTGAAATATTTGTAGTGAACTTGTGTAGCTATTTGATTCCTTTTTCTGAACATGGTGATCAGTAGCCATAAATTTTCACAACCTGAATCAATGAAGTTCTGTTGGTGGAACTTTGTGTGCAGATTTGTGTAATACATGCTGTTCCTTGCCATCTTCAATTTAAGCAGGATTTTGTGTAAAGCCAAACTTCTTAGAATAATAGCAGCAATCCCAGGGGACATAAAAGAAAGTATCTTGGGAACAGAGGTAGACCTGTGTTTTTGATTTTGTTTTCAAATGAGAACCAGTTCTGTAGTTGTAGTTGCCAGGAAACATTCAACACCAAAACCAAGTCAATCCAGTAACACACTGTCTGCTTGAGCTGTCAGAGAGCTTAAAACAATAGCTCTGAGGTATGAACTGACCCATTCTTAAAACTGTGCCAGTAGTCATCATAGAATCATGGAATCATTAGGCTGGAGTAGACCTCTAAGATCGTCAAGTCCAACCGTTGACCTAACACCACCATGCGCACTAAACCATGTGTAGAAGCACTACATCAACACGTTTTTTGAACACCTCCAAGGCTGGTGACTCCACCACTTCCCTCGGCAGCCTGTCCCAATGCTGGATAACCCTTTCGGTAAAGAAATTTATCCTGATGTCCAATCTAAACCTCCCTGGCGCAACATAGAAGAATCATTTTGGTTGGAAAAGACCTTTAAGATCATCAGGTCCAACCGTTATCCTAACACTACCAAGCCCGCCACTAAACCAGGACCCTGAGCACCACATGGGTGCGTCTTTGAACACCTCCAGGGATAGTGACTCCACCACCTCCCTGGGCAGCCTGTTCCAATGTCTGACCACTCTTTCAGTAAAGAATTTTCCTCATGTCCAATCTAAACCTCCCCTGGCACAACTTGAGGACATTTCCTCTTGTCCTATGGCTTGTCACTTGGGACAAGAGACCGACCCCACCTCACTCCAGCCTCCTTTCAGGCAGTTGCAGAGAGCAGTAAGGTCTCCCCTCAGCTTCCTCTTCTCCAGACTAAACCACCCCAGCTCCCTCAGCTGCTCCCCATCAGACCTGCTCTCCAGAGCCCTCACCAGCTTCGCTGCCCTTCTCTGGACACGCTCCAGCACCTCCGTGTCTGTCTTGTCCTGAGGGGCCCAAAACCGCACCCAGCATTCGAGGGGCGGCCTCACCAGTGCCCAGTACAGGGGCACGATCACCTCCCTGCTCCTGCTGGCCACCCCATGGCTGACACAGGCCAGGATGCTGTTGGCCGCCTTGCCCACCTGGGCACACTGCCGGCTCACGTTCAGCCGCCTGTTGACCAGCACCCCCAGGTCCCTCTCTGCCGGGCAGCTTCCCAGCCACTCCTCCCCAGCCTGTAGCGCTGCTGGGGGTTGTTGTGGCCGAAGTGCAGGACCCAGCACTTGACCTTGTTGCAACTCGTGGAACTGGCCTTGGCCCAGCGATCCAGCCTGTCCAGATCCCTCTGTAGAGCTTCCCTGCCCTCCAGCAGATCGACGCTCCCACCCAACGTGGTGTCATCTGCAAGCTCCCTGCGGGAGCACTCGATCCCCTCATCCAGCTCATCCATCAAGATGTGACACCAGAGCAGTCCCAATGCTGAGCCCTGGGGGACACCCCTTGTGACCGGCCGCCAGCTGGATTGAACTCCCTTCACCACCACTCTCTGTGCTTGGCCATCCAGCCAGTTTTTAGCCCAGCTTGGAGTGATGATCGGAAATGTCCGAATACTTTACTGTGTCACTGTTCATTGAGATAGAAAGTAGGACCATATCTATATACATCTTGCATTCTGAAAAATGTAGAGCCCTGACAGGCTGATAGAGTCAATAAAATGAGTAAAAGAACAGGTGTAGGTGGATATTAAACTAAACAGCTGCAAAGTCTTAGATTTGGAATTGCTTTTTGTGAAGTAAGTATTGTAAAACTTTAGACTTACTGCTATAATTATTGTCAATTCAGGATGCTTCAGTTGCAGAGCGTACACATGTTAATTGGTGATGTTTAATAGTATTTATTGCCTTGAAGAAAAACTACCTTCACTTACCTTTTCTTTTGCTTCTTTGTTGTTGGGCTTAAGGTTAACTGTGATTGGATGGCTTGAACACTTGTCAGAATACCTTTGTGTAGAAACTGGAGTCAAATAAAAAAATCCAAAGCCAACTGAAAGACTAGACGAGGTCATAGGCTTTGAGCAGGGAGGTTGGACTAGATGGTCTCCAGAAGTTCCTTCCAACCTCGACTGTTCTGTCAATCTGTTCTGTGACAGAAGAACTGCATTTAATAAACCTGCCTTAACATAGGTTTATCCAACTAGTTTGTATTTCAGATTTTGTTCCTTGTTTTGTTGAAATTTTTTAACTCATTCTGTTGTCTTCAATGACAAGAAGGAATACCTGAGTCATTTCCACGTAGTAGAAATTAATGGAATCAAAACTAAACCCAAGTTTTCAGCTCTTCCTCAGTGTTGAATGAATATCGTTGATCTGTTTGACAAAACCAAAATGAAGTTACTTGTTCTGCACCTGCTTGGGAGAGATGGTCTCTGTCACAAGCTGGATTTAGAAAAACTCTGTAATTCTAGGCTGCTTGCTTTTCCATTTCCATGGTTTGATTTTCTTTACGAAGGTTTGTGTTAGACATGGTTTCCTTAACATTTAAAAGCATTTAATTGGAATGATGTTAATGGCTTACAGCAAACATAAACCTCAGTGTAAGTTGTTACACATTCAAATTGGATCATTAAGAGGTTTACTTTAAAAGGAAAGGGTTTGTTTGCAAGTTGCTGAAGTGGAAACAGTTTAGGTTTATGGCTGTCTCCTAATATGACCCTATCAAAAAGTTTTACTCGTTTTGTGGTGTTCAGTTGCTGAGGGTTTTTTGGTATCCGTTTTCCAAGAGGGAAATGGTGGCAGTTAAGTGTTTGGATAAAGGACCGGGATTTTACCTGGGTGAAATTCAGGGCTAAATTCAGTACAGCTGACAGAGCTGCACTCGGGTTGCTCCTGCTGATGGACTGCAGCTGCTGCCCTCAGGCATTACAGCCTGCTAAGAACTGTCTGAGTCTGAGGAGAGACATACTATTAAGTCAGTAAGTGATGAAAGAAGCTTCAGCCATAGAAGAAAGGGAAACGGGCAACGTTTAGTTGCATAGTTCGGGTTGAGTTACATTTTATTACGGGCGTTTCACAGCTCACTTAGCATGCAGAGTATCCCTGCAGCAGGGTTGCGTTTGTCAGGTCTGGTGATTGCAGTGAGCACCAAAGAATTCTAAACTAGGAATACTTCAACACAAGCGAAAATTTAAAAAAAAAAAAAAAAAAAAAAAAAAAATCTGAGTTTGACAGTGCTCTTTTATTCCTGCAGGTGAAACTTTTTAGAATGCAGACGTTTCAACTGGAGTGCTCCTTGTTTGAACGCACACCCCCACGGGCTGTAACCAACATACATCTGGATAAAATGTACGTAGTTACAGATGTTATCGGTTTTAATATACAGTGTGTCTTGTGTCCAATTTGAGGGGTTTCGAGCTCTGTGATACAAATTAATGCTTGCATGCTTTTGCACATGTGTTTTTGGTGTTGTTATTGATGCATTTCTATGTTTGTATTCTTCTACTGTTTGTTTTATAGCAGCTTTATTGTTCTTTAGCCATGTGCCATGAAGTATAAGCATACTGGCTCTTTCTGGCTTGGTGAACAACAGTATTCGTTCTAGCTGTAATAAAATTAATGAAAGTAATTTATTGAGAGTAGGGGACACAGAAGAGCTGCTTGGTGACTTATTTTTTTTTTAATTTTTTTTTTTTTTTTTTTTTAAAATCCTGAGGGCAATGTACAGAATTCAAAGTAGAAGTTTTCTGATAACTCGGAGCATGTCTTTCACTTATGTGCTTTCACTTGTTTTGAGTTATGTGGCTGCAGAGTAAGAGCTGGAGTTTGATTTTTAGAAAAGTTTAATGACTTTTGGTTTTTCATCCCTTTAAAGAACATAAATATTTCACATGAGAAGCTACGGGTTATAATATTTCTTTATAATTGACGGTGAAATTAGTTTGTATCGGTAATGTATAATGTTGATAGAATTCACCATTATAGCAAGGCAGAGAGCTGCAGAAAGTCAAACAGTGCAGCAGTCATCCATAGGTATGTAAATCACTTGACAGAGTTTGGGTATTCGAACAAAGGGGGATGTTGTTTGTGAGAACAAAGAATGTAAGCAGTGTCCCTGGGACAGAAAACAGTGACTGTGAAAAGAATTTGGGGACGTTGCAGACAAGCAGCTCAATGAATATCAGAGTGATGCTGAAAGAGCTGATGTCGTTTCTGGTTACATTAATAACAGGCGAATGCTGAGGAGGTTGAAGGTAGCGTTTGTGAAACAGATGGGATCAGCGCTGTGTCCGACTCCTGCTCCAATGTATTTTAAAGTATTTTGAAAAAATAGAGAAGGCTCAGAAGAGAGCCCAAAGATGCACTTTGCTCCTCTGGAGGATAATAAGATATATTTTTGTTAGGTTGTGTTAGCAGCTTGTGAAGAAGTGATGAGAAGTTGTAGCCTACTGAAGAAAACCGTGGAAAGAACAAACAACAGCTCAAACAAATATTTAAGCAAAGAAGAGTTTTGGAGAGGGGGTCTGAAGTGGTTTTGAACTGCCTGTTAAAGTGGTAGCCTCCTCCTACAGCCAGCCATGGATCTTTCTAAAATGACTGCTTTGGTCATGTGAGCTGCTGGACGACCAGGTTGACTTCCAGGCCTGTAACATCCTGGAGGGCAGGTAAACTGATCAGATCTTCCCCCATAACCTAAAAAAAAGTACATTAAATATCAACCGACGGCATCAACCTGATTCAGTTCTGTATCGGTGCAGGGTGATGTCTGGGTGGCAAGTACTGCTTCTAGCTCAGTCTCAGCAGCGCGGAGCGCTGACCCTACTTGTGAAGCAGAAAGATTTGAGTACCAGTTCCCTGTTAGGCTCCTTGTGTCACCTCAGAGCTTACTGACTTGTGCTGATCTGCGCTGTATACAAATAGCTGACCCTGTTATAGCCAAACTAAGAGTCAATCAATACAGGAATAACTTATTCATTTCCGATGGATTAAGGTAGGAAAGCAAAGCAGCGCTGGGCGGCCGAGGGAAGTCGCAGCTTCACCTACGGCTCACAAATTCAGGCGAGCTGAGGGGCCCCTTTCATCTTTGTGGCGGCTGATTCTCCAGGCTTATTGAAACCTCCAGCTTCTTCTGTCTACGTGACCCCTCCAGGCTTGTTGAAACTTGCAGTTAGCTGTACTCTTGCGATAGCATAGGAACATAACAGTGAGGTTTAACGTTTCACAATATCTTCCTCTACATACAAAGAGCTTGTTCTTCTCGGTCAACTGCCTTTGATCAAAAAAACTATCAGTAGTTACCCATTACAACCCCAAGTACTGTGGATTTAGGTAAAATCTGTGGGGAGGATTGTGCTTTCTGTCTCTTGGAGCTCTTAGGAGAGCTCACTGGCTTTGCAGCACCACTCTAATGGTGTTACCCTGGAATAAAGTGAGACAATCAATGTCGAGTATTTCTACAGAAGGACCTCTTCTCTGTTGTTGTTGCTGTTGTGTTGTTGTAGGTACAATCACACACAGAGAAAATTTTGAAATACCAATGGGATTCTGGTTTTGCGTGTTTTCTGCATTCTTAAATTCCTTGTGTGTGCCGCTGCTGTGTGTGTCCTGTATCCATGAACCGAGACTGATTTTCGGAAGTCATGTGTGTTAGGTTTTGTGTGTTGGAGGTGCTTCTGCTACCAAACCTTCTCTTGCTTCTCCTTGGGTTCAGCCATATGTACATGTCGTTCAGGGTGCCTGCTATAAACATTACTCGTGGTTTCTCTGTCTGGGATACGAGGACATGAAGATGCTGCTGAGCAGCCCTCGTCCTGGTCAGCAGCTTTGCAATAAAATCCTTACTTTCAATAGCCACGCTTGTACTGTGGGCAAATTTTACTGGCCCAAGTGCCGATGCGTTCCTCCAGCATTCAGAAAAAGCTCTGTTTGGGTTTTTTCTTGAAAACATGGGGAAAGCGATCTAGGAGAGTGCTAAGCCTAGTGTCTGTACTTAGCCAATCAACAGAAGCTCTCATTCTGAAGAACGTAGTTAGTGAACAGCTAGATAAATGTGTTGCACCCGAGAAGATTCAAGATGACTTTGTAAAATTAAAAACTGTCACAAAAATTTTTTTGTAGCTTTTTTCAGTCATGAAGATGATGGTGATGAGGGAGATAGGATTTTAAAAATCAAAACAACTGAAAAAGCTGCTTTTGTCAGGGCTCTTGCCAAAGATCTGTACAGAAACTAAGCAGCCATGAAATAAGAAGTGCTTTCCTGTGAGCCTGCTAAAAACTTGGTCCTGTTACTCTGTAATGGTTGAGAAAGAAAATTAAATGTTAGGAATTATGGAGCAAGGAAAATATAAGCCAATACATGTAAATGTAAAAATCTGTAGTGTGCTCGCACCTCAAATAACTGCAGTTGTAGCCTCTTCATAACCTTTCCCCCATCAAAATGGATATAGGAGAACTGGCAAAGGTGACACGGGTAATCCAAATGTGTCTGGTAAGTTAGGATTCCAGAGCAGACAAAACTGGGTAAGGAAGGTAAAAGCCTGGGAAATCTTGAGGGATATAAAGGGAAATATGCATTGGCTGTTCGAATGCAAGCGCCAGAACTCATCAAATGAAGGCAGCAAATGGCAGCTACCGAATAGGAGCTGATTTTTCACCCACGGGTTGTTGAACTGTGGAGCTCCTTGCCACAAGACAGTACAAATGCTTAAAGTGTGTGTTGCTTTAAGAGGAGTTAAAGTCTTTGAAGAAAAATCCGTTGGGAACTATTAAATTTGTCAGAATCATGCCTGGCCCAGGAAGCTGCAAGTGCTTAGAAGCTGGGAGAGTTCTAGAGAGATTATCAATGGCTGCTTACCCTGTTGTTGAAGCATCAGCTTTTGGGTACTTGATGGAACCCGATACGGGGGTAGTTGCATCTTTGGGCTTCCCCAGCAGAGCAACAGCATCTCTTCTGTTGGCATCCTGCGTGCCTGGCCAGGAGAACACGGTGTTTCAGAAGAGCTGTGTTCACACACTCCTTCCTTGAGGTTTGAACATCTGTGCACTCTTTTGATGCCTTCAGAATTTTTTGGTGCTTTTGATACCTGTGACCTGTTCAGAAAAGGTCTGACTTGTAGACTTCTCCCAAGGACAGAAAACCATGAGAACGGATTTGCATCTTCAGTTGAAAGTTGTTGTCAACTGGACTTTGGTGAATTTTTAAATGTTTAATATATGAAAACAGGAACACATGGCAGTTTAAATACGAATTGGCCGTCAAAGGTCACAAATTTCCTCCAGCACAAAGGTCTCCAATTTGTTCTTCAGGAATAATAACTGACTGCATGAACCTTGTTATTACCTTCCCCTGATGGCTCAAATGGAGATGATGCACTGATTGCAATAGTAGTGCCTCTGGTACAGTCTTCAGAGGTATTGAAGGCTGTTCGGAAAAACTTGTGACCCCTCTGTCCTGGTTTGGGCTAAATCAGAACTAATTCTGGTTTAGTGCTTTAACTTTTCAGTTAAGTCTCCTCTAACTACCAGCACTTTCTGAAACAGCAGCCTGTTTTTCCAGACAGTGACTGCTCCTAGCAGTGATAAGGCCTGGTGTTTATAGTTCGTACCAAGGAATGGGATGCAGAGAGGCCCTTGCTTATACTTGTTCTTATGGCGACCAAGGTCACTGCTAAATCTTGTACTGCGTGTTGGGGTGCCAGGAGTGAAAAGGGTCGCACCTACAGGGAGGAGCAAACTGGACAGGTGACCCAAACCTGACCAACAGAGTATTCCATCCCATAGGTGTCATATTCAGTATAAAGCTGAGAGATCACGAGGGTCTCGCGCTCTTCGTCTCTTCCTCTCTTCTTCGATGGCCGACATCTGAGGAGGACTGATCCGTGCATCCCTGAATCCAGTGCCTGAGTCCAGCTCCTGTATCCCATCCCTGTCTGCTGCCGAGTCCAGCCTGGGACTGCCCCAGTGCCAGCCCTGTGGTGTGGTGGTGACGTATTGTCATCAGGGTGGGGGGAGTTGGGTTCGGTGTTGGTTTTGTATATATTTGTACATATTGTATAGATTTCATTTTTCCTTATTCTTATTATTATCTTTTCTTTTATTGTTATTGTTCCATTAAAGCTGTTTTAGTTTTCTTTTCCAAACTGTAAAGTCTCTCTCCCTTGTTCTCTCTCCTTTTCCCTTTTGGAAGGGGAGAGGGGTTAGTAGAGAGCGTCTGTCATTTGTTAGTGGCCGGCCCAGCCTCAAACCGTGACACCCCTCACACTTCAAGACTTGCCTTTTCTTTGGTAAGAGAAATGGTAAGTGTTGCAGTCAAAAGTTTCTTAGCCCTCCAGTGACCACCAAGGTTTCCTGCTCTGCTGTAGAAGTACGGCTGAGCAATCTCTTCCGTTTGGGACAGGTAACTAATGTGTCTCTGCTTTTGTCCTCAAAGGCTGAGTCGCAGCTCGTGCCTTGCAGGACAGCTGTGTCTGCACTGCAGTTGATGCGTTTAGTTCCATCAGCAAAGCTCTCCATAGTACCCGCCTTTGTGACAGAAGCCGTTGTTCAAGATGCTGGAATTGGGGTGCAGATGAAGAGTTCCTCAAAGAAGAAAGGTCACTTCTCTGGGAGCTGCACGGTTCTTAACGGCGATGTCCCTGTGTGTTTCACAGCTGGGCTTCCTTCCCTGCAGTTGTGAAGTCCCACACAACGTGGGTTCAGTTCTAGCGAAGGGAACCAGGGTTGTAGCCCTTAACATCTTTGGACATAAGATTGGAGTGGGCCTGCAGGATGTAGGTGTGATCTCCACAGCCCTGGTATTCATAGGACCGGTGTTCTTGTGACAGGAGGTAGATGCACACCCAGAAGTGGAATGTGTAACACTTAAAATGTTTCTAAGAACTCGTGTTCTTGTAAGGTCAGTATTCTTTTCTGCCTGAGCTGCAGGAGAAAGACAAGGAAATGTTGACACTGAGGAGCTCCTCTCAAAAATGTCATGCCCTAGGTGTGAGCTTGCTTTCCGTCTGGGCTATCCAGAACTCACTTTACAAGTAAAGCCTTGAGTTAGAAATCCTTCAGGGCAGAAATAACTTTTTTTTTTACGTTGTGCACTCATGTGCATGCAGGTAGCTTTCAAGTAACATTGGGCATTGCTTAACCAATATATTTGCTATGGAAAATATATTGCCATGGACACCATTTCAATGAAAACGAAGGAAGCGTTATCTTGGATGTGCAAGAGCAGGAAAACCTGGGGGAATGTTATTTGGAGATCGTGTGGAAGACTGGTAAATACACAATCTTGTGCAATCGGTGACAGTCTTTATGAATTCTTATTTTTCTAGAGAGCTCAAATTGGAAGAGGGATAGCTTGATCTGGTCTTGACTGTCCTGTAACTTGCCTAAATCTGTTCTCTTTTAACGTCTTTAGATGAAGAGAACCGATTTGCGGCTGAGCTGGATGAATTTGGGTCAGATACAATGAGTGAAATCAATATTGTTGGGCGAATTATCTTAAATGTTTGGAGAACGATGAGAAATGAGGTAAAGTTTCGAAAGGTTAATGTATTTGACTGACTGGGTTTTTTTTAATTGTAGTAGATTTTGTTGAACATTTCATGTAACTTGTGTAACTGTCTGTTCTCTGTTTGTACACCTTTTCAAACAGAGCATTCTACCACTGGGTCAGACTGGATGTTGCGTGTCACTGGGATGTAAAATACTGAAGCCCTTACCTTTCAGTCATGTTACGTGATGATGTTCCTTTTCACTCCTTTCTGGGTTTTGAGAACAACTTACCCGTTTTCACAACTTGTCAAGTGTGGTGCTTTTACGAAATTAACTACTTGAACTTCCTTTAAGCTGTCAGACTTACTCATTGCTTTGCTGTTTAAGACCTTACATTTAATATTCAGATGGTTCAGTCCTTAGAAGTCCTGTTCTGACCAAATTCAGACCTGACCTTTGTGATTTACTTAATTCAGCGTATTCTTTTCAACTGATGAGGGATATTCTTTCCTGACTTGTAAATAGTTCGGGACTTCTACGTATGTACGTTTACCTTTTTTAGCAAAGAATCCTAATACAAAGTTAATAAATTGAGTTGTCACAGTTTTTAAAAAGTAGGGATTTCTCTGACTGTGAAAGACATGACGCAGGTTAACGCAGCCTCTGTGTTTTTCTAGGTGCATCTAATGAATTACCCTTTTGAAAACGTGGGCTTTCATGTTCTTCATCACCGTTTTCCTTTATTTACTCTCCGAGTGCTGTCTGATTGGTTTGATAATAAGGCAGATGTCTATGGGTGGAGCTATTGATCCAGTTTGTTTGTTCCTTTTAAGGCCAGATTCTTAACATGGGAATAGGTGTGAGCTAAAGTGAGCGTAGGGAGAAATAATCAGTTTAGCTCAGGTACTGGAACAGTCTGTATGCAGCAACATGAGCTTATTTACTCTGCTGTTGTGCTGTGCTCTGTTGTGTAGTTGTACCCTCAATATTTCATCTCTCTGTATGTTTCTGTTTAAAGTACACAAAACCAAAGCAAATGCTCAGTCCCAGTTCCACCATATCTGAATAGATGGACCATGTTGAAGTTCTGGAAGGTTTTTATTTTGTATGTACTATTCCTCAGAAAGACTTTTAATGAACTGCCAGGTTTCTGTTTTACTTCACGGTGCATGCCAACAAAGCTAGGCTCCAAAGGAGAACAAAACCGTGTGCGAGATGTTAAGGCAGTAACTACAGCGGCTTAAAAACAGCCTTTATATGACATGTATCACACTGGGCTTCACTCTTCGCTGGAGTGATTTGGTGTTGTGTGGTGTGAACAGCTCATAAAGCTGAGTGCTGATCTGAGCGTCATTCATGACATACAGATGATTTCTGTTCAAGTTAAATACTTTGCAACTAGGTGGAAACTTGGTTTAGTGCTGAAATTATAAATCTATGTGCAGCTGAGATAGGTGTTGTTAATACAGAAGGTGTTATATTAACAGTTGTTTGGATTGTTAATATTGAAGGGGTTTGTTCCACCAAAGTCCACTCAGTTAAAAACCCATGTAAACAGGGGAAGAGAAACTAGAGTTTCTGTTTCAGTAGTCCTTTGGGGGAGTGGGGAAAACAGTACAAAGTGTGTCATTGAGATAGGCCTTAACAGCAGTTTGCTGTAGCACAGTCTGTGTCTCTCTTTAGAATACATAAGTGTTTATTTGTGTGTGCCACGTTTTTGAAAGAGCCATGTGAGAATGTCCTGGAGGGAATTTTGTTTGCTGGTTTGTAACAAGCTGTCATAAAAACTCGTTGTTATTAGTAGAAAGAGCAACACTGTCCTGATGGTTTATAAGGAGGCGTTGCCTTTCACACATGGAAAACGGTTGATCATTCTGTTGGCTGGGTCCGTGGGGATCTGCAGTTGTCAGACAAACTGGATTGGATTGAGGGAACGCGTGAGATGGCGAGACTTTTTGGCATTCAGTTCTTACACGTATGAACAAGGGGCTCCCAGGTAAGATCTGGTTTTCCTCACACTTCACAAAAGCAAAACAGTCTTTATACAATCATTCTCCAGTATCTTTTCAGTTAGTGTGTGTGTTTTCATAAGGTCACAGAAAACTGTTTTGCATTACGTGAAATGTAAAGGAAGGGCATTCAAAAGCGGTACTAATGGACTGAATGGTTAGTCTCAGAGGTTAAAAATAGCTGTTTATTTTTAACAATGAGTGCCCCAGAGGTAATCACGCCAGTGAGTCTCTTCTACTGACTGAGTCTGAGAATGAATGCTTTTTAAAACAATAACCAGTAAATCGAGAACGCCTTAGAAAGATGGGATGGTTTTCTTCCAGGGCAGGCAAAGCTGCATCGAGTGTGTTCTGAGTGACACGTGCTGTGAAGCAGACCTCTGGGTGAGGTCTGATGGTAAGACAAGAAGGGCTCTGGCTTTATTAAGGACATGTGTCATGCAAGTCGTGTGTGGTTCTGTTATTTCGATACCAGCATCAGAGGGAGCGGGAGCAGGACAGAGTGATACTTACACTGCTCTTCCTTTGAGACCCCAGCAGTTTCCAGCAATACCAAGGGCTTTCCTTGCCCAGATTCCGAGGGACTGGACCAACCAGACTGTTTTCATGGCTTCTCATGAGCCCTGAACAGCACCTGAAACGAGAGACAACTACTCTCACTCATGTGGTCTGCGCTGCTGTTGTCTTCTTTCCTGCCCTCCTTCTGCTTTCTGTCTTAACAGACTGTAGCTGAGCTGACCAGGACTGATTATTTTGCCAACTTCTGTGGACAAAAAGACAACTTGGAAACTGCTGTCCTGAGCCGACCAGCGTTGTCCTGAGCCAGCCCAAAACGGGAGTGTCTGAAGCTGCCGGTCCTTAACACTCCAACCCAACTCAAGAGCGTTGCCATCTTTTCCCTTGGACTGCAGTTGCCTGGGTCACCTCGTGCCCCAGTGCAGGTTCTTGTTGGTCTTGCTGGTGCTGGCCCTGTGTTTTGGGCGGGGGGCGGCCCTGGCCGCAGAACCCCGGTGGTGTTCAGTTGGTATTTGCCAGTTCAGCTCCCTGACCCGGTTCACCACGTTCCCCGAAAAGTGCCGCTGTTGGAGCGAGGGAGGAGAAACGCAGAGCTAGGGCCAGGGAGGGGGGGCTGGCGTGCTGCCGACGTAGGGGTGCTTGAGCGGTCACGGCTGCAGCCCGCAGAGCCTGTCCTGCCTGTCATTTTCTCAGATGGCCGTGCGTGGGGGTGAGCACAGAAACAGGCTGCATGTCCTGTCCTGACTGCTCTTTGCTCTTTCCTTCTGTGCACTCAGGTTTTGTTCCCACTGAAACTTTCCAGATCACAACAATAGCAGTTGCAGCAATTCCCAGTCACCTCAAATATTTTTTTTTCTCTCAGAAGAATCATCGCTGCCATTTATGTAGATACTCCTTTTCTCCTTAGCTGGAAAAGATGTGAAACGGAATAGCACTAGGAACAGATTTCAGATATTTTGTTTTCCATATTTTTGTATCTTATATGAAGTTTTACAAGACCTTTTTTAAAGGTGGATTTTTCTTTTATTAAGCTATCATGACTGTTCCATAGTAGACTAAACAAATCTAAGAGGGAGATGGTCATAGACCTAGGGATTATTAGTCAGATGACTGAAGAACTTGCTGAACACTAGAAAAAAGAAAACAAAACCAACCCAAACCCCTCGCTCTTGCCAGATCCAGTCCCTGAGCACCTCATCACACACCTGAGCTCAGCACTGGACACAGCTTAGTGCAAGGCAGCAGCAGCAGCTCATGCTGCTGCAGAGCTACACTTTCAAACCCCAACCTGTTTGTGAGGTAGCAGGGTCTGGTTAAAGCTGTTGGTTCTCTGAGTTCATTGATAACGTCAGAGTTAAAGAAATTAGACCGAAGCCATTCAGTACAATACTTGAATGTGTAGTGCGTCAGGCAGAGGGCTTTTGAGCAGTGATTGAGTTGCTTACAAAGAACAGAATCAGGATTACCTGGGGCTGTTCTTGGATATTTTGGGATTTTCAGTCCTTTGCCACCCATGTGTGTAATTTTCAGCTATTTTGGCTTTTATTGTGAATGGACACAGTGAATACCTGGCTATCAGTGCTTTTAAAGCCTTACTAAAGCATTGAGTAATAAATAAATAGGGCTGGTTTTTAATCATGTTGCTACGTTTTGTGATGCAACATTTTGTGACGTCTCGAACAAGGTGACAGTTCTTAAACTTTTGGGTTTTTATGCTTCCTGTACTACTTGTGGCATCCTCAGGCAGAAAGCACGATACCCAGAGCAAAGCAGCAGACTTTTGAACTGGGCTAACTTGGATTCTTCCCTTAGTTCTCTTGCTGCAAAGCACGTTCTAGTTACTCCTCACGGTTAAAAGCTTGGAGGCACAATTACCAGCTGACACAGCTCCCGTGTCATTTCTCTGTTTTCCCAGATGTTGAAATCATAATGCAGTGCCTCATTCCTGGAATGATGACCGGGAAAATGGTCACCAGCTGCATGTTATACTGTGTTTTCTTCAGTGTTCTGCAAGTCCAGCTAAAATACAGTTTAGTAAACGCTTGTTCCCTGACTGCAGCATGGCCATCCGCACACGTTGTTGCAGCCTGTTGGGTGTTTATTTTTCCATAGGTAAAAATTAGAAGTACTTGATTTTCAGTTATTAGGGCTAAATGATGAGGAAACACATGGAAAATTTCCACTGTATGTGATAGAAAATGTACCTTAAAAGTGAGAGTGTGGCTGTTTATTTTGGAAAAGTGGTTGCCTGTGCTTTAAATTCAGGAAATGTGAGTGTGTACTCGCACAGTTGGATACAGCCGTGTTTACTCTGCATTTCTGAAATTACAGTGACTGTATCCAACCTGTTGTGCAGTATCGTGTGGAGTCCCTGGTGCTGCGTATTGCAAAGCCAACGAATTGTGTTCCTGGGACACCCAGCATCCAGCAGCGAGCTCAAGGGAAAGCCCTGCAACGTGCTCCCTCAGTACCGGAGCCAGAATCCCGCTCCTGCGGCAGTGCTGTTCTCGTGTGAGCCTTCCAGTCACTAGAGCCCTCCGCTGGGATAGCACACAGCTACTGGTTTTCAGCCTGCCTGGGACAGGTTGAAAGCTTAGGGAAGTAAGTGGTTCATCTTTTCTCACAAACTTGAATTCCCTGGAGACTTTAGCATCTTTTCAGAGGTACTGAGAACCCTTGGGTGTCATTGGAAACCAGGGGCAGGTGTGAATAGCACCATTTTCTGCTACACAATAGAGATGATAAAAGTCTACCCTGTGGGTGTGTGCATGCACACACACATACCTATGCACATCAATAGGTATTTTTAATTAAACAGAGAATTAGACTCTGTTCTGTTAAAAAAAAAAAATCAACTCTGTATGTCCATGTGTGTACAGCTGTCCCAATCTTGTGGTGAGGCCGGTTTTCCCTGTTGCTTCAGAATAACTTAGAATGTCACATAAATGTACTCCCTGTTTTCCAAACTGGACTGGTATTATTCGGCTGTATGTTAATAAATGATTGTTGTTCTCTTTTAACAGTTGTAGTTCATTCTGGTCTTAACTATGCAAAATGGAAAGATACAATGAGTTACTCTGTGTGGCCTCTCTGATGGAGCTTAACAGCGATTCTGTTGATTGGAAATCTCATGGGTCATTATAACGTGTTATTTGTAATTGTACGTCGCTAAGAAATTTTGAATGACAGTATGTTTGTTTATGGCTGAGATTATAATTGTGACTGTATCCTTGGTAGTGTTACCAGCATTTAATGTGAGTTGGTGGGTTTCCTTGCTCGGGCTGTAAATGAAAGAATTGTCTTCATATTTCATTTTCCTCTCTATCAGACAGGATGCATTCCAATCTGGCCGTGCATCTCTCAGAGCCCTTCCTGACTGACTGTACCAGATTAGAGATGATACCCCAGTGTCACCCAGTGGAGGAGCTTTTGTCAAGGTGACGATATCAGGGCTCTGTGACAGGCACTTTCCCTTCCTGTTGGCCGAGCAGCTGAACTTCAACTTGATCTTGTGGTTTCTCTTTTGCTGCATTACGAACAGACAGAAGGGGGGGGGGGTCAGTCTCCCATTTCCCCATGTTTTTTGATATTTGTCAGACGGCTGAACTTCTGGCAGTTCAGGCAATATTTATACTTTATGCTTTCATGTACACTGAAGGCTCATTTCATCAATAATTAAACTGTGTTTTACTTGTGCAGTTTGGGGATCAAACAGTAATTATCTGTGTGTAACTCTTCATTCTTCCTGTGCCTGTAGAGCAGAATGTTTTCCTAGACAAAGAGTCCTGGTTCGGGAGATGAAACTCCCTGACCTGCTTTCTGTTGTTCTCGTTTTATATGAGGTGTCTGCTGGCTGCTTGGTAAGGAAGTAATAAATATGGCCTGGAGCTCTTTCAAATAATTAGCCAATCATCAGCATACACCTATTTAACGTAAACCACAAACTTCAAGTAAAGAATATTTACAAGATTTTTAAATTACAATGTTCCTTTATCATTTACCATTTGGAGAATGAACAGTTAACTCTTGAAGTCCCGTTTCAGTTAACAAGGGTATCTAACCAGTGGGTGAGTGGGGCTGAGGAGAACAAAGAAGAAGCTGTTTACCCTGCCCTTGAGAGCTTTGCCTGCTTTCGGAGTTGCTTGTGGTCGTTGTGGGAAGAGCCAAACCGTTGGTGCCTGAAGCACCTTGCAAACTAATTTGTCCTCTGAACAGCGATTATCTTAACAGTTCTGGGGTTTTCTTTTACTCCTCACTCTTTAGTTTGGGCTTTTGAACGTGATTTTTTCCTTGGTTCCCTTTGTGGCAGCCTTCGAGAAGAAAGGGTGTGCTGGCGGGAGTGCTGGGAGGGATCTTGGAGCCGAGGACGGCGGTGCAACAGCCCGTGAAGGCTTATGAGCCTGACAAGGCTGTGACTGGAATGCCTGCAGCTCGGCAGTCGGGTCTGGAATTTACAGCTGACGTCACGGGCGGTGCCAGCGGTGCTGATGGCTCTGGAGGAGGGCCGGCGGGGGCGGGGCGGCGCTGCCGCCGGGGCGGGCGCTGGGACGCGGCTCTGTCCCCCGGGCGCTGCGGGGGTCCCGGCTCCCGGCTGGTCTCCGCTGGGCGCAGGCACCGGGAGAGGATTGGGGCGGCGGGCGATGCCGAGCTGCCAGGTCGGAGCCGGGCGAGGAGAAGGCCCGGCCTCTCGCTCATTCACGTCAATCGTTGCCGTTAAAAGGATTTGGGCCTCGGGGTGCGAGCCCTCGGCCCTGCCCCCTCGGCGTGTCCCCTGAGCTCGGCCGCCCCTCGGCCCCCCCCCCCGCCCCGAGCGGGAGCGCGGCCGGGGACGGAGCGGAGCGGGCTCCCCGGCACCCCGCGCCCCGCAGGCGCCTTTCGGGTGCGTCATTAGTGAGAATAAGATCAGTTCTTTTTGTAGCGAGATTGAGGATGGATGGGGGAAAACGATGGGAAATAATCGCCTTTTTTCCGGTGGAAGTAAGGAAACTTGAAAATCATGCACTGAGGGGGAGAGAGAAAAGCGTTTATAATTTGAAACAGAAAGAAAAGGCTTTTATTGGGAAAACTACGTCTCTAATCAAATCTGTCTAAATTAAATGCTGTGTACAAACCAGAAGTCACCAACCAGCAAAATGTATACGCGCTCAGTTCGGTTTCCCCTTAGTTTTATAGTTTTGCTTCCGACTCGAAATTTCCAGGTGGTTACCGCTCCCAATTTCAAAGTTGAAAGAGTATTTTCTGTAAACGTTCGGTTTATAAGTACAGTAAGAAACACGTATTTGGGGATCCTGATATTCAGGTGAAGGCGCCAAGAAGAAACCAGCTGCCGGCGGGGGAAAAAAAAAAAAAAAGAACAGGAGAGAAAGGTGCGGGGGATGCCCTGCGAATAAAGCAATCGCTACAGAGATATTTAGATGTATTTAATGGGATGCGTTATTCAAAAGTCCTGCTGACTGGTCTAATCATTTAGAAGCGCTAGTTTTCCTAAAAACTTTACCAAATATTTACACTCAATAAACGTTAATCGATTAACAAGCCGGTCGTGCTCTTACAGGACCTTTCCTGCGGTCCCGCCATCGCGCTGTCCCTGCACGTCTCCACCGTTTTGTCGTTTTGACAAAGTATAAACGGAGCCCTTCAGGCGGTGGTGTTTATAAACCGGCTCCTTTGGGCTTGGGGTGAGTCTCTCCATCCATCCACATCACGCTCGGTGGGGGGGGAGGGAGGGGGGCGGCGGGGCTGGCGGCGGCCGAGCTCCCGCGGGGGGACCCGCCCGTCCCCGCCTCCCCATCCCCGGTCAGCGCCAGAGGGGCTCGCCCGCCCCGGGACGGCTGCGGGCGGGCTCGGGGCTGCCGCTGCTGCCCTCCCTGCCCTCCCCGGGCGTTTGCGGGGCGGACGGACACCCGCCGCCGAGGCTGCCCGGTGCTGGGGATTGCTCCCGCCGCGCCGCGGTCCCGCCGTGCCCAGGGCGGGGGCGCTCTCCGCCCCTGCACCCCCCGCAGCCCCCTCTTTTCTTTGACCCCCCGGCGCCGCCGTTAAAGGCGGAGCTCTGCAGGGGGTGCGGCGGGGACGGGCACGGGTGCACCCGAGCGAGAGGCGACTGCTGCCGGGCGGCCGCTGGCCTCCCCGGGACCGGCGAGGGGCCCGATCCCGTCCGGCCGCGACTTGCCGGCCGAAGCTCTCCCCTCCCGCTGGCAGCGCTTCGCCGGCGCTATCGTGCCGACCCGGCGCTCCGCTGTGACGAGCTCTAGCGGCAGCGGCGCTTCCCCGCCCGCTCGTCCCCTCTTCCCGGCCCCGCCGTCGATTACCCCGGGCCGGCCCGGGAAATGCCTGGAGGGGCAACGGCCGGGGGCCGGGCCGGGCTGCGGGGGGTGGGTGGGCTGCTGCGCGCCCGATCCCCAGACAGCTCCGGGACTTGATTTTCGCGGGGGCCACTGCCGCCGCGGAGCCCGGGAGAGCGGCGCTCCCCCCCCTCCCCTCCTCGCCCCGTCCCCCCGGCACTGGTTTCCCCGCGGGAGGGGGGAGCAGTCGGGCCCCTCTCCCCTCTCCCCCGCGCCGCAGCCGGCGGCCCCGCGGCGGGGCTGGGGGCTGCGGGGCGCTTCCCTCCCGTGAGATACGGGGAGGAAACTCTTCCCGGGAGGGCGGCGAGGCGCTGGCACAGGCTGCCCGGAGCGGCTGGGGCTGCCCCTGCCTGGCAGGGCTCCAGGCCAGGCTGGACGGGGCTGGGAGCGACTGGGCTGGTGGGAGGTGTCCCTGCCCAGGGCAGCGGGTGGCACTGGGTGGCCTTGGAGGCCCCTTCCAGCCCAAACCCTTCTGGGATGAGTCTGGGAAAGAAGCAGCGCAAACACACTCTAAGCACCAAACTAGTATATGTTAATCCAGCTTTGTGATGAGAACGTACACTGCAGCCTCTGCCTTCCTCAGTCAGTACACATGGATTACATCAGTTGCATACATTAAAATTAGGGGGGAAAATCAATGTCAGACTGGTGACTTCAGCTCTGTTCGCTGCACAGATTCGTACAGGAAATGTGTCTGTTCTGCGAGGGAAACAAACAAAAAAGGACAATAAAGCCAGTAAAGGAACGAACCAATAGAACAACCTCACACACAAGTCCTTACACCAGAAAGAAAACAACAACAATTCAAACCAGAAGGAAAATGTCAAATGATTCAATCTTCTGGGGATATTCTAAAACCTGATGCTTTTTTGGGTGGGAATTAGCTTTGTATTTCTTCTGGCACCATTTACTCCAAAATATTCCATACTAAAGCATACAGTCCTAGTGGGGGAGAGGGCGGGGAACAACACCCCAAAACCAACAAACAAAAACATGTCTCTGCTTTTATTCACTTAACATCCCGGGGAAGTTAGATAATGGAAAAGTAATTCTCTGGAGCCTTGCTAAGTTTTAATGCACTAGTAATCATTAATTATTCTTCCAATATATTTAATTTCTTCACAGTGCATATGAACAGTTTAAATATCTTGTCTCTACAATGGAAAAATTATATATTTATCACAATTATTTGTCAATATTAGAAAGCTGTTTACTCTTCCTCCGTATGCAATCTCTCCAAGCGGGCAGAGAGATCAGTCTTTCTAGTCTAATTCTGTGTAGGATGACTGAACACCTACACAGAACGTTAAATGCTGCTTGCAAAGTGCTCTCAAGATATATCTAACCCTCTTCACCACCCCTTGAGTGGGTAAATATTGCACCTTTTTTTAAAGGGAGTAAATAATGTCATTTAAATCTGTTTATGGTAGTGTAACCCAGGAAAGATCTCAAAGGAACTACTTTGATATACAAGCAACAGGTACCCAGAACATGGCTCAGCCCAGTGGGGTCGGTAATTTTCAGGAATTCTGACTAATTGTGATTATTTGAGTGTTGGGTGCAGTTCACTCGGCTGCAATGAAGAGAGCTCACGCTTCAGTTACCACACTGACCTAACTAAAGCTTCGGACAGTGTTAATGCACAACTTTGCCACCTTTGCAAGATCTCGCCGATTTCCTGGAGCCACAGGTCTCTATCTTCTTAGCACAGTCACTGCCCTCTGGTTTGCCCCGACCTGGAAGGCTTTGGGGTGCTGCCTCCTCCGTTGGGGTCAGGGCTTCCACTTCCACGTTACCAGAAGCCTCACGTGGTGCTTCCCTGCTGGCTGCAATACTAAGGAAAGCGGGAGGCTCGGATTCTTTGGTGGTCTCCATGGGTTTCTCCTTTCATGTTTTCTTCTCTGTCGAGTTAATGTTTTTCTTTGGTGATTCTGTATCCAACATGCTTCCCTCCACACCCGAGACCCGGCAGGGTTTTTTGCGAGGAGTTTCTGTGAGTCTCAGCACCACAGTCCCCCTTTGCAACGGCTTCACTTCCAGTGCGGGTCTCCCACGGGGTCACAGCCTTCTTCAGGTGCCCCCCCCTGCTCCAGCATGGGGTCCTCCACAGGCTGCAGGTGGGCAGCTGCTCCACCGCTAACGCCCACGGGCTGCAGGGGGACAGCCGGCCTCACCAGGGTCTGCACCCCGGGCTGCAGGGGAATCGCTGCTCCAGCACGTGGAGCACCTCCACCCCCTTGCCCCTTCACTGACCTCAGTGCCAGAGTTTCCCTCACACCCCACTCCTCTCTCTGCTGCAGGTTTGCCAGCAGTTTCTTTTCCCCACCCCCACTTCTTAAATATCGCAGAGGCACAACCACCGTTGCTGATCGGCTCGGCTTTGGCCAGCGGTGGGTCCAACTTGGAGCCGGAGAAGCTGCTGGCAGCTTCTCACAGGATCCACCCCTGTAGCTGCTCCTCCGCTACCAAAACCCCGCCACACAAACCGAATACAGCTCCCAAACCGCATTTCCCCTATCCCCCCACTATTAAGAAATGCTGTGTTAAAAACACAGGGGTTTTAAAATATATAATATTTAATAGATTATATAAAAACATCTAAAGAGGCAGACTTTTTGAATATATAACGTTTAATAGATTATATAAAAAACATCTAAAGGTGAAAACATTTTGAATATATAATATTTAACAGATTATATAAAAACAACTGAAGAGACAGACTTGCTGGATTTATAAACCTTTTCTTCTTCCCTAGGCACAAATCAGGAGGGAGGTTGAACTCAGAGAATCCAGAAGGGACTTCTTTTTACATGCTAGCTAATTATTACACTGTACCTACCAACTACTCTAGACAGAAAAAGGAAAGAGAGAGAGAAACGGAGAGATGAAGGGGTGAGGAAATTGCACTTAACCTATCAAGTCCTCAAGTCCTAAGCTACCAGGAATGTCTTGAACAGGATTTAACAGGTGCTTTCCTTTAGCCCTGAAGAAACATGTACCGTGTTCATTTCCACATAGGGGGGGGGGGGGGGGGGGGAAGATAATTTACATATTCACATTTCTTCCTTTACAAGTAAAAAAATAAGTGCTGTTAAAATTTCTCCTCTTGAGGAGACTCATGGACTAGAGACTTGTGATGTGTCCTTTACAGATATACCAAGCAGTTCTTGTGGTGGTGTTTCCGTGACTCAAGCTGGTAAAAGTCACTGTGGATGTCTCCGTCTCTAGAAAATCTTGTAAGTCCCAGCAGCACGGGGGGAGCGTCCTACTAAAGTCTGTGTGGGCTTTGGAAGGTGACTGGCCTCTCATAAGAGGGCCGCCAGGTTGCTCCAGTTGGTCGCATCTGCTGGAAAAGAGGTGTCGTTGAGATCAAACAACTGCTCTATGTTGACAGCGGTGGAGAGGCAGTCGCTTGTCTCTTTGTCCCAGTGATGTTGCAGGAAGGAAGTGGCCAGGAAGGTTTCATCAAAGTCCAAGATGTTCTGGTTGGATGCGGTGAGGACCTGCTCCTGCCCCTGGGGACACTCAGTGTGCTGCCCATGTACTGTCAAGTCCAGGTCGTGTGTTACGGGGCTGGTTGGAGTAGGTGGGAGCTCCAGATCCCCCAAAGTGGAGAAGTCTCCATTCAGGTTGGTGTTGAAGATGGCTTCCCAGCCAAAGTCGCCTGTCAGTGATCCCAGCTCGGCCTCCTCTTCCTGGGTCAGCAAGGCAGAGTCAGAAAGCCGAGGTGTCTTGGCCATTCGTTTGGGCGAGGGCTGCTTGTGCTTCTGCCCTGCTTTGCCAACCACCGGCTTCCAGTTCTGGGTGCCGGTGATTTCTTCAAACTCCCTCAGCAGCTGCAGCGACTCCACGTTGACGTTGAGGATGTTATTGGAGGCGCAGGGGGAGGCAGCTGGGCTGGCGACGCCCTGTGCTTCTGGCTGGTCTGTTTTGGTGAAGGCAGGATGGATCTGCACTGGGGCCGTCCTCTGTTTTTTGAAGGCCCCGTTCTCGAGCCGGTCAGCATGTTGGGGGTCAAGCTTCCAAAACCCGCCTTTCCCTGGCTCGTCCTTCTCTCGGGGCACCCTGATGAAGCACTTGTTCAAGGAGAGGTTGTGCCGGATGCAGTTCTAGACCCAAAAGAGAAAAAAAAAAAAAAAAACCAAGGTTGAACACTTGTTTGCTGCTGCAGTACCTACCTGTGTGGGGAGGCTGGTAGAGAAGCATGTTTTCAGCAAGGCCCTTTGGGAAAAAGAAAGCAGAAACGGCAACACCGAGACATCCCAGGCTGCATGCCCAGCAGAAACTCCCCTGCCCCTAGCCACCAGCAGAGTTTTCTTGCCTTCTGTCTAATCCAGCCAGAGGTGACAGGAGCCAAGGGGCTCAAGCTAGGACCTGCCAACCAACAGGAAGCTTTTGGGCAACTCTCCTTGGTTGTAAATTTGGACTGTGGGGCCTTTGATCATGCAGAGCACTGGGAGAAACTGGCCAGACTCACTCCAGGCATGGAGCTGAGCTGAAGGAGGCTGGGTCCTCCTTCGTGTCTAAGGAGGAAGAGGAGGGTATAATCTTAAAGGTCTTTTCCAGCCTAAATGTTTCTATGGTTTACACCAGTGTGGCCACAGCCCCATTACAAGTGGCAACACATGGCAGCACCGCGGGGGATGGCATCGTGAGGGCCCTCCTTGCATCCCCCTGTTCATCTGTGCCTGTTGCTAGTGTTGAGGGGAAATTATTTGGCCAAAAATAGGCACCGTGCCTCCCCGCAGCCAGGCTGACCCAAACCAGACGGGCAAAACTGGAGACACACATGGATGTTCCACCACAGCCCGGTGTGTCCCCAGACGTGCCTCCTGGCCTGAGGAAGCTTGGTGTGGAATCACTGCATCTTCACCAGCCACCACTCAAACGAGCTGAAGGGGGAAAAGAAAAATAAAAAGGGGGGGGGGGAGAGAAATAGAGGAGTTTCTGCTCCCGTCAAGCTGTTCTGAAACCCTGAATGTGCCTGGAGTGATGTGAACCCAAGCAGAGGGACGAGCCACCCAGGTCCCTCCTGCCCTGCCATATCCTAGAAAGCCTCACGTGCCGGAGGTCTCCTTGCGTGACAGAGGAGGGCAGCGAGCCAAGGTGGCTGGGAAAAGCCCCTGTACTTCACGCAGTCCCCAAAGCTGGTGAGCCTGGGGGCTGTCCCCTACCCCCTGGGGACATGCTCGTGCTAGCTGGGGACAGCAGCCCTATTTGACCTCTTTTTGGGCTTCCCTCTGAGGCCTCACCAGCTCGTCACAGCGATGGAGCCTCCTACGCCTGTCCAAGGGGACAGGAGACCTGCCCTGCTGGGAAAGCAGCAGCATTTCTGCTCTGAACCTCCCCAGCGAAGGATTTGTCCAACAAGCGGCATCTCCCTGGGGCTCCTCTCCATCCCTCTCCTACACCTGCACCTCAGCACCCAGAGATGCTCAATCTGGCCATTCCACGTGTGCTCAGCCCGGAGGGACTCAGGACACCACGAGAGCCTCAGAAAGGTGGAGCTGGGGACAGAGACGCCTTCGTCCTGGAGCCAAGAGGAGCCGCAGGGACCAACAGCCCGACAGGTACCTCCTTGCACCCAAAATGGCCCCGGGCTCCCCCCTGTAATGGCTCCTTCCCTCCGCCGCCCTCATGGTCGCGGCATTTCTGCACACCCAAGCTCTTTCCGTTACAGCCCTTCCCCACCAGCTGCCGGTGCCACCTTCCTCCCAGTGGGATTCAGCATCCCCATGGCACCTTGCCTTGCACAGTGGAGGCTGTGGGAAGCCCTCCCCAGCCCTGCGGGGCGAGGGGACAAGACAAGAGGTCTCCAAATCTCCTACCTGCCAGGTGGGATCAGCATGTCGGAAGTAGCAGAAGTTGTCGGTAATCCACTTGTAGATGGCGGAGAGGGTGATTTCGGGCTTATCGCTGGCTTCCATCGCCATGCAGATGAGGGTGGCGTAGGAGTAGGGCGGCCTGACGTGCGGGTTGGTCTTGTAGTCGATGTCCTCCGCCAGCTGAGGGTGCACGGGCATGGTGTGGTGCGCCGTCCTTGAGGTGGAGGAGGAGGAGACGGGAGTGTGGGGCACCCCCATGCACGCTGGGTCAGCGGCCAGAGGCGACATCGGGGCGTCGAAGCTGGAATGCTTGTGACAGTCAAGGGGCTCTGGGCCACTGGGGCAGTAGGACTTGCCCATGCTGGTGTCCTCCCTGATCGAGAAGTCCGGCAGCCACATGAGGCTGGTCAGGCTGTCATCCAAGTCCACCACGGTGTCGTTCTTCGTTCTTTTCTCCTTCCCTGCCCGCAGGTGCGACGCCTCAGCCATGCCTTGGGAAGGGAAGGAAGGGGACGGGGCAGATCCTGCAAGAACAACAGGGAGAGGGTTGAGGCTCCCCGAGGGTGCAGCCGCTCTCCAGCACCGGGGCAGGTGCCGCTCCCGGTGCCGCTGGGTGACACCCATCCCCGGGGTGCTGCACGCTGGAGCCGCAACACCTCCCCCGGGGTGCCTTAGCAGCCCTGAAACTCGGGCAAATTCCCCCCAAACCCCGGGGGCCGGTGCTGCCCAGAAGCCTTCGGTTGTAGCAAGAATTAAAAACGAACCCCACAAAACCCCCACAGACGACCAAAACCCAGCCCTGCCGTCCCACAAAGCAGGGATGCTTCTCCCACCCGCCGCTAGCAGGACAAAATAGCTTCAAGTTCCCCCTCCCCGCTACCAACTTCCCTCGGTTTCACCCTATTTCTGCTCCTCCCTTCACCCGCTGCCCCTAAAGCAACCCGGGAGGCGGGGGACGGAGCCCCGCGGGGGACGCGGACCCCCCCCAAGCGCCCCCTCCCTCCAAGCGAGCCGGCAGCTTCAGGTGTCCGTTAGAGCCCGAGCTGAGGGTGAGGCGTCTGGCTTTCGCTGCTGGGCTTTCAAGCCGCAGTGCCGCGGGTTTGGGCGAGGAAAGAGCCCCCCGAGGCGAGCCGCGGCCGAGGAGCTCCGCACCGGCTGCGCGGCGGCGGCTGGGACCGGGGGTGCCGCGGTTTGAATGACGCCGCGCTCAACAGTCGCGGGGGGGGGCGGGAGGGGGGCGCGCGGGACCGGGACCGCCACCACCCGCCCCGCTCCCGCAAAACAGGCTTCTTCCCCCCAAAATAAGCCTCGGGGGCAGCGACAGCTTGTGCAGATGCTTGAGCCCCACCGTCACCACCCAGCCCCCGCAAACTCCTGTGCCCGCAGTGAGGGACAGCCCAGGAATGCTCGCTGCGGCGGGCGGGGCGGGGGGACGGGGACGAGGGGAGGAATAAACAGACTAAAAGCCAAAAGAATAATAACCCCCGCCCCGTGCAAACCTGCTGCCCAGACCTGGCACGGTCAGGGCTGGGGAGATTCTTGGTTATTCCCAGAGTGTGATTAAGACACAAACACGATCAGGTGCCGTAAAGAAAAGAAGTTTAATACTTCCAAAAACATTCGCGTAGAGGCAGGAAAGAGAGAGAAAAGAAGGAAAAAAAAGCAAAGTACAAGTGCAATAGCTACCACCACGGAGCTGCGGCGTCCCGTCAGTCCGAATCGACTTCACGTCAGGTGGGGAATTCCACCAGGTGCTGGTAGTCGTGGTTCTTTTATTGGGGTGTCATCGCTCCTCCCGGGAATCGATTAGCATCTCAGCCTTACCCCCCCCCCCCCCCCCCCCCAGCGGTGGTGCACATGCCCAATACCGTCTCTGTGGGGGATCTTTCTGTCCCTGGGTCTGGGCGCATGGGCCGGGGTAAGGGTACAAACAGGAGATGTGCGGTTTTGTGGTCGGGCAGGTGCTGTGTCGCTGCAGCGATGGTGAGGCAGACATCCCTTGGGGCAAGATGTTCCAGCAATGTTGAGACATCCGCTGCAAACACAGTCTCGACAAAGTCCTTTACATGAGCCCACTTTGTTTGGGTGCCTTTTCTAAAGATGAGAAAAAAATTTCTGCCTTCATCGCAGGAAAAAGAAGATCAGGAAAAGGCAAATCCTCAAATGATGAAGAATGCTGGGGTGAAGAAAAGTGGCCTTTTTCCCAAAGAGGAACAATTGGGAACAAAAAATGGAAAAAGCGGTTTGGTTTCGGTCGAGTTGCGGATTAACACTGTCCGAAGCTTTAGTTAGGTCAGTGTGGTAACTGAAGCGTGAGCTCTCTTCATTGCAGCCCAGTGAACTGCATCCAACACTCAAATAATCACAGTTAGTCAGAATTCCTGAAAATTACCAACCAAAAAAAAAAAAAAAAAAAGAGCCCCACAAGCTGTTTTTTCCCCCACAAGGCTCCCAGGCGGGGAGGGCAGGACGGGCTGACCCAAGCTCCAGCCCGGCCACGTCGCAGTCGCCTCACTCCTCGCCACGGCCCGTCCCGACCCTGACGCGAAGCCACCGCAGCCCCTGGCCCGGGAGAGAGCGGGGCCGAGCCGGAACGGCTCCCAGACCGCCTGGCCCGCACGGACGGGGCAGCCCCGCGGAAACCTCTACCGCGCCCTTCGCTCCACACCCGCAGCGGGACCTCTCGCCACCCGGGGGGCCGGGCCGGGCCGGGCCGGGCGGCTCCCGCACGGTCGCTGCCGCCGCCGCAGCCGAATGCCCCCCCCCGCCGCTACCCGCGGCCCGGCCCCGCCGCGGGCACTGCGGCCCCGCCGGCCCCGCGCGCGCCGGAAGCCACGGGCGGTGGAGTCCGGCACCGCCCGCGCGCCGGAAACGCCGCGACGCCACCGGAAGCCGCGCGACGCCGCTGGGGCCGGGGCCGCCGCTCCCCGGCGGCCCCCAGGGAGGAGCCGGCGGCTCCGCCGCTCTCCGCCGCCCAGCCCGGCCGCGGGCCCGGGCCAGCCCCGCTCTCCCCAGCGGCGGCCCCCGCCGCGGCAGGGCCGCCCCGCCCCGCCCCAGCTGCGCTCGGCGCCGGGCTGAGGCGGCCGCCGTGAGGCGCCGGCGGGGCCCTTCCCCTTCCCCGGGCCTGGCGGCCTTCCCGCAGGCTGTCCCCTCTGCTTCCCGGGGGCCGCAGGCCGGGCCTGGGGCATGGCTGCCCTGTCCCCAGGGCGGGCGCGGGGGCCTCTCCGGGTCTCGGTTTGCCCCCGTCAGGACAGCTGCCTCCTGGGGGGACCCGGGCTCTGCCTCGGGCTGCGGCCTTGCACGGGGGGGGCTGGCCCCGGCTGGGCGCCGGGTGCCCCCCAGAGCCGCTCTGGCACTGCTCTCCTCATCTGGAGAGGGGAGCGAAACCACAGCGAGAGGCTCGTGGCTCGAGAGAAGGCTGGGGAGAGGTCCCTCGCCCACCACCGTCGTGGGTAAAACAGCCCTGGCTCAGGGAAATTCATTTAATTCCTTGCCCATCAAATCCCAGTAGGGTGATGAGAAATAAAAACTAAACCTTAGGACACTTTGCCCCCCCTCCCCTCCCTTCTTCCTGGGCTCAACTGCACTACTGATTTTCCTCCACCTCCTCCCCCCAAGCGGCGCGGGAGGACAGGGAATGGGGGTGGTGGTCAGTGCGCCCCACGTTGTCTCTGCCACTCCTTGCTCCTCGCACTCTTCCCGTGATGCAGCATGGGGTCCCTCCAATGGGGGACAATCCCCCTGATCTTCTCCAGCAGGGGTCCTTCCCATGGGGTGCAGTCCTTCAGGAACAGACTGCTCCAGCATGGGGGGGGTCACAAGTCCTGCCAGCAAACCTGCTCCGGCGTGGGCTTCTCTCTCCATGGGTCCTGCCAGGAGCCTGCTTCGGCATGGGGTGGGTCTCCACAGGGTCACAGCCTCCTTCGGGTGCATCCACCTACTCCGGCATGGGCTCCTCCACGGGCTGCAGGTGGAGATCTGCTCCACCGTGGACCTCCACGGGCTGCAGGGGGACAGCCTGCCTCACCACGGTCTTCACCACGGGCTGCAGGAGAATCGCCGCTTCGGTGCCTGGAGCACCTCCTCCCCCTCCTCCTTCACTCACCTGACCTTGGTGTCTCAGAGTTCTTTCTCTTGCATATTCTCACTCCTCCCTCCTGCTGACGTTGCCCAGTAGTTTTTTCCCCTTCTTAAATATGTTATCCCCTGTGTCACTATGGGATACCGCCAACGCTGATGGGGGTCTTGGAGCCGGCTGGCACTGGCTCTGTCGGACACAGGGGACGCTTCTAGCAGCTCCTCACAGAAGCCACACCTGTAGCCCTGCCCCCCCGCCCCCCAACCTTGCCCCGCAAACCCAGTACTGAACGAATTCTTCCTGACCGTACCCTCTCCTGTGCATGACGCAGTGAGGCACAGCCATACAGCTGCACAGAGCCCCTGCTGGGAGAGCTCCTGGCAGGGCTGACACTTTCTTCCCAGGGCTGCTCCTGCCCACGGACAGTTCATGATCCATGGCCCTCGTCCGCTTTCCCGAATGTTCCTTTCCCCCCGTGCCCCAGTCAGTCGTAGGGCTTACGGAGCTGTGGGAGCCTTATCCCATCGTTTCTCTGCTCACAGCTCTCGCCAGTGCTCCCCACCTTGAGCCCAGCGAGCAGTTGCATTCTGTGCTGAGGTGAAGTCATTCCTGTAGAAGTCACTTTATCCCAGGGACAAAGTCCCCCTGGCCGGGCATGGGGTATTTTCCTTTGCAATTAGTCTTGGGTCCGTCCGCTGGTCCTGGAGTTATGAAGAAGTTGATCGGCTCCTCAAGAGACTGGAAGGCTTCCAGTCATGTCAATGTCCTTGTTCTTCTTCCCCCGCTTGGGTGGAACCACCGCTGAGCCAGCCTGGTGCCATTGGTGCCCATGGGGTCACTGCACGGCTTTCCATGTACCCACCTGTCACCCTTCCCACGGGCAGACCGATGGGGCACCGTACTGGTGTGCTCTGGGGATGAGTCCGTGCAGTCCTGTGGTAATGAGCTTTGTTGTTGGGGGTTTTTTTGCCAAGGAACCACCAGTGCCATGCACTTCTGGTGGTGTTACGAACCACTCATGCTCTTTCTTGAATTCTGCCTCGTATCTTCCTCCCTTCTCGTTGGCTTCATCTGTAGCCTTATTAGTCCCTAAGCGATGGCATCCTTCTCTTTTGAGGTCGTGGCCCCCTTTCAGTTCTGCACTTCCTGTGGTGTTTTCCTCCTCAGTTCCCAGGTTTTGATCTAACAGTGCTCTGAAGTGTGCGCCTCTAGGTCACTGATGTCACTCAGTGTGGTAAACGTGACCCAAGCCCTGGGGATAACAGCGTGCCTTAGCGTTTTCCAGGACTGAAAATTCATTTCCCACCCCACCCCACCCCACCCCCCCCCAGATATTTTTTTGTTCAGAGGCAGCCTGGGACCTGAGCGGGAACCGAGATGTTAATTAGGGACACGAGTGTACGCTGCTCTTTTGGCTTTAGCTGGGGCAGGGGGCATCAGGGAAGCAAGAACAAGCAATGAACCCCAGCAATGTCAGCAGTTGACAGCTCACAGTGTCCTGACAGGACGCAGCGAGGTTCTCAAGCCACAGAGAGAGGAACAGTAAGGAACACATTGGGCACAAGGGTTTTGGTTAAACATAGGCCAAGAATAAGATTTGTCTTTGGGGCACCAAAGATTTGTTTCCAAGACCACAGCTCCTACGGCAAGAAGTATTGGGGTATTAGGTAAGCCCCACCAAATGGGTTTGTTCGGTTTTCCATTAAAGAAACACCAGAATGGGAGACACTTTGAAACGGTCCCATTTTCCGTCCTTCATGCAGAAACGATGGAGAGAAAGAAAGATCCAGTTCAACCTGGAGGGCTCAGCCAGTGCCATGACGCTGATGTCACGAGCTGGAGGAGCAGCTGGCAACGGCGGAATCATAACATTCTGCACCGGTTACCAACTGCCGTCGTCGGTTCAACGAGCCTGGAGAAGGGACCAGCTCCTTCGTTCAGGTGGGTTTGGGTGTCAGCTGGGGTTTTGTTTCCAAAAAGAGGCAGAGCTAAGGGTCTGAAGGTCCAGATTTCGAACGAAAAGGACGGCTTTCAGGAGAAGGTTATGACTTGCCAGCATTGAGAGAGTGGGTGAGGAGCACCAGAGGTGAAAAGGGCCGCAGTCGTGAACGATCGCTCTTTCCGCGCTTATTCCCCCTACGCACAGGTAAGTGCTGCAGACTTTAGAGGGGTTTGTATCCTTGGTGTTCTTGGCACCTCCGTGCCGCAAGGGAGGTTTCTTATGTAAAGTCAGAAGTTGATAAGTCACTCTGTCTGGGTCGTGGCCGCACCTGCAGATCAAATAGCTGATTTTTGGAAGTGGTGAGAAGAGCTAATGATCATCTACACTATGGACAACTTCTCCTGTGAACTGGGCTCAGATGCTCAAGGAGCACCTGAGTCAAAAACCCTCCCTAAAGATCACTCATCACTTTCTTACTGAATCAACATTGTCTTGATTCTGAAGAAATAGGCCACGTTTCTCATTTCTGCTTGTGGCGACTACCTGCATTTCTGCAAAATCAGTTATTTCCAACAAAGTCCTTCAAAAGGGGTTTGTCCTTCAAAAAAAATATTTCTGTTCCAGCTGGTGACAATCCAGGGGTGGGTGTAGGGCTCTTCATTCCTGCAGCTATGTCGGCATTGGGGATGTAGGTGTTAATGCCCGGCAGATGGGCTTTGGCTCCAGACCCCGGCGTGTCCCAGGGGACGGCCCAGCTGTACTGGCTACAGCCCCAAAGTGGCACGTTCTGGAGGTGCTGCTCCTCGATCCAGCTGTCAATGTCTGGAACGGGGTGAAACTTAACCTTCAGCTATTCCAGTATTTTCACGTGTGACTGTGTACACCTTTAAAAAATGACATTTTACATTTAGTAATAGAAAATTACTGATTAAGAAATAACCGGCAACCTGGCATCAGCTGGGATGTAGTTCATCCCCAGGATATAACCCTGAGTTTATATTTGTCACCGTGCTGCTGTCCTGCAGGGGCTGCTGTATCATCTCCCCCGTGGATTAAAACCAAAAAGCTTTAATCGAGGAGATTGACAGTTAAGGCAGCCACTAGGGTCTGGGAACCTCGGGTGAGTTACCCGCAGAGTCATTGTCCTCATTGTCCTCATGAGGGTTCAGGTGCAGGTTGTGCCCCTGTGCAAAACCTCTGGGCTGTGACACTGTGTGCTCGTTAGGGAGACGGGGGAGATGTTCACGTCTGTTTGGCGGATTGAGAGATACGGAAATGAAGGCGGGCAGGAGCAAGTCCCTTCAAGCACATTTTTTAGCTGGGAAACAAAGTGACTTTCTTCTGCCACGTTGATGTTTCCAGTGGGAATCGGAACAAGAGATTTTTCCCCTCGTTTTGAAATCCATGTCTGACAAGTCTGTACAAGGATTACAAGGTCCCAAAGTTTTAGTTTTCCAGTGTCAGCTGGGAATCTTTCTGGGTTTTGTTTCTTACTCCGTATTTTCCCACAGACCCCTGTCCTTTAATAGCGAGAGAGCCCTAGGGTAAGATCTGGGCTTGTGCAGCAGGTTTCATTTGAGATTGCCCTGATTATCCCATCGTGCAGGAAAGGAAACTCAGCCACGTGTCAAGTGAGTGACTAATAGATGTTTCTCCTTCCCAGCATCTCACGACAAGTCTGCAGTGCGGTAAGGAGACTGCTTTGCTCCTCTTCTTACCGAGGAGCAGTTTTACATCGTGAAAGCTCCATTGACCTAACTCAAGACAACTGTAGAGCTCTCTGGAGATTAAGATCACTTGAAACGTTCATAAATATCAGAAGGGGGGCCCCCCAGATCTTAGCCGTACGCTCACAGCTGTACACCGTGTACTGATCCATTTAGTCCACTTTTCTTGTTTTATTTACAAGATCTGAAAACTCTTTTCTCCTGCAGCAGAAGTGCAGCAATGTCTCCTGCTACTGGGAAAGACAACCTGCAGGCTGCCTGAGGATCAGCTGTGCCTTCCGTCACAGCAAGCCTCGTTACATAAACGGGCTGGTTTTGCCACCTAGTAACAGAGAGTACAAGTGTTTTCTCAGCAATTTGTTCATTAGAGAAAGTAAATACTCTCTCAAGTTCCAGTGTTGTACGTCACTTTTGCTTGCATGAGGCACAACAAATCCGATCTGCAGGAGTGGTATTAAAATGGGTTTAACATGATACACGTGCTGCTCACAGGCAAGCAAGAGATGTACAAGAACGACAACAACTGGAATCAAAGAAAACGCCCGTGCTTCATCCTATTTCTTTAAAACTGGGAAAAATACTTCAATATGTGTAATACAAGGCACAGAACCCTGATTGCACCTGTGGCTGAAAATTGGTCAGCTTGAAAGATACAAACAGACTCATCCTTTTTCGTCATTTTGATTTTCAGACCCTTGCATTTCCTGGCTCCCCGAAAATGTGATCCCAGTACTGAAACAGTTTTGCTGCAAACATTATGGGTAGACAGAAATCTCGAAGGAAAAGGAAATCTTTTCTGATATTCTTCTAATTAAGTGTACATTATTTTCGTGAACTTCCTATTCTTTCTCCAAATCTACATTCTGTACCTAGTGAAGAGAGTTGCGATTCAGAAGGTTTTGATAGAACACAGATGTGTACAAGCTAAAAATGGGCGATCCTGTGCTTAGCATTGCTAAATTCCACAAAATTGATGCCTACAGGCCTGCCTATTGTTCAGCATGTTTCAAATACGTTCCCAGGTGGGCTCCTAAACTCATTTACTCGCTTCAGCCCAGGTAGTGCTAGTCACAGGTTTCCCTGTGTTGGAAATATCTGAAAAGCGATTGGAAGAAGGAGGGTTACTGACTGCGATGAATCTATCCCCCAGCTGGGAGAGACAGCCAGCCTGTTTTAAATAGCGTAGAACGATCAAAATGTGCCTCTTTTCAAAGGGCCTTGTTCATCAGTGCCTCACCTGTCCATTCCAAGGAGCTCGTGCCCCTGCTGTTTAATCCTCTCTGGAGTTGGGAGGTGCTCTTCCGCCAGCCTCCGCAGAAGATTTTTCCTAAAGGGCACAGTCTGCCTCTGGAATGATTCCTTCAGTGTGGTGACGATTTCAAAACCGTACCTGCTGGCCTGACCCAAGGTCTGATGTTCTAGTTCCCTCCTAACCAAAGAAACGGAATGTTCTTTTCTGCAGGCGCCCCGTTGCAGCAGGGTGTCCCAGGCGGCGTTCTGCATCCAGCCCACCGTCCGCAGTCACTCAGAAATCAAGTGAATGTTTCACTACCAATTCACCCGCCACTGATTATCAATCTTAACGACGGAGACGATGAAGAGGACGATGAAGAGGAAGAGAATTGTAAACATTGGGGTTTGCTTTATTTACCAGGAAGTAGAATGGGTTTTTTTGACTCTTGCAATGTGCTTGACACCTGCTTTATTAGAATAACCACCGCATTTTTAGAAAAGAGTTGCTGACAGGTTTTTGATATAGTTTCCAGCGAATCCCCACGCTATTCAAACTGGTAGTCACCAGATGTGAGTGAGGCAACATTTTCTAACCCCTGTGAAATGCCGAGCTGTATCTTTCCATAGTGGTAGAATTCCCGTACCTCCTTTTCTTTACATAGAGTTTAAAATGGGATCCACATGACAGGTGGCCATCAAATACTCTTCAGAATTCGGGGACAAAAGTACAAGTTTAGGAGGTACTTCTGGGAAACAAACTTTTATGTGGGAGTCCTCTAGGATTTAGAGACTGTCCACGGACATCAAAACCAATATCCCCAAAATGGCTTGTAAGTGGTCTGAGTGATATAATGGTTGGCATTGACTCACTGTATTGGAATGAGGAAACAAAACCATGGAAAATCCAGGTTCCAGAAAAGGGAGAATATTGTCTTAAATTGGAAGGACACTAATGGAGTTTTCGTGGGTCATAGTGTATGTAATTGGACATTTAAATATGGAAATCATTGCATTATCCCTGGGTGTCGACCCATTAATTGTTCAACTTATAGTCCCTCCTTTCCTGTCAAAGATGACATGTTATGGTGTATGTTAATCAACACCACTGACGAAAATCTCATTCCTCGACAGTTAAGTTGGGCATGGGTCAATGAAACCGGGCATAAGAAACGATTTGATAGCTTTTGGTCTAAAACCAATCTCACAGGAGTCGTGATATTGAGGGAATCTATTCCTTTGGCTTGTGCCATAAGTGGTATAACCAACCAAACAGTCCCCATTAAATGCAACCACAGCAGTCGGGTAGGAGCATGGAAATGTAATCTTTGGGTTAATGCAGTAAAATCAAATAATCGAATTAGACACCCTTTGGGCTTAAAAAACACCACTTATTTTGAAACTCCTTGTAATTCCGATTTAAGAAAAAGAGGGAAAGGACCATTTGTAAATGGAACTTGGGCTTTAAAAGGTCACTATTGGATTTGTGGCCATCATGCGTGTCGAAAATTACAAAAAAATTGGAGTGGAACATGTTAGGTAGGTTACATACGCCCCTTCTTCTTTTGATTACCAGGCCAAAATGGGAACAATTTGGGAATTAAGGTATATGATGACCTCAGTCGATACCGAAGGTCCATTGATATTTCTATGGCAGGTGGAAGTAGCCAATCCTGGGGTAAAGATGAGTGGACACCCCAACGTCTCATACGACATTATGGACCTGCAACCTGGAATCCTAACGAACCCATTAGCGGTGCTCGAGAGCCTGTCTATAATCTGAATCGTGTCATTCGTTTACAGGCTGCCTTGGAAATTATTACTAATCAAACAGCTACGGCCCTCGACCTATTGGCAGACCAAGCAACTCAAATGCAAAATGCAATTTATCAACCTCGGATGGTTCTCGATTACCTGCTAGCCGAAGGAGGAGGTGTTTGTGGTAAATTACATGTTTCCAATTGTTGTTTAAAAATGGATGATAATGGCCAGGTAGTTAAACAAATCACAGCCGAAATACGGAAGTTAGCACATGTCCCCGTCCAAACTTGGAAAGGCTGGGACATTGACCAGTTTTCCTGGCTTCCCGGAAGTCCCTGGGTAAAAGGAATCCTATTTTATTTGTTATGTGGATTAGCCACATTGCTGTTTTTGCCATGCGCTATTCCGTGTTTTATACGATGGATTCAACGCGTTATAACTAACATGCAATTTGCCACTATGGTTTCACCCGATGGCGTTAAACAAATCCGAGCTGTACGCCAAACTGCGCAGCCAACAGTACGGATTATACAGTTAGTGCAATCCCAAAATAAGTTCAATGAACTATTAGACAATTTAATAGCAAATAAGAACCTGAAAACAATTAACAATCCGACAAAGTTCCACGTGACGCAATCAAAACGAAAATACCCACACCCCCGCCCCCCGCCGTGAGTTCAGCACAGTCCTTTGGAGGCTGTCGGGGTGACAGACGACCTGATTCCGGAGCGCCGCTCGTGGTCGGGACCGGAGGGGGAGACAGACGACCTTCGACCCTTCCATCCATCGTGGCCTCTTCCCACGGGGGCGATAGCGATAGAAAGAGTCCGAGGAGAAACTGCACCGCGTGGTAGCTAACCCTTCTTCAACTATAAAGCTGTCTGCAGTACCTCAACTGAAACTTCAGGGCGTGTCCGTGGCCTTCGCGGTCTTGGGCGAGTGGGAGGGGAAGACGGTCTTTTTCTAACCCAGCCTCTCATCACACACTCGTACGTTGTGATGGAGATCACTGTCCCGAGCGCCAACAGGAAACAGCCCAACAGCAGACCGGTGCACAAGGGATCGTCCCCGATTCCCATTTTTCCAGCGGGATGGGTGAGTCAATTCGTGGCCTGGGTCCGGGCTGATGGCTCAACCGGGGCTGAGTGCGTAGTGAGCAGAAGTACCCTCTCAGCCCTCCCTCACCTCCTAGAACACATGCGTAGGTCCTGGCCTTGCATTTGCTTTTGCCATCCGGGCAAAAGAACTCTCGAGACCCCCTAACAACACATGCGCTTTAAGTTAAAGGGGTGTGGAAATCCATTTTTCTGCTGCTTCTGCTGACCCCGAGCCCCAATCCCTACCGCCCAGGCCAACCGACCCCTTGCGCTCTAAGTCTTGTATTCACAAAACCGCGAAAACAACGGAAAACCTTTGTATATGGGTACCAATCTTTTATACAGCTTTAGCGTTGTTAACTATTGCTTCAGTTATTCCTGCAATATGCACCTTTTGCCCTTGTAACTGTTTCTCTTTTGAATGTTTATGTAAAAAATAGGTCATTGTTGAAATGCTTAACTTGTAGTTATTAGATATTGTTAGCTATCGCGTTACTTTTTTTTCCTTCTCTTTCTCTTCCTTTCCTGCCTCTATGCTATTTCCTTTCCTTCTTCCTTTCTCTTTATCTCTATCTTTGCTTTCTGTGCCGCCACGGAGCACCATCCATGAGACTGCAATGTTGAGCCACGGGCTGGTGTAAAGGACTTTGTCGAGACTGTGTTTGCAGCGGATGTCTCAACATTGCTGGAACATCTTGCCCCAAGGGATGTCTGCCTCACCATCGCTGCAGCGACACAGCACCTGCCCGACCACAAAACCGCACATCTCCTGTTTGTACCCTTACCCCGGCCCATGCGCCCAGACCCAGGGACAGAAAGATCCTCCACAGAGACGGTATTGGGCATGTGCACCACCGCTGGGGGGGGGGGGGGGGGGGGTAAGGCTGAGATGCTAATCGATTCCCGGGAGGAGCGATGACACCCCAATAAAAGAACCACGACTACCAGCACCTGGTGGAATTCCCCACCTGACGTGAAGTCGATTCGGACTGACGGGACGCCGCAGCTCCGTGGTGGTAGCTATTGCACTTGTACTTTACTTTTTTTTCCTTCTCTTTCTGTCTCTTTCCTGCCTCTACGCGAATGTTTTTGGAAGTATTAAACTTCTTTTCTTTACGGCACCTGACCGTGTTTGTGTCTTAATCTCACTCTGGGAATAACCAAGAATCTCCCCAGCCCTGACCGTGCCAGGTCTGGGCAGCAGGTTTGCACGGGGCGGGGGTTATTATTCTTTTGGCTTTTAGTCTGTTTATTCCTCCCCTCGTCCCCGTCCCCCCGCCCCGCCCGCCGCAGCGAGCATTCCTGGGCTGTCCCTCACTGCGGGCACAGGAGTTTGCGGGGGCTGGGTGGTGACGGTGGGGCTCAAGCATCTGCACAAGCTGTCGCTGCCCCCGAGGCTTATTTTGGGGGGAAGAAGCCTGTTTTGCGGGAGCGGGGCGGGTGGTGGCAGTCCCGGTCCCGCGCGCCCCCCTCCCGCCCCCCTCGCGCCCCCCCCCGCGACTGTTGAGCGCGGCGTCATTCAAACCGCGGCACCCCCGGTCCCAGCCGCCGCCGCGCAGCCGGTGCGGAGCTCCTCGGCCGCGGCTCGCCTCGGGGGGCTCTTTCCTCGCCCAAACCCGCGGCACTGCGGCTTGAAAGCCCAGCAGCGAAAGCCAGACGCCTCACCCTCAGCTCGGGCTCTAACGGACACCTGAAGCTGCCGGCTCGCTTGGAGGGAGGGGGCGCTTGGGGGGGGTCCGCGTCCCCCGCGGGGCTCCGTCCCCCGCCCCCCGGGTTGCTTTAGGGGCAGCGGGTGAAGGGAGGAGCAGAAATAGGGTGAAACCGAGGGAAGTTGGTAGCGGGGAGGGGGAACTTGAAGCTATTTTGTCCTGCTAGCGGCGGGTGGGAGAAGCATCCCTGCTTTGTGGGACGGCAGGGCTGGGTTTTGGTCGTCTGTGGGGGTTTTGTGGGGTTCGTTTTTAATTCTTGCTACAACCGAAGGCTTCTGGGCAGCACCGGCCCCCGGGGTTTGGGGGGAATTTGCCCGAGTTTCAGGGCTGCTAAGGCACCCCGGGGGAGGTGTTGCGGCTCCAGCGTGCAGCACCCCGGGGATGGGTGTCACCCAGCGGCACCGGGAGCGGCACCTGCCCCGGTGCTGGAGAGCGGCTGCACCCTCGGGGAGCCTCAACCCTCTCCCTGTTGTTCTTGCAGGATCTGCCCCGTCCCCTCCCTTCCCTTCCCAAGGCATGGCTGAGGCGTCGCACCTGTGGGCAGGGAAGGAGAAAAGAACGAAGAACGACACCGTGGTGGACTTGGATGACAGCCTGACCAGCCTCATGTGGCTGCCGGACTTCTCGATCAGGGAGGACACCAGCATGGGCAAGTCCTACTGCCCCAGTGGCCCAGAGCCCCTTGACTGTCACAAGCTTTCCAGCTTCGACGCCCCGATGTCGCCCCTGGCCGCTGACCCAGCGTGCATGGGGGTGCCCCACACTCCCGTCTCTTCCTCCTCCACCTCAAGGACGGCGCACCACACCATGCCCGTGCACCCTCAGCTGGTGGAGGACATCGACTACAAGACCAACCCGCACGTCAGGCCGCCCTACTCCTACGCCACCCTCATCTGCATGGCGATGGAAGCCAGCGATAAGCCCGAAATCACCCTCTCCGCCATCTACAAGTGGATTACCGACAACTTCTGCTACTTCCGACATGCTGATCCCACCTGGCAGGTAGGAGATTTGGAGACCTCTTGTCTTGTCCCCTCGCCCCGCAGGGCTGGGGAGGGCTTCCCCCAGCCTCCACTGTGCAAGGCAAGGTGCCATGGGGATGCTGAATCCCACTGGGAGGAAGGTGGCACCGGCAGCTGGTGGGGAAGGGCTGTAACGGAAAGAGCTTGGGTGTGCAGAAATGCCGCGACCATGAGGGCGGCGGAGGGAAGGAGCCGTTACAGGGGGGAGCCCGGGGCCATTTTGGGTGCAAGGAGGTACCTGTCGGGCTGTTGGTCCCTGCGGCTCCTCTTGGCTCCAGGACGAAGGCATCTCTGTCCCCAGCTCCACCTTTCTGAGGCTCTCGTGGTGTCCTGAGTCCCTCCGGGCTGAGCACACGTGGAATGGCCAGATTGAGCATCTCTGGGTGCTGAGGTGCAGGTGTAGGAGAGGGATGGAGAGGAGCCCCAGGGAGATGCCGCTTGTTGGACAAATCCTTCGCTGGGGAGGTTCAGAGCAGAAATGCTGCTGCTTTCCCAGCAGGGCAGGTCTCCTGTCCCCTTGGACAGGCGTAGGAGGCTCCATCGCTGTGACGAGCTGGTGAGGCCTCAGAGGGAAGCCCAAAAAGAGGTCAAATAGGGCTGCTGTCCCCAGCTAGCACGAGCATGTCCCCAGGGGGTAGGGGACAGCCCCCAGGCTCACCAGCTTTGGGGACTGCGTGAAGTACAGGGGCTTTTCCCAGCCACCTTGGCTCGCTGCCCTCCTCTGTCACGCAAGGAGACCTCCGGCACGTGAGGCTTTCTAGGATATGGCAGGGCAGGAGGGACCTGGGTGGCTCGTCCCTCTGCTTGGGTTCACATCACTCCAGGCACATTCAGGGTTTCAGAACAGCTCAACGGGAGCAGAAACTCCTCTATTTCTCTCCCCCCCCCCCCCCCCTTTTTATTTTTCTTTTCCCCCTTCAGCTCGTTTGAGTGGTGGCTGGTGAAGATGCAGTGATTCCACACCAAGCTTCCTCAGGCCAGGAGGCACGTCTGGGGACACACCGGGCTGTGGTGGAACATCCATGTGTGTCTCCAGTTTTGCCCGTCTGGTTTGGGTCAGCCTGGCTGCGGGGAGGCACGGTGCCTATTTTTGGCCAAATAATTTCCCCTCAACACTAGCAACAGGCACAGATGAACAGGGGGATGCAAGGAGGGCCCTCACGATGCCATCCCCTGCGGTGCTGCCATGTGTTGCCACTTGTAATGGGGCTGTGGCCACACTGGTGTAAACCATAGAAACATTTAGGTTGGAAAAGACCTTTAAGATTATACCCTCCTCTTCCTCCTTAGACACGAAGGAGGACCCAGCCTCCTTCAGCTCAGCTCCATGCCTGGAGCGAGTCTGGCCAGTTTCTCCCAGTGCTCTGCATGATCAAAGGCCCCACAGTCCAAATTTACAACCAAGGAGAGTTGCCCAAAAGCTTCCTGTTGGTTGGCAGGTCCTAGCTTGAGCCCCTTGGCTCCTGTCACCTCTGGCTGGATTAGACAGAAGGCAAGAAAACTCTGCTGGTGGCTAGGGGCAGGGGAGTTTCTGCTGGGCATGCAGCCTGGGATGTCTCGGTGTTGCCGTTTCTGCTTTCTTTTTCCCAAAGGGCCTTGCTGAAAACATGCTTCTCTACCAGCCTCCCCACACAGGTAGGTACTGCAGCAGCAAACAAGTGTTCAACCTTGGGTTGTTTTTTTTTTTTTCTCTTTTGGGTCTAGAACTGCATCCGGCACAACCTCTCCTTGAACAAGTGCTTCATCAGGGTGCCCCGAGAGAAGGACGAGCCAGGGAAAGGCGGGTTTTGGAAGCTTGACCCCCAACATGCTGACCGGCTCGAGAACGGGGCCTTCAAAAAACAGAGGACGGCCCCAGTGCAGATCCATCCTGCCTTCACCAAAACAGACCAGCCAGAAGCACAGGGCGTCGCCAGCCCAGCTGCCTCCCCCTGCGCCTCCAATAACATCCTCAACGTCAACGTGGAGTCGCTGCAGCTGCTGAGGGAGTTTGAAGAAGTCACCGGCACCCAGAACTGGAAGCCGGTGGTTGGCAAAGCAGGGCAGAAGCACAAGCAGCCCTCGCCCAAACGAATGGCCAAGACACCTCGGCTTTCTGACTCTGCCTTGCTGACCCAGGAAGAGGAGGCCGAGCTGGGATCACTGACAGGCGACTTTGGCTGGGAAGCCATCTTCAACACCAACCTGAATGGAGACTTCTCCACTTTGGGGGATCTGGAGCTCCCACCTACTCCAACCAGCCCCGTAACACACGACCTGGACTTGACAGTACATGGGCAGCACACTGAGTGTCCCCAGGGGCAGGAGCAGGTCCTCACCGCATCCAACCAGAACATCTTGGACTTTGATGAAACCTTCCTGGCCACTTCCTTCCTGCAACATCACTGGGACAAAGAGACAAGCGACTGCCTCTCCACCGCTGTCAACATAGAGCAGTTGTTTGATCTCAACGACACCTCTTTTCCAGCAGATGCGACCAACTGGAGCAACCTGGCGGCCCTCTTATGAGAGGCCAGTCACCTTCCAAAACCCACACAGACTTTAGTAGGACGCTCCCCCCGTGCTGCTGGGACTTACAAGGGACAAGATTTTCTAGAGACGGAGACATCCACAGTGACTTTTACCAGCTTGAGTCACGGAAACACCACCACAAGAACTGCTTGGTATATCTGTAAAGGACACATCACAAGTCTCTAGTCCATGAGTCTCCTCAAGAGGAGAAATTTTAACAGCACTTATTTTTTTACTTGTAAAGGAAGAAATGTGAATATGTAAATTATCTTTTTTTTTTTTTTTTTTTTTCTCCCCCCTATGTGGAAATGAACACGGTACATGTTTCTTCAGGGCTAAAGGAAAGCACCTGTTAAATCCTGTTCAAGACATTCCTGGTAGCTTAGGACTTGAGGACTTGATAGGTTAAGTGCAATTTCCTCACCCCTTCATCTCTCCGTTTCTCTCTCTCTTTCCTTTTTCTGTCTAGGGTAGTTGGTAGGTACAGTGTAATAATTAGCTAGCATGTAAAAAGAAGTCCCTTCTGGATTCTCTGAGTTCAACCTCCCTCCTGATTTGTGCCTAGGGAAGAAGAAAAGGTTTATAAATCCAGCAAGTCTGTCTCTTCAGTTGTTTTTATATAATCTGTTAAATATTATATATTCAAAATGTTTTCACCTTTAGATGTTTTTTATATAATCTATTAAACGTTATATATTCAAAAAGTCTGCCTCTTTAGATGTTTTTATATAATCTATTAAATATTATATATTTTAAAACCCCTGTGTTTTTAACATAGCATTTCTTAATAGTGGGGGGATAGGGGAAATGCGGTTTGGGAGCTGTATTCAGTTTGTGTGGCAGGGTTTTGGTAGCGGAGGAGCAGCTACAGGGGTGGATCCTGTGAGAAGCTGCCAGCAGCTTCTCCGGCTCCAAGTTGGACCCACCGCTGGCCAAAGCCGAGCCGATCAGCAATGGTGGTTGTGCCTCTGCGATATTTAAGAAGCGGGGGTGGGGAAAAGAAACTGCTGGCAAACCTGCAGCAGAGAGAGGAGTGGGGTGTGAGGGAAACTCTGGCACTGAGGTCAGTGAAGGGGCAAGGGGGTGGAGTGCTCCGCGTGCTGGAGCAGCGATTCCCCTGCAGCCCGGGGTGCAGACCCTGGTGAGGCCGGCTGTCCCCCTGCAGCCCGTGGGCGTTAGCGGTGGAGCAGCTGCCCACCTGCAGCCTGTGGAGGACCCCATGCTGGAGCAGGGGGGGGGCACCTGAAGAAGGCTGTGACCCCGTGGGAGACCCGCACTGGAAGTGAAGCCGTTGCAAAGGGGGACTGGTGCTGAGACTCACGGAAACTCCCGGCAAAAACCCCGCCTGGTCTCGGATGTGGAGGGAAGCATGTTGGATACAGAATCACCAAAGAAAAACATTAACTCGACAGAGAAGAAAACATGAAAGGAGAAACCCATGGAGACCACCAAAGAATCCGAGCCTCCCGCTTTCCTTAGTATTGCAGCCAGCAGGGAAGCACCACGTGAGGCTTCTGGTAACGTGGAAGTGGAAGCCCTGACCCCAACGGAGGAGGCAGCACCCCAAAGCCTTCCAGGTCGGGGCAAACCAGAGGGCAGTGACTGTGCTAAGAAGATAGAGACCTGTGGCTCCAGGAAATCGGGGAGATCTTGCAAAAGTGGCAAAGTTGTGCATTAACACTGTCCGAAGCTTTAGTTAGGTCAGTGTGGTAACTGAAGCGTGAGCTCTCTTCATTGCAGCCGAGTGAACTGCACCCAACACTCAAATAATCACAATTAGTCAGAATTCCTGAAAATTACCGACCCCACTGGGCTGAGCCATGTTCTGGGTACCTGTTGCTTGTATATCAAAGTAGTTCCTTTGAGATCTTTCCTGGGTTACACTACCATAAACAGATTTAAATGACATTATTTACTCCCTTTAAAAAAAGGTGCAATATTTACCCACTCAAGGGGTGGTGAAGAGGGTTAGATATATCTTGAGAGCACTTTGCAAGCAGCATTTAACGTTCTGTGTAGGTGTTCAGTCATCCTACACAGAATTAGACTAGAAAGACTGATCTCTCTTGGAGAGATTGCATACGGAGGAAGAGTAAACAGCTTTCTAATATTGACAAATAATTGTGATAAATATATAATTTTTCCATTGTAGAGACAAGATATTTAAACTGTTCATATGCACTGTGAAGAAATTAAATATATTGGAAGAATAATTAATGATTACTAGTGCATTAAAACTTAGCAAGGCTCCAGAGAATTACTTTTCCATTATCTAACTTCCCCGGGATGTTAAGTGAATAAAAGCAGAGACATGTTTTTGTTTGTTGGTTTTGGGGTGTTGTTCCCGCCCTCTCCCCCACTAGGACTGTATGCTTTAGTATGGAATATTTTGGAGTAAATGGTGCCAGAAGAAATACAAAGCTAATTCCCACCCAAAAAAGCATCAGGTTTTAGAATATCCCCAGAAGATTGAATCATTTGACATTTTCCTTCTGGTTTGAATTGTTGTTGTTTTCTTTCTGGTGTAAGGACTTGTGTGTGAGGTTGTTCTATTGGTTCGTTCCTTTACTGGCTTTATTGTCCTTTTTTGTTTGTTTCCCTCGCAGAACAGACACATTTCCTGTACGAATCTGTGCAGCGAACAGAGCTGAAGTCACCAGTCTGACATTGATTTTCCCCCCTAATTTTAATGTGTGCAGCTGATGTAATCCATGTGTACTGACTGAGGAAGGCAGAGGCTGCAGTGTACGTTCTCATCACAAAGCTGGATTAACATATACTAGTTTGGTGCTTACAGTGTGTTTGCGCTGCTTCTTTCACAGACTCATCCCAGAAGGGTTTGGGCTGGAAGGGGCCTCCAAGGCCACCCAGTGCCACCCACTGCCCTGGGCAGGGACACCTCCCACCAGCCCAGTCGCTCCCAGCCCCGTCCAGCCTGGCCTGGAGCCCTGCCAGGCAGGGGCAGCCCCAGCCGCTCCGGGCAGCCTGTGCCAGCGCCTCGCCGCCCTCCCGGGAAGAGTTTCCTCCCCGTATCTCACGGGAGGGAAGCGCCCCGCAGCCCCCAGCCCCGCCGCGGGGCCGCCGGCTGCGGCGCGGGGGAGAGGGGAGAGGGGCCCGACTGCTCCCCCCTCCCGCGGGGAAACCAGTGCCGGGGGGACGGGGCGAGGAGGGGAGGGGGGAAGCGCCGCTCTCCCGGGCTCCGCGGCGGCAGTGGCCCCCGCGAAAATCAAGTCCCAGAGCTGTCTGGGGATCGGGCGCGCAGCAGCCCACCCACCCCCCGCAGCCCGGCCCGGCCCCCGGCCGTTGCCCCTCCAGGCATTTCCCGGGCCGGCCCGGGCTAATCGACGGCGGGGCCGGGAAGAGGGGACGAGCGGGCGGGGAAGCGCCGCTGCCGCCAGAGCTCGTCACAGCGGAGCGCCGGGTCGGCACGACAGCGCCGGCGAAGCGCTGCCAGCGGGAGGGGAGAGCTTCGGCCGGCAAGTCGCGGCCGGACGGGATCGGGCCCCTCGCCGGTCCCGGGGAGGCCAGCGGCCGCCCGGCCCCAGTCGCCTCTCGCTCGGGGGCACCCGTGCCCGTCCCCGCCGCACCCCCTGCAGAGCTCCGCCTTTAACGGCGGCGCCGGGGGGTCAAAGAAAAGAGGGGGCTGCGGGGGGTGCAGGGGCGGAGAGCCCCCCCGCCCTGGGCACGGCGGGACCGCGGCGCGGCGGGAGCATCCCCGGCACCGGGCAGCCCCGGCGGCGGGTGTCCGTCCGCCCCGCAAACGCCCGGGGAGGGCAGGGTGGGCAGCAGCGGCAGCGCTCGGCCCACCTCGGGGGCTCCGGGCAGCCCCTGGCAGCGGGGCCCCGGGCGGGCTCAGGGAGAGCATCGCTCCGCTCCGCACCCGGCCCCCGGCCCGGCCCCGAGGAGCGGCGCCGAGCGCGGCTTCCCCCGCCTCGGCCGGAGGACTCGGGTCTCACCGCGCCTCGCAAGGGGCAGCGGGATCCGCCGCCGGAGCCCGCGCGCGGTGCCGGCCTTGCCCGGGACAGCGAGCCGCGAACGGCCGTGGGAGCCGGGTCCCGCCACCGGCAGCCAGAGGAGCCGCGGGGGAGAGCGGGAGGCCGGGCCGGGAGGGCGCGGGCTGCGCAGGGGGAGAGAGCGCAGCGGCTGCCGCCCGCCGGGGCTCCTGCCGGCCCGCCGGGAAAGGAGCCCCGGAGCCCGGACAGCGCGCTGGGTGCGCCTGACGTCACCCCGCCGGGCTGTTCGCCCTTTTTTCCCCTCAATCTGGCCAAGCTCAGCAGCAGCTCGTACACAGGAGTTACCCTTTTCCTCCAGCTGTCGAACAGTCGAATACTGTTTTGTTGTTACCTTTGTCGTTGAACTACGAATTCCCGTGGATCAACGGCCAGAAAGTTAGAAGAATTGGTGATTCGGGACTTCAGTACCCCTGGGGAAATAAGGAAAAAGGGCGGTGGTTCAGCCCGGCTCTTCCCTGTCTGATTCGTTACTATTATTCTGTCTGGTGATGTGGATGGATGGAGAGACTCACCCCAAGCCCAAACGAGCCGGTTTATAAACACCACCGCCTGAAGGGCTCCGTTTATACTTTGTCAAAAGGACAAAACGGTGGAGACGTGCAGGGACAGCGTGATGGCGGGACCGCAGGAAAGGTCCTGTAAGAGCACGACCGGCTTGTTAATCGATTAACGTTTATTGAGTGTAAATATTTGGTAAAGTTTTTAGGAAAACTAGCGCTTCTAAATGATTAGACCAGTCAGCAGGACTTTTGAATAACGCATCCCATTAAATACATCTAAATATCTCTGTAGCGATTGCTTTATTCGCAGGGCATCCCCCGCACCTTTCTCTCCTGTTCTTTTTTTTTTTTTTCCCCTGCCGGCAGCTGGTTTCTTCTTGGCGCGTTCGCCTGAATATCAGGATCCCCAAATACGTGTTTCTTCCTGTACTTATAAACCGAACGTTTACAGAAAATACTCTTTCAACTTTGAAATTGGGAGCGGTAATCACCTGGAAATTTCGAGTCGGAAGCAAAACTATAAAACTAAGGGGAAACCGAACTGAGCGCGTATACCTTTTGCTGGTTGGAGACTTCTGGTTTGTACACAGCATTTAATTTAGAAAGATTTGATTAGAGATGTATTTTTCCCCATAAAAGCCTTTTCTTTCTGTTTCAAATTATAAACGCTTTTCTCTCTCCCCCTCAGTGCATGATTTTCAAGTTTCCTTACTTCCACCGGAAAAAAGGCGATTATTTCCCATCGCTTTCCCCCATCCATCCTCAATCTCGCTACAAAAAGAACTGATCTTATTCTCACTAATGACGCACCCGAAAGGCGCCTGCGGGGCGCGGGGTGCCGGGGAGCCCGCTCTGCTCCGTCCCCGGCCGCGCTCCCGCTCGGGGCGGGGGGGGGGGCCGAGGGGCGGCCGAGCTCAGGGGACACGCCGAGGGGGCAGGGCCGAGGGCTCGCACCCCGAGGCCCAAATCCTTTTAACGGCAACGATTGACGTGAATGAGCGAGAGGCCGGGCCTTCTCCTCGCCCGGCTCCGACCTGGCAGCTCGGCATCGCCCGCCGCCCCAATCCTCTCCCGGTCCCTGCGCCCAGCGGAGACCAGCCGGGAGCCGGGACCCCCGCAGCGCCCGGGGGACAGAGCCGTGTCCCAGCGCCCGCCCCGGCGGCAGCGCTCAGCCCCGGCCCCGCCGTCACCGCCGCGCCCCTCCCCCGGGACGGCGCGGCTCGGCAGTGACCGACTCCGGCCGGAGCGGCTGCCACCTCCCCCCAAACCGCGCTCGGCCCCTCACAGACACCCTGCTCTCTGCCCGCAAACCGCCCGCGCCAGCGCGCCCCGCGGAGGTGTGCGGAGAGCGGAGCGCTCACGGCAGCCGCTCCCGCCGGCCCCTCCCGCGGACGCGGGGCTCGGGGGGTCCCGCTGCCGCCCCCGCCTCCCGCCCCTGCTCCCCGCCGCTCCCGGGGCCGGTCCGCCCGCGGCAGAGCCGAGCCCGGCCGGCGGCTGAGGGCGCCGGGCGGGACGTACCGGGCGCCGGGCGAGTCCCCGCCGGCTGCGGCTCCGCTGGGAGCGCGGGGGCGGGCGGGGCAGGGCGGGAGGGAGGAGACCGGCAGGGCGGGGGTTGGGCTGCGGGGGCTGGAAACGCCCCCGACCAGACCGAGGCGCCGCAGGAGCGTTCCACAGCCGCGACCCCCTGTCACTGCTCCTGCCGTTCGGCACCCGAGGCCCGTGCTCAGCCTCTCCAGGAGAGGCGGGCTCCACCACTCCTTACGGGTACTTGGGCTGACAAACGCCACCGCTCCCAACGTGTCCCCCTTCCTTCTTCTTCCCCCAGCTCTTTACTGCCGAGCATGACGTCACACGGTACGGAACATTCCTTCGGTCAGCTGGGGCCCGCTGTCCCGGCTCTGTCCCCTCCCAAATTCTTCCGCACGGCCGGCCTGCTCGCTGCTGGGGCAGTGGGAGAAGCAGAAAAGACCCGGACGCTGTGCGAGCACTGCTCGGCGGGAATGAAAACTTCCCGGGATTATCGGCTCTGATTCCAGCAAAAAGCCATCGTCCTTTGGTCATCAAAGAAAAAGAAAAAAAGAAAAAGAAAAAGAAAACAAGAAGAAGAAAAAAAGAGAAAAGGAAAAAGAGAAAAAGAAAAAGAAAAAGAAAAAGAAAAAGAAAAAGAAAAAGAAAAAGAAAAAGAAAAAGAAAAAGAAAAAGAAAAAGAAAAGAAAAAGAAAAAAAAAGCACAGGACAAGCTGATTTTTTCCCCGCAAGGCTCCCAGGCGGGGGGGGGGGGGGGGGGCAGGACAGGCTGACCCAAACTCCAGCGTGGCCATTTTTCTGAGAGAAAAAAGATTATTTGAGGTGACTGGGAATTGCTGCAACTGCTATTTTTTGATCTGGAAAGTTTCAGTGGGAACAAAACCTGAATGCACAGAAGGAAAGAGCAAAGAGCAGTCAGGACAGAACATGCAGCCTGTTTCTGTGCTCACCCCCACGCACGGCCATCTGAGAAAATGACAGGCAGGACAGGCTCTGCGGGCTGCAGCCGTGACCGCTCAAGCACCCCTACGTCGGCAGCACGCCAGCCCCCCCTCCCTGGCCCTAGCTCTGCGTTTCTCCTCCCTCGCTCCAACAGCGGCACTTTTCGGGGAACGTGGTGAACCGGGTCAGGGAGCTGAACTGGCAAATACCAACTGAACACCACCGGGGTTCTGCGGCCAGGGCCGCCCCCCGCCCAAAACACAGGGCCAGCACCAGCAAGACCAACAAGAACCTGCACTGGGGCACGAGGTGACCCAGGCAACTGCAGTCCAAGGGAAAAGATGGCAACGCTCTTGAGTTGGGTTGGAGTGTTAAGGACCGGCAGCTTCAGACACTCCCGTTTCAGGCTGGCTCAGGACAACGCTGGTCTGCTCAGGACAGCAGTTTCCAAGTTGTCTTTTTGTCCACAGAAGTTGGCAAAATAATCAGTCCTGGTCAGCTCAGCTACAGTCTGTTAAGACAGAAAGCAGAAGGAGGGCAGGAAAGAAGAAGGAGGGCAGGAAAGAAGACAACAGCAGCGCAGACCACATGAGTGGGAGTAGTTGTCTCTTGTTTCAGGCGCTGTTCAGGGCTCATGAGAAGCCATGAAAACAGTCTAGTTGGTCCAGTCCCTCGGAATCTGGGCAAGGAAAGCCCTTGGTATTGCTGGAAACTGCTGGGGTCTCAAAGGAAGAGCAGTGTAAGTATCCCTCTGTCCTGCTCCCGCTCCCTCTGATGCTGGTATCGAAATAACAGAACCACACATGACTTGCATGACACATGTCCTTAATAAAGCCAGAGCCCTTCTTGTCTTACCGTCAGACCTCACGCAGAGGTCTGCTTCACAGCACGTGTCATTCAGAACACACTCGATGCAGCTTTGCCTGCCCTGGAGGAAAATCATCTCCTCTTTCTAAGATGCTCTCAACTTACTGGTTATTGTTTTAAAAAGCATTCATTCTCAGACTCAGTCAGTAGAAGAGACTCACTGGCGTGATTACCTCTGGGGCACTCATTGTTAAAAATAAACAGCTATTTTTAACCTCTGAGACTAACCATTCAGTCCATTAGTACTGCTTTTGAATGCCCTTCCTTTGCATTTCATGTCATGCAAAACAGTTTTCTGTGACCTTACGAAAATACATACACTAACTAAAAAGGTACTGGAGAATGATTGTATAATGCTTTTGTGAAGTGTGAGGAAAACCAGATCTTACCTGGGAGCCCCTTGTTCATACGTGTAAGAACTGAATGCCAAAAAGTCTCGCCATCTCACACGTTCCCTCAATCCAATCCAGTTTGTCTGACAACTGGAGATCCCCACCAACCCAGCCAACAGAATGATCCACCGTTTTCCATGTGTGAAAGGCAACGCCTCGTTATAAACCATCAGGACAGTGTTGCTCTTTCTACTAGTAACAACGTGGTTTTATGACAGCTTGTTACAAACCAGCAAACAAAATTCCCCCCCAGGAAATTCTCACATGGCTCTTTCAAAAACATGGCACACACAAATAAACACTTATGTATTCTAAAGATAGACACAGACTGTGCTACAGCAAACTGCTGTTAAGGCCTATCTCAATGACACACTTTGTACTGTTTTCCCCACTCCCCCAAAGGACTACTGAAACAGAAACTCTAGTTTCTCTTCCCCTGTTTACATGGTTTTTTAACTGAGTGGACTTTGGTGGAACAAACCCCTTCAATATTAACAATCCAAACAACTGTTAATATAACACCTTCTGTATTAACAACACCTATCTCAGCTGCACACAGATTTATAATTTCAGCACTAAACCAAGTTTCCACCTAGTTGCAAAGTATTTAACTTTAACAGAAATCATCTGTATGTCATGAATGACACTCAGATCAGTACTCAGCTTTATGAGCTGTTCACACCACACAACACCAAATCACTCCAGCGAAGAGTGAAGCCCAGTGTGATACATGTCATATAAAGGCTGTTTTTAAGCCGCTGTAGTTACTGCCTTAACATCTCGCACACTGTTTTGTTCTCCTTTGGAGCCTAGCTTTGTTGGCATGCACCGTGAAGTAAAACAGAAACCTGGCAGTTCATTAAAAGTCTTTCTGAGGAATAGTACATACAAAATAAAAACCTTCCAGAACTTCAAAGTGGTCCATCTATTCAGATACGTTGGAACTGGGACTGAGCATTTGCTTTGGTTTTGTGTACTTTAAACAGAAACATACAGAGAGATGAAATATTGAGGGTACAACTACACAACAGAGTACAGCACAACAGCAGAGTAAATAAGTTCTGTTGCTGCATACAGACTGTTCCAGTACCTGAGCTAAACTGATTATTTCTCCCTACGCTGACTTTAGCTTACACCTATTCCCATGTTAAGGATCTGGCCTTAAAAAGAACTAACAAACTGGATCAATAGATCCACCCGTAGACATCTGCCTTATTATCAAACCAACCAGACAGCACTCGGAGAGTAAATAAAGGAAAACGGTGATGAAGAACATGAAAGCCCAACGTTTTCAAAAGGGTAATTCATTAGATGCACCTAGAAAAACACAGAGGCTGCGTTAACCTGCGTGATGCCTTTCACAGTCAGAGAAATCCCTACTTTTTAAAAACTGTGACAACTCAATTTATTAACTTTGTATCAGGATTCTTTGCTAAAAAAGGTAAACATACATACGGAGAAGTCTCGAACTATTTACAAGTCAGGAAAGAACATCCCTCATCAGTTGAAAAGTATATGCTAAACTAAGTAAATCACAAAGGTCAAGTCTGAATTTGGTCAGAACAAGACTTCTAAGGACTGAACCATCTGAGTATTAAATGTAAGGTCTTAAACAGCAAAGCAATGAGTAAGTCTGACAGCTTAAAGGAAGTTCAAGTAGTTAATTTCGTAAAAGCACCACACTTGACAAGTTGTGAAATCGGGTAAGTTGTTCTCAAAACTCAGAAAGGAGTGAAAAGGAACATCATCACGTAACATGACTGAAAGGTAAGGGCTTCAGTATTTTACATCCCAGTGACACGCAACATCCAGTCTCACCCAGTGGTAGAATGCTCTGTTTGAAAAGGTGTACAAACAGAGAACAGGCAGTTACACAAGTTACATGAAATGTTCAACAAAATCTACTACAATTAAAAAAACCCCAGCCAGTCAAATACATTAACCTTTTGAAACTTTACCTCATTTCTCATCGTTCTCCAAACATTTAAGATAATTCGCCCAACAACATTGATTTCACTCACTGTATCTGACCCAAATTCATCCAGCTCAGCCGCAAATCGGTTCTCTTTTCATCTAAAGACATTAAAAGAGAACAGATTTAGGCAAGTTACAGGACAGTCAAGACCAGATCAAGCTATCCCTCTTCCAATCTGAGCTCTCTAGAAAAATAAGAATTCATAAAGACTGTCACCGATTGAACAAGATTGTGTATTTACCAGTCTTCCACATGATCTCCAAATAACACTATAACACTCCCCCAGGTTTTCCTGCTCTTGCATATCCAAGATAACGCTTCCTTCGTTTTCATTGAAATGGTGTCCATGGCAATATATTTTCCATAGCAAATATATTGGTTAAGCAATGCTCAATGTTACTTGAAAGCTACCTGCATGCACATGAGTGCACAATGTAAAAAAAAAAAAAAAAAGTTATTTCTGCCCTGAAGGATTTCTAACTCAAGGCTTTACTTGTAAAGTGAGTTCTGGATAGCCCAGACGGAAAGCAAGCTCACACTTAGGGCATGACATTTTTGAGAGGAGCTCCTCAGTGTCAACATTTCCTTGTCTTTCTCCTGCAGCTCAGGCAGAAAAGAATACTGACCTTACAAGAACATGAGTTCTTAGAAACATTTTAAGCGTTACACATTCCACTTCTGGGTGTGCATCTACCTCCTGTCACAAGAACACCGGTCCTATGAATACCAGGGCTGTGGAGATCACACCTACGTCCTGCAGGCCCACTCCAATCTTATGTCCAAAGATGTTAAGGGCTACAACCCTGGTTCCCTTCGCTAGAACTGAACCCACGTTGTGTGGGACTTCACAACTGCAGGGAAGGAAGCCCAGCTGTGAAACACACAGGGACATCGCTGTTAAGAACCGTGCAGCTCCCAGAGAAGTGACCTTTCTTCTTTGAGGAACTCTTCATCTGCACCCCAATTCCAGCACCTTGAACAACGGCTTCTGTCACAAAGGCGGGTACTATGGAGAGCTTTGCTGATGGAACTAAACACATCAACTGCAGTGCAGACACAGCTGTCCTGCAAGGCACGAGCTGCGACTCAGCCTTTGAGGACAAAAGCAGAGACACATTAGTTACCTGTCCCAAACGGAAGAGATTGCTCAGCCGTACTTCTACAGCAGAGCAGTAAACCCTGGTGATCATTGGAGGGCTAAGAAACTTTTGACTGCAACACTTACCATTTCTCTTACCAAAGAAAAGGCAAATCTTGAAGTGTGAGGGGTCACAAGTTTTTCCGAACAGCCTTCAATACCTCTGAAGACTGTACCAGAGACACTACTGTTGCAACCAGTGCATCATCTCCATTTGAGCCATCAGGAGAAGGTAATAACAAGGTTCATGCAGTCAGTTATTCCTGAAGAACAAACTGGAGACCTTTGTGCTGGAAAAATTTGTGACCTTTGATGGCCAATTCATATTTAAACTGCCATGTGTTCCTGGTTTTTATGTTAAACATTTAAAGATTCACCAAAGTCCAGTTGACAACAACTTTCAACTGAAGATGCAAATCTGTTCTTAGGGTTTTCTGTCCTTGGGAGATGTCTACAAGTCAGACCTTTTCTGAACAGGTCACAGGTATCAAAAGCACCAAAAAATTCTGAAGGCATCAAAAGAGTGCATAGATGTTCACTGACGCAGAGACATCTTTAGCTGCATCAGGTTGCTCAGAGCCCCGTCCAGCCTGACCTTGAATGTCTCCAGGGATGGGGCTTCTGCCACCTCTCTGGGCAGCCGGTGCCAGTGTTTCACCACCCGCAATGTAAAAAATTTCTTCCTTCTATCTAGCCTAAATCTGCCCTCTCTTAGTTTAAAACCATTATTCCTTGTCCTATTGTTAGAGACCCTGCTAGAAAAATTTCCCCCATCTTTCTTACAAGCCCCCTTTAGGTACTGAAAGGCTGCAATAAAGTCTCCCCGGAGCCTTCTCTCCTCCAGGCTGAACAAGCCCAACTTTCTCAGCCTGTCCTCAGAGGGGAGGTGCTCCATCCCTCTGGTCATTTTTGTGGCAGAGCAGAGGGGATGAACAATAATGTCAACAGGGCCTTGGCAGCAGGCTCTGTCCTGGGAATGGTGATGGAAGCGGGGCTCAGGCTGGCTGTGGGCTGACAGTCACACCCCATTTTTTGACTAAGAGGTATTTATCCACCCGCAGATGTTCTTCTCCCCAGCTCTACCATTGGCACCGCTGCGACCTCTCTGACACCGTGGCTGGAATGCTGTGAGGGGTTTTGAGGCAGTAATCCGCTGGGGTTTTGGAGAAGTGCAGAGAATTGAAAGAGCTGTAATAGGGGCTCTTTCTTGTGCTCCCTGCCGGCAGGCACCTTCATTGCTGGCAGTAAAAAGGGTTTTTAACGAGCGTGCCCTTCTGCTGCCTTCTCTCGGCACCCGTGCACGAACTAGAAGAGAAGAAAATGCAGCAAATCCATTTCGGTAACGGTACCGAGGAACAGGAGACATCTTGAGGTACCATTGATGAGTGCAAAACTAGGGACTATAACAGCAACTGGTCACCTGAAAATGTGAAAAATAGTGTGGAAAAAGAGAAAGTAAGGATCGGTAACTGCCATTGGCCTTTCTCACTGCAAGGAAGGGAAAACAGTCTGGGAAAATAAAAATTGGTCTGAGAGAACAAAATACCATCATGTGCCCCGGTGAACCACAGGAATTACCAGCATCGCTTGACTGCTCAAAGCAGTGGTGTCGTACACCTTCTGGGGTCTCTATGGTAGAAAAATGACTTAATTTTCACCCAGCATTGTGGGTAAGTCATGAGACTCTGTCTGTTGCTTTCTTGGCCCCCCTCTGAGCCTACTGCTGGGAGTGGTTCAGTTTGTCCCCTCACCTCTGGGACAGCTGGTTCCCCTTCAGGGATCTCTCCCATGCAGTGTGTACCACATGTAGACCTAGAAGGAACCTATCCCAAGTGTATCCTGTCCTAGCGCTGGTACATTTGCTTTCTTAGAGAGAAGTTTGCATTGACTGTAGTACTATCCAGACACTTGGTGTTCCTGTTATCTGTTGTTGCCAATGGTGATTGTTACAGCAATTGATTGTTGATAATTACTTGTAATAGCTTGGCAGAGAGATTTGTACACACACACTTGCTTCTTTAATACCGGGCACACTTGCTAGTGGGGAATTTGTGGCATTGGTAGCAGTATCTATTACAGCACAGAGCCTGGATTTGGTACTCGGGATATCAGGTCTCTAAAACAGAGGACACAATACCCCAATACAAGCCTGAGTGGAGTCTCAGCAGCATCCCAGATGAAGGAGCTTTCTGCAAAAGAGGTAAAATTTTCAGGAAGCTTCCTCGAGTCATCGGTGGCTGATACGTGAGATTTCAGGTACCAAAAACAGGGATCAAAAAAGTCCAGGAGATATCTGGGAGGAGCCTAGTGATCTTTGCAGATGAGAGAGTTTTCTTCCAAAGAGGAAAAAACCTCTTGGGTAGCTTCCTTAGAGAAGTCTGGGACTGGCACCCAGGACCTCGGGTCCCTAAATCTAAGGTCAAAAGACCTGGGAACATGCCTCGGAGGAGTCTTGTGTGCATCACGAAGGAGAGAACTTTGTGCAAAAGAGGTAAAATATTTTAGGTAGCCTACTTGGAGGAGACTGGGACTCCTACCTGGGATCGCAGGTGCTAAAACGTAGGTGAAAAGACTCTGGGAGATACCTGGGAGGAGTCTTGGGTGGATCCTGGAGGAGAGCTCTGTCTCCAAAGGGAGAAATGATCTCGGGTAGGTTCCTTGGAGGAGTCTGGGGCTGGTACCTGGGATCTCAGCTCCCTAAACAGAAGGCAAAGAACCCTGCTGGACATGTGGGAGGGGCTCGACTGTGTTCTGGAGGAGGGCCTTTCCTTACCCAAGATGATTTTCTCTTTGCATGTCTCTTGCAGGAGTCTGGGACTGCTCCCCGGGACCTCAGGTCTCTAAAGGTGAGTGGAAGAGTAGAGTAAAGGTGTCTGTGATGTCATAGAGGTTAAAAATATTGTGTGGCAGTCGCTGGAACCGGCTTACAGTGGTGGAAGGCTACAGTAAAGGAGCCTGTCACGTCACAGAGGTTGAAAAAATGGTGTGACAGTCACTGGATGCAGGATTATGTTGTGGAAAGGTTGCTGTGAAGTTGCCTGTGATGTCACAGAGGTTAAAGATATGGTGTGGCAGTCACTGGAAGCTGACTTAGTGTGGTGGAAGGCTACAGTAGAGGTGCCTCTGATGTCACATATCTTGAAAATATGGTGAGGCAGGCGCTGGAATCAGGCTTACGTTCCAGGAAGGCTGCTGTGAAGTTGCCTGTGGTGTTACGGAGTTTGACAATATCAGGGGGCAGGCGCGGGATGCAGGCTTCCGTTGCTGGAAGGTTACTGTGAAGTTGCCTGTGATGTCACAGAGTTTCAAAATATGGGGTGGCAAATGCTGAACGCAGGCTTACAGTGGTGGAAGGCTGCTGGGAAGTTGCCTGTGATGTCACAGAAGTTGAAAATATGGGGTGGCAGTCGCTTAGTGTGGTGGAAGGTTACAGTAGAGGTGCCTCTGATGTCACAGATCTTGAAAATATGATGTGGCAGGTGTTGGAAGCAGGCTTACGTTATTCGAAAGTTGCTGTAAAGGTGCCTGTGATGTCACAGACGATGGCAACATGGTGTGGCAGGCTCTAGACGCAGACTCAAGTTGTTGGAAGGCTGCTGTGAAGTTGCCTGTGTTGTCCAAGAGGTTCATAAGATGGTGTGGCTGTCGCTGGACGCAGGGTGACGGCGGTGGAAGAGTAGAGTAAAGGTGTCTGTCATGTCACAGAGGTTAAAAATATTGTGTGGCAGGCTCTGGAAGCAGGGTTATGTTGTTGGAAAGTTGCTGTAAAGGTGCCTGTGATGTCACAGAGGTTGAAAATATGGTGTGGCAGTCGCTGGAAGCAGGCTTACAGTAGTGGAAGTGAAGCTGAGAAACTCAGTAACAACTCAGTGTTATGAAGCAGGGATTCTTTATTGCGGCGCCGGGCAGCACCGGGGATGGCCAGCACTCCTGCTGTGGCCTGACCAGTGCTGCTGTCACTTTAAAGGACAAAGAAATTCAGCAGAAAATAAACCCCCTTGTGTTCCAGCTTGTCCTCGGATATCAGAGGGGCTGGGGGCGCTGGACTTAGATGCTGAGTGATGTCCAGTTGGGCTCTGTGAGTCCAGACAAGAATGTGACATTTACCTGTCGGACTCCACTCAGGGACTTTGACTGACGCCGTTTTGCAGAGTTGCAAATAGAGGTATTTTATTAAGGCGACAGACACACAAGTTGGTTGGATTGCTGGTGATAAACTCACTGTCTGCAAAGCACGTGCAAGTTTCAGGTAAGAGTAACACAGCCTGGCTATAAAACACACTAAGTTATAAAAGCAACTCGACAGAGATTTCTAAGTTTGCTGGGGAGCATGTGGTGCAAGCGAGTGTTTGAGTCTTACCCAAAGGCGTCCCTGTGGGGGGAAAGAGAGGCTCAGCCTGTCGACTGATCCCAGAAGTTTTAAGAGTCTGTGACTTGTCAGCGATGACATCTTCCCTAACATCCTCCTCTCCTAAGCTATTTTTATACTATTTTTTACTTTTGAGGTGGAGCTTGAGTGACTCCAGTTGTGCAGACCCTCATTATGATTGGTGTCCAACTCTCTCGCTTCACTTTTAGAGGTACGGGCTAGAGACATTCAGGGCACAAGTTCAGCGAGGGGTGGCCGCACCTTGAAGGCGGGTAGCTTTTGGGATGGAGGCAGGTTCTGGGATTATAGTGAGTTTATGATGGGCAAAGTCCACCCAAAGGACAGTATTCTCTCAAGGAATGACAGCGTCGGCCCCGGGTAGCAAATACGCAGCTTATCGGTTCCGCAGCACCATCCAGTTCCCATCCCAGGGCGGTACCGCAGAGCCTGGCCGCCCCCACCCTCTGTGCCGTGCCGTTTGTCTCTCAGAGTCAGCACATCAAGCTCCCCTGATGTTGCCAACAGCCAAGGTTGCCTGGGGAGCTCCTGGGGAATGGATTCCTTGTGTACCCGCTGCACTCTGCTTTTGTGCCCTTCCTTAGCGGGGGAACACTGCTGCACCGTTAATCCAAGTCGCCTCTAGCTCTGCTTCCACAGCTGCGCAGAGGGGAAGGATCACTGCCCTCAGCCTGCCAGCAGCACTCCTCCCAAGGCAGCCCTGGGTGCTGTTGGCCGCCTTTGCAGCAAGGGCACGTTGCTGCCTCGTGTTCAACTTGGTGTCCCCCAGGTCCTTTTCTGCAAAGCCACTTTCCAGCCAGGCAGCCCCCAGCATATACTGGTGCCTGGGGTTGTTCCTCTCCAGGGGCAGTTGGGGACTATCCAATCAGCTGTGCTTAGTGGAAAGATCCACTTTCCTGCAAGTGCCTTGAGGAGATAGTGCTGGGTACCAGGACCGTCGTGTAAGATGAATGCAGCCAGTTTTCTTGTGGTCCTGTTCTGAGCAATGTTTAATCTGTACTGTAAAGGTATCCCGCGTTTCCTGAGCACTCAAATCTGATAGGCAGGTTTCCTCCGGCTACTCCTGAAAGGTCGGTGAAAAAGTATTCCCTGTTTAAGCCTTCCTTGGACACTGAGCTGCCTGTGATTTCTTTAGGAGTGCTGCTTCACATGCTGATGGTGAAGCGAGAAGGAATATGGGTTCTTCTCCTAAGTTTGCAGGATTTGGAAACGAGATTGGACAAGCGAGTGCCTTGGGATTGGTAGGAGGGAGATTCCAGGTGATAGGTTTGATTTTAGTTCAGTATCCAGCGCCCATGATATAAGTAGAGTTGCCTTCCTCATAGTGGAATGGGAATATTTAAAACCCTTTTTCTCCCCTGGGGGGAAACTTCACTTCCAGGGCCCTAAGGGCGAGAACAGCCTTAATGACCCTGCTCAGCCTCTCCTGGGGTCTCCCCCCAGCCTGCCCCCAGCCCAGGAGCTCCACTGAAGCTCAGCTTGAGGCTATAACCTTCTCCCTGAGCAGTGCTGTGGGAGTGTGGGTCTTCATTGCTCCCAGCCCCAGCATGCTGGCTGTCGGTCTGTCTGTCTTGTCCTTGTAGGCCTGCCTGGCCCCTGCGGGACTGTGTCTGACCTTGGCTGTGCTGGCTGGCCGTGATCCTGACTTACCTTCCTGGCTTGGTATGGGCCCTGCCTTGTCCCCGTGGCTTTGCCTGGTGATCTGGACTTGTAGCCACCTCTGGGGCTGCCCTGCTGCCTTACTGGGGTGCTGAGGTAGGTCCTGCTGGCCCGGAGATCCCCATCCCATCAGGAGCAGCCTGCTCTTGCTGTGCCTGGACTGGGAAGCAACCTTTCCTTCTGCTTCTAGAGCTGGCTCAAAGCAGGTTAGATCACAGCCCCGGCGTGCCAATATGACGGCAGGAAGGTTTTGGTTTGGTGTGGGCTTTTTTGTGGGGGAAGAGGGTGTTTCACTGTTTGTTGTTCTTTTTGGAAATCAGGATCTCTAGTTGAGCCCAAAGACCTATAGCTGGATTATGAAACCTATTGGAAGTATTGGCGTCCCCTTACTTGGGTAGGTTAGAAATACTGTTTGAGGGAAGTCTGTTATTTTAGGTGTAGCGTTTACCTTTTTTGTTTAGGTTTTATCTGTCGATTTTATGGCATTTCCCATTTAGATTATTTTTCTGAATCTGTTCCCGAGCCGAAGGTAGGTCACAGAGGTACAGAAAGGAGCAGCAGGATTTTATGCCACTTTACAGTGAGATTTTAGGTCTAGATTTTAGATTTCAATTTTCGGTTTAGATTTTGTCCTATTTTCCATTTAGATTTTACGTCATTTTAGGTTTTGTTTTTATGTTTACATTTTATGTCATTTTACAGTTTGATTTTCCCTCTAGATATGATGATTGTATTTTACTTCCGAGATTTTAGGTTATATTTTAGGATTAGATTTTACATTTAGATTTCAAGTTTAACTTTTGAAGTCTAGATTTTACATCTAGATTTAACAATTAGATTTTACGCAATTTTATGTTTAGATTTTATGTCTGGATTTTAGGCTGAGATTTCAGATTTAGATTCTATATAATTTCATGTTTAGAATTTACGTAGTTTTAGGGATATATTGGTTTAGACGTGGTGAGGAGCGACACAGGAACGGCAGGAACACCGCTGGGTTTGGTGACTGTGTCCGTGTCCTGCAGCAGAAACGTTTGAGGCTTCGGCCCGATTCAGCCGTTGCTGTGGAGAAGTTTGAGCTCACTGCACCCAGCCTTTTTGTATGGGCTAAGTGTAGTATTCTGGGGTTTTCTAGGTATTTTGATTTTAACATTCTGGGCCTAATTTTCCTCGAAACTCGATTTTCAGCTAGGGTGTTACTCTTGTTGCTAGATGCCGGCATTGGGCTGCCTGAGGAAAAATAGTGTGTAAGATCTATAACCAAAGGGTTTCTGTATTTTCTATATATTTCTATATTTTTGGAGTACTTGCCAGCTGACGAGTTTCTCCCTTGGACTTAACCTATAGAGGGTGATCTGTCAGACAGCCTCTCCTAGCGGTTGCATGATTCCTACTTGTAATCAGGTTCTTAATTTGCAGCCTGAATTTTGGATGGGTTGTGTGCTGAACTTCCCAGTAGCTCATTTGTTTGCTGCTACATTTCCCCAAGGTAAAGATTTCAAAAGGCAGAAAAGTTAAGGATATTTGCTACTGTGCCGTGAGCTGTTGCTATTTGAAAGCCAGTTTGAGTATCGGTGGCATTCAAGAAATTGCCAAGGTTTCAAGGGTAAATCTGAGTATCTGTGTGCTGAGCAGAAAAGTACAAGGCATGTTTTCAGTGGCCAGGTAGATTTCTTCACGCAGGTTTCTCGAGATGATGCTGCAGCATGGCTGATGTATTTGTTAGTTCCAGCAACTGCCCTGTTAATGCAGAGATTGATGGCAGTTCTGTGATCAAAGCTGGGATCAGCGTCCCTGGTTACGTGCTCTTACTTGCTTTTTCTAACTCTACAGCAGGGCAGAAGAATCACTCTGCTGCCTCTACTGAGGGCAGAAGAATCACAAAGCTAGACCAGATTTTGCTCAGTGGCAATAACACGGCAGTGGTAAGTCGTTGTTGTTAAAGGCCGCGAGCATTTATCTTCTGTACCTGTAAATCCATCGGCCGTTGAGTTCAGCTACTTCAAGCTGAGCTTTCCGGCAGTTCTGTTACAGAAGCTGTTTTCAAGTAGCTTTGGGGGCGTGTGTGTGTGTCAGTGATGCTGGGAAGGGGATCTTACTGCCTCACTTGGTACATGTTACAGCGAACATGAAAGGAGCGTGGCCCTTATCTTATTTTGGGGAATGTTTTTCTGGTCTTCAGGTGCATGAGGGAATCCCTGGCTTTGCTGCCCACTCTGTGGGCTGAGTCGTACGGTGGCTTTTAAGTGGTGAGCAGATGTTTGCCTGCAGGAGCGCGCAGGGTGGGATCCAGCTGCGTTTCATCCACCGCCTTACGGATCAACGCGTTGGCAGCCGTTCGGATGCTTACAAGCTCGCCAAGTCATCTGGCGATGATGATGATGCCACGTGATGCCCAGAGAGATGTACCTTCGTGTGCTCTGAAAGGAAACCTGGAGGTCTGCTGGGTCACAGCAAATTGGAAGCGCTGTGATTCTTAGTTTATCCTGTGCCGATGCATGTAGATGGGTACTGAAATGGGAATGAAGTCTTGGAATTCTGCAATTGCGGAATTCTGCAGTTTCCTAAATACTGCAAAAGTGGAGCCAGGGTTGTTTTTTGCTTGTCTGCAGAGATGGCTACAAAATCTGGACTTCTTGCCTGAGGGCATGCCTGATTTGGAGGGAGGAGAAGAGGAAGACTGACTTGAGTCTGAGTCAGCTCTGTGTGAGTAAGGAATAATCTCCATTTTGCTGTCTTCCCTGCCTTGCACCTGCTCCCAGTGTGACTGAGCAAGTGCCATCCTGACTTAATTTCAAAGCCTTTCTCCACTTTGGTTACCGTTCTGCAGCCTTAAAGGATAGCGCATGTTCTGCCTTCTTGGGGGGGGGTAAAATTACGACGACGCAGTTGAGCTGGTGCTCTGCTGCCCCTGGAGCAGAAGCTTGTGATTCTTGGAGTGCGAATTTTCAGCCAGACACAGGTCTGTTCCCGTGTTAGGGCTTGTGTCTCTTCTGGGGACGCATCTTCCCGCGCCAGGAAGGCTCTGCTTTAGGCTGTTCCTTACTTCGGTCCCAACAGCAGCAAAGCTCTTTACCTTCAGGATTGCTCAGCTCCAAAATCACTTTCAGCAACACAAATCAGAGAGGCTGCAAGTGGAAACAGAGTTTTGTCTTTAGATCTTATTTCATTTTATTTTGTGTTTATTTTTGTGAATCTGTTGCCGAGCCGATGCTCCCGAGCACTGACACAACGCCCGTGTGTCACCAGGAGCAGGCTGATGAGCTCTTCAGTTCAGCTGGAAAAAACATCTCTTGCAGCCTGGCGAGGGGCGGTCACAGCGGTCCGGAAAGGAGCAGCGGGAGGTTATGTCATTTCACATTTGGGTTTCACGTTTGGGTTATGTTTAGAGTTGAGGTTTGGATTTTAACTTCCTATCTCAGGGTGAGCTTTTCGGTTCATCTTCTAGCCCACATTGAGGGTTCGGGTTTGCATCTGAGCCGCCTGTTTCAGGGTGAGCTTTTTGGTTCGGGCTTTTAGCTCACGTTTAGACTTTGGGTTTCTATCTGACCTGCCTATTTCAGACAGGGCACTGTCGCTATAGTGACTTGAGTCTCTACTTCCTCTCCAAAACCACAAGGTACAAAGTTTGAGACAAACACAAATTTCAGTAGTCCTAATTCTTACACCTAGGCAACGATTCCTATTTGTGTAACTCAGTTCTGTCTAACCTGAAATTCCCTGTGTCATTTATTACCTTTCATTGCTTGGTCTTAAACTGCTGCACTTGTGTGCATGGCTGTAGATCTGCTCTCTGTAGCTGGCTCATTCAGAAAAGAGGAGAAATGAAGGCCATGGATGGCATAGGGAGGAATTCTTGCTCTTGTCGGGGTTTAATCCCACCCAGCCGGCCACAAAGCACCACGCAGCCCCTGGCTCACTCCTGTGACCAGTGGGGTTGCCAGGGCTTGATTTTAGGGCCAGTGCTCTGCAACACTTTTATGAATGGTCAGGACACAGAAGTTGAAATGTACTTTAAGTAAGTTTGCTGATGCTACTAAACTAGGAGGAGGAGCTGTGGACTCCCTCAGGGAGGCCTTAGGGAGCTCTGGGTAGACTAGAGAGCTGGGAAATCAGCAGCTGTTTGAAACCAGTAGGAGGTCCAGGCTCCGCTCAAGCTATCTGTGTCCTAGCAAAGGGCTACTGGTGCAGACCTGGGCTCTGCTCTTTGCCTTAGATATGCTGCAGCTGTTCTCAGCCAGGGAGGGTGGCAGGGGAAGGACTGAACAGTCCTCAAGCCACCCCAAGGACTGCATTCACCGCTTCTGCCAACGGTCCCTGCGGGCTGCGTTCGGAGAACTCATCCCTTAACCAAAAATCCCCAGTGCTGGGGGACTGCCCCGACGGGGGCCTCACCCTGCACCGGCAACAAGCCAGACCCAGAAAGGCTTTGGATTGCTTTGGAGTTCTTTTGCTGTGGCAGTGAGGCAAAGGCGGGCTCCAGAGCCAAGTGTGGTGGGACCTGAGGAAAGGCGCAATTGTCTTGAGACTTTGAGGCCTTTGCACAGAGCTCGGCCCCGCTGGTGGGGACACTGCTCATGCTCAAGACAAAGGCCTGGCAGCCCTTGTGGTTGTGCTTGTCCATCCCCCCTCACCGCGGCCCCTCAAGGTCCGTCCCTGTCCCAGGTGCTGCATGCTGCTTTCTGCGTTGGGCTGTGTCTGTCCTGGCTCCCGCACCAAAGGGCTCCTTCCCCTGGGGAAGGGAAGGGGATAGGGGAGTCACCCCCAGCCATTGCCTGCCCCTGACCTGCTGCCTTTCAGGCTGGCGGCCTCTGCTTTGCGGCCAAGCAGGGCTTTTGCACCCCTTGGGTGCCCTTTCCCAGTGCTCCCTGCGCTCCCTCCCTCTCCCACACAGGCACGGAGCCGTTCTGGAGAAATGGCATTTAATGGACCACAGAGCAGAAGTGTCATGAAATCTCCTCTAATATAACAGCATGCCACTACCACCATAACCTGCCTGCCCCCTCCCCGGCCACCTCAGCCCTGCTGTGGCTCTAATTGTCCCTTCTCAGACGATGTCTGGCCACCAGAATCTTGTGATTTCTGCGTGAGTTTGACGAGGGGCTCTTCCGTGGCAAGGGCCTCTTCCGTGGCAAGGGCCTCTTCCGTGGCAAGGGTCTCCTGCGTCGCTTCTTCGCCTGCTTTTTTAGCTTGCCAGGCTGGGACATTCCAGGCTGCAGGTCCGTCCCCACGTTGCAGCATGGCTCCAAGGGCTCCCTGGTGATGGTGGTGGGCTCAGCAGAGTGGCTGAGGAGGACATCGCTGCTTGGGGGGACGTTGCTGCCAGCAGGAGCCCCCGCTGGGGTGGCCGTGTTGGAGATCCCGAGGCTTTCAAACAACCTCACCATGTCCTCGTAGTCAGCGTCACATGGTGTCAGCACTGGGGGGGCGGCCAGGGGTGCCCACCCTGCCGGGGGTGCCCAGGATGCTGGGAAGGGCTGCTCCTGCCTGGGCAGTTGGCACAGGTTGGCTGAGCCTGAAAGAGAGACAGGAGCCATGGCTGGCTGTCACCACTGCTCTTGTCCCCAAGAGCATCCCCAGGCTGACCACCCTGCTCCTTAAAAGACACTCCCTTTGGAAGAGCCAGATGACACCTCTCAGGAGTCATGAGCTGTCTTAACTCCTTGCTGAGGTTCCCCACCTTTGCTGCCTTTATGGAGCTGGGCCAGAGCCCCTTCAACCTCAAAAATGGCCCTTCAGTTAAACACCAGGAACTCTATGAGTTTCCCATGTCAACCCTTTTCTCCCTTGCTCTGGTCATCCTGAACAAAGATGCAGAAAGACTCGCAAAACCCTGCTATCTCTGTGTCCGGCCTGCCCAACTACAGGTATTACGCTAGAGATCTCCCATGCCACAGTCTGCTTGTGCTAGCCAGCTGCATCATTCGCAGCAATGCCAAAGCAGCTCCTCCTGGGGAACGAAAACCAAAACGAGACACTACCCATGAGCAGAAATGCGTCTTTTCCAACTGGCAGTGGTCCAAAAAGCAGCAACCTGCCTAGCTACAATGGGAAAGGAATACAGTTTCCTTTGAGCACACCTACGGAGCAGGACTGCCCAGTCTCTTTGACAACTATTCTGTTGGTTACATTGCTCCATTTGCATTTGAAAGAGTAAAAAGTTGTACAAACCTCTCCCAATGTGGTCAGAAGAACGGCCCCTCTCACAGTGGCTCTTCAAGACCGAGTCCACAAGCTCGGCCGAGACCTGCTGAGCAAAGGCCCACACTGCTGTCTTCTTGGAGCTCTCCTCCTGTGCCTGCCCTGGTTGTGCCTGCCGGCCCTCACAAGGTTCCTGCCAAGAAAATGCCACCTGTAAAACATTCTGGCTTTAGCTGCCACTTCTCTGACCTGGAAGAATGGCTCCGCAGACAACATAAGGATCGAGGACATCAGGACATGAAGCATCTGGTCCCTCCAGCCTGTATATCTGTCAAAAGCACTCCTAGGAGAAAGTGCTGGAAAGCAGGCTCGCATTCAGCGTGTGCAGTAGCTAAACCCCCATGGGCTAGAGGGGAGCTTCTTCCTCAACATACCTGCTTTCTTTTTGGTAAGTCTGAAAAGCAAGCGTCTTGTGACTGGCCCAGCTCAGCCTTCCCTGCTGCCTTAGCATGCCCTGATCTCCAGACACGTGGCTTTATTGGGGTTGCAAATAGAGATGGCAGGTAGCCTTGGGGCAAGCGGAAGGTGGTCTGGGATTTTCTGCATTATCCAGCATTCCTATTTTCTACCCTGCTTGTTAGAGCAAACGGCATATCCTGTTACAGCCTTAGGAGGCAGGATTGAAAAACACAAATGTAGGAGGCTGAATGGCAAGGAATAACACAGGCTTGCCTTTTCTGCTTCCTCCTGATTGGGAATTACTCCTATCATCCACTGACTACTTGGAAATCACAGGTGCATGTGCGCTCCTGCTTAGGCTATAAGGTAGGAGGATGCTTGTTTGAATTTCAGAGCCGTGCGAGTATTCGTGGAGGGCGTTATCGTCACGACCATGGCTAAGCTAACTAACTGCTTGACCTACAACTGCACGAGGTACAGAAGACAATGGCTCTCCAGCTTGTCCTCTTGAGCAGGCATCTAACAAGGCACAGTCACCGGAGCACGACTGCTTCCAAGAAAGCAGTCTTCTGCCTTGCTTTTGCCTCAGAAATTGGCTGCAGATACAGGTTGTTTTGCTGTGGGGTTTGTGAGCCCAGCTTTGCCTCATACCTCTCCTTCTTCAGCTTGCCCAGCCGTGGCTCCTTCTCCTCCTGCCAGGCCGGAGAGCAAAGAGGGTGGTTGCTCGAGAGGCACGTCTGCCTGACGTACCATCTCCACCTTTATGCCACGGTCCCCAGGCTCATCTGAACACAGCTCTGGAAAGCAAAGGCATAAGGGACGACACGTGTTGGGCTTGGTTGAGCTTTAAAAGTCATGACCCTGCCCAATGATTCAGCAGGACAAACTACATGCCAAGAACGTGCCGCAGAAGGGCTCCTGTGAAGTAAACCAGCCAAAACCTACACCCCAGCTGAAGAGGGACATTGTTTGGATCTGTCAGCCCTCTGATGCAGTGTGCTCCACACTGCTGCTGCCCTCCTCAGGAGGGACTCGTGGCAGCTGTTGTCACTGTGGCTGAAATGCTATGCCAATGGAGAAAGGCCTCAGTGCAGCTGCCTCAGAGGGGCCCCAGCAGCGGCACTGTTCACAAAGCTCAGGCCATGTCTCATGAGCAGCTGCAAAGAGCAGGGAAAGCAGCCCTGGCTTGTGTGCCAGGATGTGCTCCGAAACCTGAAGAAAGGTCAATTAATCTCTGCAAAGGGTCACCCTAGTTTGCCCTGTTTGTTAACATTAAAGCCGCGACTCCCAGGATGGGATAAGGGCAACAGAGAAACACAACCCGAGGCGATGCTCCCAACTGCACCATCAACTGCCTGTTTGAGGTGCATCTGGATCTACGGGCTTTGAGTTGGAGATGAAGTGAAAACCATCACAGCATTCTACCTGTCTGCACATCGTCGTGCTCTCTGCCGTCCTTGGGCTCCAGTGCTTTTGACTCCAGCTGCACCTGTGCTGGCTGCGTGGCCAGGTCTGTCCCGTGGACTTCTCTGTGCCTTTGAGTCTGAGGACACTGATGTAGGCTCACCTGCACAGGTGGGAGGAAAAAAAAAATCCTTCCCAGGTTCCTTTCCGTATCTCAGTGGTACTCCTCCCCAAAGGTCAATGATGATGGTCGCCCTTAACCCCACGGACTTGCAGTTTGGGGCCCTGACCCTGAGGAGGGAGTCATGGGCTCTGTGCTCCACAGGGCTGTTCGCTCCAAAGGCTTGCGCTTCCCCCTTTGGGGTGACACTGGACACTGACCTCGGGATCTGCCCCACAGGGGACCGCCCCAGCACCCTTCTCGGCTGCTCTGTGATCCAGAAAAGCCATAGCCAGGCACAAGTTGTCTGCATGGTGCACAGGGGACACAGGCTGCCCGTCTGTGCTCTCCACCCCTGCACTGGCGATTTCTGCCCAAACGCCGCCAGGGAGAAAGCGGCCTGAGTCATGATGGCTTCCCACCCCAGAAAAGCTTAGTCTCCTAAGGCCTCTCCCACCCATACACACCGCTAAGGTTGAAGAAATGGAGCCACTGCTTACTTTTGCCTGGCACTGAACCAAAGTCTTGATGGTCTTGGCAGTTAACGTCACCGGCTGGAGAAGAGAAGAAAGGCTAAGTGAGAGAAACTTCTCTGATTGCCTGTGCTAGAAAACAGAGTCCCTCTCCTGACCCGTCTGGAACAACCAGGACACTTACAGATCTATAGAAGCCCAAGACCATCACGAGGAGATTCATCGAGGGCACTGTGGTCATTCGCATCTCCTGGGCTCCGCTCCTTTGCCTGCACACAGGGAATGGACAAAGGAAGAGCTCTGTGTCACTGAACCTGGCTTTGCTCTCTCCCCTGCCAGCTCGTCCCACACCATTTGCGTCAAACTGGCCGAAGAAGTAGTGCGGGCACAGAAGGAGCAAGCGGTGACAGCCGGCTCGTCTTGGCCTTACTTTACCAACGCAAGGCTGAGAACCCGGCTAGCACTGCCCCGCAGCTGCCCCAGCAGCACGTGTACCTCTCCCCCAGCTCTCGAGCTGCCTTTCACCTGCAGCCACGGCATCCCACCCACTGCCACGCTGGCGCCAGAGGTTTGCTTCTCCAGCGGGGCTTACCTGAGGATGGCATCCAGCCAGAGCTCTTTCACCTCTTGCGAGCTGCAGAAGAGAGAACAAGTGTCACGCCCTGCTGCCACCAACTGGGTGCAATGCTGTGTGCCGCACAGGGGAAAGCCCCGACCTCTGGGATCAGCTTTGCCTCTCAAGGGGTGATGTGTTCTTCTAGCAGAAGCAGAAGACATCAGGCTGATGCCTCTGCTTCCCCCCACTCCCCAAGGGCCCCTTTCCCTGCCTGCAGCTGTGCCTCAGTCCCAGCAGCTGGAGTACATGAACAGCAGGGCTGTCCTCCCCACATCATCTGGGAAGGGGGCTGGAGCTGAGCCCTGGGACCTTGTGCCACTCTGACACCAGGAAGACCTAGCCAAAAAAGCTGCTCCTCCCTTCTTCTTGGGCCTTCCCAAAAAGAGGCTCCCACTGTGCCCGGGAGCTTAGGGACTGACAGAGGGAGCAGGGGCAGTAGGATCAAGCGTCTTTCTGCTCTCTTTGTACAGAAGAAGAACATCAAAGCCAAGAAGGGTCTGCTCGCCACCGAGCCTCGTCTCTCCAGGAGTCCCTTTCGATCCTGCAGCTCTACAGCCTTTGGGATGCCCCTGGGCTGAGAAGCACCATTGCAGACACAGGTGTTCTCCAGAGTGGGGAACGACAGCCCAGCTCTGCCAGAACTGCACCTGGGCTTTCCTGGGACGGAAGGGGATCGGTCGACTCTGTCTGCACACACACACGCCCTGCACCCAGCTCATGCTTGGCCTCAGCCCTTTGACAGTGCATGCCTCGGGCACAGCCTGTTTCCAGAAAGGAGTGGGTCAGATCCGAAAACAACCTATTCATGCTGCAAAAGCAGAGCGGTGCCCCTGCTTTCCCTCCCCACCCCCACCCCCTGACGTGAGCCTGAGGAGCCAGCTGGGGTCTGAAGGTGAGCACTGGGTCAGGCAGCCCAGCGCCTGTGCCACACGTCACCACAACTCACCCGAAAGTGACCACGTGGAAGCTGCTGGGCCAGACGAGGACGAGGGTACTGCTGCAGTCCAGGCCCAATGCTGCATCTTCTTCTGCACACCCGCATGCCGCCTTCTTGCTGCACAGCACCCACAGCTCGCTGAGATGCACCCTGTGCTTCAGCCAGAAGATGCTGCCACATCTGCAGCCAGGAAGAGCAGAGGTTGATGGTGAGGTTGCCTTCTGGGGGCACAACTATGGCAGTCCCCCCTTGGGAGAGCCACTGCGCCCAGGCCGAGCCCTGGGAAGGGCGGCCCAGAGCAGCAGGTCGCACAAATCGGTGACATCCCTGCTGCCGGGGAGACATCCTGACTCTTACAGCGCTGGTTTCTGACCCTACCGAGGAAGCCTCCCTGGGACTTTCTCGGCCATCGGACCGAAGGCAAGCCTGGGAGGGCTTTGCCAGATGTCTCTCAAGGGCTGGTGTTGGAGGCAGGAGTTGGGAAGAGTGAGCACCGGCCTCTTCTCTTCTTACCTGAGCTTGGCAATAGCAAGGGAGTCTTGGAAAAGCAGGAGGTGTCTCCTCTTTGTCCTCCCACGCTGGGTCACCTCCACGCACTCGCAGCGGAGGAGCTCGGGATGCCGTCGGGACACGAGGGCACCCGACCAGCTGCCACTAGAGCTGCCCCTGCAAAGGACGCAGTCGCAGGCGTCGGGCATGTGGCTCTGCTGGGAACCGTCCGTGCCTGGGTGCCACAGAGAAGGAGCGGGCTCGCGCCGGGAGAAGCAGCAGTTCAGCTGGCCCATCGTGCCGTGGCCAGGCAGACGCTTGTGCTGGGGAAGCGCTCAGCAAGGGGAAGAGCAAGGCCCCGCACGGTCTTCTGAGGCTGGGAAGTGATGTCCCTGTGCCAGGGCTGTGCTGCTCTGCTCAGAGCCTGTCTCTCCCCAGCACTGCCCGTGCCAGCACAGCGTCGCACTGGGAGATGCTGGTGGCCGTGGGCAGGGTGGCTGTGATGGCACAACGGACCACAATGGCACTTTGTGATGCGTGCCCCCTGCGCATTGTGAGGTCACAGCCACCCCACCCAGCATTCTGGAGGACCCCATGGGCCGATGGATCTGGGCAGCAGCCATGTCTCAGCTCACCTGGAAGAAGCAGCAAAGGGACTTTGAAAATCCAGAGCCCCATTCATGGCAGACCCAAAGGATACACCCGTGTCTCCACGCTGGGGCATCCTTCACAAGGGCAGAACGTTCAGGCCTCCCCACCCTGCTTCATGATCAGACCATACTGAAGTGGCAGAGTTAAGATTCATACAGGTAAAAGCCCAGAACAAACGTTCCGAGCCAAAACAGCCTGTCGCTGTGTGTGCAGTCCCACGAGACACAGACACACCCCAGGGTCTGCTGGCATTTCTCCCCACACTTTCATTACTTTTGGAACCCCATTTACTGAAATTATTATCCAAATCTCTAACGTCCACACTGTCCTTTATTACTCTTGAAAAGTTTTTTGGTGGGAACAGAAGGAAGGTGTCACTCAGCTGCTTCACTTTGCAAGAGCAGCTGACCTGACTTTGTGCCTGACCCTACTAAGTGCTCAGACTATTGTGAACAGCCTTAACCCAGCAGTTGCTGCTGCCCCGAGCACTAACAAAATCAGACTGCTTTCCTGCTTTGCCAACCAGAACGTCCACCCTTTGTGCAAGAAGCCTCCTGATGTTTCTAACTCACGGAGCGCAGAGTTCAACACTCTGATTAAGAACTAGAGTTTCTCAAGGCTAATTTGGTTGTTTAAAGTTACAAAAGTTATCCAGCAAACATGGCTCCTTCCAGGCATGAAATCACCACAGTGCCCAAGAGCATTTCTCCATGGAGAATAAGGGCCCTAATTTTCCCTTATTAACACCCAAACTCAAGGCTCCCTACAGGCATTACAGAGGCTGTAACAGCAGAAATAAAAAGAATTAAACCACTAAAGGAACTTGAGCAATTAGCTCAAATATAAATGCAATACATGTGAAAGCAGGGCCACTTCAGACTTTATCCTAATGGCAGTTCTCCAGCATTCTTATCCTACAAGTAGCATGGGCTAACAGGGCCATGGGCCACTCTTCTTCCAACCACCAGCCTGCAGACCGCCTCCCTTTGTTGTGTCACACAAAGTGGGTGTACAAGAAAGGGCAAGAAGAGAAAACAACCCCAGAAAGCAGGTCTCAAGCACCAAAACCCAAAGATAAACATGTTCAGCATTTACTAAGCACTGCTTTGGACGAGAAATCATTTCCCTTCCCCTTCTGGCTAACTGGACCAGGGAACAGATGGATTTGCCCGCTTTTCTGGGACTTGAAAGACCAGTGCTCTCAATCCCAGCTCTACTCTGAAGCTTTTTTAGATCCTGACATTGAGTACAATCACAGATCACATTCCCTCCTGCTTCCATTCATTCCACATCATTTTTTCTGTGGACTTGCTGTATACAGCAAGACATCACCTACACAGAGATGACCATTCCCTTCCCCTCGAGTTTCACCCACATCCTGCACGCAAAGCAGCAACTTCACTCCTTTACTCCCAAAGCAGCTACAGCATTGCACGTGGTTGTGGCACTGGGCCTTTACAGTTTCAGGGAACAACAAGGTTGTTCCTTTTGTTCTTGCAAGAAACAGGAGCACAGCACTGTCCTACGGACACTAGGACCTGCTCCAGCAAGAGCTAGGATTTAAAGCTGGAAATGACTGTTTTTCAAGAGAGAAATCTAATGGGGATGATACAACATTTATCTGGATTTCAGTGCTTTATTACTGGGTCTTGAGAATAACTGGATTATTTGTTCCAATCTTCTACCTGCAATTTCACTTCACTTGAAATTAACCCTGTTCATCATGCCCACAATGCTTATTTCCAGAGGGTTTCCAGCCTCCACACCCCCCATCCCAGTCTTACAGCTTCCCCTACCCTCTAGCCCTGGAGTAAGGCTCTCCCACAGCCCCACTGCCCTAGAGCCTGCAGGGATCAGCCTCCCACATTAGGAGGAAAGGAGCAGAACTACCAAGTCAGCCCCATCTCCCTGCAGAGGCAGGACAAAGCAGCACCCACAACACGGCATGCCTCCAGCCCAGCACCCCTGTCTGGTGGGGGGAGATCTCCATCTTCCCCACCTCAGACAGCCCTCCACCCCCCCCCCCCCCCCGAAATTAAGGAAGGACTAGAATCCCCCCTCTGCTCCAGGCTCAGGGCACAGACAGCTCTGGCACCTCACGTTTGGGTTCAGAGCACGAATGCCCTGAGCCTGGGCAGAGAACCAGCTGGGCCAGGACACAACAGCTAACACCACCTAGAAAAGCAATGAAGAAATATGCCCAGGGCTGGGGCAGAAATTCCTGACATGTCGCAGAAACCCAGATGCGGCAGAGCAGGGTGCCAAGCTGAAGATCACCAAGGACATCCAAGCTTCAGCCTCCTCCCCAAGGCTCCCTTTATCCCAGTATCCACAGCTCAGCTAGAAGCCTCTACCATCCCTGCAAGCTACACAGCAATTTTAGAATGCATTAAAAGCCCTTGTACCTCCCCAGACCTGCTCTTAGACCAGGTACATAGTTAAATCCTGCCGAGTATCACAGAGCTGCTGCCCCCCGGCTGTTGGCCCTCCTGCCAACAAAACTGCCTCCATCCTGCCCAGTGGCCACGCACCACCTCAGGACACGTAATCCATGCTTCTCTGGGAGGACACACTTTGTGTAGTGCCCAGCACTGCTTCCTGAACCCCCAGGGGCTATTTGGGGGCTGTGAACAGCCGGGAGGGACAGGAGCAGGCCAGCGAACCACGGGTGTGACCGTGCACCCACCAGTGCAGCAATAACTGTCACTGGGCTGGCGGCCGGGGAAGAAGTTGACAGGAGCACTTGGATATGGCCCTACAGCATCCCAATCCCTTTGTGCACATGTCCAACAGCTTCCTTCTGTAAAATACAACTGAGCAGCTCTCTGAGGACACTGGGCTGAAAAAGACAGGATATCAAGAATAAACAGCAAATTTCTTAACAGACATTAAGGAAAAAAAAGGGAAGTTTCATGTAAAGACAGCTTCGTGTCTATACAGATCCTGTGGCTTTCACTATGCCACATGCCAGTGCCCTCATTTCAAGGGACCCCACGTCACTTGGGCTGAAGCAGCAGCACCAACCTTAGAGCTACTCTGATACCAACCGACTGCCCTCCGAACTTAAAGGCTGGGCGTGTATCGGCACACTCTGCACCACAGTACAATCTACCCGACTTTTCTGTAGGAGCACAGGCTGGTGGCTGAATCTTGCCTCAGTGTACACCATAAACCCTCTTCCTTCTTCCTTCCACAAAGAGAAACCATCTCTCTCTGGACTGACTGGTTAATTTGCCTTTCTACTGCACTTTGCCGGAAGACTAAAACAGGAGATCTGTTAAAAGGGAGAATCAGGATGCTATTTCACCCATTTTGTTCAGTTAAATCATTTTGCCCTGTTCAGGCTTAAGTAGCAAGATCACATTTCTTGCCTAGAAATCACCTGCTTAGCTATAATTACCATATAAACAGCATCTCAAGGAAGCCACGAAAGGAGAAGCAGAATTTCCAGGACTAATCTCTTGCCCCTCCAGCCCACTGCTAAGTGGCTGAGGACTTTCTAAATCAACTCTTGCTACCCAGGAAGTCTCACCTGTCATCTTGATATTCCAGTCCCTCTGTGTTTTATCACTTAGGTACTGTCATCCTGCACTTTAATACAAAAGCTCTACCATAGCTGAGAAAATTAATAGGAGCCTGGTGTTACACCTTCCTGATATTTCTTTTAATGAACTTCAGCTGACAGTGAGATGGACCAAGCTCCCCTCCAAGGGTCTGATGGAGATTCCTCACTTCTACACACTACAATTTACAACTGTGGCTCCCGCCTTAAGTATTTACAGTTTACTATTACTATTTTCCCTTTCCCAACTGCCTCCTCCAGCATCTGCTCTCTGCTGTCCTGGCTTTGCAGCTTTGCAACTCCTTTTTTATTTACTCTTTTTCTGGCATCTGGATCACATTTCATAAAATCATTTAGGTTGGAAAAGAACTTTAACATCATTGAGTCCAACTACTCACCTAACACTGCCAAGTCCACCCCTGAACCACGTCCCTAAGTGCCACATTTATGAGCCTCAAACACCACAGTGACTCCACCACTTCCCTGGGCAGCCTGTTCCAATGCTTGACAACCCTTTCGGTAAAGAGACTTTTCCTCATGTGCAGTCTAAGCCTCCCCTGGCACAACTTGAGGACATTTCCTCTTGTCCTATCGCTTGCCACTTGGGACAAGAGACCGACCCCACCTCACTCCAGCCTCCTTTCAGGCAGTTGCAGAGAGCAATAAGGTCTCCCCTCAGCCTCCTCTTCTCCAGACTAAACCACCCCAGCTCCCTCAGCTGCTCCCCATCAGACCTGCTCTCCAGACCCCTCACCAGCTTCGCTGCCCTTCTCTGGACATGCTCCAGCACCTCCGTGTCTGTCTTGCAGTGAGGCGCCCAAAACCGCACCCAGCATTCGAGGGGCGGCCTCACCAGTGCCCAGTACAGGGGCACGATCACCTCCCTGCTCCTGCTGGCCACACCATGGCTGACGCAGGCCAGGATGCTGTTGGCCACCTTACCCCCCTGGGCACACTGCTGGCTCACGTTCAGCCGGCTGCCGACCAGCACCCCCAGGTCCCTCTCTGCCGGGCAGCTTCCCAGCCACTCCTCCCCAGGCCTTGTAGCTTCAGAATGTAAACCCCCAACCTCACCTTGGCCGGCTCCAGCCTCATACCCCATTACCCAGCACACACACAGTACTGCCTGCCACAACAGTAAATATTCTGTACTTACTGGATTGCTACCGTAACACTACAGCACCGGCTGGAACCCCAAGGTGTTACAGAGGGAGCTTTGGCTTCACCCAGTTATTTCTCACCTTCAAGGAGCAAGGCTGGACAACCTGTTACGAGCAGCCCGCACCCTCCTGGAGGAGCCCAGCCTTTGTCTTTTCCCTAGATGTAGACAGGAACTGCCTCTTAGAAAGCCACCTATGGATTTAAAGTGCAAGAAAAGGATAGATAGCCGGGGTGAGTTAGCTTTGCAGTCACTTCTGCCTAGGCCATCTGTGGCATTTTTTCATAAGCCTTCACACCATTTGATAGACACAGCAAGACTAATCTCATCCCTCACTTACAGGCTGGGCAACCCAGACAAAAACTTAAGGCCAAAATGTCCAAAAGCCCACATGCAAGACCAGGAGGGCAAAACCAGCAGCAGCCGGGCAGGCAGCCTCTGTCCCTGCCATGTTTATCCCACAGCCTGGAAGCAGTCACCGCTGCATCCCATGGGAAGCAAGGAGGAAATTTAGGAAGTTCCCTGGAGCAAAGCTGGCTCCCTGTCCAGCTCTGCTGAGGGGAGAAGCAGCTCCAGCTCCCAGGCCCCAGCACTGGGGAGCTGCTGGGAGCTGCACCTGGGCGCTGCAGCTTCCAGGGGCCCCTCACCCAGCACAAGAGCCCCCCTTGGCTCCACGGGCAGCCTCAACCCTAAAACCCTCCCCGCAGAGCGGCTGCCTGGCTGGGCAACAGCCCCGCAGCGCCGGGCTCTGCTCAGCCCCGCTCCCCAACCCGAGCGGCCCGGGGCTCACCGCCCCCCGTAGTTCGGCCGCGGCGCGGACACAGCCCCCGTCACCCCAGCGGTGGTCTCCCCAGTGCCCCCCCCCCCCCCCCCTTCCCCAGTCCGCCCGGGCACACTCACGCCGGGCCCCGCAGCCGGCCAGGCCGCTGCCCCCGTTCCCATGGCAACACCGCCGGGGCGCCGGCGGGGGCGCGCGGGGGGCGCGCGCAGCGGGGGCTCCGGGAGGCGCCGGCGGCCCCGGCGGCAGCGGGGACAGGGCTGCTCCGGCCCGCAGAGGAGCGGGGGCTGCCGGCGGTCCCCCTGCCCCAGCTCGGCGGAGGGGCAGACCCGGGAGCGCGGCAGGAGCCCAGGCTGCCCAACGGCCCCCGACAGCCTCAGCAGGGAGCTCCTGCCCCCTCGGGGCTGCCCCGGGCCCCCCAACCAGCTGCCCCCCTCCCGGCTGTCGGGGCACGGGCACTGCGGACGCCCGCCCAGCAGGGCCTCCCCTCCCAGCACTCCCAGCAGCGCGGGGGAAGCGCCCAGCGAGGACACTGCCTCCAACACACCCTGCGGCTGCAGCCCAGCCACAGCCCTGCCCGGGCAGCCCGACACCGAGCAGCGGCGGAGAAACTCCCGGCAGAACCCGCAGGGGGTCTCCCAGCTCCCAGAAAGCGAGCCAGCACCCTGGACTGGTCAGGAAAGACCCGCACACCGCCGGGAAACACCCACTATGTCCACGGAACCTAAAAATCGAGTCACACACAACCCACAGATGCCAGCGCTGCCCTCAAAGGGACCGTCTGCTTTCCTCTCCTGCACACTTTGTCGTAACCTGGATCCCAGTTCAACCAGCTCACTGCTTTGCTGGCACCCCGCACCTCCCAGCCTGCCCCTGGCGGGGCTCTCAGCACAGGCTGACACCGATGCACAAACCAGCACAACCGACCTTGTCATTCCCAGGGAAGCACTGCAATAAATAAACCCTGATCAGCACAGCCCAGCAGACACAGCTCTAACCTCTTCCCTGAGCCCAGATTCCCCCTCCTGCCCTCACTGAGGAGCTCCCGATGGCCTCTCAGCTCCAGCCACCTCTGCTCTGCTCACCCAGACGGATTCCACCTGAGTGCCTCTGCCCAGGGCTCTTGTGCAGGGCCTGACACTAAAGCGAGTCAGTGCTTGCTGAGGTTTGCTCAGATCCCTCATGTTCATTTCAAGGCCAGAGATGCTGCTGCAAGGAGGAAAACAGCCGGCTGATCCCACCACAGGGGAAAAATGAAGTTGCCTAAGATGGCAAACAAGAGCATTTCCAAATCAGATTATCTGGAGATTAATTCCTGCTTCGTAGTGAGCATCACCAGCATTGCATTAAGAATCAGTCCAGGACACCTCAAACTCCAACCACGTGCTTCACCCGGGAGCGTGTGCATTGTGTTCCTGGGCAAGAGCAAGCCTTCGGGCAAGGCTCACCCTGTGCCACAGGAAGGGATACAGCAGAATGCCTGATGCTCAGTCTCTTCCAAAGACCGAGCAAAAAAATGTAAAGGAGAGCAATCAAAAGTCACCTTGGTAGGCAGCACATCCCCTTCTGGTGCCCTCAGCAGGAGCACAACCTGGGCTCATCCTCCTCTCATCACACTTTGGCCGCGGAGTTATGAGCTACCTACGGGTCAATTCTTTGCTCCTTATGTTCCCTACGCTGCTACAGAGACGAGCCAGTCGTTACCTGGCACGGGGAAATGCAGGGCTCTGAGGGCAGCTAAGTGGGGCAAGACGTGACCCGCAGCTCTTCCCAGCCCCTGCTTTCCTTCACCAGCCTCGAGCAGCCAAGGTCAGCTTACTCACCCCCATCTGACCTGGGGGACATTGCGATTGGTTATTGCACTCTATTTTCTCACACAGATTAAGACCCACCAAGATCTTACAGATGTTGCAGAAAGTTTAGGCAGGTTCTTTTCCCCAGACAGGTTCATTCCAGAGTAAAGCAGAGCTCACAGTGCAAGAGAAGCCTGGGATGGGGGAGCTCAAACATGCTGGACAGGGAAAAACATATGCTGAGATTTCTGTATGTGTATGCCTTCACTCCAAAGCCTTTTTCTCCCCGACTCCTCCTCCCTCATCCCAACTCCCAGACATAAGTCCCTTATTTCAGCTCCAGGCAAATCTCCACCTGCTATTGCCAGACCCTGGGCTGGACATATCCAAGCCCATCGACTGGAGGGCAACTCCAGCACGCACGGCAACACAGTTATCACTGCGGAAACTCCAAATGGCAGCCCTGAAGAGGTCACCCCTTGGTAAGAGCACACCAAGACAGCCTGCAAGAGCTCGTTTTGGCCACCCAGGCTAGAGAAGCACAGCACCCAGAGGGCCCCAGCTCCATCCCTGGCTCAGCCAGGCTCTTCAGCCTCCCTGCAGTGCCCATTGCTAGAGGCCTGGGTAACCCTTGCAAAACCTACTCCCAGCCCCACAGGAGGCAAACTCCCTCTGCCAGAGCCTTCCACACCCAGACAAAACCCTTGCAGGCAGCAGGGAACAGCTGTGAAAGCAGAGCTGCAGAGACCCTGATGACCAAGCAGAAGGGCACCGATGGGCTCTGCAAAAAGCAGCTCTGTTCGATTCTCTCAGCTTTTGCACACAAAGCTCTTGGGGGGCTCCAGTGCTTTGCGAAACACACACGTTCTGCCAAAGCTGCTTGATTTCTGATGGCAGGGAAGGCAAACACTGCGGATTATTACTTTTTTCCAGCTAATGGGGATTTTGAGGGACAGGAATACACTGCATTCCCAAGGAACACAGCAGGGAGATGTCACTGCAGGTGGATGCTACCAGCCAGACTGCAGAGGGAGGCCACAGCCAGCTTGTCCTGTAGCTTCTTCACCACAACCATGGCTCTTGATGGCCACAGACATGAGGCAGCCCTGCCAAACTGCCCTTTTGGAACAGCAATGGACCCAAAATTAAAATCAACATGGGTGCACATAATTTGCAGGTCTACACACACAGCTCAGGACACCCTGCAGGATGCAGAGGACTGCAGCCACCACTTTCTAACCCAGTTCTGGGCTTCACCCTGCTTGGAGATGGAAGTCGTAAGACAGACCGTCCCTCTCACAGAGCTTGCTGCCCAGGTACACAGGTGTAGCTGAGACAGGGCAGAGGAGGAAAGACCAAGCCTCTTCCAGGCTTCTTCCTCAGGACAGGGCTGATCAGCCCAAAGGCAGCTTGCAAGCCAGCCACAAAAGGAAGCATCACCCACCGCCCCAGGGCAGACCCACACTTTCCAAAAGTGAGCCCAGGAGCCCAATTTCACACCATCACAGATGCTCGGGACCACGGGCTCAGGGGAGGTACAGAGTTCACATCACTGCGCCCTCTCCATTCCTGGGGCTGTACGTACCCACCCCTGCACCCTCCTCAGGGACCAACAAGTTCCCTCGCCAACACCCTCTCTGCCCCAAGAGCCCCCCTCTGGTTTCCTTCACCACGTCCAACGGTCACCATCAAGCCCAGCTCGGAGCCATCACGCCCCATCACACCCGCTCTCACCTGGCTGCCTGCACTTCTGACTCCAAGGACACATTCCAAGCAGCACAGCCTGCGGCCAGGCCCCGGGAAGCGCAGAGGGGACCACACTTGCACACAGCCCAGGCAGAAGCCAGCCAGCCACCGCAGCACTTCAGACAAGCCACCCTTCTCCACCCGAGCAGGTCTGACCAACCCAGGCTGTTGGCCCTGCTCTCTTCAGAGGCACAGGTACTGCTAGTTCATGCAGGGAGCTGCTCTTCGGGGCTGAAAATCCCTCCCCCTTCCCCTGGGAAAGGCAGTTTACTCAACTCCCATCCCCCTGCAGACCCCAAGGAGCACACAGCCCAGGGCAGCAGGCAGGCCTGTTGCATTATTAACCTCTCCTTTGCTGCAGTGCTAGAAGGACACAGAGCACTATCAGCCAGCGTCCTCAAAAGCCCTGCTGCAGGCTCTGAGGTGAGACCTGACAGCACAGGCACTGTCCAGCTTCTGAACACCAAAACCAGAGCCCCCGGGGGGGGGGTTGAAACAAGCCCATCACAAACATCTTTCCTGTCAACACTGTCACTCACCAGATCAAAGCCATAGAGTAACTGGACTCACTGGGTCTTGCAGAGGACACGGAGCTGCAGCAAAGGCAGAGACAAGGGCTGCAGCAAGGATCCAGGGAGAGGAGGGAAGCGCTGGCACAGACAGCTCACACGAGCAGATGGGAGCATTCACTACTCCCAGGTTAACCCAGCGCTCGGTTAAAGAAGGGACTGACAGTGACACTCCAATCACTTGAGCTGCTATCAGAACATTTCCCATCGAGTGACTGCGTCGAGATCACTCACCCACCTGCACCTTGATGAAGTCACAATCATGAAGTCACAACAGGCGGCCCATAACCCTCTTCAATCCAGGCAGGGTTCGTATTGGTTTTCTTCTGAGAAATAAGGAAAGGAAAGTTGGCTCCATTTAACCATGTTTCCCCTGCCTTCCTCTGAGCAATGCAATCCCATATTGCAGGGGAGAACAGTGATTTTTTGGATAGCACAGACCTCCACAAACAGCCCTGGGTTTGCTTTCTCCCTTTTTATTCCCATGTCAGGAATGAATTTTATTTCCTCACTTTTTGCTTATTTTATATCTCATTTCCAAATCCTGAACTGTTTCTCTACTCCTTTTCTAAATCAAGACAATATTTCAAATACCCACATTTTGGAGACACTGACATTAGCTGTGCAGCCATGAAATCCAAAAAGCGTCAATTGTTTTTTTCCCACTGCTTTTTAAAACAAAGCAAAGCCCTTGGCCCCAGCAAGTGTAATGCCTCCTAGGTTTTCTTTTCCCTTAATACTATTAAATCATTTAATCCAGCCAGCTGTCTTTGTGTAAATGCAGAAGGAAATTTATAAGCCTCAAGATGTTAATCACAGTTCAAGGGGAATCTCTCACACGGAGGTTAGCAAGGCAGTAACTGAGGCTGTGATTGCCAGGAGACAATGTCACAGGAAGACAGGTAGATTTTGGATGGAGGTTCAGGCCTGACTCAGCAGTAACATCTCAGCCTAAACAGGAAAGCTGACAGATGCCAAGGGCACTGATCACCTACGCAGTTACCGGATGGTTCGATAGTTGTTCCTGTGGCTGATCCCAACTGTCTGGGCCTCGTGTTTCCCCTGGCAGCTAAAAACCATCTAAACCCCCACAATATTGAGGACAGAAACACGCTGCAGTACCACCACGCGGCAGGACGAGGGCTTAGTGGTCTTTCACAGTCACAGAGGCAGAGCAGGGGTCAGTCTCTCCTCCTTCACACCCAGCTCTTTTCATCTGGCAGGGTCCTGCCAGGGCAGTCTCCATCCCACCCAGCGCCATGGGGCACCACAGGCTGGGGAGCACCAGGCCCTCCTTTCCTCCACCCAAGGCACAGGACATCCTTCAGAGCCTGAGCACACGGCAGCTCTCTGCTCCTCGGCACCACGCGCATTTAAAACCGCAGCGATACCTGAGCACCCCCAGCCCAGCAAGACCCTTCGGTGGGCAGCTCCAAGGGCCACGCTGAACGCCACAAGCGGTCCTTCATTCCAACTGCTCCAGGCCAAGAAAAACACGTTCACCTGCTGAATCCAGGCCATAGCAGCTTGGCTGGCATTTGCAGCTTCTGGCATCACTTGGCAGCTCCATTTGCAGCAGGAAGAGGCTCCTTGGCTCCTGGCTTCACAGCAAGTCGGGCGTTCACAGCCCCAGCAGGTCTCACCCCTCTCCTGCAGGGGACTTTCAAACACCAACATCTGCGTCTGTGATTTGAAGCCTGGCAGAGGAAGATTAGAAAAAACAACAGCTGTCAGTGGGACACAGGGAAGGGACAAACAAACCCAGCCCATGACACAGGTTCCAACACGAGCCCACAGGAGCCCCTGGCACAATCCCAGCAGCTACGAAGCACCACAGGGTGTTCAGCAGCAGTGCTGGGAAAGGAGTAGCTGGTTTTATTTATCACTTGGGAAGCACCAAAGGGACAAGCTGGTCCCCTTGACACTGCCAGGCCAGCTGGGGCAGCTCCCTGCAGCACACAGGGCTGTGCTGAGAGGTGCTGGGACAGCCTGCAGGCACCAGCCCTGCTGGGCAAGGAAGTGACAGACTGAAGGAGGCACTAAGGAAAAAAATGTCAAAGCCGAACGTGGCTTTACCTGCTCCAGGCAGTTGCCTTCACAGGCCAAATCCAGCCGTGCAACAGCCACAGTGGCTGAGTTTGAACTCGAGAAAAATCCTGAAGCAATTCCCCATTTGCTCAAGGAGGGACTGCTGGATCCCCTTTTGCTTAGGCAAGTATTTGGCTGCATTTGTGTCCAAGTTTTTTGCCAAAAAGACTGGGAGTTTTGTTAAAGAGTAGCTACGCAGAGGCTGTCCTGGGCTGGAACCTGAGCCAGGGCTTTCTGGTTTTTAAACAGGGCACCTACTCCATCCCTTCGAAGAGCCTCTGCTCTCTGCCATGCAGGTACCATCAGTCTCTACAGCTTTTACGTGACCCAGGTCTCCATGCTGACTCCAGCACATCACATTTTGGCAGTGGGGTCAGAGGGGCAGGTTTTCACTTTCCACATCGAGATTGTCCAAGCTGAACTGTTAAATGAGTTCCTCGGGTTCTGCCTTTGAACTTATTCCCATCCTTCACATGTCCCAAGAACTACCATGAATCAAAGAGCCAGCAACAAAACCAGCCCCAAACATCTCCTGCAGATTGTCCTTGAGAGAAACTTCCACACTCATGAAAGCCCAGCTTTGGAATAAATATATGGACTCAAAAGCAGAGGGGAAAATCCTTCAAAACACAAAGCAGAAGGGGAGCCACTCAGGAAATTAAGCGTGGTTGATCAGAAAAGCAAATAGGTCTGTGCAGAGAGCACCAAAGGCCTAAAAAATGAACGTGTCAAGTCGCTGATGTCATTTAAAACAGCTGGGATTGCAGAAGACAAGACAGTAGCCACACTAAAAAAACAAAGATGAGGATAAGAACATTAAAAGACGAGCACCCCAGTGGGTGCAGAAACAGCCAGGTTTGCATCTCTGTGACCGTCAGCACAAGCACCTCTGCGTTTCAAGGCTCAGACAGACCCACCCGATGCAGAGCTGCCAGCCTCACTGCAGAGTTCTTGTTTCCCCTTACCAGGTCTGTTACAGGAGCAGCTCCAGAGGGTGCAGGTTTGATTTGAGCAACCTCTCTCTGTCAAGGATGAAAGCAAGAGCAAGCCTGCGAGCCAAGGACATGTTCCTTGACCACACACAGTCAATTCGAGGAATGGTCGAGACCTCCCACTCACGGACCACCTACCCAAATCATACCCCCTACTCACAAGGGAACAATACAAGACTACGACAGAGGCTGCGTGCTAATTTGCATCAGAAGTGAGGAAAGAAGAACCAATCATTGAGAGGATGATAATGAATATGCATTGTATAGACTGAATCTGTATGAATTTAATGTATAAATATTTGTTGACTGCAATGGGCAGGTGGACATCTTTGGGAAGGATCTCATGTCCCTGGTGCGCATCGTTAATAAAGGACATCTCTACTCATCTGACTGTGTGCAGAGAAGTTTTCCTTACCAGTGCAGATTGGCGAGTCACAGAGCAGAGACGGAGGATTTAAGAAAGGGCCCAGTAAGGGGGGCAGAGAGAGACTCCAAAATACCAGAAAGCCTCGATGACCTCAAGGGGGGAGACAGAGCAATTAAAGACCAGGGACAGGGAGCCAGGCAGAGACCAGCGAAGGCAAGAACGGGCTACGGGACAGAGGGGGAAAAATGAAAACACAGGGACAGGACCCTGGAACGAGAGAACGTCAGGGGCTCCTGGAGGCACTGTCCACGTCCGTCTTGCCGCCAGCACGACGGGGCTGGGAGCGGCCCGGGGCTTCGGGACAGGCTGTGGAGGAGGTGCCGGCGCTGGGGGCAGCTGCACGGGCGAGCGGGGCCGGGGACGCTCAGGGGCGGCTCCGGCGACCCGCGGAGGCGGCCGGGGTCTGCGCCCGGGGTGGGAGCGGGGGCTCTCCGCTCTCGGCAGCTCCCCGGGGCTGCCCCGGCCCGGCTCGCCTCCCGCGGACCGGCAGCCGCCGCAGCGGGGGGGGTCGGCGCTTCCCGTGCCGCCACCCCCGGGCGCCCCGCGGGCAGCGCCGACATCCCCGCGCCCGCCCAAGGGGCTCGCTCGCCTCACCGCTGGCCTCGGCCCTCACCCGCCGCCGCCGCCGCCGCCACCCGCGCCCGCCGCGCCGCCACGCTGCTCCTGCCGTGGCACCGCGCATGCGCCGGTCCCGACGGCGCGGCGCAGGGGCCAGAGCCGGCGCGCGACCGCGGGGCTGCAGGACCGCGCTTCGGCCACGCGGCGGCGGCGCGGCCCGAGCGGGAGGGGGCGGCGAGCGCGAGGCACCGCCCCGCGGCACAGTGCTGCCACGGCGCATGCGCGGCGGCCCGGCCACAGCAGCGGGCGTCGGCGCTTTGGTGGTGGCGGGGTAGGGTCGCCTTGGTCGTTGTGTCGCCTTAATGACTCTGTGTCCTTAATGACTCTGCGTCCCTAATGACTCTGTGTCCTTAATGACCCCTTCCGAGCGCCCGGCCGGGCGGGAACGGCCGGTGCCTCAGCCCCGCCGGAGCCGCCGAGCCCCGGCCCGCTTGGGGCACAGGGCTGCAGGTCTCTGCCCGGCCCCGCTCGCAGCCCGCACAGCCTCATTTTCACTTTCTGAAGTCCTAGATTTTGCTTCTGAAGCCTCATTTCAGGCTCCAAAGGCTCATTTTGAGGGTTCAAAGGGTCAGCTTTACTTTGCAAAGTCTCAGCGTCCAAAGGCTCATTTTTAGGGTCCATAGCTCAGGTTCCAGGGGTGAAAGCCTCATTTTTATGCTCCAGATCCTCCTTTGAAGGTGCAAATTCCTCACTTGAGGCTCAAAGCCTCATGTCCAAAGCCTAATTTTCAGCACCCAAAGACCCATTTTTAGGCTGGAAAGCCCTATTTCAAGGGCCCAAATCCTCACTTTCAGGCTCCAAGCCCGGCTTTTCGCACCCATTGACTTTTTTTAGGACCCACAGTTCCAGTTTGAGGCTATGGCCCTGCTGACTGGCTCAGCTGTGGCCGATGGCCCCTCCTCTCAGAGACGCCCCGTGCCCCTTCTCGGGCCAGAGGGCCCTGACCAGGCCCAGGCCGTTGCAGTCATTCCCAATTCAACATGGAGCAGGAGAGCAGCCACAAACCCAACCCCAGCGGCTTCCCCAGCCCCACATGGCCCAGGCTCAGCCTCACTCCTCCCTTCCCATCTCCTCGGCCCCCTCTGCCCCCTGAGTGGCGCAGGGGGATGGGGAATGGGGCTGCAGCCTCCCTGATGGGCCTGTGCCAGCACAGAGCTCCCAAAATCCCCAGACATCAACCTCCCGCGCTGGGCATTTGCACCAAGAGCCCCAAAACCTGCACAGAAGAAAACTCCCTGCAAATCACATGTGGAAGGTCAGTGCGTGCTTTTAATCATGGCTTTGGCTTTTCTGCTTGCTCTCCTTCTTGCTGGGCACTGGTGATCTGTGTGCTCCACAACCTGGCTGCGGAGATCGTAGCCCTGCCGCGGGGATCTGCTCCGGACCCTCTCCCTGGCGCCAGTCCTCTGGCAAGGGGATGAAGGGCTGAATCCTGGTCCCGCAGCACCCCCCTGCTTGCTGCCAGCTGCCTGCCGACTGAGGAAGGAATGGGCGTGTGATGGTGCCGGTGAGGAAGGCCGCCTTGGTTCAGTTTCCAGGTCAGGGCGCCTGGAGACAAAAAGAGTGATCTCTGGTTAGGGCTGTTCTCGCAGCCTCCTCTGGGCTTCAGCCATTTTCTTGGGGCGGTTTCTATGACAGAGAGAAGATGTAACCAGGACCACAGATGGGAAACGTGACTGGCGTCTTCCCACCAGGTCTCCCCTGCCGGGGCAAGTCCTCGTCTTCGTACCCCCTACAGCCTCCATTTCATAGGATCATGGAATCACAGAGTGGTTTGGGTTGGAAGGGACATTAAAGACCATCTAGTCCAACGCCCTGCCATGGGCAGGGACACCTCCCACCAGACCAGTTGCTCCCAGACCCATCCAACCTGGCCTTGAACACTGCCAGGGAGGGGGCAGCCACAGCTGCTCTGGGCAGCCTGTGCCAGCACCTCACCACCTTCACAGTGAAGAACTTCTTCCTAATATCTGATCTAATTTACCCTCTTCCCATTGAAAACCCTTACCCCTTGTCCTATCACTGCACTCCCCCATGACAAGTCCCTCCCCTTCTCTCCTGCTGGCCCCCTTTACATGCTCTTCTCTGCTTTAGCCAGCTTCAGATCATTGAAACACTCAGGAGGGTGAGAAGGAAAGGAGCAAAGCCAGGAAAAGGAAAGCAATTCTGAGCACCTTCTAACACTGCTCTTACCTGATGTAAAAGAGTAAATAGGCTTGCTGCTTGAGAACTGTGCTGATGTCACAAGGATTCACAGCCGTGTCATCCATCTGGTACCACAGTCCGTCGCTGGCCTGTACAAAAAGGCACCGAGATCTGGAGATGAAGTGCACGGTTTCTCCACAAAAACACAGGTTCAGAAAGCTGCGGCACCAAGAGGACGCCCCAAGCAAATCCAGCCCAGCCCCTAAGGAGACCTTCTTCCCCAAAACCTTGGCTGCCAGGAATGCTGCCAGGAAAGTTTGTCTTCCCCAGCACACGTTGCTCCCTGGCTGGGGAGGAAGTTGCTCTTTACCTTTATGTAGCAGAAGTAGTGTCCTGCACCACAGCTGCCACCTGCGTGCACCAGGACAGCATACAAGGAGTAGAGGAGAGGCTCTCCAGCTGTCTCGGATGTGTATGGGCGAAGGTCCAAGTACTCGGGGTACTGCACAGCCTACGGCGAGAGAAAGAGGGCTCAGAAACCATCCTGAAACAGTGCGTGAAACAGCCTTCCAAGGGCCAGGGGTTCACAAATACACCTCCGGGTCCTGCACACGCTTGCTTTTCCCCAAAGCAACATGTCATGGTTTGGGTGGCGGGAAACTGCTCTTGGCCAAAGCAGCTCTGTCACAGCAGAGCACAGGCTGGTCTTCCCACAGGAAGCCTCCTCTCCCCAGAAGGGAACACGAAAAACCCAACGTGACCAGCTTGGGAAAGAGCGCGCTGCTTTGGGAAATCCGCTCCGGGAAGAGACGGTCGCACTCCAGCTGCCTACGCACCTTGCAGATCTTCCTGCCGGTGAAAACGTTGTACCTCTTCAGACACAGTGTGAGGACCTTGGGTTCGCGATGGACAGTGAACCCCTTGGAGACGGCAACTATCTTGTTGCAGCTGGAAAGCAAGCACAGAGCCTGGTGCTGAAATGCACCCTCTTGCCGCCAGAAGGCCAGGCTGCCTTCCCTGTCTCACACACCCCTCCGCTCTTTCAAGGCTACTCAGCACCGTGAGGCCATAGGAAGAGAAGCTGCGTCTCACCGTTGTGCATTAAACCCAGGGGAACAGATCACTTGTGCTTGATGCCGTGCAGCACCTTCCTGCCGGATCTGGTATTAATAATGGTGTCAGTGATCATCTTACCTGGCACATTTAAAGCAGTTTTGGACATCCAGCCGCTCGGGTTCCACAAAGGCCTCCAGGGCTGCGGCGACAGATGAGGCTGCCTGGAGGAGTGAGAAAAGAGAGCGCTGAGCTCTGGGAAACATCCTTGCCCAAACTCTCACGAGGAGTTTATGCCAAAACCCAGCTCGGTGGTGCCAAGGAGAGCCACCGTGAGCCCATGAGCCGTGCCCAGGAGGAGGCAGAATGAGGGTATTTGGCTGAAGAGTCCCTCAATTCCCAGGGATTCCCGGGGCCATCAAGAGCCACGGCTCTGTGGCACCGCTCAGCTCAGCTCCCGACAGTGTGCGGGGTCATCCGTAATGAAACCAGCACAACCCATCAGCCTGGGCTGGAAGCCAGATGGGTGCGGGGGGAGGGCAAAGGGAAGAAGGACGAGAGTACATGGAGGGTGCAGAGAGGACAACACATGCTTGTGCAGCTGAAAGGCAGCTCCTCCAGGGAGAGTGGTGCCATGGCCTCCCCAGCAGGACACTGTTCGTTCCACCTCCCACCCGCCACCAAGCTCTTCTGGGTTTGCACTAGAGGCGTTTAAGCCCACTGCATGGATTCTGGAAAGCTACAGGGAGTCTGGAATCACAACTAGAGAGCCTCTTACTCTGATATCCAAAGGGACATCCAGGAAGGCCTCGTAGGAATCAGAAACCGCTCCACAGCTCAGGCACGTGACTGGAAGGCAAATCAAAATGCTCAGCGACAGGGGAAGTCGACTGGCTGTGCCGGCTTTCGCTCTTCTTGCCGACCACGCCAGTCACAGTGTCAGTGGTTTACCCTAGGCAGACAGAAGGGCACCGGCAATCCCAGGGGGAGCAATAGTTGTGGAAAAGTACCTCTGGATCTCAGGGAGCCCCAGAATATTTGATGGATGGCGGTGGTCGATTGAGAAGAAGCGTCCAAGCTGGAAAGCAATGGTAAGGCAGAGGGTTAGTTATCTCCTCCGAGAGCTTTGCTTTGTCTGAAAGCCCTGGTCATACGGTTGCCTTGACGGGAGTACGTCAAGGAGCCCCAAGGGCTCAGGAACATTGGAAAGGTCACTGCTTGTGCTTACTCGCTGCTTCCGTGCAGACAAGCTGTCTGCATGGCATTCAGAGTGCAGAGGAAGAACTCGTGGGCATCTTCCTGCTCATCAGGCTGGAAATGCTCTCCTATTACTAAGAAAGAAGAAGTTAGTTGTTCTCTCCTACAAGAAGGGAAGAAAACCTGTAAAAGCACCAGAAGCGACTTACGATTGAGGACATTGCTGATGGCCGTAGGATAGATGGCACTGATTGAGCAACTCAGGACCTTGTTGACGTGCTCTTCCACTGCGCACATCACACAGATGTCTTGCTGGAGACCTGAAGAGGGAGGAGGGAAGGAAGAAGCACCTCAGGTTAGCAAAAGAGCCGCAGGGATGGGAAATCTGATGGTGATCTTGACGTTCTAAGAACAGTCTCCGCTCCTCTCCTCCCAAGGTCCCAACAAGCCCAGGAGAAAACTTTCTTCGGAGGGATGCTGAGAGCCGGGGCTAGAAAGAGGTGCCTTTCTAAAGGTGGACACACCTAGATACGACAAGCGGCTTCTAGGCTTGAGTGTTCTAAGAACACCCACTTGGGGGGCCAACAGAGAAGGGCTGCTTTTCTCCTAAATCAGATTCCAGACTCTGGGAACCCTTGGGGCGTGCCCAACAGATTGACACGGAGATGTTCATGAAAGCACTCACATGACTGGCTGTGCTCCCGAGAGAGCAGGTAGTTGCCCAGAGGCGGGGTGTAGGTCAGGCACTGCAGGACAGAGTTGAGGAAGCACGAGTTGCCCAGGTTGTAGAGTCCCGCTCCAGCGCCCCATCGTTGCTGCCAGTCCAGGCAAATCTTTTCCGGGGGACAGAGGATTCTTCGTGGTGGAGCCATCCCTTCGGCAACGACTGCAGAGAAACAACATTTGAAAAGAAATGAGACAAGCAAGTACTTCTCAGAGAGGGTAACCCTACGGATGTCAGATCTTCCCAGGAGCAACGTCATCTCTCAAAGTCTGGTTCCTAGTGACAGAGGAGTGAAAAAATTTGTTTTCCTGCGACTAATCGAAAACACGTGGGTAAGTCTGGCTGCTATCAGGAAACCCCCCAGAATGCACTCTGGGCGGTCAGCGCATCGACGGCCAGGGATGGAGCATCAGCCACGTCCATTGCCTGTGGGGATTCACAAAGGCCAAGGCTGCTGGTGAAGCCCGTACTCACAGGAGTTGTTCCCCATTGCGGCCATTGCTCCTCAGGAACAGAGGGGAAAGCTCAGGATGACCAAGGGTGTCGGGACGTGCTCCAGAAAGAGAAGATTAGTGCCAATCTCGTCACCTGATGGCAAAGAAATAATTGTAGATCAACAAAATGACTTAGAAAAGCCCCAAAGATAACCCACAGATCAGCCCCCGCCATCAAAAGTGTCTTGGTGGTACTTGTAACTGCTGCAGAGCTGCAGGCTGGTGGCCCTGCTGTCCCTGTCACGGGACTCCAACTGTCAGCAGTTCCCAAGGCCCTTTGGAAGACTGCATTGCGTGCCACCTTCTCAGAAGCGAACCTGTTGCCAGTGTTAGCAGCAGAGCCCTCTCCTCCTTGTAGGCAGGAGCGACCGGCTTTTGGCCACGACTTTAATGGCTGCCTTTGCCAGGCTCCTTTTCTGTTTCCCTTCCGACCCATCGGTGAGGGTGGGTGGGCTCCTTGTCACTCCAGGCTGAGCCCAGCCCCTCAGGCTAGACTGCCACCCCCCCACTTGCCTATCCTAGGCTATGGTAAAGAAATCAGAATCGGCAAGTAGGATCCCTACCCACAGCCCACCTCTGGCCGGCCTATGCAGGTGCAATAGCTCAGCCCCGAGCTCAGAAGGCAGAGACCAGGCTGTGCTTCTTTCCTGTGCCTACCCACCTACAGTCTGTCCCGAAAGTCAAACCATAATTACCTTTGACAGAGGATGGACGTTGCAGACAAGCGGCCAGAAAACGAGAAATGGCTGGAACAAAGTAGCCGCACCAGCAGCAAAGGAAGGACCAAGCTGCTGCCCCAAAGGCCAGCTCAGCCCGACTGGCTTTCGCTGGGCTGCTTCTCGGGATACCAAGCCTTGGCCAGGGGAGGTCACAATAGCCAGGCGGGTACTGCATCACTGCCCCTTTGTGACACGGGGCCATGTCACAAGCCGCTGGGCTTCCCCAGGCGCCGCTGGCCAAGGGCTGTTCGTCTGCCAGCAGAGCTCCCATCTCTGCCCTGGGCCGCCCCAGCCGGGCAAATGGAAACCTGCCCAGGGCCGTGAGCACGCCTGTCCCCAGCTTCGGCCGGCACAGGCGGGTTGCTGAGGGTTTCTTTTCCACTCGTCCCAGATCCGGGGCTGTGTCTGTGAGCCTCATGTAGCAAAACCCCCGCTCTCTCACAGCGTCATTTCCAACGCCTTTCGTCTGCCCCCAAGATACAGCCACGGGCTGACGCTGAACAAGCGCTGCCCGAGAAACACCTTCAGCAACTGCACGGGGTTGAGCTTCGCTGGCTGCCAGGCCCCTGCCCAGCTGCGCTCTCGCCCAAACTCCTTCATGGGCAGCTCTTTGCCACCTTCCCATTTCTCCTGCCTCCAGGGATTGTTAGCTCTCTGTCAGCCACAGCTTGGCCAGATCCCTGCTTGTGGTGGCTGGAAGCAGTTTTGTTCCTGCCCGGCCTGGCCTGCATAGCTTTGGGCTGCCCAGATGAGGCAGCTGGTTGCTATTCCTGCCCCACTTGAACTGGCCAGTTTGGCCCCTGCCCCAAACTCAGGTCATCCAGTTTTCCCAGTGTCCACTCAGGGCAGTTGGTTTTCCTCCTGCTCAGCTCAGGGCAGTTCGTTCTGCCCCTGCTCCACCCGGGGAGACTTTCTTCTTTTTATCCCCCACTGGGGCATCCCGTTTGGCCACAGCCTTGCTTGGGTGCCTTTTGCTCATCATGTCCCCCTCGGTTCTTCCCCTCCCTTGCTTGGGGAGGCTCCTTTTGCCCCTTCTCCACACAGGCTGCCTGGATTTACTCCAGCCCTGCTCTGGGGGCTCTTTATGCCCCTGCCCAAATCGGGGTGGCTAACTTTGCTCCTGCCCCACTTGAGGCACTGAGTTTTCTCCCTGCTCCCTGCTCCCTGCTCCCTGCTCAGGGCATCTCATTTTGCCCCTGCTCCCGCCCTGCTTGGAGTGCCATTTTTTGCAAAGTTCCCTCCTGAATCGAAGAAAACTCAATAACAACCCAGTGTTGTCAAGCAGGGATTCTTTATTGCGGTGCCAGGCAGCACGAGGGATGGCTCCTTCCATCCGTGTGTGCGCAAGCGTTAGGACTCTTGCCTTATAGTTACAGCTTTTATACATATTTATTACATTTCTAAGGAAAGGTCGGGTTATTCTAAACATTTCCAGGAATTCGTTAACGTAAGTTCCTCCCATAGTCCCGCCTCAGTCCGCCCAAGTTACGCCCCCATCGGGGGTCCTTGGTGGTCGTTGGGGATGAAGGTCCGAGCCTTCCTCAGGGTTGAGCTTTTGAACTTGTCCTGTGGCACATGCCCTGTACCATCCCGGGTTTTTTCCAATTTGCAGAACCAGCTCATGCGAGCTGCCCTCCCTGTCTCTCCTGCTCAATCCTTTGTGTTCCTTGAGCCCCACAGTCTGATTGGAGGAATCCAGCCGGTGTCCTTCATTTGGCTAACTTGGCTTCCTTCTCTCTAAAGGCTGGTTAGTCAGTTGGCAATGGATACGTACATATGCATAATTCATTACAAAACGGAGAACAACCAGTGGTGGATGGGGATCAAGCCAGGGGTTACTTGAGCAAACTGCGCTCTTCCCAGGCCATGGGACTTGGAGGGGCTGCATCCACAGGTGCTGAGAGAGTGGTTTTTCCCCAGGAGGCACCAGTTCATTATAATTCCACTAAGAAAGGCACTCAGATCCTGTTTATTAGCACTAAGACTATAAGGAGAGAATCTTGCAGATAATCTTAGGTCCCTTTAACAGTGGCAACCCCAGGGAGTGTAGCATCGAGCGGGCCTTTGACCTTAACGCAGCCAAGCATGCAGACCCCATCCATGGAAGAATCTCCAGATTTGGTCACTCAAGCTAGTACAGGATTTTCTGACAAGGAAACAGCTCTATTCATGATCTTGAAACAAAATCCGGAGCTTCCAAACCCCCCTGCTTTCTCATGCTCCTCACCGAGGTGGGAGGCTTGGTGCGGCCAGGTGAGAGTTTCGAGATGAACGCTCAGTAACAACAGGGTGTCATGAAGCAGGCATTCTTTGTTGCAGCGTTGGGCAGCACCAGAGATCGCTCCACCACGAGTGCTGCACTGGAGCAGTCTCACAGAATAGCTTAAGGACAGTTTAACTCGTGCCTCTTCATTACAGTTCTCAGAACTAATTGTAACATTCAGGACTTTCCTGGAACTCATTACTGTGTGCTAATGATTTTGGAAGATGCGCAGTTAAGTTATGGTAGGGGTCTCTTCTCCCTCTGGTGGTCGTCTGTAGTCTTCCTCACGTTGTCCTTCCTTTAACCCCAATCACCACACACGCTCAGTTGTCCTTTGAATGTATTTTTGTGTCTCCTGGTCTGGAGCTTTACTTGGGTGTTTTTCAAAGTTCCTGTTATTTGCATATGGCGGTGTGTTTATATCTTCCAGACACCAAAGGCCACACAAACTGTTCTTCCCTGACACAAACACACAATCAATTTCCCTGTATCTTAACTGGTAAAAATATCATTCTCTGACAAACAATGTAAACTACAGACAGAGGGTGTAAGATCAAACGATCCTCGAAGACTAAGCTTCATAGCTGACAACAACCAGGCTTAACACCCATGTGGTGTGGGGGTGTGTGATGCCAGGTCCAGGTCAGCAGTAGGACCCCTCCCAGGCTCCATGGAGGGTGGGTGAGGAGACAACAAAGCGCTGGAGCTGTAAGGACCTTGTGTCCTCCAGCGGGTCTCAGTGGAAAAGACAGAAGCCAGAGCTGAGAGAGAAAGGGTCTCAGTTCTGTTGGGGTGTCAAAGCCCCTCAAGGCCCATGGCTATCCACACCACAGCTACACTGTCCCATGCCCGTGCCCGTTACCTTGCTTCCAACACCAAGCTGTGGTTTGCTGAGCATTCGCCAGTGCCTGTGAGCTCCCCACAACCCAGCCCATTTCTCCCAACACCTTGCTAATGCCCATTTTCACCCAAGGTTTCCGGTCCCCAGACAGGTGTGACTTCTCTATTGCGCGTCCTTCTCCTGCTGCCTGGAAATACAAACACAACCTATTTCACTTCAGCTTGACACCCTCAATATTTTGGGTCTTCTTCCTTTCTTCAGCGCACTCCCTGCTACACCTACACTCATCTCTCCTGCACTCCCCTGTGTCCAACAGACACAGAGGTGGGATCTGAGTGGACATGCTCCAGGGCACAGCCGTGGTTGCCCTGCTCACCCACTAGCCATTTTCGAAAGCCCCATTGAACATCTGTGTGCTGCCAGTAAGAAGGGAGTTCCTTCCACCTCCATGACCTCTCCAAGATGATGGAGAGTGGCTTCATGGTGACACCAGCCTGCTCTCTCAGCTCCCTTGGATGTCGCACCTCCTGTCCCTGGGAAAAGCTTGTGTTTGCTCAAGTGACCTCTGACTTCATCCCCATTTGCCACTGGTTCTTCTTCTCACCGGTCCTGTCTCAAGTCACAGAAGCCTGTGAGACCTTGCTGGGGAAGGCTGAGGCAAAGAGGATGGAGAATCTCAGCTCTAGCTGCACCTGCTCTCCCATTCAGCAGTGGCCACACATTGTGTTTGTTCCTTCTTGAATTGTCCCTGACATTTACAGCAGTAAACAGGCACCGTGGGGCCCTTGAATTGTCTTTCAAGCTCAGAGTGACTTTCAGTCTGGGCTGTCGCTGTGCCTGGAGGATGGTGTCCTGGAACAGCAGCTGTGCAGAGCTCTGCCACCGTGCCTCACCCGTTTAATCCCCCAGTGCCACAGCTCCTTCTCCAACAAGAAGAGCTCCAGCTTGTCCTGTCTGTGCCCCTGTCTGAGAGTATTGCTGTGCGTTTGGGCTGAAGCAACACAGCTGGGGAACCGGGCAGGCTCCCCCTTGCCATAAGGAAATCTTGCTTGCAAGACCCTGTGTTTGCTTCAGGGCAGAGACACGGCATGGACAAAAGTCAGCTGGATGTCTGCCTTGGTCTCTGACTGCCGTCAGAGGCTGAAATGGCTCTGCTCACTGAACTGAAGACATCCCCCTGCTGGGAGAAATTAGAGCCTTGCCTGTCATCTTCCTGGTGTGCTGCCTGATGGTAGGGGAAGGAAAGGTGATTCTCCTGCCCAGCTCTTTTCCCAATAGCAGAAATAGCACTCCCAGGATGAGAGAGAGAGAACATCAGTGGTTGCTTCAGGGTGTTTGACAGAAGGTTCCCCTGGAGGCCCAGGGACACCTGGAGGGAGCCCAGAGGGGGCAGAGAAAGGGCTGCCTTGGGCTGCTCCCCTGCTGCTGAGCTGGGCTGGGCTCCTGGGATGGAGGGAGCTGCTGGCAAGCAGGCAGCGCTGCAGAGAGACAGCTCTGCCCAGGAGCAGGGCTGGGGGCACTGCCTGCAGGCAGGGAGGGGAGAGGAGCCAGGCAGAGAGAGGTTAAAGGCAGCATGGGGTGGGAGGATGGCTGAGAGCTCACTGGAGGAGAACTCTTCACAGCCTCTGACCCAGTAAGTCTCTGGCTGCAGGGCACTGAATCTGCAGTTGCCGGAGGGATCTCCAAAAGCTGGCGCAACCTACAGCCTATGGGATCTGTAAGTACAACTCTGCCAGTTTCTCCAGTGTAGAGCAGGACATCTTGTGAGAGCAGGCCTTCCCTGCTGCCCCGTCAGAGGGACAGGGCACAATGTGTCTCTCTGGGTGCGCGGTAATGCAGAGAGGCTTCCTGGAACAGTGTCCTAACGCTGGCATAGCCCACGTCTCATATGACCTGTGAGGAAGGCTCCCAAGGATCCTTCAGGGCTGAGAAGGATGTGCTCCAGAGCAGGGCACCCCTACCGCATCATCAAGGGGACAGGACATGATGGCTCCTTGTCCCAGGCATGGCTTCAGGGGTACAAAGCTGGGTGTGCAGCCAGGAGTGCCCAGGGCTCTTCCTCCAAGCAGGATCCCTGTGTTGCAGCGGGCTGTGTGCTGGGGGCAGGGACCCTGCTGCCTGCCACAGTCAGCACTCAGCCTGCCCGGGGACTTCCCCATGGCACTGTGGGGAGAAGCTGTGGATGGAAGGAGTGACCCTTGCAGGGCATGGCAGGGTCCTTCTGCCATCGGGAGGGTGCTGCGTGGGTCAGGTCTGGTCACAGCTCCAGATCACCCCTGGCAAATTTGCAGCGTGTCCATTTGCAGACGAGCATTGAGGAAGCATTCACCTGAAAGACAAGGAGTCTGTGCTTTCAGTGTTCTCCTCATGGCTGACTGGGTGGGTGGAGGAGATGGGAATTTCTTTCTCCTTTGGGGAGAAGACATGGAGAGCCCAGATCTCGTTGGCACGTGTCTGCGCTACTCCTTAGCCCTTGCCCGCACAGAGATGCTGCTGGGCAGTGTCCTGCTGCAGAAGGTGCCTGCAAGGCAGAGCTGAGAACACAGCAGGGTGCTCTGAGCACTGAAAGGGAGGACAAAGGAACAGCCCCCGGCAGGGGCAGCTCCAGGCAGCAGAGAGATGGGCAGGGAGGGAGAGGGAGCTGCTGCTTGAACGGTCTTGGGAGGGGGGATTCCAGTAACTCCCTGCCATCCCCTGCAGTGCAGGTGCCTTCCTGGAGCAACTCCGTGGTCTCCTCTGACACACAGTACAGTCCCCCACCCCTTAATATCACGGGGAAATAGCCCTGCATTATCCTCCAAGCAGCCCAACCACCAAAGAGGAGAAATGCTTGAGTGTCTGATCGGGTCTCCCCATCCTGACTCTCTCGGCAGCAGAACTTTGGCATGTTCTCCTCTTGCCTCTGTTGACCTTCTTCTTCCCCTTTTTCTCTCTGTGGTGGGGGGGGTGAGGATCCAGGTACAGCTCAGACACTGATGCTGCATGTCCTCTCCTGCAGGCGTAGCCATGGAGGAAAAGCACCAAATCCCCTAATATCTGGGACTCTGGGGACGGCAGTGTGTGGGGCTGGGAGTAAGCCGACCCTGCTTCAGGGTGCCCAACTGTAGGACTTTCCCTGGAGGATCCTGCTGGGATGCAGGCTGCCCTCCACAAGGGCACAGCTCTCCCATGGCATCTCTGTGTTTTCCAGGAGCCCCTTGGAGAAGACGTGCCAGTGCCAAGGCCATGAGAATCCTGCTGGAGGGCTGGTGTGGGCAGCTGCAATGAGCACTGTGTGTCCCTGGCTGGGAGAGCAGAGCTGAGACCCTCCTCAGGTACGAGGAGACTGGGTGAGGGGGTGGGAGAGGTGCACTCGTCCATCTGACTCCTCTGCTGTCAGCAGTGTCCAGTTTCTTCTCAGGGGAATGGCTGAGCGTGATCATCCTCCAAGTCAAAGAGGTGCCAGCACAGGGCAGCTGAGAGCAGCAGTGACGGACAGACCGGCTGTCCCCACCCTGCACTAAGGGGAAGTCCCTTTGTCTCTTAGGACCCACAAGGTTTCACTTGGAGCACAGCAGAAGAGGATCTCTGCCTTCAGAACCCTTCTCAGCTGCGGTGGGCAAACTGGAATGTGCTGCTCAGCTCTTTCTGTTTTCCTTCTTGCTTGGAGCAGAGTATTGTCTCCTCACTGTCATGGCCTACGACCGCTACGTGGCCATCTGCAAACCTCTGCGCTACAGGACCCTCCTGGGCAGCAGAGCTTGTGTCCACATGGCAGCAGCTGCCTGGGGCAGTGGGTTTCTCACTGCTGTGCTGCACATGGCCAATACATTTTCACTGCCCCTCTGCCAGGGCAATGCCCTGGACCAGTTCTTCTGTGAAATCCCCCAGATCCTCAAGCTCTCCTGCTCACACTCCTACCTCAGGGAGGTCGGGCTTCTTGTGGTCAGTGCTTGTTTAGCATTTGGGTGTTTTGTGTTCATTGTGGTGTCCTACGTGCAGATCTTCAGGGCCGTGCTGAGGATCCCCTCGGAGCAGGGACGTCACAAAGCCTTTTCCACCTGCCTCCCTCACCTGGCCGTGGTCTCCCTCTTTCTCAGCACGGCCTACCTGAAGCCCTCCTCCATCTCCTCCCCATCCCTGGATCTGTTGGTTGCAGTGCTGTACTCGGTGGTGCCTCCAGCAGTGAACCCCCTCACCTACAGCGTGAGGAACAAGGAGCTCAAGGATGCAGTGTGGAAGCTGATGACTGGCTGCTATGCAGAAGCAAGAAACTGCCCATCTGCTTCTGCGTAGCAGTTGCCATGTACCTCAGCACAGGCCCAGCCTGCTGTTGGTGGCGGTGTTTTACTTGCCATTCCCTTTCTAATTTGCTGTCTGATTTCCTTTCCCAGCTGAGTGGCTGTCTAAACGCGGAGCTCTGCTCTCTGTGCGGTTAAACAAAATAAAGGACCCTACAAAGACTTTTTAATTTTTTTCTGATCTCCTTCCTCCAAGACCGTTTGAGCTGCAGAGAGAATTCCTCCATGCAGAGGTGGAGGGGAAGAGAGCTCCCACATGGCAGCACTGCGAGAGAGCTCTTGGTCTGCCAGAGCTCTTCTCTTTCCACTTCCACACTCTCCCTCTGAGTCCTTGTGTGCTGTAAGGCCCAATCGCTCTGGCAGCTCGGTCACAGTCCTGCTGCGTGGTGGTCCTGTGACCGCAGGCAGGGACAGGCAACGGGCATCTCTGCCATACAGCTGCCCTCTGTAAGAGCGGTTCCATCGTGAAAGGGGATCTCCTCAGGGCAGGGCCTGCAGGCTTGGCTCTTCCTCCAAAGGGGCTCTCAAGAACATGCCCAGGAAAGCATCCCACAGATGAAAACACCAGTGAAAAGCTGAAGAGTGTGAGTGTGCAGGGTGGGGGCAAACAGCAGTGTCCCCACACAGCCAGGCCTCCTGGGAGAGACCTGAAGGACTAGCAGAGCAGGGTCTGGTCTGTGCCTGGGCTCACTGGACACCCTGGGGAAGCTGCCTGCGCTGGTTTGGGCTGGGATAGAGTTAATTGTCCTCACCGTAGCTGGTAGGGGGCTGTGGTTTTGATTGATGCTGGAAAAAGTGTTGATGACCCAGGGATGTTTTAGTTATTGCCAGAGAGCGCTTGCACCGAGTCAAGACCTTTTCTGCTCCTCAGCCCACCCCGGCAGCGAGCAGGCTGGGGGTGCACAAGGAGTTGGGAGGAGACGCAGCCGGGACAGCTGACCCCAGCTGACCAAAGGGTTATTCTATACCGTTTGATGTCATGGTCAGCAATAAAACGCTGGGGGAAGGGGAAGGAAGGGGGGCCTTTTGGATGGATGGCGTTTGCCTGCCCACGTAACTGTTAGGTGTGTTGGAGCCCTGCTTTCCTGGGGATGGCTGAGCACCTGCCTGCTGATGGGAAGCAGGGCCTGAATTCCTTCTTTTGCATGGGTGCCTTTTGATTTACCTGTTAAACCATCTTCATCTCGACCCACGAGTTTGCTCACTTTTGCCCTTCTGATTCTCTCCCACATGCCTCTGGGGGGGCAGCGAGTGAGTGAGCGGCGGTGTGGTGCTTAGCTGCCAGCCTGGGTTAAACCACGACACTTCCCCAGGGCGACCCTCATGGACTAGCGCCTCACAACCACCATTTCCAGCACTGCCTCTCACCACAGCTCGGAGGGGTCCTTTGTCCCTCCATGGAGGGACACTGAATGACCAGGTCAGACGTCGATGTTCGCATTGTACAGATGAGCTGTAAGAATGCGCATCGCGCCCACGAGGTGAGATGAACCTGAATGAGCACAAACACCATCAGCCCCTTCTGGGGGTGTCATGAAGGCCAGTGGGACAGACAGGGTCTCAAGGTCACTTCACGTTGAAAGTAGCGTCCCCTGGGAAACCACCAGAATGCAGCACTGGGGTGGGCTTCCTTGAACCAATGTCTCTGAGTCCATTTCTCTTGCTGTGGGGCATCTCGTGCGAGCGCAGAGCAACGTGACACACGCAGGGCTGAGATGCCTGCCAGCCTCTGGGAGAGGGAAGAGGAGGCCAGAGAGGCACTGCAACTCCTTCCCTGCACTGCCTGTGTGTGTAAGGACTCGTGTCTCTGAACACCCCTGTGGGCAAGATCAGTGCACGAGGCCAGCTCAGATGTGGAGATCTGGCAGAGCCCTGACATTTCTGTGTGTGACTCCAGGAACAAGCCCCACTGGCCCAGTGAGATTCATCTCAGCCGCCTCGGACAGGCTCATTGCAAGGGCTCCTGTTTGCTGGGTCACCCTTGCCTGTAGTTCTGGATGTGCCCTCAAAAGTGCCAGAGCAATCAGAGAGGTTCTGGGGTCCACGTAAAGGAGCCATCAAACCCATCTTCAGGAAGGGCAGGAAAGACATTTGGGAGAATTACAGGCTTCAGAATTACCTCTGTCCCTGGGAAGGCAATGGGACATGTCGTCCTGCAGCCATTCCCAGGTAGCTGAAGGACAGGAAAGGGATTGCTGAACCAAAATGCCAAGGGGAACAAAGGGCACGTTGTGTACCTGGAGTTTTGCAAGGCCTGCGACATGGTCTCCTGTCATGTCCTTACAGCCAGATTGGTGCTCTCTGGGCTGAAGAAGCGGACGTTGTCGTGGGTGGGATGTTGCCTGGATGACCAAGGCCAAGTGTTATGTGGTACAAAGTCCTCCGTGCAGCCAGTTACTAGCAGCGTCCCTCAAAGACCAGCGCTTGTGACAACATGCTCGAACAGCTTTACTGTCGCCCGGCATGATGGGACAGAGCACACTTTCAGCACCTTTGGGGAAGATGCAAAGCTGGGTGGAGGCTTGAGCAACCTCACCTAGTTCACCCTGCCTGGAGCACGAGAGTGAGACATGATGTTGTTCAGGGCTCTCTTCCAACCTCAGTTATTCTGTGATTCCATGAATCTTTCCCTCAGAGAGGTTTTTGAAGACAGAATAGGTAGGGGAAGAAGAAGAAAAGAAGAAAAAAAAAGTCAGAAGAGGAGCTGTAAAATTTGTCAACATAAATGCATCAGTTCCTGTGAAGAATGTTGCTCCACTCAAATTGTTAGTAGGAAATATATTTTGTACATTGTATAAAATAAGCACACTTTTGTCTGGCCATGTCCTGGCCATAAGGAGGGGGATGAATGGGTCTGGCATTATGAGGTCAGTTGCTTACAGGAGGTATGAGAGAGAACATGGAAAGACAGCGAAGCTTTACCTCCCTGAAGCTCAAAGCAGGGTGAGAGGTGGGAGGGATCTGAATGGTCAAAGAGTAAGAGGAGGAGGAGCCCTGGGGAACAGTGGAAAGTGCATATGTCCAGAGAGGCTTCTGAAGAGATGCCTGCAGACAAGGTTAGTTTAACCAGGACAGGCAGAAACAGGTGGAAGGTTGGGAGATTAAACAGAGAGCATGACAGGCAGAGTGCGGGTGAGGCACACACAGGGTAAGGTCAGTATTTCAGAGAGTATTTTCTCTCCAAGTTGGACAGATATGGGTTCGATGGGTGGACTGTTCAGCAGATAAGGACTTGGATGGATGGACGCATCCAGAGGGCAGTGGTCGATGGCTCAATGTCCAGATGGAAAAGGGTGACAAGTGGTGTCCCTCTGGGACCAGTGTTGTTTAATACCTTCATCAATGATATTGACAGTGGCATCGAGTGCACCCTCTGCAGGTCCACTGATGACACTGAGCTGGGTGGTGCAGTTGATATGCCGGAGGGACGGGAGGCCATCCAGAGGGACCTGGACAGGCTGGAGAGGTGGGCCCAGGTGAACCTCAGGAGGTTCAACAAGGCCAAGGGCAGGGTCCTGCACCCAGGCCAGGGCAACTGCTGGTACCAACACAGGCTGGGAGAAGACAGGCCAGAGAGCAGCCCTGTGGAACAGGACTTGGGGGGGCTGGTGGATGAGAAGCTGGACATGAGCCACCAGTGCGCAACTGCAGCCCAGAAGGCCAATCGCATCCTGGGCTGCACCAAAAGAAGTGCGGCAGCAGGTCGAGAGAGGGGATTCTGCCCCTCTGCTCTGCCCTGGTGAGACCTCACCTGCAGTGCTGTGTCCAGCTCAGGAGCCCCCAGCACAAGAAGGATGTGGACCTGTCGGAGCGTGTCCAGAGGAGGGCCACGAAAATGCTCAGGGGGCTGGAGCACCTGTCCTATGAGGACAGGCTGAGAGAGTTGGGGTTGTTCAGCCTGGAGAAGAGAAGGCTCCAGGAGGACCTTGTAGCGACCTTCCAATACCTGCCAGGGGCCTATAAGAAGGCAGGGGAAGAACAGTTCGCAAGGGTTTGCAGCGATAGGACAAGGGGTAATGGTTTTGAGCTACTAAAGGGTAGATTTAGGTTGGACATTAGGAAAAAGTTCTTTAATATGAGGGTAGTGGGTCACTGGCACAGGCTGCCCAGAGGGATACTGGAAGCCCCATCCCTGGAGACATTCAAGGTCAGGCCTGATGGAGCTCTGAGCAACCTGACCTAGTTATAGATGTCCCTGCTTATTGCAGAGGGGTTGGGCCAGGTGGCCTTTAGAGGTACCTTCCAACCCAATACTTTCTAGGATTCTTTGAGGTGGAGGCTCAGGGCGCTACAGTAGCAGCGTGCACCTGCTTGAAGGTGGTTTTAGAGCTGATGGAGCTTTTCTTGGTAGTGGGAAGGGAAGGAAACCTCCACAAAGTGCAGCTTGGAAGGTTCAGACTTGAGGTGAGAACAAAAGAAATGTCACTCAGAGGGTCGCCTTGCAGTGCAAGTGGTCCCCCAGAGGGAGTCTGGATCAGCCCTTGGCTTTGTGTTTCAAGGAATGGCCAGCGAGAGTAGAGAGACATGAGGGAAGGTGTAGAAATGGTGGGGTGAGAGCTAGGTGGGAAAGCAAGCAGGGTGTCAACAGCCTGAAGGGAAAGAGGTGCAGGCTTGGGGCAGGGTAGGACAGCCTGCAGTAGAGATGGCCAAGGGCTGTAGCAAGGCTGAAAGGTCCAAGAGGCCTGAGGTCTTGGTCCTCTTGGCTAGAGCAGTTGCCTCTGCCAGCGAGGCTGATGAGATGGAGGGTCTCAGGATGTGCCTTCCCAGGGCCTGAGGGTCAAGGCTCGGCCTTTCTGCTTCCTAAAGCAAAGCAAAGGGTTTTCTCAGCATTCCAGCCACCTGCACAGGGCCTTGGCCTGCCTGCAAGCATGGCCTCCAGTGATCTGCTCTAACGACGCCCTGGGGAGGCTTTGTCAGTAAGGGCCCTCAGGGGGGCCAGTCAGGGCTTCAAGGTACTTCTGGGGTTTGCTTCTGACTTTGGCTTCTGGAGAGCTTTCTTCAGGCTTCTCTCAGTACCTGAGGGTCATGTAATGAGCCCCAAATGCCCGAATGAGCCGTTTATTTGTGTCATTTCCTTCAAGTCTTCAAGACTTGCACAGCTGATTGGAGCTTTTTCATAGCGTAGTTCAGGAGGAAGATTTCAAAGTGCTTCTAAGAACTTTATTTTTTATTTTCAGGGTTACACCTTCTGCCTTTTCTTTCAGAGAAGGGGTTAGAGCAGCCTTCTCTAAGTGCTAATGATCCCGAGGGTCTCCTCAGGAGGTCTGGACTGGTCAGAAAAGCAGTTTTTTGAGGTCTGACACTGTGTGGACAACCTTGCTCCTCACCTCCCCAGCCCCACCATTTCCCTCACTGTCCCCTGGAACCTGCATCACTTTTTGTGACATCAGCCTTCTCCACTGCAGTGCTTTGCTTGCACACACGGCTTTTGCTTCCCCTCTTCAGCTGTCTTTGTCTTGACCCACAAGTTTTGCTGCTTTTGTCACTTCTGATTCTCTCCCCCATTGCTCTGGGGGTGTGTGGGGGGAGTAAGCAATTGATTCTGGGTGTTTAGCTGTTGGCCAGGGCCAAACCACAACTAGTTCCTACCACAGTGACCTTTCTGGGCTCTCCTCTGACCCACACGCAGGCTCTCACCTACACTCTTGCCTGTCCGACAGAAGAGCTCAGATATCTGAGCTGCCCTGACATCAAACAGGAGATCTGCATCATTCCCGTTGGTCTCTCCTAAAGACCCTGCATCTCCACCCACCCCAAGAGCCGTGGGAGCTGTCCTTTCCCACCCCAGCCCTTCTTCCACTCCTGTCACAGCTCTGTGGTGGCACATGGGGCTCCTGCTCTCTATGCCCCGGGCTGTGGGGCCCATTTGGGCTGCAGCACCTCAGACGTGGCACCAGGGCCAAGGGCGGGCTTGTCACCTGGAAACCTGGTGGCAAGAGATGGGACGCCGTGTGTGGAAAGGCTTTGTTTGCCAGCAGAGGCACGCTGGAGGGGATGGCAGGTGGCAACGTGCTGATGGCTGAGGTTCCCACCACGAGAGCAAGAGCTGCAGTGCCCGAGGGCAGAGAGAAAGAGACCTGGGCTGTGCAGCCCTGGCAGGAGAGGGGTTGGCTGTGCCAGGGGACTCTGCAGCATGGTGGGACCTGTGCCAGAGGTGGAGCCCATCTCCAAGAAGGACCGTGATGCTGCTGGAATGTCCCTGGGGGAGGACAGCCTGTGATCCAGCCGCACAGCGGACATCCTGCTGGAGGCTTGTCAGCTCCAGAGCAGCTCTGCAGAGAAGGCCCTTGGGGTTCCGGAGGACCAGCTGAGCCTGAGCCAACATGGCACCCGCGTGGCCAAGGCCAACAGCTCCTGGGCTGCATGAGGAAAGGCCATGCTGGCAGGTGGAGGGAGGTGACCCTTCCCCTCGACTCAGCGCTGGTGAGGCCACACCTGCAGTGCTGTGTCCAGTGCTGGGCTGCCCAGGGCAGGGAAGCTGTTGACCTACTAAAGGAAGCCCAGTAAAGGCCACAAAGGTGGTGTAAGGGACTTTCCGTACCTTCCATAGGAGAGAATGCTGAGAGAGGTGGGACTGTTCAGTCTGGAGAAGGAAGCTCGGAGGGATTCTGTTACTGTGAATGAATACCTGATGGGGGGGCATGAAGACTGAGGAGCCAAACTCTTCTTGGTAGTTCCCAGCAACAAGACAGGGGGTGATGGACAGGTAAACACTTTTTGACTGTGAGGATGGTCAACCCCTGGAACAGGGTGCCCCAGTGAGGTGGTGGAGTCTCCATCCACCCACCTAGACACGGTCCTCAGCAACCTGCTCCAGCTGAGCCTGCCTCACCTGAGGGTTGGACTACATGATTTGAGTGTCTTTAGACGACCATTAAAGGTCCCTTCCAACCCAAACTGTTCACGATTCTATGATTCTAAAAGCTCACTTTGGTGAGGAGTGGGCCATCAATTAGAGTCCTCTTGGGTGACGTTCCTGGACATCTGAAAGAGAAAAATGTGTCCAAACACAGGCAGCATGGACTTAGCAAGGATACATGCTAGGAATTCCCTATCTAGCCCCATTTTGAGGATTCTGGCTGCAGTTTTGAGGGCCCAAATCCTCATTTTGAGCCTCCAAAGACCCATTGTTAGGATGCAAAGCCTCGGGTACCAAAGTACCGTTTGAGGGACCAAAACTGAATCTCGGGTTTGAAACCCTCATTTTCATTTCCAAAGCCCTGTTTTAGGGTCCAAAGCCCTATTTTTAGGGCCCAGACCCTCCTTCAGAGAGTCCAATGCCCTCTTTTACAGCTCTAGGCCTGCACTGGAGTGCCCAAAGCCCTGTGTTTGGGATCAAAGCTTCATTTCTAGGGGCCATAGAGGAACCAAGAGGTTCCCTTCCTGTGCAGGGTCCAAAGAGCCATATGTAGCACCTAACCCATCCTTTTTATTGCCCTAAGCCTCATTTTGAGGGCCAGAATTCTCATGTTTCTGGTCCAAACCTGTCTTTTATTACCCACTGCTTTACTTTCAGCGCCCACAGTTTCATTTGCAGGGTTTTAAACCCTCAGATTTAGGGCAGAAAGCCTCTTCTCAGGGTCCAGAGCTACATTTACAGTAACCAAAGCTTGAGTTTTCCTTTCCGAAGTCCTAGTTTTGGATTCCAAAGCCTCATTTTAGGCTCCAAAGCCTCACTTTTATGGACCAAAGGCTCCATTTCAGTTTGCAAAGTCACACATAATTTTCAAGCTTCGTTTTCAAGCCCCAAAGCATCAATTTTAGGATCCAGGCAGGAATTTCTAGGGCCGAAGCCACATCTTGAGTGTCCAAATCCTAATTTGGAGAGTCCAAAGCCCTCTTTTAGGCCTCAAAGCCTTAGTTTGTGATCCCAGTTTTAGGGTCCATAGCTCAGATTCTAGGCGTGAAGGCTTCATTTTCATGCTCCAGACCCTCCTTTCAAGGGGCAAACTCCCCACTTAGGGCTCAAAGCCTCTGTTTCTCCAGGTCCAAGTTCTCATTTTAAGCACCCAAAGACCCATTTTTAGCCTGGAAAGCCCCATTTGTAGGGCCCAAATCCTCATTTTTAAGGTCCAAGCCTCTCTTTTCACACCCATGGCCTATTTTTAGGACCCACAGTTCCACTTTTAGGCTCCAAATCCTCACGAGTAGGCTCTAAACATTATATGCAAGTTCCCAGGTTTACACTTTTAAAGGTTCAGAGACTCATTTTAGGGGCCCTAAGCATCATATTGAAGCCCCAAAGTCTCATTTGGAAGCGCCAAATCCTCGTTTCTACAGCCCAAGCCTCTGAGGTGCTGTCCATAGCCTCATTCCTACTTGCCAAACTATTCGTTTTGGCTTCTAAATGCTCAGTTCAGGCTCCAAAACCTCATTTTGCAGATCCAGGCAGGCATTTTGAGGGTCCAAGCCAAATCGTGAAGTTCCAAACCCTGATTTGGTGGGTCCAAAGCCCTCCTTTAGGGCTCAAAGTCTCACTTTGAGGTCCCAAAACCTTACTTTCAGGCTGCAAACCCTCCTTTTAGTGTAGAAACTCCCCCCTTGGGGCTCAAAGCCTCATTTTCTCTATGTCCAAAGCCTCATTTTCAGCACCTGAACCCATTTCTAGGCTGGAAAGCCCCATTTCTAGGGCCCAAATCCTCACGTTTAGGCTCCAAGCCTGGCTTTTAGCACTCATAGCCTTTTTATAGGACCCACAGTGCCAGTTTTAGGCTCCAATCCATCACGGTTAGGCTCGACAGCCTCATTTACAAGTTCCACGTTTTACACTTTTAAAGGTTCTGAGACCGATTTTATGGGCTGTGAGCATCATTTTGGCCCCCCCTCCGGCTCCAATTTCAAGCCCTCTTCACCAGCTTAGCAAGCCTATGCCCAAAGACCCTCTTCCCTTTCTTTGACAGATGGAGCCCCTCAGCCCCCAACAGACCAGGTTTTTCCGAGTGAGCGCCATGGTCTAAGCAGCCAAACCCCTGGCTGTGGCACCGCTCCCAACAGCAGTTGCTGACCTGCCAGATTTGACTGGCCCTTTCAAAGCCCTTTCCTTTGACCAGGAGAGCTGATGAGAAAACCACCTGCACGCCAGAGTCCTTTACCATCGCTCCCAGGGCTCTGAAATCTTTCGTGATACTCTGCAGATGGCTCCTGGCTGTATCCCTGGTGCCCACATGAAGCAGCAGCAGTGGGTAAGAGCCAGGGGGCTGTCCGAGGCTTGGCAGCCTCTTGGTGACATCCCTGGTACGAGTCCCCAGAAGCTTGAAAGCTTGAAGCTTCAAAGCCTGAGTCCCTTTGAACAGGCCAGAACAGAATCAAGAGGGAGTTGAGGCAGTTCTGGCATTCATCTGACGAACCACAAGCACGGTTTTCATTTGGTTCTCATTAAATACTACCTTTTTACAAAGTGAGCTTAACAACTTCTGTAAAGATGGGGGATGTCTGCAGCTACAGGGGCATAAAGGATTTGGGCACGTTCCTGTCTCAAGGTCGGACTGACTGGCATGAACAGCCCAGAGCTCCGTGAGCCCTGACAGATGTGCACGTCTTCACTGGTACAAGTCATAGCACGGCTCGGGAGACCCCCGGGGAAATACACCCGTCCTGAGAACGACATTGAGCTCTGGGCCAACGGAGCCGCAGTTTGTTGGCGAGTTACAGGAAGCTGCGCTGGGTCGTCATCAACAGCAGCAAACCCCAGACGCCACATTTCATCTACAAAACAGCCACCAGAAAAATACACCGGAGCAGCCCAGCGCTCTGACATCGCAGACACAAGTTCCTGGTGTCTCCGGAGCACTGAGCACACGGCCGAGGAACCTGGGTTTCCAGGAGGCCGGCAGAGCGCCTCCCCCGCGCCTGCCAGCCTCAACGGTCCGTGTGTTCGCGCTGGTTGAGCGAGCCAGGGTGCCGTGGGCCTTTGGGAGGAAGCCAGCTCTAGGCTGAAGGAGGACTCTGGGCTCCACAGCACAAACTGAAATGTCACCTTCAAGTGTCACACAATCAATTTCTCTATGGACAGCCTGCAGTCAACTGTTGCTACTTTGGTTTGGTAATTTTAAACCCGTAATGGGAGGGCCTGGTCAAGAGCAAATGTTCTCTTCACCTGACTCTAGTACCTCCTCTAGAAGATTTCTGACCCCTGCTTTACAGCGTTTGGGCAAAATCTACACCTTCCTCAATACCACTAACTCAGAACAGGTACTGCTAATGTATGCGCCCATCAAGCTGGGAGAAGCAGACAACAAAACGCCACCAATTCACACCATTGCAGTAAGCAGTTTTGCAATTGCTGGCAAAGTTTTATCCAAGAGGTATCAGAAGAGCAAACCACAAGCTCCCTGTTCATGATGAATGCTCTCAAGGCTGTCCTCCCCCAGCTGTAGGACATGAATTGGTGCATTACGCCCTCCAACAGATCAACGAACAAAAGCTGAATCGCATCAGCTGGGAGAGGTAACCAGCTCCCAGGCGACACAAGCATTAGCTGGGTACAGACCACACAGGAGCCCTCCACCCACCCCAACTGTCCAGGGCTGCACGTCCCCTTCAAGTAAGAGCCAAAAGACAAGGAGGTCCCACAACAAGCAGTTGTGCACCGCAACCGCGTCCGTCTGGCTTTGCACTCGCAGCAGGCTGTCAACACCTCACCCAAGCACTCTTACTTTCGACAAAGCCTTTTTAACACAGGTTTTGCCCAGAATCTCACTGTACAGAAGATAAAAGGGAACTTTACATTTTATCTTCATTAACTCATTTCTGGGATGTAAAAGTTCCATTCCAAACTAACAAAGAAATGACAAAATACGACGTTCAAAGTTTATTAATGCAGAAGACTTAGAGATGAAACAAAATTCAACTCAAACAGGAAAATTTAGTACTCAACCACAACCACCACAAACTTGTGTAGTTGAGCTACCAAAGGAGTTACAGTAACGTGTTATTTCAAGCAAACTTAAGTCATAAAACACGTAAAAGTTCTACTGGTGGTGGATTAAGAGGAATCTTCCCCAAGGTAAACTTTTTGGCTTTGAATTGTTCCACCTCTTCAGCTGTTAATTTGCTCATCGGTGTATATAAATTTTCTGATGTGCTGTTACTTGTGACCGCAGAAGATGTTGATGTTACGTGATGTCCAGAGGCACTGGCAGTCTGTCCAAAACCAGCGCTGCTTGAATGGGAGGGAGAAGCTGTACCTGCTGCATTCGAATCTCCAAAGGCTGGAAATGGAGTGGTGCCTGAACGGTCCACAGCCGAACTGCCAAACCCTGAAAAACCAGTGGGGTTGGAATTCCTGGTGGTTCCAGAAGTTTGAAATGAGAAGGAGGCTGCAGATGGAGTTGCCAAGCTGCCAAAACCAGCAGAAGGGGGTACACTAGGAGAGGACATCAGCCTAAACGCGGGAGGATTAGAATCAGCAGAGGAGCTCCCCAGAGCAGGACCAACACGACTGGAACTTGTTTTAAAGGAGAAATCGCTGGCACTAGTACTGCTGCTCTTCACAGGAAAGCCTGCAACTATAACATTTGTAAGAAATCTTAGAATGTGCACCCCTGTGATGCTAAACCACTGCTGTATTTCAATAATGCAGTAGAAGAGAAACTCAAGAAAATGTTTCACTGTTGGTTCTTCATGCAGGAACTTACCTGACAACCCAAAGCCTGATGTTTGCTGTCCTCCAAATCCAAAGACAGGCAATGGTCGAGTGGTAGTCTTCTTCAATTCAGGTAGCTGCAAAAAAATACCAAAAGCATAAAGGAAAATTAGATTCCAAAACAGGGAAATGTCTTTTGATAAATACTTGAAGCAAAAATACAGCGGCCCAGTGCAAGGGAACACAACTCAGACCGAGTTAGACACAGATCGCTTTCATCATGACCCCATGCTCTGGCAGCTACAAACAAAACGCTGTAAAGCCACATGCTGTTCCCTGTAAAACACTCCACAAACACAGATCTATCACAAGGTACAGGTTTTGGTCTGTCAGGCACTGGCCTGAACGCCTCTTCCAGCTCTCGTTCTCCTCTCTCCCCTGTTTCAGTCAGTGTTTCAGGACCCTCTCCCTGTCACTGCTGTGACTGGGTCTGTTCCCTCACCCTGGCACACCCAGCCTGCTGTGCTAAAGCTCCAGTGGCACTCCTGCACCTTCCGCACGGAACCCACCAAGGGCTGGGATCATCGCACTAAAACTTGAACGCGCCTCACGCGGACTCCGCTCCAATCAGCTGCCTCTGTCTCCCTGACTGGCTTGAACTCCAGCATTCTGTTCTGACACATCTAGATTCAGCAGTGTTTGTCACCTTCCCAGAACAGCTACGTAGCCAAAGAGCTTCTCTCCCTCCTCTCTACCCATTTCTCCTTCTGGCACCACCAAAATGCTCCACTGATCCTAAGATGGCCTGGAGGACACTGCTGGTCTCATCTGCTGCTGACACCTTGGAAGAGTCAACATCAGCACGTGGAAGAAAAGGTGGGGTGGACATTCGCCTCTCCCTAGACGGGCACTCGACTGGATCCCAGCCTCAAGCTGCGGTGACCTGCCCGTGGCTGGCAACGACAGCATTCCAAACCTGGGACCCAGCGGCTGCCTCGCTGACATGGAACCGTCCTGACCAGCTGCCCTCCTGAGTCACCTACAGGGTTTTACAACACCCGCCTGCAAGTCACTGAGTTCAAGACTCCACAGAAAGGTGGAGGTAAGACCCCCAATGGTGTTCACAGACTTTCACGGTCGCTGGCCTCAGGCAGTGCCAGAACATTCCGTCCCGTTTCTGTTGCCTATGAAAACCACAGAGAGGCAGAGCCGGGGCAGTTTGCAAACTGCCAGCGTTACTCTCTTCTGCAATTGCTCCTGACACCCTTTCTGCTCTCTCTGACGGGTCCTGCGGCGTGCCAGGGTCACGGTCAAGGTCTTCGTGCCGCCAGTCAGCCCAACGCTTTCACGCCAGATGTTTTTCAAGGCTGCAGTGCCAGAACAGAACACATCCCAGCTGAGATTTTCAGAGCAGTTCACAGAGCTGGCGTCAAATTGCCAACGAATCCAGGAACCGCATGTTTCCACATCTCAGCTACTGAGGGGCAAACACGGATGCCCTAAAAGAATCACGTCTGTCTGGCTGTAAAACAGAGCATCCTGCGATCTTCAAAGCAACACCGATCACCTACTGATGTGAAGTCAGCAGAAGTGCAGTTAAATACGCTGGTGACAGCCGACGCTTCTGGGGAACATTTGCAAGATCTCTGCATTAAAAATGAGGTGGCACGTTACAGTTCTCACGTCTTAGAGATCTTTGCAGCAGAAATTAAGGTCGGCATCTGCAGCACAGTTTGGTGGGATATGCCTAAAGAAATGTGAACCTAAGAAAAAAATTACATCAGGAATGGAAACATTTTACCTTTCATTAGCACTTACCAAAGCTGCTTTTGTCGATGCCTGTGAAGCTTTCAGCTGGCACAGACGATTTTTCCATTGTTCCGCTAACTGTTGGACAGAAAATATCTAAAAAGGGGGAAAAGAAAAGCCTGGGTTTATTATTGGCGAAGACTTAAAAAAAAAAGTAAAATAGTGATCTGACAACTAAAGTGAAAGATTTCTACAGTTAGAAAAGAAACTTTATTAGGCCAAGACGACAGGAGCTGAAATGTTTGTTATTAACACAGAATTCCTTTCCACTGCCCTTAAATAACTTTTTTATTTCCTGGGCCTTTCTGAATCTAAGTTCTATCACTATCTGAATCAGGTGCTTAGGAAAAAAAAAAAAAACACAACACAACCACCACCCACCAAATATGTCAGTTTTAAGGGTAAGAGAACAAACTCTTCAGTCTTTGTTTTATTTCTGGCTTGTCCACTGATGTGCTCACTCATTAAGCTGAAGTCCTAAGATTTGCCTTGGCTTCTCTCACATTTTCAGGAAAAATGCCCCCTTTCACATTACTATAATTCAGAGCCCTTTAACAGTATCATCCTACAACATTCAGCTTTGCAGAAATTAACTTCCTTCAATCAAATCAGCCCCTTTAATGTGATCCAACAGATTACTGCAGGGAACATACACAGCAATAACTAGTGCCTGTGTCCGTCCCATAACTGTGATTGAAGTATTCAACAAGGAACTGGCAAGTCATTAAATCATTTACTTCTCGGGAATATAATATATATACGCAATACAAAAAAAATAAAAACGTATGTATTGCTGCTTCTCTAGAAATGTATACACTCCTTTAGCAGTATCTGCTATTTTCAGCATTAATTCCCCGCAACAAAGGTACGTGAAAGCCCAAGGTCAAATAAACTTCCCCAGAGTTCTACCTAAAGCACTCCATCTCCAGCTAGAGCAACCCAACAGACGAAGAGCGTACAAAGGATGAGGCTGTGGAGACAGGATTCAAGTAACTTCTACAAACAACGCACAAGAGCGGGGCCAAGGCCAAGCCGAGGTGTGTCTCGGTTTAGGAAGCCCACACGTTGAACGGAGACTCGCTCAAGGGCTCTTGCCACCCGTTTCGGAAGCCCAGATCGGACAGTTTTAGCCCCTGTTCTCAGGCAGAAAGAGCAAGTGACGGCCGAGCACACAGACTGGCAGCTACTTTTGCAGTCTATTTGGTGCACAGGAACTTAAAAATATCTTGGCGTTCTGATCATCTCCTAGAGTTTGGTCATTAAATGGGTACAGAGTCACCACCTGAAGAACAGACACAAGTCCCGTCTTGAAAGGTGTTCCCAGAAAAAGTCAGCATTTTTTAAATACTTACATAGCTTTGAATGTTGAAATTTGCTCTGCAGTTGTAATACTCCAGGCGCAGCTCTTCTGGAGACAAGTCGGAAAACCCTGCGAGGAGAGGAATCATCAACAACCTCCAAGAAAACATAGTCCTACTCCCAAGTGCCCTGTATAGTCATGAAGAAACGGGCCTCGGTACCTCACCGGTAAGTCAGTAACAGCTGGAGACACAACAAGGATTCGGGAGAGAACTTCAAAGATGGGAATGTCCCAAAGGACTTTGCCACAACCCAATATTCCTTTCTGTGGCACCACAAGGCAAATCATCCCCTTGCAAATTGCTCCACAGAGGTACAGCAGCGTGGGCGAGCGCAAGAAACATCCTAAACAGCAGCAGGACACGGCAACACCGAAAACATCACCTACCCGAGACATTCGGCTCTTCTCTCATCGGGGAATAACATGAAAACATCCATTGTCCTGACGATTCCCAAATCTCCATGTCCTTCAGTACACACTCGCTAGAAAACAAAACCAAACCAAACCACAGATGTAGGTGACATTATATGGTCAAAACAAAGCCCCCAGAAGCAATTGCCTAGTTTGAACCCAGAGTCAGATTCCATGAAGATGAACAAGGTGTGACAGTGGTCAGAACGAGCAAGATAAGCACTCGGTTCTCTGGGGGAAAAAAATGCACTTGTTTGGCAAGAGACGTAAACATCCCTTCAAAACATTTCACTTTATCATCGAACTGCAAGTAACACAAACCCCATCTTAAAAAAAAATCCCAAAATACACAGGTTTTTTTTTTTGAAGCAGTGTTTTCTAGCGTTCTTACATGTCCCAGATTTCTCCTCATGATCATGGTCTCTGCCTTACCTCTTCAAGGCAGATGGCTGGATGACGTTAGTGTATCCTCCTCCTCCTCCTTCTCCTCCTTTGCTAGTGCCTTCCAATGAAAAAAAACCCCAACACAAGTCTTAAATCATTAAAATATTGAAGAATACAACATCAACAAAACCACTATTTTTCTGAATAGAGGAATAGAATAACGATTCCCACGGTGGCAATAAGCAGCTTCAAAAGAAAATGTTGGTTTTTTCCTCAGGAGTTAACTAATTATTTAGGGAGCTTAACCCAGCGAGTTACCCAGGGCAGCTCTGGAATCAGAGCTCACAGTGACCTCCTCCTCACATCCCCACACCAACAACTCCGGCACTCCAGAGAAGAGACTGTTTCGCTTCTGTTGCTTCACCAAGTAGCTGCTCCAGCAGAAACACATGAAGTTTAACCCCCAGGACACCGACGCTGGGGGCTCCTGCCTACACGGCTGCAGCAGAGGCTCTGCTGCACAGCACCGACCGCCCCAGCTCAGCTTGAAGACCTCGGGCGCGTCTGTGCGGGCGACAAGCAAACTCCGACCCTCCTTCCGCGGGCAGGAGCGACGGCGGCCGCACTGCTGCCCTGCCAGAGCGGGATCTGCCCCTTCCCCACCACAGCTCCTGCGCGCCGAAAGCTTCCGAAGAGCCACCTCCAACCGCAACCACGGCAGCCTCAGAGAGGTGCAGCCCGCGGGTGCCTGACGCCTGCTCGCTGCTCTGAGCAGCCAAGTCCCCGGAGCTGTTTTCCTTCGTCCCCTGTTCTTGGGGCCCATTTCGCAGCGCCTTCGCCGGAGCCCGACTCCACCCGCGCCACAGCAGATGCCGGCAGCCCCAGGCCAGCGCCACGGCAGCGGGGTCGCTCGGCTGCGCAGCTCCCGCCGGCAGCGGCCTGCGCGGAGCCCCGGGGGCAGGCCCGGCCCCACCGCCCGGCGCTCGGCCGCCGCCTCCAGCCCCCGCCCGCCGGGCCAGAGGCTGCCCGGGCCGCCGGGAGGCCCCGCGCCTCCGCCCCCGCCCTCCGCGCCGCGGGGCCGCCGCGCTCGCTGGTACCTTGATGGTGCGGGGCGGAGGGGCCGCCGTCGTCGTCGTCGCCGCCGGGGCTGCCGCCACCGCCCCGGGCGCCAGGATGTTCATTCCAGCGCCTCTCGGCGAAGCGGCAGCGGCCCTGCAGGAAGAAGTGACAGACAACCCTGGCGTCCGCCCGCCCCGCTGCCGCCCCGCCCCGCCCCGCAGGCGTTGGAGGCGGGCGCTGCGCGGCGGGGCAGGGCTGCGGCGGCGGAGGGGCGGGGGAGCGGGAGGAGGAGGCACTGGCAGCCGGCGGCCGGCCGCGGCCCAGCGCCACCGCCCCCAGCGCCGCCGCCCGCCCCAGCGCTGCCCGCCTCCACGCCGCCACTGCCCCCAGCACCGCCCCCCCCAGCGCCACCGCCCCCCCCAGCGCCCCCAGCGCCGCCCCCCCCAGCGCCGCCAGGAGCGCCCCCGCTGCCAGGAGCGCCCCCACCGCCATCGCCGCTCCGGAGCAGCCGCCGGCACAACGGACCCAACGGCCGCCGCTCGCGCGGGCAGGAGGGTCCCGCGGGCGGGGGGGCGGGGGCAGCCCCGCGGGAGCAGCCGGACCGAGTTCTCGCGGCGGGAGCGGGGCGGGATGGAGCGGCCTGGGAGCGGGGCGGGCAGCCAGGCCTCGGCTGTGCCGCTCGGCAGGAGCTGGAAGGTGGGTGCAGGACCGAGAGAGAGCTTGACCAGGTGAGCTCCTCTGCTGGGAGGAGGGCGCTGTCCTGTTGGCTGGAGACATTGGCGGAGCTGCGCGCTTAGACACCGCAGAGATGAGTGACCGTGTGCGGCTGGAGAAGACTTCTAGCGAGTCTCTTTAACGACTTGGTTCATGCCGTCTTAAGACCAGTCCTTTTCCAGGAGAAAATCCAGACATCTTTTGTACTGACTTGGCTTTCCCGTTTCTGTTCCCAGCTTTGCTAACGGTTTGGCATCCACAGCAGGTACAGTCTGATGCCTGGGAAGGTAAGAGTGAAAATTCATCCCAAGTTTCCAACTTGCTAATTATAGTGCACACTTACTGTGGACTTCCTCCACCATCCCCCTACTGGAGGATCCTAAAAAAAAGGGAAGGCTTTCTGTGAAAGCTCCCCCAAATGCCAAAGATGTCACTAGCAAAGTATTTCTCTAATCTTTCTATAGGGCCTGTCTAACTTTACAAAGAGATAGGCAGTCATGCCAGTGCTGGAAGAAAATCTCTGGAAAAGGGCAGTTGTCACGATCAGGAGAGCTGTGTAACCTATCCCTGTTCACCATGGGAATCTTTATTATACTGCTGTCCTCAGTCTTTCCTGAGGAAAAATCTGCGTTGCATCCTAGTAAGAATTCTGCAGGTAGGTATAGATGAGAAACATTTTTGCTCATCTTTCTCATGACCCAAGCTGCATTTCCTCATCTTTATTAAATGAAGAATCTCTGCAACTGAGCTCAGGAAAGTGTCGCTTAACCAGAAATCTTCCCTTCATCCAACGCTTTGATTTCTTCTAAATCGTTGGATTTGGTCTCTTTTTGACAAGGCCGCACACACGCTTTCTTTTACAGGAAGATGCCATATGATCTCAGCTAGATAGCTGGAGTCCCAAAACACATCCCTATCTCTCAAAGCAGACAAGGAAATGGGTCTGACAAAATCCGTGTTGTACAATATGCTGTACACGCAAATTGAAAGACTGCGTCTCAGTTTTTCCTATTACTTGTTGTGACAAGGTTCAGTAAAACATGGAAGCGAAGCACCCATAGCCATCTTTCTCCAAGTCCTTGAAGAATGTCTCAGCACCTCCTACAGGTCTTCAGGACTCTAGAGTTTCTTCATTTGCCCCACAAGTGACTACCACACAGATTAAATGACTTGTCACTGGAAAGCACGGACTTTGGAGCTGGCTATCCACTTGTCTGTTTTGGTATTGTATTCAAGAATGTGCCTAAATCGACCAACACGCTGAAAACCAGCCAGGACACAGACTACAGATCCCACAGCAGCACACTTCACTGTTACACCTTGCCGTGGCATCGGAGGCACCATCTTCCATTCATTCATCTTGATGTTGTAATATTCTACATTGTCAAGGCCACCTACAAAGCAATGAGATAGAGACCTGTTTATTGCATTAGATTGTACAGACTGAACTATAGCATACAAGTGCTTCATTAAACTTAGTTTTATTTTCAAAGTTTAGATTAAGTCATAAATCCTAGAGTAAAAAAAAACAAAAAACAACCCACAATGTGAAAAAAGGCCACACCTTTCTAAACTAGCAGTTTACCCTTTTATAAATGCAGCAACAGAGAAAAGTATAAAAGGAAACAAAATGAGAAGTATTGTAACATAATTCACATTGTACACTTTCTGGAGATTTTAACATGTTACATCGTGAACAGAAGAACTAACAATGCTGAATTGCTTACAGATTTGTGGCTAATGGCTAAAACTCAGGAATCCACCTGACGCGTCCCTCGAGTAAGGGCATTTTATTCTAGAAGGGTCACCAGTACCTATACCTAAATTTGTCACTTACTGATAGAGGATGCCTCTCTTCATTACGATATTTTAATATCGTTGAAGCTTAAAAGCCCAAGTCCCTTTGAAAAGGGCCAGAGGAATCCAAAGTTATTAGAGAAGAGCAGATTTTGAGACTAAGATTTCCTGCTTTAGAAAATAGGCTAGTAATTACATTTTACAGTATCTACAAGCATCCCTGTTTATCCCTATTTAACAACTGTAACATGAGTCACAGCATTTTCACTTCCTGTCCTGAATTATTAGATCTGAGAGATTAAAAAAAACCTTTCCATAATGTTGAGAGGTACGAAGAGAGAAGACCTCCCCATGACAGTAAGAAGTCATACTTCAAAACTAGGGCAGTCCAAAAAGTTCTCACTTTTTAACAACTTTAAAACAGCTGGCTAGCTTTAAGTCTTTAGACTGAGGTTCCTAAAATAGTGGCTGCACCTTTACCTGCCTCTCAAAAGAACGCTACAATCTCTCAAAATGCATGATGAATAACTAAAAAGAAAAAAAAAAAACCTTTTCCCAGATGACTGGTTTAGCCATACTAATGGCTGCAGAATTGGGCCACAGTATGGGTGTGTATCTGAATTTGACAGTACTGTCATTAGTAAAAGAGTTTGAAAAATAAGATACAGTGAAGTAGGGAGGTGGAAGAAAGAAGGCAAGAGTGATGTGACAACAACAGGACATGTTTTATGGTACTGCTGGGGTGGTTTGACCCTGGTTAGATGGCAGGTGCTCACCAAAGCCACTCTATCACTCTCCCCCTCCTCAACTGGACAGGGGAGAGAAAAATGTAACAACAGGCTTGTGGGGTTGAGATAAGGACAGGGAGATCACTCGGCATTTACCGTCATGAGCAGAACAGACTCGACTTGGGAAAAATGTAATTTATTGCCAATTAACTGAGAGAGGAGTAATGAGAAATAAAAACAAATCTTAAAACACCTTCCCCCACCCCTCCCTTCTTCCCAGGCTTAACTTTGTTCCCAATTTCTCTCCCTCCTCCCCCCGAGCGGCACAGAGGGACAGGGAATGGGGGTTGGGGTCAGCTCATCACTCTGTTGTTTTCTGCCACTCCTTCCTCCTCAGGGGGAGGACTCCTCACGTGTTTCCCCTGCTCCAATGTGGGGTCCCCCTCACGGGAGAAAGTCCTCCATGACTTCTCCAGCGTGAGTCTTCCCACGGGTTCTGTTCTCCACGAACTGCTCCAGGGTGGCTCTCCTCCATGGGTTGCCGTCCTTCAGGAACCAACTGCTCCAGCGTCAGCCCCCTCACGGGGTCACCAGCAGCAAACCTGCTCCAGCGTGGGCTTCTCTCTCTCCATGGGCCACAGGTCCTGCCAGGAGCCTGCTCCGGTGCAGGCTTCCCACGGGGTCACAGCCTCATTCAGGCACCCACCTACTCCGGTTTGGGGTCCTCCACGGGGTGTAGGCAGTCATCTGCTCCACCGCCCATGGGCTGCAGGGGGACAGCCTGCCTCACCGTGGTCTTCACCACAGGCCGCAGGGGAATTGCTGCTCCGGCGCCTGCAGCATCTCCTGCCCCTCCTTCTTCACTGACCTTGGTGCCTGCAGGATGTTTCTCTCCCATATTCTCACTCCTCTCTCTCGCTGCGATTGCTGCTGCCCAGTAACTTTTTCCTCTCTTAAACACACTCTCCCTGAGGTGCTGCCACCGTCGCTGATGGGCTCGGCCTTGGCCAGCAGTGGGTCGGTCTTGGAGCCGGTGGCACTGGCTGTATCGGACACAGGGGAAGCTTCCAGCAGCTTCTCACAGAAGCCACCCCTGTAATCCCCCCACTACCAAAACCTTGCCCTGCAAACCCAGTACACTGGTGTAAGCCTTAACTCACGGAACAGACCGTGGGAAACTCCTGAGCGTGGCGAGAGAACTGGGTGCCCGTAGCAAAGCGGGTGAGAAGCTGACGGAGTTACAGTGCCATGAGGAAGAGCTGGATTTCCCGGGTAGTCCAGGGGATGGATGGGCGAGGTGGCCACGCTGCACAGACGACTGACGGAAGGGTTGGGGTCGTTTTGGGGAGAGGAGTCTGGCAGGGCCAGCAGTAACCAGGAAACCGTAACAGTGATGCTGTGGAAGTCCAAGGGGACTGAGCCAACAGCTCCTGAAACACCAAACCTGTTCACGGATGGGGTAAACCTGGGAGCAAGGGGGAAAAATAACTGGGGGGGGTAGGGGCCCTGTTTGGGAGGAGACAAGGGTGGAGCAAGGGGGGGGCGGGGGGATGTCAAGGGAGATGAGTGGGATGTATAAGCCTGGAGAATGGAGGGAAGGGGGGATGGAGGAGCCAGTCCCGCCCAAGCAGACTGGGGGTCGGTTTGCTTGTTTCCTGAGCCCTGCGCCTCATCGCCGCAGCGTGTCCTGCCTTCTTTGGGAGACGCTTCCAGACCCTCTGGTGTGCGGCGCAAGAGGTGACGCCAGCCTCAGCGTGGGGAGTTTTGTCACCTCACCCCCAGCTGAACGCATCCAAATGTCTCAAAATCAAAACGTACCAAACATTAACCTATCAGGCCAAGAAGTGACTTGGTGTCATTCTGTGTGTGTGCCAGCAGCCGGTCTTGTCACATGCGCCCTTCCCAGGGTTTTGTCTGTTTTTACAGACCTTGAGTGCTCTGACTGACAAGTCAGACTGACGTTGATTTAAGAAAAGCGGTAACTGCAGTTTCCCTTCTTTCCCTATTTCATGTGTGGTTCACATTAACTTCTAAAGGCCAAAAAACTAGTGTAAACATTAGGGACTGTTTTTTATTTGTCAGCTTCAGACCTTAAAAATGAGGCTTTGGGCCTTAAAATGAGCATTTGGACCATCAAACAAAGGGTTGGATACTAAAAATGAGGCTTTGGGCCCTGAATAACAGAATTTGGGCTCTGTCATCAGTTTTGGACCTTAAAATTGAGACTTTGGACCCTAGAAATTAGGGGTTGTACCTTAAAGGTGCAGGTTTGGAAACTAAAGGTGAGGCTTTCTACCCGAAAGAGGGATTAAAACCCTAAAGCTGAGTCACTGGAGTCTAAATGCAGCTATGAGCCCTGAAAGGGAAGTTTTAGACTCTAAAAAGGAGGCTTTTACCCCTAGAAGTGAGGCTTTGGAGACTAAAAATGAGGCTTTGGGCACTGAACCAGGGGGTTTGGACTCTCCAGGTAACGCTAAAGATGCCTGGCAGGATCCTCAAAATGAGGCTTTGGAGCCTGAAAGTGAGACTTTGCAAAGTAAACCTGACCCTTTTGGTCCTAAAAATGAGGCTTTGGACACAGAAGAGAGCAGCTGGCTCACTGCCGGGGCCAGCAGGGAGGTCTGTGCTTCAGCCCGTTTCCCAAGAGCTGCAGGAGCTGCCAGGTCTGCTCTTGGCCTTCTGGGACACCTTGGCCAGCTTCCCCACTGCGCCCTGCGCTGGCCTGGGAGCACCGCTGTCGCAAGAGACCCTCTTGAGGGTCCCAGTGTTGTCCCCACTGCCCCCAGGCTCCTGGCAGCGGCCGGGCTCCAGCAGCGCCTTGGGTGACACAGGTGGCTGCTTGCGCTCGCAGGAGCTCTGCCGGGGCATCTCCGCTTTGGCCACGCTTGCCCTGCTGGTGCTGCAGAAGCCTTGAGCTGCTCTGGGTGCGGGAGGCAGCTGCAGGAAGGAGAGCGGCTGCTTGGGCCGCTGCGCTGCACCATCGGGCAGAGCTGTGGCCATGGGGGTGTCTGTGAGGGGCAGTCTGGGTGACGGGGACACAGCAGGTGGCTTTGGTGGAGCGGTTCTGTTGGGCAGCTCCAGCCCTGCCCTGGATGTACTGCGGGCCACAGGGACTCCAACCTCCTTCGGCCCCGGCAGATTCTTCCCCAGCAGCGTGTCTGGTCTCTAAACAAATAGAAGGACAGAGGTTCAGGGAGGAGAGCGTTCAAGGAGCCAAGGACACAGAGGGATACATCCCTCCCCATCCCTCGCCAGGCACGCTCAGGAGCCCTTGGCTCAGCAGGATCCCTCCTGCCAACCATCCTCCCTTGCGCCTGCCCGTTTGGAGCAGTGTGCCTGCCCCCCTGCGAAGCTGCAGCCCACCCGCCCTCACAGAGCAGACAGAGGGGCAGCAGCTCCCAGCTCCCAGGAGCGGTGGCCAAGAGCAGCCTTCAGGACTCACCTGGCCCATCAGTGGTGAAGACAGGGCGCTGTTGGTCACAGTGGTCTTGACCTGAGCGGAGACACCTCTGGCGCAGCCAGGCAGGCTGGAGGCAGCTTTGGCCATGGGCCCCTGCGAGCTCTTCCTGGGGCTGGGGGTTCTGGTGAAGGCAAAGAAGTGCAGGTGTTAACTGCGAGGGTTCGAGCGATGGGAACGCTCTCGTCAGAGATGCACACAAGCAACAGGAGCCAGAAGCTCCGAGGAGATGAACTGCTCTTGATCTACAGCAAAACCCTGACAAGGGGCTGGACCTCTCCCTGCCACCCTGCTCTGAGCCAGCGCCTGCACACAGGCTTTGGGGCTACTTGGGCCAAGCTCCATCCCACACCCAGGCACTTGCTACCAGCCCCGTCCCAAATGCTGAGAGCAGGGGGAAGAGGGGCCGCGCGACACAGGGCGCTCTCACCTCAGGTAGAACAGCATGTAGGCCTGCTGTTTGAGGACTGTTCTGATGCTGCTGGGGTGGACCCGCTCATCGTTCATTTTATACCACTGCCCATTGCTGGCCTGCAGAAGGAGAAGAGAGAATGGGGTCTGACTGCGACCGGTGACGCTCCTGGCCTGAAAAGCAGCAGCAACAGTGCCTGTCGGCAGAGCTCCTCTCCCCAAAACCCACAGGCAGTCCAAGGCAGGCAAGGGCACTCTGTGAGAGCAGACCTCCACGCTTCCTGCAGCAGAGCATAGCCTGTGCTCCCGATCCAGTGCTCCACACCACGCACCTCTGCTCAGCACCCTCCTTTCTGCACACTACAGGGACCTGTGAGCACCCACCAGCCCCCAGCCCAGAAGGGGTGCCAAGGGAGCGCCCTGGGCTCACCTTCACGAAGCAGTAGTAGTGCCCGGCATGGCAGCTGTACCCAGAGTGCACCAGCACTGCGTAGAGCCCATACGTGACAGGGTCCCCATTCTTCTGAGACATGTAAGGGCGAAGGTTCAAGAACTCAGGGTACCCCACGTCCTGCAGAGAGAGGATGTCTCAGGAGCCTGCACAGCAGACGGCTTTCTTGCTAGAGCAAGAGCAGCTCAGCCGTCCCACAAATCCCGCCTCTCGAGGGAGGGGGACCTGCTCTCGCCAGGCAGAGGGCACAGTGAGGAAGATGCCAGGACGAGCAAAACTCCCTCTGTGCTGCACAGCTGGGGAAGGTCAGCAGGACTGTGGCAGAGCTCGCACTGGACCACCTCCCACCCTGCTCTGGGCAGCAGAGCCTTGGGCCAGGAGACAGCCCCCGCTCTGGATGGCCGAGCACTCACCTTTGTGATTTTGCCTCCACCAAAGTCAGCAAAGCGCTTCAGCGAGACCATGAGAACGTTAGAGGCTCGGTGGATGGTGAAGCCCTTGCTGGCCGTCACTTTCTTCTCGCACCTGCACAGGAAGAGCTCGAGCTATTCAAGCTGTTCCACCACCCAGACGATGCCAGCCCTGGCCAAGCAGCACACCCCACGGCGATGACCCTGCTGACAGCGAGCACCGCTCCAAAGCACCTGCTTGTGGCCGTGTCTGCTGGCCCCGGTCCTCCCCACAAGAGGGGGGAGCTGAGGAGCAGCAGGCTTCATTGCAGGCTTCCGTGGCCACGTGCCTCACGGTTTAGCCATGGAGCAGGTAGAGAAGCCCTCCCTTACCAGAGCAGGCTTTCCGCCTGCTTCCCACCAGCACACCCACGGGCCCCTTCCCGCCCACAGCCCCACACACTCACTGGGCACACATGTAGGCGTTCTCCCCGCCCAGCAGGTCTGGCTTCACAAACAGCTCCAGCGCCTGCACTAGGTTTGTGGCTTCCTGCAAGGGCAGAGGAGAGGTCAGGGCACGAGTGGCCTGTCCATGCGACAGCCCAGCTCCCTGCCGAGACGCTGGCCCCGAGAGATAACGCAGAGCATGAGCACAGGGCCACAGGCTACACCACACCCGTGAGCCTGCCACCAGCTAGGCACTCTGGCCAGCACGCCACGAGGGACGGCAGCACTGCCCTCTGCACCACGGAGCCTCGACGCAGGAGTCGTGGCCCACGCTCAGGCAGCGGGCACTGCTCTGCCAGAGAGAGAAGGCAGCGCCACAATGGAAGCGGCTTCCTCTCGCCTACACCGTGCCTTGAGGCTGGCCGGTTAAGGAGCCTTAAAAGCAGTAATGGTGCGGGTGCAGGAATGTCCCCCTGTGAGAGCAGAGCTCCTCCCCATCCCCGACCCTGCCCCAGTACCTCGATCTCCAGCGGCAGGTCCAGGTAAGAGTCGTAAGTGTCCGAGACGCTCTTGCACGCCAAGCACTTCACTGCAAAAGAGCAAGTGATGAGCACAGCCTGGTACAACACCTGTACCCGCCACCACCCCAGCACAGCGCAGGCAGCTGCAATATTCCCCCTCTCCGCGTTTGGGCTCTGGGAGGTGAGCACCAGGATTCACAGCCTGGCAAGGAGGAAGGCTGGCAGTTCTGCTGTGTGCTGGGACAGCAGCTGTTGCTAGAGAGCTGGCAGCATGGGTTCCTCTGCCGGTGGCAATGAGCTGGAGACCCACGGCCAATAGCTTTTTCCATCGCCACAACGGGGGTCACGAGCTGCAGGCACTGCCAGACTGACCAGCTGCAGCTCTGGGTACTTTACACATGCTTAGCAACTTTCCCAAAAGATTTTTACCGCAGGGCTCTCGGGGCAACAGCAGCCCTGAGCGTCACAGGCCCAGGACCTGGCAGCCAGCACTCACCACGGGACCGCAGGTAACCGCCAAAGATCTGGTGAACCAGCGTCGTGGCCTGGGTCTCGCGATCCAACCTGGAGACAGCAGCACCAGATCTCACACCGCCCCTCCGCAATGGCCACCCCCTGCGGGCCACCCCTCTGTCCTCGAGACAGCTCCCCTGTGCGCTCTGGCCAGGGCTCCTGCAGAGCTCCAGGCGCAGAGGGAAGTCACAGCCTCTGCCAGTCTGCTCTCCCGGTGCCGCAGCTCGAGGGGTGGCACCAGGCTCCGATGGACACCTTCCTCGAGAAGGAGCAGAAACTCCTGTCCGGAGTTCAGAGCTGGGCACAGCAGACAGAGGCAACACAGGCTTCCCAGGACGGAGGGCCCACAGGAAAGCGGCTCAGCCCTAGCCCGAGCGCTGGGGCTGAACTAGCAGGCACGCCTGTATTCCTCAGCAACTGGGACAGGATCCAAACCCATAGCAGCCTCAGGATTTGGGGACAGAACCACAGCTCTACTATGGTGGAGGAGTCAGGAGAAGGGAAAAGGCAGACAACAGCCCAGAGCTGTGTCACAGAGGGGCAGGGAGCTGGGCCACCCGCCCGAGGCCCCTGGAATCAGCAGCTCCCTCTGTGAGTCTGGCCTGGGGGACACATTCACCCATCCCACAGACCCCTCCTGTGGGTGCAGGGGACCAGCAAGGGGACAGCGGGGAAGAGCAGCGACGGGCCATCAGAGGCCCCACGTACGTGGTACAGCCTTTCAAGCAGGCCTTCTGCATGGCATCGACGGTGTAACACAGGAACTCATGTGCATCCTCCTGTCTCCTGAAGCGGATGTGCTGGGCAATATCTGCAGGAGAGGGAAGAATCAGCCCCAGCGCATGCTGCATGATGCAGGCCTTCCCCCCCTTCCTTGGGGCAGGGACTGTGGGGTTTGAGCCCCCTCAACCCAAACCAGATGTCAGACTCTTCCCGGCCACAGGGGAAGCCCCACCTGGCCCATGAAGGCGCCAGCCCCTGGCAGGCTCAGGGAGTCATCTCAGAAGAGCCGTTTGCCAAGACCTGCCCCCATCGCAAAGGTTACGCTCCTGCATTAGCCACTGCTCTCCTGCATGGCTAGCAGGGGGAGGGGAAGGCAGCCATCCTTACTCTTGAGGTTTCGGACGAAGGATACCGGCTTTATTGCCTTGCCGCTGTTGGCAAAAGCCTCGATTGTGTGCTCCTCCATGAGGCACATCATGCAGAAGCCTCCTTGGTCACCTGGAGCAGGAGAGGAGAAGACAGGACGTTAACGACAGGACATGGCACCCAATCGCCGGAACCACACGCAGAGGTGCTGAGCACAGCACTGGCAGCAGGACAGGCAGGTGCTCCTCCTCCCACCAGCACCCCCGCCCCAGCCCTGCTGCCCGCCAAGCCGGGCCTCCCCACTCACAGCTGCGGCTGTGCTCCTTGGAGAGCAGGTAGTTGGCGAGCGGCGGCGTGTGGGTCAGGCACTGCACCGTGGAGTTGAGGAAGCAGGTGTTCCCCAGGTTCTCCAGCCCGGCACCGATCTGGTAGATCCGCTCCCACTTCATGGAGAGGCGCTCCACGGGGAAGAGCACCTTCTGGGGCATGGGGACCCCGTCCCCCCGTCCCCCTGGGGCATGGCCGCTGCCTGCGGGGAGAGGGGCGGTGAGCCGTGGCAGTGCGGAGTGTGGAGAGGAACCCCCTCGCCCGCTCTACCTACCCTGCTTGCCTGGTGGCTCCTCCTCGGCAGCCTCAGCCCCGGAGTTGAGCAGCACGTACGTCTCCTGCAGCTGCTCCAGCTTGCAGGAGAAGCCATGGCTGGTGGGTTCAACCTCCTTCTTCTGCAGCTGCATCTTCTTGGCTGAGGGGGCCAGCAGCCAGCCCAGCTTCCCATCCTCAGCCATCTCCCACCAGGTCCACTTCAGCACCAGCCTTGCTGCCTTCTTCAGCTTCTCCATGATCGATGTGGCAGAGGCTAGTGGCCCCAGCTGGGGGGAAGGGGTGGCCAGTTGAGTGGGAGCACCGGCCCTTTCCACTCTGTTCCCAATGCAGGGTGGTGTTGTCAGGGCAATAGGAATGCAGGCCTTGGCGTCACCCCTCCCATCCCATCCCATCCTGTCCAACCGCAGTCACCATCTGGGTCCCCACCGCTGTGCCCAAGTGTAGCCGCCTTCAAGAGCAGACTGCCACTTGCCTGCGCAATGGAAACTCCTGCCGCGCCTCCCCTGCACAGGGACGGGGACAGCACTGCTCCTGCTCTCTGCTGCAGCCGCACTCCCTCGGCACAACCCCCTGACTGCACTCCTTCCCTTCACGTCTGCCACGCTCCACGTCCCAATGTGGACTGAGGGTGAAGCTGTGCTTGCGCCTTGGCTGCAATGGCAAGGGGGCAGGGCCTGTCAGGGCGTGGCCGCTTGGGGTCTGTGACGTTCATTGTGTGCTAGCACAGGGTACCATGGCAGGGGCACCCGGCCCTGGCCCACTCCCGCCCCTGGCCCCGGCCCTTTCTACACCTTAGTCAGCCCTGACGGGAGGGCTTTGAAAGTGGCCCCGCAGCAGCTCCTGCCATCCTCCCAGCAGTGGGAATGGACCCCCTGTGATGCTGGGGAAGGCATTGAACCCCACAGTCACCCGCATGTCCCCATGGGGAGAGAAGCAGATGGAGATAGGGGCAGCAGTGCCCGTGTGCATGCCGGGGGTCACCCCAGCCATGCTAACGTGCCCCTCCAGCTTTTTGGGACAAGACACCTGCACAGGAGCCGTCCTGCCCCGCGAAAGGCCATAGTCCCTCACACATAGTGGGGGCTCTGCCCCATTGTAAAGCCCCCCAGAGCCCCTGGAGGCCTGTACCCTTCCTGCACCCTGAACAGGGGGACGGGTGGTGGGTGGGGAGGGGGACAGCAGGGTGCCTGGTGCTGGAGGGCAGCCGGGGATTCTGCGGTGGGGAGGGCTGCCTGGCAAGAGCTGCTGAGGTGGCTCCCCCATGGCGGGGGCACTGGTAGACCTGCTACACAGTCGGGGCAGCTCCCACCATTCACGAGGGTTCGATTCCTTCACAGCTGCCAGGGCGCCAGGGCTGCGTGTGGCCAGGCAGGCAGGTGGCCCCAGCAGGGGGGTGTCCCCGTGCCCCGCTCAGCCCTGGCGCGAGTGCGGGAGTGCCCAGCATGGCCAGGAGCTGCCAGGTGCCTGCGACAGAGCGGTCCCTGCCCTTGCCCTCTGCAAGCGCGTGGCAGCCGCTGCAGCCCAGGGACCCCCGCAGGCGGGCAGATTTTCATGTTCTCCAAGAATTGATACCAGTATGGACCAGACTAACATCTCAGGTTAGGTTTTTTTTTCTCCTGGCTGCTGGAATGCGCTCGTTTGACTTAGGGTTCCCAATGTCGAGAAACTCTTGCTTGGGGGGGGGCATGCTTCAGTATCAGGCACACGAGCCATCGCTTCTCTTGACGCAAGTGTAGCGCTTCACGTCCCACCCATCCACATTGCTCTTGTCCATCGCCCAGTCTGTCCAGAGACACTCTCCCAAGGAGGAGATGAAGCAGGGGATGGAGAGGTAGCACGAGATCTGTGCACAACAGAGACCATCACCAGGCATCCCGAGGGGGGAACGCCGGGGCAGGAGGTGGGTGGGAGGAAGCACCATGGGGCAGCTGAGGCTGGTGGTCCTCCACAGCTCTGCTTCACCCACACCCCCAGCTCTGGACGAGGGATGCCAGGCTGCCCCTTCCCTGCGGGCTCTGGTGCTGGGATAATCAATAAATCTGTCGGGTTGAGGCTGGGCCGGCCACTAACAAATGACAGACGCTCTCTGTCAAACCCTCTCCCCTCCCAAAAGGAAAAGGAGAGAGAACAAGGGAGAGAGACTTTATGGTTTGGAAAAGAAAACTAAAACACCTTTAATGAAATAATAACAATAAAAGAAAACATAATAATAATAATAAAGAAATAATGAAATATATAGAATATGTACAAATACACACAAAACCAATACCGAACCCAACTCCCCCCACCCTGATGATGATACGTCCCCACCATGCTGCAGGGCTGGCACTGGGGCAGTCCCAGGCTGGACTGGGCAGCAGACAGGGACGGGATGCAGGAGCTGGACTCAGGCACTGGATTCTGGGATGCATGGATCGGGATCGACGACAGAAGAACAGAGACTCCTCAGATGTTGGCCATCGAAGAAGAAGAGAGAGAGAGAGACCCTCGTGATCCCTCAGCTTTACACTGAACATGATGTCTATGGGATGGAATACTCTGTTGGTCAGGTATGGGTCACCTGGCTGGTTCGCTCCTCCCTGCAGGTGCGACCCTTTTCACTCCCAGCACCCCAACACGGAGATTTAGCAGTGACCTTGGTCGCTCTAAGAACAAGGATAAGCACGGGCCTCTCTGCATCCCATTCCTTGTTACTGACTGTAAACATCAGGCCTTAGCACTGCTGGGAGAAGTCACTGTCTGGAAAAACTTGCTGCTGTTTCAGAAATTGCCGTTAGTGAGAGGAGACTTAACTAAAAAGTTAAAGCACTAAAACAGAATTAGTTCTGATTTAGCCCAAACCAGGACACTGGCTTTGTAAGCTATGGCTTCAAGTAGTAAAAATGTTCTCGAGACTGTAAACCAACAGGTGTTGCAGCCACTGGAGCAGAGACCACTTCTGTCAGGCCCATTTGTATCTCTGGAAGAGCAATTCGGATGCTCAGGGTACACAAGACATGTTGTAGGGGTAGCAGATATGGCACAGGGTCCTGTGGGAGATGTGTGCCCTGACAGGACGGCAGCTAGTGGCTGTGCACTGAAAACTGGAAGTCAAAGGGCACTGAAAAGCTACGTTTAAGCTACAGAAACTCATCCACTATATTTTAAACCTCAGTGATCTTATACATATAGGTACTCCAACAGAAGATTACTGGTACTATGGTAATTTTATGTCCTTCCAAAGGCATTAACCTTCTTGGCTTTTAAATGAGCTCTCCTTAGGAAAAATACCAATAAAGGGTTTGCACTAGAGCTGACATTGACAACTTTTTGACAGTCTCAGCAGTCAGCCCAGCTACAAAAGGGAGTGTGAAAGCAAAGCAACCGATCCACACACACGAACAGGGTTGGTGGTGAAGAAGGCCCAAATATATTCAATAGCACATTATAGCTGCTAATTATTGTTGCAACATAGACCTGTTTAAAGAATAAAAATTATATGCTAACTCTCTTCTACACATTCTTGGAACCAGTTGTAATGATGCAAACAACTTAGATTTATTGTTTTGCTTTGACTTTGAGTATGCAATTTGTTCTTCATGACAAGAAAAAGAAATAAATCGCTACAGGAGCAATGATTTCTACAGCAATTTCATTAATAGTTTCAAATCTGCCACTTCATGCAGAAGTCCTGCAATTATTTTCCTTGTTAATGAATGAGTTTCCTTCATTCAAGACAAAAGGCTAAGAAAAATAGTGATGGATCTCCTAACCGCCCTTTTCCCACACCTTTCAGGAAGCATCACCAATTTGTGAGTGGGAATGCAGAACAAACCAGGAACAGCTGGACAAAGCTGATACTCAAGTATTTCTACACTGTGTCACAGACAGGGAACTACAGAGGCATTCCAGACCCCGCTTCAAAAATGACCTGCCATGCAGAACACTTCAATTTCTCTGTGGGCTCTTCCGTGCTCACACAAAGTACTGAACCGCCAAACCTTGTACCCGTGTGTTAACAGTAACAGACATCTTCGGGTGACAGGTACAGGTACAGAGAATGGTTTCTCCATCATTTCACAGCTCTCTGTGCTTCTTGTAGCGCTCCACCGTTGCTGGACAAATGAGAGATGTCCTTCCTTCTGACTGGCCCTCCATCATTTTTCCTAAGATCAAGTTCAGTGGTTACCCACAATCTACATCACACGGGTAACTACAGGGATCCGTTCTGGGGTGATGTTATCAGCCTGAGTGCCTGGCTGTGTCCCCCTCACTCTGCTATTGAGATCTGCAGCCTTCTTGGGGCCAGCTTACCAAGCAAGCTATTTCTTAAAAGGCCTCATTTAAATTTGAAGTTGACCTAAAGATACTTTGTGAAATATGGGGATAAATCTCTTTTCCTTGCTCCCAGTTAAAGGACTCTGACAATGTGTTGCTCTCTGATTCAGACACTGGATTCTGCCTCACGAAACGTTGCTCTGTCGGAAACTGGGGAACAATACATAGGGAGAGTACTTCATGAAACACTAAGAATTTTTAAATTCTTTAGCATCAAAAGTAAAAAGCAACTACATTTGTTGACTACGCTTTTTCTTTTGTCCACCTGTATTATAACAGCAACCTGTATTACCGATAGCAAATGCACAGCCTGAGCGAAGGATCACTGGTCAGCTGACACTGAACTGTATGTTACTGTGTTCAGTGGCCCCTGCCCATGCACTATCCCCGTGTTAATGCTCGTACCGCAGGAATTACCAGGTGATATCTACCACAAAATACGTAGATTTGTGCCAATGACTACTAGAGCCAGGTTAGTTTGTGTACACAGACCAATTTCTTTTCATTCTGGTCCAAAGCAAGAACAGCAGCTGCTCTGGGCACCGTAATCCCACTGGGGAAGCTGAGGAACTCAGGGAAGAGAAAGACCTCACAGCACACATTGAATACACAGAGAAACAGAAAACAGGCAAATAGGTAATGAACTCCATTACATCCAGGCAGAACACACCTCCTTGGCCATGTTAGTGTATTTCTGCTTTTCTTTTGTCTCTACAACAGCCCACCGACCCGCCAGGACCTTGGTTGCATCACGGCTATTGAGCCAAGGGTGTTCTTTATGCACGAGAGCGCGATGGTGTTTGCAGAACAAGAAAAACGCATTCACTGGTCGGCGAGCTCGTTGCTCTGAGGACTTCTCTTCGGTTCCATCAGCATCCCGCTCTAAACCATCCGCGCCAAGGAGTGACACCTAGCAGAAACAAAAGGGAAGGGGTGTAAACCTAGTTATCCATGCTTCTCCTGGAGACTGAGAGTCTTGTGTATGCTGCGTGTGGACACACAGCTGTCTCCAAAGGCCACCAGTTCCCTCCAGAAGACCTGGAGTTCTACACCAGACCTCCTCACCTGACTGTCCAAGGTTCATTCACGCTCTCTGCAAGACTCAAACTCCAACTTGCAAGTGGAGCAGATTTCTAAGCTGAGGACCATTCTCTAGCAACAGTCCTAAAGGGCCTGGAGGGAGGAGATCCTTCCTGTGCCCTCCCTACACCCTCGAAGTCATTTCAGTGGGATGAGGTGAGCAGAGCTACCTTGGATCCCAACCACCTGTGTTTGCAACTGCAGAGCGCACAGGAAGGAAAGTGCACAGGGAACAGTGGTTTCCCCACCTCCTGCCCTTCACTACTCAGCCTGGGAGCTGTGCTGCAGTGCAGCCACCGCACAGCTGCCCAGTCAGAGAGAGAGGGCAAATCTTGAAGGAACACACTGCCAAAATATGCTCTCTGTGCTTACGGGGCAGTGCATTGTTCCTACAAGGGGTGCACCACAGGAGATGAGTCCTTACTGGATGAGACAGAAAACCATCTCCTACCTAAGTGCAACACGGTGATTTTATACCACATGGTGACAGTGGCCTGTAAGGTCAACAGAAAACTGTCAGAGTATCAGGCTCCTCCTTGCAGCTCCTTATTCTTGTCAAGGTCACTCTTCCTTATCAGTAGGTGGCTCGAGGCAGTCTCCTCAGCACTGACCTCTCCCTTCCTGCCTTAGGAAGGCGCCCAGGAGAGGCAGATAGGAATGTTATCCCCACAACTGAAACATCCCATCTCCGTAACACATTCCCACTTGTTACAGAGGATGAGTCTAACTGTACATTTGTGAGGTGCCACATCGTCGGGTCCTTACGGAAAACGGGTAAGGCTGGTGCCATTGAACCATACCAAGTGTTAAACCAGAGACAGATTATTCCACCTGTGCTTTCAATATTCTGCGGGATAAGCTGAATTTCACACGCAAAGATAGTAAAAATGGTTGACATCTTTTTTCTTCTTTTTCCATTTTAATCTTTGTATTTTTTTAATCTTTAAAAAAGAAAGAAAACTATTAGCTAGGCATGTCCTCGCAGCCACTAGAAGCAGATACCAAGCACAGGCGAACTTCATGTCTACAATAAAAAATTTTAAAAAACATGTCAAAACCCCTCCTTGACACTATGAGCTAGGACTGCTGGGCGCAATAGGGAAATCTGACTCCCTGCCCAAGAGAAGTGAATTTTCACACACAAATTTGAAGCAAACAACCGGAAGTCATTACCCTGACACTTCCAAAGTACTCATCAACAAAGGCCACCGCGTAGCAAACAAAACAAACGATCTGCCGAACCAAGCGCACGCAGAAGGTAAATCATGTTTACTCACACACCTACCTTGTGTGTGCATCCTCACCTAAAAAATGCCTCAAAACTGCCTCTCAGTAAAAATACATGCTTAACACATGCAAACTGCCAAATCAGGGGATGGCTTAAGAGATCTACCGCCTAAGTAAGGGGCAAAGAAATACATAAATAAATAAAACCAGCACATCACATCTGAGGACCGAAGGCTGCACAAGCAAGTGCTGCCCGCACACAGTCTGGCCCCTCACAGCCGTCTGTTTACACTGTGCAATGTCAATGATAATCCTAACGGGAGCATGGCTGGCTTGCCAAGAAAACAGCACAAACATCAAAACAAACTGAACCTGTGACTGGTTACCCAGCTAGATCTTTATAAAGCAAAAAAAAAAATAATGGATGAAGTCTCACAGGGGCTTCTTGCCAGCAAGAGAAAGAAGCTGGGCTAAGTGCTGGTCCCACAGGCAAAGCCAGAAGCAGCTCTGTGGTTGATTCTCAGGAGAAGGGCATGAAAAGAGGTCTAGCCTTGTCACTGCAGGGCTGCCTCGCTGCTTTCTGGAAGATGCCTACTAGAGCACTAGGGTTTCAGCCTGCAGCAGCAGAAGGGAAAGCTGTGACCCCTGTACTTACACCAGCTGCCTGAGCCCTGGAGCCACACTGGGGCAAGCGCCTCCCCAGAACCATCTCACACAGCAGCTCCAGCCGTACAGCTCCAGCCATGCCTGTACGTATCCCACCCATTTCAGTGATCACCAATTCTGGTTTTGGCTGATCTCTTCTCTGTGTGTTTCTTGCTGGTTAACTCAGTGGCCTTTTGGCGACACGCCCTTGTATGCAGCAGAAACGTGTGTGAGCAGTTGCTGCCCCTGCAGACTCCAGCAGCACAACCAAGCGGAAGGACCTTCAGAGCCCGCTGCTGGAGGGAAGAACTGAACCGAAGTGGGTTCAGAGATGGGAACCTACGTCATCAAACGGCATCTGCCGGGGGGGGGGGGGTGAGTCCCTGCCCCTCGCCAGCAGCAGCTGCCCCCAGCAGTGAAGGACGGCCTGGCAGCTCGTCGCAGCCTGACGTCACGCGTGGGCCGGCGGGGATGGCGGCAGCGCGGAGGGAAGCTCGGCCGAGCGGCGGGCCGGGGCGGACAGCCGGACCAGGCGCCCGCCGAGACCGGGAAGCCCGAGGAGGAGCCCCGGGATCCGGCAGGTTCCGCCAGTGCGGCTGCGCGGCTTGGCCGTTGCCAGGAGCGACCGCGGGAGATTTAAAGGGCCCCGGGGAGCGGCGGCGACCGGGACGTGACGCGTCAGAGGGGCGCGGCGCGGGAGGGCGCGCGGGCGGGGAGGGCGCTCCAAGCAGCCCGGCGGTCCCGGCCCGGGACAGCAGTCCGGGCGGCTGCCGGGCCGGCGAGCGCTCCCTCGGCGGCAGAAGGAGCGTTCCCGCGGGGCCCGCCCCGGAGCCGCCCGCCGCGTCCCCTCAGGCAGAGCCGGCGCGGACAGAGAGCCCCGGTCGGGCGGCAGGTCGCGGTGCCCGCCCGGAGCCTCCCCCGGCGGCCAGGTCAACCCCTGCCCAGGGCGTGCGCGGGCTGCGGCGGCCGAGCCGCGGGCCAGCCCGAGGCTGCGGAGCGCTGCGGAGAGACAGGGCAGTGGGTTCACGGCCACGCTCCTGTAGCGGACACCCCTGAGAACAAGGAGGCACCTCGGACCCTGGTGACCTATAAAAGCAGAGCTCCGGTACAGTCTCTGCCCTCTGGCATCAGAGCAAAAAAACAAATGGGAAGCTTTAACAGATCCAGACACTCGTGAGCAAGGCCTGCACAGAGAACCTGCCCCAGCAGCGCCCAGTGGGCACCGAAAGGAGAAACCATCCCAGCAGTGGGTACCAGAGGAAGAAACACTGAGGGCTCGCAGTGGGTGACTCTGTTAAAAGGCACTGAAGGGCCCATCTGCCGACCCGACAGAGAGTCACGGGAGGTTTGCTGCCTTCTGGGAGCTGAGATCCGAGATGGAGCTCAGGAGGTACCGCAGCTTGTCAAGAGCATGGCTTGCTATCCACTGTTGCTCTTTCATGTGGGCATGAATGACCTAACAAGTCACAACCTGTGTAGAATCAAAGAAGACTACAAAGTCCTAGGGACAACAGTGCAAAATTCAGGTGCCCGAGTTACCTTTTCCTGCATTTTACCAGTTAAGGGGAAAGAGGCAGCCGCAAATCAACAGATAATGCACATCAACTCTTGGTTTTGCGGCTGGTGCCATCGTGAGGGGTTTGGGGTTTATGACAGTGGGGCATCCTTTGACATTAACCTATTGGGGAGGGGTGGAGTTCACCTGTCTGGCAGAGGCAAGGGTATCTTTGGTAAAAGGCCGGCCAGCTTGGTAAGGAGGGCTTCAAACTGAATGTGCCCAGGAGTGGGGTCTAGGGTGGCAACGCCCTTGCAGTTTCATTTGACTGGGGAATAGACCAGGCGAAGCAGAGCAGCAACAAGTGTCCCACAGCTGCCTCTCCAGAAGAAAACCGGAAGGCCAGCTCCCTCCAGGGCATGTCTAGCTATGGTAGATCCTCCTCTGTCCCTCCAGGGAAACCTGCATGCTCAGTTACCTCCCCAAAATGCCTGTACACCAGCGCACGCAGCACAGGGAGCAAACAGGAGTCACTTGGAAGGGATATAGAAACACTGCCAGAGAACGCAGGGATGCAACCAGGAAAGCTAAGGCCCACTTGGAATTAAAGCTAGCCAAAGATGTCAAAAACAACAAGAAGGGCTTCTTCAAATACATTGGCAGTAAAAGAAAGACGAGGGAAACTGTGGGCGCATTGCTGAATGAGGCGGGTGCCCTGGTGACGGAGGATATGGAGAAGGTGGAGTTGTTAAGTGCTGCCTTTGCCTCAGTCTTTACTACTAAAGCTGACCCTCAGGAGTCCCTGGCCCTGGCACTAGGGGAAGAAGTCAGAAGAAAGGAAGACTACCCCTTGGTCGAGGAGGATTGGGTTAGGGATCTTCTAGGTAAACTAGACACTCACAAATCCATGGGCCCTGATGGGATGCACCCACAAGTGTTGAGGGAACTGGCGGATGCCATTGCAAAGCCGCTCTCTCCCCTAAAATAAATGAACCAAAGCTTACTGCACATTAGTGCGGAAATAAAAATGTATGCTCAGCTCCAAGAATTTAAGTGGTGTTCAGGAGGTTGTTTTCTTAAATTGTGAACCATTTAACCTGAGTCATCACCCTGAAGCAGCAGTTCTACTCTAAAGAGTCTTTTTAGCAAGATGGGTCATCATCCTCTAGGATGAACACACATTTAGGAGATCCGAGACACAGAGTAAGTCAGATCTTGGCTGTTACACAGGCACCACTTACTACAGGAAGACACACGGTCGCTCTTTGCTTCAACTTTGGAGTGAATCTCTGCAATGGTCAACCACAAAAATCCTCAGGATTTAGCCCCACTGATGGAAGGACTGAGGCCACAGACTGACTTCACACTTCACCTTTGCAGCATGGCCTGGAAGCCCCCCGCCCCTTAAGTATGTCGAGCTACATAATCTATCCTCTGTGCCCTCTCTTCTCTCCTATAATATAGGGGGTCGTTCATAACATGAACAGGTAAAATATTTCAGCCCCTGTATTTTAATAAATCTGTGTTTCCAAATCTTTTCCCCCCATTTTTACTTATTCAAGTTCTCCTAAGTTTTGACCTGCATTTCAGAGACTTTTTTGGGATTCATTTGTTGCTGATGCCTCTCTCAGTCAAATGTAGGATTGGCATAATGAAAAATGTTCTGATTCTCTATTACATCACATAGGTCTTTTCCTCTTAAAAAAGGGATGCTGACATAGTGTGATGAACTTGTTTTCCTTTGGATTGCTTCATCTACCATATTGCTACCACACTTCATGGGCACTTCTGTCATAATTGTTGATATATTCACATACTATTAATATAATTATGAGAGAAGCTGTCCCATCAAAAAAAAAAAATAAATCAAATCAAATGCAAAACACAGCTAACATGGACACTTTCATTCATTTTTTTTGTATGGAAGATTTTGGCAAGACACAGCGTAACTACTTAGACAAGGCACTCCATGGTCACGTGAATGCACATATGATTATATGACAGCACAAGTTTTACTGGCATTATTTACTTTTTGAATGGCAAAACATCAGTGGAATCCATTTAGAGGACTTTTCAGATTCTATTTATTTACCCAATTTTTTTTCCCCTCAACACATCATCAGTACCATGTTAGTTGCTTGTTTTGTACGGGAGATGGGAAGCTGGCAGACAGAAGCAAGCCAAAATACTGACTCCTGCTCTCCCTCTCAGGAATCCCTGAGTGCTGGCAAGCATCCCTAGCAGCAGGCTTTTGGAAAGAGAGCTGGACCTGGACTGTACCAGAACCGAAGCATGGGTTTAAGCTTGGCCATCAAATAGTTCCCTGGAAAGTCAGAGTCTTTGCAGGATTTGGGGCTTAAAAGTATAGAAGCTTGTCCCGGTTTGGCTGTGCAGTTCCAGGGCAGCCAGGGCAGCCGACCCAAGTTAGCTCCAGGGGTAGCCCACACCATGATGGCATGGTCATTCTAAAGGGGGAAGGTTTGCTGAGGAGAGGGAGCTCCTGTGGGGTTCCTCTGGCTTCTCCTCAGGACTGCCCTCTGGCCAATGGGGACAGCTGCATATTCCCTTGGCTAAGCACGTCTCTGTTGGTATTGGTGGTGTTTTCACTAAATCTGCTGCACTTCTACCCCAGGTCTGCTCTCCTTTTCCCAATTCCCCTCCCTGGCTGGTGAGGGTTCACCAGGTGACAGAGTGACTGTTACAGCTTAGCCCCGGGTACAGGCTCAATGTAGACAAAGATACACGAAACCCAAAGTGCAAAGTCTGCAAGAACTGGAATTTATGAACCATATCACAAAAAAAGTCTTTTCTTCTACAGTACGAGTAAAAATACCATGTATCTTTTAAGGCAGACGCAATGGCTTTTAAAAGTTAGCAGGAGGGCAGACAATTAAAACCAGCTAATGAGATTTTACAAGACATTTCTCAGCGTAAGGATGACAAGTGAGAGATGCTATGGAAAAAGTAGGAATACTCCAACAAGACAAAAGTACGGACAGCTTTGCTTACAGGAAGCCATAGATGCTTTATAACAGCACCAGAGGATGCTTGTCAAGGCTGACATTCATGATCCACTGACAGCAAGAGATACCTTCAGGGTGATGTTCTATACCTCCCTTTGGTGCAGATACAGATCGAATAGAAGAGAGAGATTACACCAGTAAAAAATTAACAATTTTTTTTTTTTTTTTTTTTTTTTTTTTTTGTATGTGTGTGTGCTGGCTGTATTATTTCCTTTCTAGTCCTAGAAACAATAACCAAAGAATGACAGTTTTATTGGATCACTCAGAAATACTTATACCTAATAGGGCTTCAGAGACAAAAAAAATAATATTCCTTAACAAAAGAGCTGGATGGTGGGGTGGAGCAGGGGAGAAGAATAATTGTTTCGTTTTTTACAGCATACGTTTCTATTTCAATGAGACAACTGTATGCAAGTCTTCATTTTTTTAAGTGTTCATTAAAAACAAGTGTTTGATTACCTTCATGAACATTAAGTTTTGTTTTCCTCCTATCATCCTCTGTTATTTACAAAACCTGATACAGACAGGAGACTGACTTCTGCGGTCCTCGCTTTGGGACTATCTCACCCCACAGTTGACCTGTCACCAAGAATGCTGCTAGTGGTTGTGTTGAACCAGCTGCACTCACCAGGCATTGCCCAAACTACATCCACAGACACAGAAATCCTTACAAAGCTCTTCAAAAGCAACCAGGCGCCGTAAGGCACACAGTGATACAGGCTAGAAAGAAATCCAAGACCTGCAGAAGCAGAACCCGGGAGATGTGAATTTTGACTACGGTGGTTTTGACTTCCCTGTGGGAAGGTTCTCTGTGGAAGAATGTTTGAACTTCAGCAACGCTCATCTCACCTCCATGAGGACAGTGGAAATGAATTTCTGGTTTCCTGTTACCTTAAAACCCCATTTCCTGGAGTCCAGCTGGGCCCTCAGCTGACTCCATGCAGATAACCGGTAAAAAGGAACAAAGGGAAAGTTTCAAGTGGATTTCCCACACCTTCTGCTCTGTTTTACACGATGTAATTCTCTACTACCTTATAAAAACAAATACCAAAGAGAGAAAAGGGGACCAAACTACGGCACTAATAGCTTGGTGTACTGGGGGTGACCGAGGCAGAGACCTGAGCTGTTCCAACAAAGAAGCAGGCGACTGGGACGTGAGTTCATGTTCTCACAGGTCTAGTGGGCTGAAGAGGTATTTGAATTTTCAAATAAACGCAAAAGGAGATTGCTGGCAGTAAAATACACCTACATCATGCAACAAGTTTTTTAAAAAATAAATTTCTTTTCACTCTGGAATAACTGAACCAAAAGATTTCTATAATGAAGAACAAGAACTGGTTGACACTAATTACTGACTAGTCAGTGAATATATTCTTTATTGTCGCACAGCTGAAAAACATTAATGAGCCTTCTAATTTTCAGCGATGTGATGGTTTAATGGAGGACGTGCCGAGACTCAATGGAGCCCTGTTTGCTAGCAGAGGTTTGGGACAGACTGTCACGACATGAAATCCTTGGCAACACAGCAACAGGTCTCACTTAATTTTTAATGACATGCTCTTCCATCTCCAGAAATTTTTTTAAACTGACTTAAAACTCAGATCTGAGTTGCTTGCTTTGTTCTCTAACATATAAAATTAAGCCCCAAGATCAAGAGGATGTCAACAGCACTTTTTAATTTTTTTTTTTTTTTAAGTGAATCTTTTGTACCTAATACTCTAAAGGGCGTTTCAAGTGCTGGCACTCTCCAAATCTGCTTTTAAAATGGAAACCACACAGACAGCAAGTGCACAGGATGGCACAAGAACCGAACAAGAACACCTCATCCATTCAATGCATAGAATAAGCTTGCTTATTCTGTGCAAGGAATACTCTGCCCAGGTGTGCTTGTGTCACCATTTCAGGCAACTGTACTAAATGAACATGAACCTTTCCATAAGACTTAACCATAATATAAAAAAATAAAGCTTGAAAAGTCAGGAGAAGATACGTAATCTACTGCAATGTCTTTTAATGATAGTTGATTTTAAACAAAGATTTCTTTTTTGTTTTTCTTTCTAGTTCTCTTCTTCTATAGAAGAGCACTCCCTCGCGGGCAGCGGCACAGCAGCAGCGGAAGGGAAGTGTCTGCCAGGGGTCACCCAGCGCCCCGGGACCCCCGTGGCTGTGGCACACAGGGCAACGTCACTGCTGGACAAAGCACCCAGGTCATCGTGGGTCACTGTCCCTACTTTTAACGGGTCTGCGTGGCAAGGTTTTGGTAGCGGAGGGGTTACAGGGGTGGCTTCTGTACAAAGCTGCTAGAAGTTTCCCCTGTGTCAGATATAGCCAATGCCAGCTGGCTTTAAGACGGACCCGCCGCTGGCCAAGGCCGAGCTCATCAGCGACAGCGTTTTTCGCCTCTGTGATAACGTATCTAAGAGAGTGAAAAAGCTGTTGTGCAGCAGTAATTGCAGCGAGTGAGGGGAGTGAGAATATGGGAGAGAAACATCCTGCAGGCACCAAGGTCAGTGAAGAAGGAGGGGCAGGAGGTGCTGCAGGTGCCGGAGCAGCGATTCTCCTGCGGCCTGTGGTGAAGACCACGGTGAGGCAGGCTGTCCCTCTGCAGCCCATGGGCGGTGGAGCAGATGACTGCCTACACCCCGTGGAGGACCCTGAACCGGAGTAGGTGGGTGCCTGAATGAGGCTGTGACCCTGTGGGAAGCCTGCACCGGAGCAGGCTCCTGGCAGGACCTGTGGCCTGTGGAGAGAGAGAAGCCCACGCTGGAGCAGGTTTGCTGCTGGTGACCCCGTGAGGGGGCTGACGCTGGAGCAGTCGGTTCCTGAAGGATGGCACCCCATGGAGGAGACCCACGTTGGAGCAGTTTGTGGAGAACTGAACCCATGGGAAGACTCACGCTGGAGAAGTCATGGAGGACTTTCTCCCGTGAGGGGGACCCCACATTGGAGCAGGGGAAACATGTGAGGAGTCCTCCCCCTGAGGAGGAAGGAGTGGCAGAAAACAACAGAGTGATGAGCTGACCCCAACCCCCATTCCCTGTTCCGCCCCTGCACTGCTGGGGGGGGAGAGGAGGGAGAGAAATCGGGCTCAAAGTTAAGCCCAGGAAAGAAGGGAGGGGTGGGGGGAAGGTGTTTTAAGATTCTAAACATAGAAAAAATTAATCTCATTATGAAAACTAAGTGGTGCATGACATTGCAAATATGTAACTAAAAAAGTATTTTGTATTTTTAAAAAGGACTCAAAATGTCCTGAACACACATAGGACAGGACTTCGGACAATCTTTATAAATACAACGACCGCCCCAGTTCTCTGAAGTCTTTCATTATGTTGCTGTTTGCGGTCTTTTTCCCCTCCATTTGAATGGTCGTTCCCCAGGCTGAATGCCAACAGCCACTTATTAGGTAAAACAAATCAGTACATTTATCTTAAACTTGTCAGTGCTGGAAGGTACCAGCTACCAGGCTTGTGGGAGTCGGCTCCTGGACCTACAAAAATAACCTTTATAAAGTGAGATATGGTTTAGGAAATGGTTAAGCCTTTATTTTCTACTATGCTTTATCCTAATAAACCTAATCCCTGAAAAAAGTCAGGACCTCAAACGCTAATTATTCATTTTGTAAAAATAACAAAGTGCCCAGCACTTTCCCAATGGAGGTGCTGAGGCTGGGCACAGCAGGTTTGGCTCTACTTTGAACCAAGCTTTAAGGAACCTCTCGCGGATGAAATGGCAAGCCACCCACCCTGCAGGAAACGCTCACTCTGCCCGGGCAATGCAGCTGCTGCTTGGCAGAAACACACCGCTTCCACACCAAAACAAAACACCGACACCATTCCAACACGGTACACGTCCCCCAGCCCAGCAGCTCCGCAGTAGGTGAGCATTAAGTGCAGAAGGGAAGGAGGTGGCACGGGAAACAAGCCTGCCCAAATGCCACAGCAGTGTGGGAGCAGGAGGGATTGGCACGCCATGGGCGATGGGTCAGGGAAAAGGAGGAGGAGGCAGCAGAAATGCGGCCGCTACCCAGTGCCAAAGGTGACCCGTGCCGGGGCTGCGATGCAATGGCCAGTAACCGCATCACGGCACTGGTGCCCGCACTGGATACAGCGGGGCCGAAAGGGAGCAGCTGGGGTGCTGGCCCCAGGCAGGCAGGCAGGGAGGAGCAGGCAGGCAAGGGCTGCAGGGCAGCCCAGGGCAGGGCACCCCACCGGCTGGCTGCCCCCCAGGCTGGCAGTGCTCCCGGGCACAGCGAGGGGCACAGCTGGGCGCCAGCTGGTGCAGCTGCTGGGGTGCGGGGGGACAGGTCCCATCGGCCAGCCAGGCACCGCTCCTGCTGTCTCCAACCCCCGGGTGAGGGGCAGGGCACGTTGGCTGCTTTGGGGCTCCTGCGCCCCCGGGTCACCTCTGCAGTCATATCGAGCCCCCACCCAGTGTTTTGGGAAGAGGGAAATGACAGGGAAGAGGAGAAGCCACGCTGGCGTTCAGCAGCTCTGCTGAGCCATGCCCTCACAGGAGACCTTCACAGGCCCAGAGGAAAGCCAACGAGGTGCTAGAGGCTTACTCGGAGCAGGCTCCCCGTGAGCTCAAGGTTGGAGGAGAAGGAGGACGCAGAGCAGGGGCCAAGCCTGGGCAGCAGGGGAAGGGGTTGGAGGTGCTTACTTCTAAAGTGGCTTTGGAACCCAGCCCTGTGGGTTCCAGGTGCCAGCCCAGGGGGAGCAGGCAAGGGTGGGGCGGGCAGGGAGGCAAAGGGAAGCTTACACCGAAGGCTCATCCTTTTAAAAGTAAACTTAAAACAAAACCCCAACCACAAGCAGCATGCACCGTGGAAATAAAACACCAGCCAACCCGCCCAAATGATGGCCTGCAACTGTCTCTGCGGAGCAGCTCACTGGTGCAGCTGAGGCGAACACTGCTCACCACAAAAGGACGCGATCTAAAGAGTCTGAAGTAGCCAGCCAGAACCCTTTTGCATTGACTTTTTTTTTCAGATTGTGTGGCTTTCTTCCACAGTCACTTGAAAAAAGGCAGTTGGCTGAAGACTCGTGTCTTAAGCAAAACAGGCCACCTGCTATTGCAGGGCTCACTGCAGCCTTCAGCAGCTGCAGAGGCAGGAACAACAAGAAACCCAGCAAGTCACAGGCCACAGCTACACTTACTGCACTGAAATGTTAACGAGACTCCAGTGATACACTCCTCCAGCCAAAATTCCGGGTCATAAAGCACAGAAGACAGCCACTTCTTGGAGCGAGAGCTGCCTTTCCAGACACCAGGCACTAACCTCCCCAGGCGCCAACCAACGGCCACAGCAGGTCTGCCCGCAGCCACGCACATCCCCTGGGAAAACCCACCCAGATCAGCCCAGTGCTTTCCTTTGCCTGGAGCTCCTGGAGAGCAGGCAGGAGGTGCCCTCGCTGCATGCTCTGTGCAGCGTCAACACCAAGGAGATGGGCACTGGAGAGCAGCGCCAATCCCCCCACACGAGGTCAGTCACCCCGGGGGTGGATACACTGGGACACCTGCACTCCTAAACCTGGCTCTGCTCCTAGGTGAAGGAGGCAGGACCCACCCAGCCAGAAAGCTTTGTCATCCTTTTGCTCCAAAGCAGCAGTTCTTTTTGCTCCTACGTCTGCTGCCACAACAGGAGAGAGTGCCAAGAACCCCGGGAGGGTGAGCAGAACAAACGTCTGAAATCCCAAACACAGAGGAGGCAGAGGCACTGCCTTGCAGGGCTTCCCCCCAGAGCCATTTCTCAATAGCACGCTTCTCCTCCAGAGCACAGAGCAGGCTGTGAAATGCATCCACCTCTCAGACAGGAGACGAGCGCTTGTCTGCAGAGCAGTACAGAGCACAGCAGCAGCACAATCCAAAACCCACTGACTTTTAGCAGGTTAAAGTAGGGGAGAAATTTTGACAGACTGAATAGTTGCATGACAGCAATGAAAACAGCGGTCCAGAACTGAGGAAGCACTCACATACAGACCCTGAAACATTTTCCACATAGATCAGTAATACCTGTATTTCTCTTTTTTCTGAAGGCAGCATTTTAAGCATCAGGAAGGAGCTTTTAATGCAGACTAGATTCCTTAGTGCAGTGGTTTAATTTGATCACAGAAGTAGGAGATACAGCTGAAGGAACTTCTGTTTTTGAAGTTTTGAAAAACTCTGTTTTTGGAAACACCACCATCTCTCAAAACTATGCAGATCCACTTAAAATCCTTTTGCGTCTATCAAAATTTGTAATGATTTTGAAAACAGATGTACCGTCTCATTACACAGGTTTCAAGTGTCATCTAGTGGCTATTTTCCACTTTTATTTCAACTTTGTATTTAAAAATAACTTTCCCCCCTTTTTAAATTTTGAAAAGTTTGTTATTTCTATCACTTACTGTTATTTTATTATGCCACTCTGGCTCCTGCAATGGTAAGCAGATGCCCAAGTTTAAGCATTCAGATGGACTGAATCTGAGCCATAAGACAGCTGATTTCAGGACTAAAGAATTAAAAGAGAAAGAGAAAAAAAATCTTATCCATCTTGTCTATAGAAACAAAACAAGGCACAAATGTCAGTTCATGATTTAGAGCTTTTTCAGTACAACTTAATGACTTCTTACAATGAGAAAATTCTGATGCGTTAAAGTCCATAATAAAGTGTATAAAATCCACAGTGCCGTGTCAGGAGGTTTGTGTTTTACACTAACCCAGCTGGTGATCTCACACAGGCCCAAAACTTCGATACCCAGCTCAGGTTGGTGATTTACCATATTACTCTCATAATGGGAACAATTAGTTCAGGTCTTCTGTCTCCCACCTCAAATATCCTCTTATTCGCCAAGAATAAGGAACGGAGCTGACCAGGTGCCCAGAAAAATGGCTAAACCTGCACATGCAATGCAGCGTGCCCAAACAGCCATCAGACCTGCACTGCATGCCAGGCAGACATGGCGGGAAACATGCAAAGCACATCAAATCCTGAATCCCATGTGTCACAAAGACATGTAAGTCCATTTATGCTGCAGCCTGCTAGAACTCGGTGACACGACGCGCTGTACGTAAGCCCTACACCAAATTAGAAGCCAGTTACATCCCTCGGTGAGTGTTTGATATTTGACATTTTGCTTTCCCCAGATCACGTCTGTCACGTAACTTTTCATAGGCTGTTACGGAAATTCAACTCTGCAGGCTTCTAAAATTTCCTGCTTGTTTAGGCCATGGAAGTTACACTACATATACAAGAACAAGCCCTTCTTTACACAGGAACTCGCATTAGTAAATCAAAACCAACTCAGCTGCCTCCAGTTCTTATTTCAGTCTCAGAGCTGTTGATTCTCAGTTACCTTAGGCTGCTTCCTCAACACCACGAAGCTCAGAGGATGCCAGGGGAATAAAGCTGTACTGAATGTTGATACTGATTGACAAGCAGCTGAATATGAGTCAGCAGTGTGCCCAGGTGGCCGAAAAAGCCAACAGCATCCTGGCTTGTATTAGGAACAGCGTGGCCAGCAGGAGTAGAGGTGATTGTCCCTGTCTACTTGGCACTGGTCAGGCCACACCTCGAGTGCTGTGTCCAGTTCTGGGCACCTCAATACAAGAAGGACATTGAGGTGCTGGAGAGAGTGCGGAGAAGGGCACAAAGCTGGTGAAGGGCCTAGAGAACAAGTCTTATGGAGAGCAGCTGAGGGAACTGGGGCTGTTTAGTCTTAAGCAAAGGAGGCTGAGGGGAGACCTTACTGCTCTCTACAACTGCCTGAGAGGACACTGTAGAGAGGCAGGTGCTGGTGTCTTCTCACAGGTAATTAATGACAGAACAAGAGGGAACGGGCTCAAGCTGCACCAGGGTAGGTTTAGGCTTGACATTAGGAAAAATTTTTTCACTGAAAGGGTTGTCAGACATTGGAATAGGCTGCCCACAGGGAGGTGGTTGTGTCACCATCCCTTGATTAAAGGTCATTTAGATGTGGTGCTTGGCCATATGGTTTAGGGGTGTCCTTGGTACAGTAGGGTTGATGGTTGGACTCGATGATCTCAAAGGTCTTTTCCAACCTGAATGATTCTATGATTCTAATGTTGGAATTTACAGCCATGACATATGTGGCTGCCAGTGTGTCACAAAACCCAGACTGATTTCAGATGAAAGAAACTACAAAGCTGAAGCCTCACAAGGCAAATCATTCACTACTTCGATTTAGGTTAAACAGATTTATGAGCTTAGAAATAGGACTAAGTTACTGCAATTTGAGTAGCTGAGCTGTACAGCACTTCAGCCTACAGCAAAAGCCAGGTCAAGCACATTTTTGGCTTATGAAAGTCACACGATAGGAGGATTTGAATGCAGAAGATTCAGTGGAGGAGGTTTCTGGAATATACCTACTTTACCTCACCACTGGGACAAGAGTATTCCCTGTGGAAGCTGCAAATACTCAGTTATCAAAACTTTCTGCTGAAACATATCCTTAACCAGTGGTCTGCTGCAAGGTCCATCCCAACAGTGCCAGACTAATGTTCACACCACAACACTCACCAGGTGTCCACATTCCAAAGACCGCCGTGACCACAGAGAGGCCTCCATGTGTGAAAACAATGTGCATGGTGTGTCCCACCACACACCTGGTCATGCACCCAACATGTAATGGCCAGCTCTTCATGCATCTCTGACTACACAAAGGGGGACACAGCAGTAGCTGGCAACTGACTGCAGTGGGCTATCCCACTACAGCCCCCGTTTGAGATACAGGCTTGCAGTGACATTACCCAACCTCAGTGTTCACAACTGAACACACTGTTAAAAGGCTCAGGCACAGAATCAGATGCTGGCCAGACACTGCTTATCCAGCTCACTCTAACATAGAGTTATGTCAACCACCATAGACGTTGGGAGAGGGCAGGTTTAGACCGGATACAAGGAAGAAGTTCTTCACCCTGAGAGTGGTGAGACACTGGCACAGGTTGCCTGAGGAAGCTGTGGCTGCTCCATCCCCGGCAGCGTTCAAGGCCAGGTTGGATGGAGCCTTGAGCAGCCTGGTCTGATGGGAGGTGTCCCTGCCATGGCAGGGGGTTGGAACTAGATGATCTTGAGGTCCCTTCCAACCCAAACCAGCCTATGATTCTAACCCAAGAAAGCTGCTGCCCAGAGTCAAAAGCAAACAAGGACTGCCTGGAGCTCAACATGTACCCTTCACTCCTCAATTTCTGCATGAAGGAAATACAATACTGGATTCACAGAGGCTTAATCTAAGATGGGATTAAAGATAGAAATATCAGCTTGAGTTGGAGGAAAATGAGGAAGCAGGCATCTTCCTGAACAGTGTGGTAGTACTAGATGCCACAGCTAACCAGCACACTCTTGAATCTTGTTACCTACTTTAAGTCACAGGTCACAACCTCAGCAAGGCCACTTTCTTCAGCTGACTACACCGATTCACAGTACGTAGACGATCTGCCCCATGTTATCAATAAACAACTTGCACCCTCTGAGCTCTATAAACTATTACCTCTGGCTTGACAGCAGTAAAATTTACCCACCTTCTTCCTACCAGGACTCCTTGATAAATGGCAACTGCTGCTCAAACCAATGCTAACTAGAGATGAAATACTTGAAGATTTTGAAGTATTCGCCTAACCTCTAGCAAAGAGATTATTCTTGGTGAAGATGTTACAGTCTGGAAGAGCTGCAGGCTGGAGGTGCCCGCCCGAGCCTGAGGACATGGGCTCAGGAACCCCCAGGACCCAGGAGGCCACCGTCTCCATGGAAAACAGAAGCACCACAGAGACCCAAGTAAATGAAAACAGAATGGCCGCTCCCAGTGCTCGTCAGGATGCTGCTTCCCCATTTGCTTAGCACCTGCCAACACTTCAAATGTCCTTTTGAAGGGACCAAGTTTAACAAGTGCTGTCAAGCAAGTGGGAACTGCGAGCAAACCTGCAGGTGTATCCCTACAGCTCACAGCAGCCAGCTTCGCTTTCATTTACCAGCTCACTCAGAGCCACTGATGCAACAAACTTCATCCCCTAGTAAAAAGCTTTCTCAGGAGCTGTACGATACCAAAGTATTCCAAACACTTGAGCAACATAACTCTTTGCCTAAGGACCTCACAGCTTAAAGAGTATCTGATACACAAAGCTACACAAAACAGTAACCAGCCTCCAAATTGGAAAAGGCTCCCAAAGGTGCTAGAGAGCTGAGAACTATCCCAGCTAATCACGTTAGATGTTATGATCCTGGCTATAGTTCAGAATCACACAAACAGAAAATGCAATCCCCTTCCAACTTGTCAGGGGCTTATCCACATGGACTTTGTCTGAAAATCAGAGGGTGATACAAGTATGGGAAGTGCTTTTCACTATCACCTCCTGATGGATCCCAAGTCTTGCCTCCTAACTCCTAAGAGACTTTAATTCTAAGAGGCTGGGGGGGGGCAGGGCCGGACAGGGGGGAGAAAATAACATAGAGGCATCTCATCTGAACACCTGACATGCCCATGCATCCACCAGGATTAGGACAGGTTTCTGCCACCTGCTCCATGCTAGATGGAGAGAGAGGGGGAGATAGGGCTGAGAAGAGAATGGGTTTATCCTGAGTTTCAAAAGAAATTTTCCTCCTTCTTTCTACACAGCTTTCCCTTTGGGTGGAACAGGGTGAGCGCTGAAAGGGCTGATATCCAACTGATAACGCATTTCAAAAGGAAAAACCTAACTTTCATAGGTTAATTCAGCTTATGCCCTCAAATAAAGTCATGGAACCGAATTTCTCATTATGACAAAGCTTGGCATAAGGCATAGTGTTTCCATATGAGCAGAAGTTGCTTTCACTTGGATGTTTACACAGCTTGCACAAGTTTGGAAACTTGGCTGTGAAAAGAGAGTTGAAAACACAGCGGTTATCTCCTCCCTTAGGTGTGCTCCTGGGCCCTTTCAGACCACTCTGAACTACTGGGGACCAGCCTCTTTGCCTTGCCAAGCTCTTCCAAGCCAGCGTATGGGACCTGATCCCAGAAGTGAGGAACTGTTCTGCAGAGGAAAGAGGTGGTTGACAGTGCACATGCTTGTCTGTAGAGTGGGCACAGCAGAGCCACAGCATTGCTGTACGTGCTGCTACTGCTACGCAACAACTGCTGAGAGAGAACAGCAAGAGCTCCCGGTTACCCGTGTGGGAACACAGGAACCACGAAACAAGGACCTGCACAGTGGCCATGAACTTACTGAGACCAGGAAGACGCCTGTGCACGCACACCTGAAGCTTGGGAAGACAGGTCCTGAAGGTGTGTACATCAAATTCCAAATCTGTTCATTTTAATGTCCTCCCCAGCCTAAAATAGCTCTGTAATCTTGCTGCAGTACATGATATTTATTTAGTACTACATATACAATATATTGCTGTACAATGAAAAGCTTCTGGGCACTATAAACAGATAACTGTCCACCAGAATAAGGCCAATTTTAATTCCACTTAGCCAATTCTCTTTAATTCTCCAAGCGTTCTCAAAAAGGCCTCCATTGCAAGCAGCTGTAGATCATCAGCACAATCCATAGTCCAACACATTTTGCACTGAAAAAATGTTAACCTAGAGCATGAAATGTTTAGTGCAAATGAAAGTTAATCATATGATAATACCAGAATACCTGAATGTAGCGATATTGCTTGTTTTCCTGAACATCATTTCTTAATAGTGCATTAAATGGGTAAGAAAAGACACTGTTCTTTTATTTTCAGCACTGATTCACCCAAGTTTCATCATTCCTTAGAAATACTCATGAAACTAGAAAAAAAAATTAAGCAAAAACATTAAAGCAAAGTCTTCAATAAGGAGAAGCGTACATCCAGCTTCTTGTGGCTAGAGAGAGGGCAGTCAGAGCAAGGCGAGTGAACATGACCATCAGAAAAGCAAGAGCTGAGCAGTCCAGGAACCACAAAGCTGAGCAAAAAAGGAAGGCAGGGGGGCGGAGGTAGAAAGGGAGACAAGGAGACCCAGAAAAGACAACTTGAAATACAAGTGTCAACTAGTCTTCAAAAGCCTTTGTGACTTCTCAAGTGTTTATTCAAAGGAAGGTGTCTTCATGATATGTCTTGCAGCAATCAACCTCTCCAGCAAACACCTTCTGAAGGCTGCCGCGGCAGCTCTGCTCAGCCAAGCACAACGCTGCAGTCCAGTATCACCTTCACGTATCCGAGTGTGCTGTGCCTGCTGTTGTTACAGGCAGCTGGTAACATGCTCCTAAGTCAGAGGAGGTGAGAAAATATCTTCTGTTTGCATATATTCTTCTTAACTGTTACTCATCTCACACCTTAGCCCTTATCGAAGAGCCACACCAATTTAGTGTCCAACCATCCGAGCTGCAGGAATGATTCAGCTAAGAAACAAAGGCAGAAAACAGAGGATGTTGAAAGAGTTCTTTGTACGAAAAGGACAAAATCCTACTGCATTTTGAATCTCCTGTGTGAGCAGTGTGCGTGGCCTTCGCTTCGGCTCTGCTGAACGTTGCACCTCCCAACAGGTCTTTGCCAAATGGAGGGGTACGGCTCTGCATAACTGAGGTCACTGCTCTTTGCCCAGGGCCTGCACAGGGGGATGTTTACCAGCCTTCACCCCAGAACAGCTGACAATGAAGAGGCACCAATACAGAGGGAGCTCAAGGAAAAAGAAAAATAAAGAAAGGCCCTTTCGGTGTTGTTCATCTATCAAGATACTTGCACTATTTATAGGGTAGGTAGAAGACAGAATCTTACAGAGAGAACATCTTAAGACCAGAGGAGATTCCAGGACTGAGTCAACAATTGTATGGTTTCAAATAACAGTCATTATGAACTCCGCAGTTTGGCGTCTAACTCTGAAGCTTCAAGGACTTGCAAGATATTTTTTGGGTTTCAAATAATATAACCATCGGACAGTTACTTTAATTAAAGTCAAGAATTTTAAAATCAAGAATTTAAATGAACATAATTTGAAGAGCTGAATCTTTAATCAGTCACTAGATAGCATGAAACCCAAGAAAAGAGGAGCTGTTAATAGCAACACCTCTTTGAAGGCTATTTTTATAAACTCTTGTGAATTTTATTACAAATAGCTGATAATCCACACCCCCCCAGCACTCTTATGCTAGGCCTCAGCACACTTAATGTCTCTATCAACTAATCCAACTGCTAACACCAGTACTAAATGAGCCTTTTACTACAATGTAGGGACATCCCAGATGTTCTCTAGCTGGTTTTGAAATCTGAGATAACAAGCAATAAAACAGAGTTATGTTTATGATCCACAAGACAATGTTGAGCAAATCAATTCTGTTACTGTATTTCATTAACATACCTGCATTTGGGGGATTTAAAGGGGAAAGCACAGCCAAGACAAGTAAGTAGGCATGAAATTCTAAGATTGAGAGAGAGTTGCTTTGCATTAATCTCAATGTCATTTAAAAGAAAATGACTAAAGCCATTAATTGTAAGGTATTTCCAGTGTCATACATCTGTTGGTGCATGTCAACTCTTCATACCAGTGCAAAATGCTTCCCACCTGCATGGCAGAACAGTCTTCAAGCTTCATACTGGGAAAAGAATTACAGAGATGTAGTGCAATAATGGTGATTTTGGCCTCAAATATCAGGCAACTCATTTCTATCTCAATATTCTTTTGTTAGTTCACTGAATGGAAAATACAGTGGACTCAGTAGACTTTGAGCACAGAACATATGCAAACACACGGTTTCTATGAGGCAATGTGCATACAAAGTGGGAGATGGAAGGGAATCAAGCTTGCCCACCAATCCTGTCAATGTTATTTCAAATAAACAAGAGCAAGCAAATTTCAGAGCAGTGAAGCAATTCAGAAAACACAGCAACAATGACATCCACAATGAAGCATCTTTAAGTAAAATGAAAATGGTAATGTTTCTATTTGCTTTATTTAAAAAAAGCATCAAAAATGTTTGTTTTCACTTAGCAACTATTTCTGCTTCTTCAGCTCTAATTACTAGCTTGCAGTTACTACTTTATCCAGTGAAGTACAAGTCTGACCTCTAGTGACTGCAATATGCAGATTGAGTGGGATTAACGCCGTAACTTCGCCGCCCCCCCCCCCCCTTTTTGACCAATGAAATATTTGAATCCTGATGATTCCTGCTAGCAAGATAAGGCGGGACAGACAAAAATCATGTAAGAAGGTTGGATTCATACCATAAAGAGAAGCTGATCACTGGAGTTTATTAAAGGGGTTCTCACCAAGAATAAAATCAAGCCAGTCCAATTTGGTTTTCTTTGGTACCGTGGAAGCCACATGGTTTGCTAAAGGAAAGCAAACAAACAAAACCCCTGCATCTTACAGGGCTGCACGGAATACTGAAGACAGGCAAACCACCCTAGGTAAGACAGAGACAGTAAATGACAACAACAACAACCACCCAAACAAAAAGCCAACCAAACAAAAAACCCCAAACATACACACACAGGAAACCCATAAATAAACCCCACCAACCTGCAAGTGGGATTTGCTCTTTCTTAGGATCTGAAAGGAAACACGGAAATTTAAACAGCAAAAAAGGAGATCCGAGGAACTGGATTTTCAAAGGGAGTGTATGTTCAATTTGAGGTTGAATCAACTGGGGAAAAGGAAACCCTCTCTTCACAAATTGTAACTATGTATTGCAAAAGCGAACATTTGGCACCCCGCAGTTACAGGTTAGGGCCAAGAATGTTAAAGCACTATTGGATGAGCCATTTCTTCAGGTGCCCTGCAGATGACTGAGGAAATGGGTCCCCAACGCTGATCCTCTTAACAATCCTCCTCAGGCCATGGAATACACTTGGAAGGCTGAAAAGCCCCCCTGGGAATGGAAAGAGAATCACCTCCACCACGCTGTCAGGTCAGACAGCTTTCTAGCTCGCTGTATGTTAGTTGGGGAAGCAGCCTTTCACACCTCCAAATTATATTCTATGTTCATCTCAGGCACACAGACATGGAAGGTTACACGGTATGATTATTCCATTAGCATGTTGCAAATTCTTGGAATCCAGTGGTTTCTGCTTTCCTTCAGAGTAAAAGATGACAAAACTCCTAAGTGCAGAGGAATGTTTAAAAACCCAAGTTGCATGCATGGGGACAAAAAACCACAAAGTTGAAAAAGCCTCCTTGTCCAGCTTCATTAAAAAGAGGGACACATCAGTAAGCAACCACTGCTCTTGGATGCCTGTGTTATGTGGGTTTTTTTCAGTGGCTCGAATTGGCCCTGTGCAAGCAGGGACTCTCACAGAGAGGCTGCCTTCTCAACAACCCCTCTCCAGTCCCATGTTGTCTCAAAATGGGAGGCACTGCATTTAAATTAAGGAAATAAAGATACTCTATGATTACAAGTCCACAAAGACGTATTTAAAAACAGACTTACAAGAGTGCTAGAACAAAGCTGGTTTTTAAAAGGTAAAAAATAATCCTAGTTGCTCTTGCTGTTTCATCTCAAGAACACAACATTAAAACTATATCATGGTACCAAGTTTTACACACAGATTACATAAACTTGCTATGAATGTATAGATTTGCAGTGCTCTGTGATCTTTGATAATTTTCATCCAAGTGTGCCTTCAGCTACATTTTCAGTCTTTTCCTTCCTCTTCAGGGACATAGGTTTGGGTCAAGAAAATTCTAGTCCTGGTTTGCAAAGACTCAACTTAATCCAGAATTGCATTTTTGGGAGCTAACTCAGAAGGGGTTTTGCACCTATCAACAGGTCTTAAGTATCTAAGAGAGAAAAAGGAAAACTACAGCTGAAGAAAACTTCCAAACATAAAATGGTTTGGGTTGGAAGGACCTTAAAGATCATCTAGTTCCAACCCCCTGCCATGGGCAGGGGCACCTTCCACTAGACCAGGCTGCTCAAAGTCCTGTCCAACCTGGTCTTGAACACTGCCAGGGAGGGCACTCACAGCTTCTCTGGGCCACAACATGATAGAAGCAGAAAGGCTGATACACCTGACCCTTACTTAAAAGATAGACACTCCTAATGTATATTAAGTTCAAAAACAGGACTAGCACTATGCTCACTGTGAACACTGAAGCTGTAATGTTTGAATGCTTCCAAGAGTAACATAAAATCTTCACAGGTCAAGCCACAGTTCAGGGCCAAATCTCTATGGGATTCTTGGCTGATGAAAACAATTATGAAAAAGAAATATCATCAGCCTCGGTACCGCCGTTTTACCCAGCACATACTTTGCACCAGGAAGTGGTCACATTTAATGGCAACTAAGGATTCATTATTACATCTCAGAAATAAAAATGGATGTCAGAGAAACACATGGAGCAACAGCGGGACCATCTCATCGTCTAAATACCTTGATAAAGTGACTACATGCTTAGTACAGACACTGGCAAACACACGTTTATGAAACTGAAGCATCATTTACGTTGTCTCTAAATGACAGGAAGACTATTTACTCCCAAGCATCTCAGGGTGAGTGGACCCTCTGAGTACGCAGGGAAATCTGTAGGGAGTTTGTGGAAATTCTGCCTGGGCCTTAATTTCAACAGAGTCTGTTGAAATTTTTTCCAGCCTAACAAGATTCATCCATCCATCCACCTCCAAGACGCAAAGCAGTGGCAAAGATAGTGTTATGTTGCTGCTGGGGTCTTTTGTGAGTCTTCTTGCTTTGTAAGCTCGCAAAAGAAGAGTTTTAACAGCAGAGCTCAGACATAAAACCAGGCATCATTTGCAATCTAGTCACCCAGTAGTACAACCTGTAAAATTAGCTTCTTCACACGTTCATTGCCTCAGTAAATCCACCCTGACCTTAGGGAGGGCTGGACCTTTGTTTTGCAAATGCTTTCAAAGGACATATTAACAAACCTCACCAACTTGTGATCTGTAGAGGTGTATTCCCCTGTAGCTACTTCAACTCAAACTACAAACCACGTTAACACTTCCTTCAGTTGCGAGACATCAACCATGTATTTTGGTGCCTCTCATTCAGTACAGACCAAGAACAGCCCTCTCCTTCCCACACCAGCTCTTCACTTCCACAGCTTTCCTCACCTTTACCTACCAGCAGGCTGAAGGAGTCATCTAGTGCCCACAGATAATTCCCGCAGCCTCATCCGCTTCTTCAGTCCAGCTGTCAGGGCAAGACACTAGAGGTGTGAACTCTTGAAGTACACGCAGCCCTGACAAGATCCGGGCGGTGAGCCACTGCGTCCCACGTCACTCGCTGTATGTATTACCTCATTAGTATTGTTGTTGTTACCGTTGTTTCTTCTCTCTTCGTGCTGTTCCATTAAAACTGTTCTTATCTCAACCCGCGGGGTTTCACCCTTTTCTCCCCATTCTCCTCCCCACCCCGCCACAGTGGGAGGGGTGAGTGAGCGGCTGCGTGGTGCCTGCTCCCAGCTGGGCCCAAACCATGACGGTCCTTTTTGGTGCCCAACATGGGGCACGAGGGGTTGAGATAATGGCAGATCTGGCCAGAGCACATTGAAAGGTCTGTCATACCCCTCTGTGACGTCAGTTAAATCACCGCTGGTCACGCTGGTTCGGCTGCTCACGCGGCAGTGCTGTGTCAACTCGTACATGCACTGTGTGCTCCCTGTGCTGATGGTCGGGACCTCTGGGAGGGGGATCAAGACTAGCATCTTGCTGCACCGACTGATGTCGACTCAGGATCTGATTGCATCACTGGTCAAGAGGTTAAGCTGGTATTTGTATGTGGCATTGCTGTCATGCCCAGCCCCCAGGCACCTTCTCACAGCATTTGTTACTCATCGCACCCAGCCCACAGGAGGGACAAAGGAGGTCACTTTCTCCCACTCTTCCACCTCCCCTTCCACATTCAGGCTCATTATAGCAGCTTTTGAGAATTCCAAATATCCCTGGGATGCCCAAGCCAGCATGTTCTTGCTGTATCTCCTGAATGTGTCCCAGGGCATTGTTCACGGTTAAACAAACTTTTGCTAAGAACACCACCCAGAGATCTGCCCTGAGGATGGATAATTACGAGTGGCAGGGTGTGTGGGAGAGTACGGGCAAGTGCCTGGGACAGCGGTCACCCCCAGTGTTTTGGGATTTCACCCCTGAACAAATACAGAATCCTGAAAAACTAGTAAAATACTTGGAAAAGGTATGTTGTCACCCTGGCAATTCCAGAGAGACACAAATCACTGCAATATGCTGGGGCCTGGCCCACGCCTACCGAGCCCTTCTCAGCACTGCTCAGTGCCCTCAAAGGGAAGAGAAGGTCTCTGGACCTTCTGAGTAATTTTCACAAGGAGTGACTCTGATGAGGATTAGAGGGGCCCTGCCTCCAGCCAGGGGGAGGAAAGGGACAACCGGGTTTACTGGACTGCGTGGGCCCAATGGCCTGGCACGTCAGACCCACAGGAGTCTAAGGCTCCAGGAGACGCTGGTGCACACTGTACCCTAATGCCATCAAGCTATAGAGGGGCAGAACCCTTTCGTCTTTCTGGAGTGACAGGCGCATCCCAACAGCTAACTGTACTGGAAGCTGACCTGAGTCTAACTGGGAATGACTGGCATAAACACCCCATTGTGACTGGCCCAGAGGCTCCGTGCATCCTTGGCACAGACTGCCTCAGGAGGCGGTATTTCAAGAACCCAAGAGGGTACCTGTGGGCCTTTGGTATAGCTGCCTTGGAGACGGAGGAAGTTGAATAGTTGTCCACCTTGCCCAGTCTCTCGGAGGACCCTTCTGTGGTGGGGCTGCTGAAGGCTGAAGAATAACGGGTGCCAATCGCTACCACAGTGGTACATCGGCAGCAATATTGCACCGACCGAGACTCTCCGATTCCCACCCATGAGCTGATTCATCAACTGGAGAGTCAAGGGGTGATCGGCACAACTCGCTCACCCTTTAACAGCCCCACGTGGCCAGTGTGAAAATCTAATGGAGAGTGGAGACTAACAGTAGACTATGGTGGCCTGAATGAAGTCACGCCACGCCTGAGTGCTGCCATGCCAGCCACGCTAGAACTTCAATCCCAACTGGAGTCAAAGGCAGCCAAGGGGTACGCCACAACTGGTATCGCTCATGCGTTTTTCTCAATCCCTTTGGCAGCAGAGTGCAGGGCACCGTCTGCTTTCACTTGGAGGGGTGTCCAGTACCCCTGGAATCGACTGCCCCAGGGGTGGAAACACAGTCCCACCATTTGCCATGGACGGATTCAGACTACACTGGAACAGGTGAAGCTCCAGAACACCTGCAATACATCGATGACATCATTGTGATGGCCAAACCATCTGGTTCCCGACATCTGGATACCAGCATCTGCACAAAGCACCTCTGACCAGTGCAACTGGCGCAGCAGCTGCCCCTGGGACTCAGCTGGAACCACAACTGGTAGCAGACGCTGTGCTGGGCCATCTCTGTGGCTCACCAGCCCACGCAAGGCATGAAATGGAGCGTCGCTGCAGCGAGGCTCTGACTGATCCCTTCCTGCTGTGCAGGCTACAGCACGTCCATGCATAGATCTGAATCTCAGCTTCCGAAGTTGGACAGTTACCAGAGGGAAATACACTGACCGGGTGCTGCTTTCTCCAAGGCTGTCGGGATTTCCTTTGGAACTTGGGAGGTTTTTTGGGAATAGCTCCCTATTCTAGCTTTCTACTTCCCTCTTTGACAAAGTTAACAGAAAGTATGAAGGTAAATGTCACACGAAGAAAATACTGAAAATGCATTCTTACTGGACTACTCATCCCTGGGATGCCAGCTAGGAATCAGCCTGGGATCCAGCCGAGGAGTTGGAAAAGCCCTCCCGGTGGCCGCATCTGCAACCAAACACCCACGAGAAGTTACCGTCACGTGTTCTGACCCATGGGGCCATAACTGAACAGCAGAACAGAGAAAGGGGCCACATCATGACACAGCACAGGCACGCAGGGCTGCGTTCTCATCCCCGCAGAGGCGCCTGGCTGACTTTGGGCTTTGAGCTGGCAGCTCCCGAAGGTTTAAGGACAAGGCCATGACACACCCGCGCGACCTCTCTGCAGGCCAGCCCTGGAATCCAGCCGGGAAGCTGGACAGCCCTCGCCTGCAACCGTGTCCGTGAATGAACACAGGACAGAGCAGCTCCTGTGAAATGTTTCAATGTGCTGCTTCAGGTCTGAATGCCAGCGAACGCAGCTCAGACACAGGACTGCTCCAGAGCGCTCCTCTTGCCTTCTGCTCAGGTGCCTCTTGCAGATAGTTACCGGCTGCCTGCAGCGGCATGGAGATGTCAGCTCCCTGGAACTCCCAAGGCTCCTAATCAGGCTCCAGCTGAGAAGCTTGATAAGCCAGGCCAAGGCCATCACCTGCAATCCATCAGAGCTCAGAGAAGTTTCCACACACACAGGGGAAGCCCACCCCTGGGAACTGGAGGAAAAAGTGACAACAGACTGTTCCAGGCAGCAGCAGCACTACCCCTGCCTGTTCCTGCAGGCTGGGGACCTGCGGTTCATCCGAGGGGAGCAGGACTGCAGGACTGGAGCAGAAATGCTCCTGTTTTCCCGAGCAGACCTCTCCTGAGCGTGCCCCTCTGGGGTGGCCACGAAGCTGACAGCCAGGATCCAGCCAGGGAGTGGCACAACCACAGCCCTGGGCATGGCTGCAGCCAGCCCGGGGAGAAACGCTGCCGTGGGCTGCTGTCTGGCTCCTGCGGTGCCACGCTCTCACCCGCCCTGGCACACAGCGGGGGCAGGCTGCCCTGGGGCAGGGCACTGTGGCACGGGGCCGGCTGTCCCCACAGGGACTTAGTGCTGGATTTCTTACCCTGCACGGCCGCTCCCACCAGAAAATGCCCCCAAAGCAGCCACAGCCCCTCTACAGCTCCACGCAGGGTGTCTGCCCCCTCTGCCCATCACCACAGTGCCTACCTGGCTTGCCTGGCCCAGCCTAGCTGCTCTCCCAGACTGAGCCTTAGTCTTGGCCCCGCCGCCGCCCCACTGAGGCGCACTGGATGCCACACCGCACTCCTCGGGGCTGGGTGCTGGCCCTCTGCCTGCCTACCTGCTCCCTGTGCTCATCTTGGAGCATCCTGCAGGCTTGCAGGACCACCAGGAGGAGAAGGAGGCGGGTAAGGACCCGGGCCCCACACACTCACACCATGCTGCTACTGGCTGCTGCTGCTGCTGCCGCTGCTGCCGGAGTGTTGCCCACAGCTGGCATGGCACAGCACAGCAGGGCAGGGCTCTGTCACCACAGAGACCTGCCAGGCCCCATGCCCCACCAGGCCCCCTCAGCGTACACCCGGTGCCATTGAGTTACCGAGTCTGCACACTCTTGCGTTTCCTCGTTCTCCATGCGCGGGGAAGAAGCCGAAGCGGAGAAGGGTGGATGGACCTGTTTTGGGAGGGGTCGTGTCTCTAGTACCTCACCTGTCGTGCCTCTAGGATAGAACTCATGCGTGAATATATTTCAAAACACCTTTCTCTGTCTTTGAGATGAGAGGGAGAGTTATATACCCTGTTTGCTTTCTGGGTTAAGAAATGAAGGAAAACAAGGCCTGTCTTCTCAAGTGTGGCTTCGGGAACCCACTGGTGAAAGAGCTTGAAAGGCTGGAGCGGATGGTGAGACTCCGAGGACAGCGATCTGTCTAACTGCAGTGCTGCACTTCAAAGTTAATGGCTGAAATACGTGGCTGAAATCTTTTGTGCTTTTCCTCGGGAGCCAAATGCAGTATGTCTGACCTCACAGGCACGCTGGTTCTCCAGATGCCCGCGGGCTATACCCAGGCGGGTCCAGAAGAGCAGTCCAAGGTCACTTCTGCTGTCCCCTCCACGTGGGCACCAGATACGTCAGTGTGCTCAGAGGTGCAGGTCCCGCCCTGCCCAGCGACCGGTAGTTGTTATCACCTGACAAAACAGTACGTAAGCGCCTTGACTGAGCACCGGTTTGGTGTCAGGAAGGGCTGTTGAGGCCTCTTCCATTCAGTACCAAAGCCCGTTACCGGCCTGCAAGTACAGACCAGGCTGTATGAGGGGGCTCCATCTGATGCCTTCGAGTTCAGCTGATGACAAACCCATGACACAGCGCAGCTCTTTCACCTGCAGCCGCTTCGCGTTTTACCGGCAGAAGGTCCTTGGCAGACCCTCGCCTGCCCACGTCCACCTCCAGGCAGCAGCTCCAAAAGGCCCAAAACTCAGCGCACAGTTGCTCGGGGTTCTGCAGCTCTGGTGTCCCGTTGGTCACTATCAGATACATCACCTAGAGAGAACAGAGACACGAGACTCCACCTGTTTCTTTCTTACCCAGAACTGCTCATATAGAGCCCGTTTTTTAAGGTCCAGTCTCCGGTACCAGTTTCTTCCCTGGCAGAGGGTTAGAGATGATTTTTCTATACGTACAAAAAAAACCCTGATGCAGCCACAGCTACTCCAACATCAACATGATCTTGCCTTGACAGCTGATTGCAGTGGCTGACCTGGTTAGTATGAACTCCATCAGCAAAAGCACATTTTGCTTCTCCATGCATCAACACCAGCTTTACTGGCTATTTTAAAGAGTGAATTTGGGTCAGCTGTATTATTTCAAAGGATGATTATATAAAATGCATCCCTGCAGTGCTCACTGCTCCCTAAAGTACAGCTTCCTTAAAACAAACCTAGTCCAGATTTTCACTCTGTTCTAGATAAAAATGGTAACCAGATGAAAAAAACCTAGATCCGTCAGCTTATTCCTTGGACAAACAGAAACATTTGGAATCTCATTTTCTACACAGATGTGTAAGCTGCATACACAAATTTACTATGAAGAAAAAGCATAACTGGGCAGACAGGAGCTACCTCAACTCTGCCTTTCAGCAATCTCCAAATTCCAGATCAGCAAGTCTACTTAACAGACCTCAGGCCAAGGAATTAGAACAGAATTTTGCAAAACACAGGACGAGCATTATCCGGGACAGTTCACTTGGAACCAAGGTCTCACATGCTGAGAAGCTGGACAGATGAGTTCATTCTGCTTTTGTAAGACATTCTTTAGAAACGCAAGACAAACATTTTGAACTGTTTGCACCTAAATTTGCAGAATATGTCTCAAATATACAGCAATAATAATAGAAATAGATCTAGGAGTCTTCCATAAAAATGTCTGCCATGACAAGAACAGCTCTGCGCTACTGGCATTTAAAGAGACGGTGGCCAAAGGGACTTTGCTCTTATCCTCTTAAACACAGAGGAAAATTTCCAGGCCTAAAAAGGTAAATGAACTATCCTAGAGTAAAAACAATAAAAGGAAGTTTCTCTACTTTTCCCACAACAGAAGTGTCACAAAATCAGTCCTGTCCCGTCCCTCTGCAGCTGCCCTCAGGCACCAGGCACAGCGGTGAGCCGGAGGGCCTGTCCTCACTGTGGTTAAATGATGCTGCCCCAGGGACGTCCCTTCTCCTGCGGTAAAGGAACACAGCACCCATGCCAGCCTTGGGAATTTTATTCCGGCTCCATTCACCTGGCTGTGAAACAGGAGTGCCAGGACAAAGGGAGCTCTTTCAGCTGCTCCTTTCTTCACAGAACTCCAATCAGCAGTCATCTGTAGCTGGGTACTGCACCTTTAAACAGTTCTACAACCACAGAAAAAGGTCTAGGGGAAGCTGAAGCACCTTCTTGCCGTGTCTCTTTTGCTTTCCTGTGATCCAGCTGGCAGAGAAAAACAAGTACAGTACAAAGGAAAGAAGTGTTTGCAGTAGCTGCAAAAGGGCAACAAGCTCATGGATTTCTTTAACGTACCCAGAAACAAGAAGGGATTTGGCATACAGCTGCAGCTGCAGTCTGTGAAAATGAGACCCTAAAGTTATCCAGGGCACCCAGATACATGACAGAACAACATGCAGGTGATTTAGAAGCCTGAAACTGTAGAAGATCCACAGCATTTGGAAAATGGCTACAGTTTTGAAGAAAATTGATGCAGGGTGGTTAATAAATGCAAAAGCAAACAGAAATGCCTAGGATTTGGTTTGTTGGGTTTTCTTAAAACTGAAACTGGGGAGGTCCGACCAGCATTTCAAAGGACATTTATTGCACCAATATTTGTCCCTCAGGCCCCAGGCATACGCCTGGTGGAAGGAAATCACAGTGAGAGAAAACAAACACCATCACAGAAACATCCAGGACACTCTTGGCTGGAAAACGATTCATTCCTGTGAATTTTGCATCAGCTGGGAAGAACCTGAGCACCAGGGGATGCGTTTGCTCTGCACATGGAAAAGCACAAACGCATCGACATTAAGCCTGGCGTTAACTCTACAATTAATGATCCTTTAATGACCTTACAGTATATTTCGGTATTTCAATCCATGTCAGTAACGGAAGCTGCTGCATGCCTTGCACTATTAAAACAAGCATTCACAAAAATGTGAAAGAGCATGCTTTGGTTTCCAGGCTTCGCAGAACTCCCTGGATGGGGTCTAAATGTGACTATTAAACCCAACAGCTACTGTGTGCCACCAGCTAAAAACCTGACCTGCAAACACAGGTCTTGCTTATCAGCTCTCCTGTTTGGATGCAGCTGAGAGCTCTTGCTGCACTCTGTGATTCCACACACAACAGCAGAGGGATCCTGTCCCTGCTGGGGATGATTCACCTTCATAAAACCAGCTGGGAACTGGGGAACTTCAGGTGATCCATCACAAGCTGTTCCCTGTTCCCAGCTCAGGGGCAACAGCCTCTGCCCAAGACTCCAGGAAGTGAACACAGGTGGGACCAACTCCAGGTGCCTGATTTTAACCTCCTGCAGGTTGACTCAGACACCTGAAGATGCCTTGAAGCTCCAAGTGCTGATCTCAACTCCCGCAGCAGACGAGGCATGTATGAAGAAAAAGAGCATCTCGAATAATCTGGGCAAGGGCAGGAATCGCTGAATGTGAATTTGATCAGAGATAAGAAATCCAGTTCCCTTCCTCACAGTTGACCTGAGGCTTCTCGAGGAGCCCTAATCAACAGTTGAGGTTAAGGAAGCTGGGAATTTTCAGCCTGTAAACCAGGGACACAGGCCTACTGCCACCCTGCCAGCTGTGCTGCACTCAGCTGACTCAGCATCAGGCTGAACCCAAACCTGTTTGCTTCTTCTGAGATAAAAGCCGAACCAAAAAGCTCACCCTGAAACGGGCAGCTCAGATGCAAAACCCAAGCCTAAAGGTGAGCTAAAGCCCAAACCAGAAAGGTCACTGAGACAGGTAGGTCAGATGCAAACCCGAACTCTAAAAGTGAAATAAAAACCAGAACTAAAAAGCTCACCCTGAAACTGGCATCTCAGATGCAAACCCCAAGTCTAAAGGTGAGCTAAAGCCTGAAACAAAAAGCTCACCCTGAACCAGGCAGATCAGACACAAACCTGAACTTTAAATTTGAAGCTAAAACCCGAACCAAAAAACTCCTCCTGTGAGGGAAGGGGCTAAGGAAATCTTGGTGAAAATATTATTGCTTAATGATGATCTAGATTACTGTGTAACCCAAAGAATCAGGCTAATGGATACCGCTTAATATTTTGCTGACTATTGTACAAACTAGTTGAAGCAAGGAATGTTGTGGCCCCGTACAAAAGACAATTCCTGATAAACTCACAGAATCACGAAGATTTATGGCTCCACACAAGGATAGTTCCTGATAAGAACCTGGGGGATGCCTCAAGAACCGACTGAAACCAACCCTACGGTTTGAGCAAGAGCCAAGGAGCAACTGAGTCTGCGCAAGAACAAGGGGTTACTAGCGGTGACGAAGAGGAGCCATCAGCCTTCAAGGGGTTAGTAGCGGTGGCAAAGAGGAGCCATCAGCCTTCAAGGGGTTAGTAGCGGTGGCAAAGAGGAGCCATCAGCCTTCATCTCCACGACCCCCCTACCTGCCCCCTCCCCCCCCCCCCCCCCCCCCCGCCGACCACCACAAGGAGGCACTGCGCAAGCGCAGTTAGGAGGAGTTTATGGAAACGACCTTTTGGAACTAATTTTAATACAAAGCAGGGACAGGTTATGCCTATGTATAGGTGTATTGGGAAACCTTAGGTATATGTAGCATCTGACCGTTTAAATCAGAGACAAGTTGCCGCGTTGGGGCGCACACGATTTTGGTGGGGCTGCTCCCCGTGCTGCCCAGCGCTGAATACACATACCTACTTTACAGTCTCACAGATTGGGGAGTGCGTTTTCCGCACATCACCTGAAACAGGAAGGTCTGATGCAAACCCAAACTCTAAATTTGAAACTAAAAGCGAAACCAAAAATCTCACTCTGAAACAGGCAGCTCAGGTGCAAACCCAAACCCTCAACGTGGGCTAGAACATGAACCGAAAAGCTCACCCTGAAATAGGAAGTTAAAATCCAAACCTAAACTCTAAACATAACCCAAACGTGAAATGACATAACCCCCCGCTGCTCCTTTCTGGACCACCAGGCTGCAAGGAATGTTTTTTCCAGCTGAACTGAAGAGCGCATCAGCCTTCTCCTGGTGACACATGGGTGTTGTGTCAGTGCTCGGGAGCATTGGCTCGGCAACAGATTCACAAAAATAAACACAAAATTAAATGAAATAAAATCTAAAGACAAAACTCTGTTTCCACTTGCAGTCTCTCTGATTTGTGTTGCTGAAAGTGATTTTGGAGCTGAGCAATCCGGAAGGTAAAGAGCTTTGCTGCTGTTGGGACTGAAGTAAGGAACAGCCTAAAGCAGAGCCTTCCTGGCACAGGAAGATGCGTCCCCAGAAGAGACACAAGCCCTAACACGGGAACAGACCTGTGTCTGGCTGAAAATTCGCACTCCAAGAATCACAAGCTTCTGCTCCAGGGGCAGCAGAGCACCAGCTCAACTGCGTTGTCGTAATTTTACCCTCCCCAAGAAGGCAGAACATGCGCTATCCTTTAAGGCTGCAGAACGGTAACCAAAGTGGAGAAAGGCTTTGAAATTAAGTCAGGATGGCACTTGCTCAGTCACACTGGGAGCAGGTGCAAGGCAGGGAAGACAGCAAAATGGAGATTATTCCTTACTCACACAGAGCTGACTTGGACTCAAGTCAGTCTTCCTCTTCTCCTCCCTCCAAATCAGGCATGCCCTCAGGCAAGAAGTCCAGATTTTGTAGCCATCTCTGCAGACAAGCAAAAAACGACCCTGGCTCCGCTTTTGCAGTATTTAGGAAATTGCAGAATTCAGCAATTGCAGAATTCCAAGACTTCATTCCCATTTCAGTACCCATCTACATGCATCGGCACAGGATAAACTAAGAATCACAGCGCTTCCAATTTGCTGTGACCCAGCAGACCTCCAGGTTTCCTTTCAGAGCACACGAAGGTACATCTCTCTGGGCATCACGTGGCATCATCATCATCGCCAGATGACTTGGCGAGCTTGTAAGCATCCGAACGGCTGCCAACGCATTGATCCGTAAGGCGGTGGATGAAACGCAGCTGGATCCCACCCTGCGCGCTCCTGCAGGCAAACGTCTGCTCACCACTTAAAAGCCACCGCACGACCCAGCCCACAGAGTGGGCAGCAAAGCCAGGGATTCCCTCATGCACCTGAAGACCAGAAAAACATTCCCCAAAATAAGATAAGGGCCACGCTCCTTTCAAGTTCGCTGTAACATGTACCAAGTGAGGCAGTAAGGTCCCCTTCCCAGCATCACTGACACACACACGCCCCCAAAGCTACTTGAAAACAGCTTCTGTAACAGAACTGCCGGAAAGCTCAGCTTGAAGTAGCTGAACTCGACGGCCGATGGATTTACAGGTACAGAAGATAAATGCTTGCAGCCTTTAACAACAACGACTTACCACTGCCGTGTTATTGCCACTGAGCAAAATCTGGTCTAGCTTTGTGATTCTTCTGCCCTCAGTAGAGGCAGCAGAGTGATTCTTCTGCCCTGCCGTAGAGTTAGAAAAAGCAAGTAAGAACACGTAACCAGGGACACTGATCCCAGCTTTCATCACAGAACTGCCATCAATCTCTGCATTAAGAGGACAGTTGCTGGAACTAACAAATACACCAGCCACTCTGCAGCATCATCTCGAGAAACCTGCGTGAAGAAATCTACCTGGCCACTGAAAACATGCCTTGTACTTTTCTGCTCAGCACACAGATACTCAGATTTACCCTCGAAACCTTGGCAATTTCTTGAATGCCACCGATACTCAAACTGGCTTTCAAATAGCAACAGCTCACGGCACAGTAGCAAATATCCTTAACTTTGCTGCCTTTTGAAATCTTTGCCTTGGGGAAATGTAGCAGCAAACAAATGAGCTACTGGGAAGTTCAGCACACAACCCATCCAAAATTCAGGCTGCAAATTAAGAACCTGATTACAAGTAGGAATCATGCAACCGCTAGGACAGGCTGTCTGACAGATCACCCTCTATAGGTTAAGTCCAAGGGAGAAACTCCTCAGCTGGCAAGTACTCCAAAAATATAGAAATATATAGAAAATACAGAAACCCTTTGGTTATAGAATTTACACACTATTTTTCCTTAGGCGGCCCAATGCTAGACTCTAGCAACAAGAGTAACACCCTAGCTGAAAATCGAGTTTCGAGGAAAATTAGGCCCAGAATGTTAAAATCAAAATACCTAGAAAACCCCAGAATACTACACTTAGCCCATACAAAAAGGCTGGGTGCAGTGAGCTCAAACCTCTCCACAGCAACGGCTGAATCAGGCCCAAGCCTCAAACGTTTCTGCTGCAGGACAAGGACACAGTCACCAAACCCAGCGGTGTTCCTGCCGTTCCTGTGTCACTCCTCACCACGTCTAAACCAATATATCCCTAAAACTATGTAAAATCTAAACATAAAATGAGATAGAATCTAAATCTGAAATCTCAGCCTAACATCTAGACATAAAATCTAAACATAAAATTGCATAAAATCTAAATGTTACATCTAGATGTAAAATCTAGACTTCAAAAGTTAAACTTGAAATCTAAATGTAAAATCTAATCCTAAAACATAACCTAAAACCTTGAAGTAAAATACAATCATCATATCTAGAGGGAAAATCAAACTGTAAAATGACATAAAATGTAAACATAAAAACAAAACCTAAAATGATGTAAAATCTAAATGGAAAATAGGACAAAATCTAAATCAAAAATCTAAATCTAAAATCTAGACCTAAAATCTCACTGTAAAGTGGCATAAAATCCTGCTGCTCCTTTCTGTACCTCTGTGACCGCCCTTCGGCTCGGAAACAGATTTGGAAAAATAATCTAAATGGAAAATGACATGAAATCAACAGGTAAATCCTAAACAAAAAAAGGTAAACTCTACATCTAAAATGACAGACTTTCCTCAAACAGTACTTATAACCTATCCAAGTAAGGGGACGCCAATACTTCCAATAGGTTACATAATCCAGCTGTAGGTCTTTGGGCTCAGCTAGAGATCCTAATTCTCCCAAACCTGATTTCCAAAAAGAACGGCAATGAAACACTCTCTTCCCCCACAAAAAAAAACCCACACCAAACCAAAACCTTCCTGCCGTCATATTGGCACGCCAGGGCTGTGATCTAACCTGCTTTGAGCCAGCTCTAGAAGCAGAAGGAAAGGTTGCTTCCCAGTCCAGGCACAGCAAGAGCAGGCTGCTCCTGATGGGATGGGGATCTCCGGGCCAGCAGGACCTACCTCAGCACCCCAGTAAGGCAGCAGGGCAGCCCCAGAGGTGGCTACAAGTCCAGATCACCAGGCAAAGCCACGGGGACAAGGCAGGGCCCATACCAAGCCAGGAAGGTAAGTCAGGATCACGGCCAGCCAGCACAGCCAAGGTCAGACACAGTCCCGCGGGGGCCAGGCAGGCCTACGAGGACAAGACAGACAGACAGACCAACAGCCAGCATGCTGGGGCCGGGAGCAATGAAGACCCACACTCCCACAGCACTGCTCAGGGAGAAGGTTATAGCCTCAGGCTGAGCTTCAGTGGAGCTCCTGGGCTGGGGGCAGGCTGGGGGGAGACCCCAGGAGAGGCTGAGCAGGGTCATTAAGGCTGTTCTCGCCCTTGGGGCCCTGGAAGTGAAGTTTCCCCCCAGGGGAGAAAAAGGGTTTTAAATATTCCCATTCCACTATGAGGAAGGCAACTCTACTTGTATCATGGGCACTGGATACTGAACTAAAATCAAACCTATCACCTGGAATCTCCCTCCTACCAATCCCAAGGCACTCGCTTGTCCAACCTCGTTTCCAAATCCTGCAAACTTAGGAGAAGAACCCATATTCCTTCTCGCTTCACCATCAGCATGTGAAGCGGCACTCCTAAAGAAATCACAGGCAGCTCAGTGTCCAAGGAAGGCTTAAACAGGGAATACTTCTTCACCGACCTTTCAGAGTAGCCGGAGGAAACCCACCTGTCACTTTTGAGTGCTCAGGAAACGCGGGATACCTTTACAGTACAGATTAAACATTACTCAGAAAAGGACCACAAGAAAACTGGCTGCATTCATCTTACACGACGGTCCTGGTACCCAGCACTATCTCCTCAATGCACTTGCAGGAAAGTGGATCTTTCCACTAAGCACAGCTGATTGGATAGTCCCCAACTGCCCCTGGAGAGGAACAACCCCAGGCACCAGTATATGCTGGGGGCTGCCTGGCTGGAAAGTGGCTTTGCAGAAAAGGACCTGGGGGACACCAAGTTGAACACGAGGCAGCAACGTGCCCTTGCTGCAAAGGCGGCCAACAGCACCCAGGGCTGCCTTGGGAGGAGTGCTGCTGGCAGGCTGAGGGCAGTGATCCTTCCCCTCTGCACAGCTGTGGAAGCAGAGCTAGAGGCGACTTGGAAATTAGACTTGGATTAACGGTGCAGCAGTGTTCCCCCGCTAAGGAAGGGCACAAAAGCAGAGTGCGGCGGGTACACAAGGAATCCATTCCCCAGGAGCTCCCCAGGCAACCTTGGCTGTTGGCAACATCAGGGGAGCTTGATGTGCTGACTCTGAGAGACAAACGGCACGGCACAGAGGGTGGGGGCGGCCAGGCTCTGCGGTACTGCCCTGGGATGGGAACTGGATGCAGTCCCAGAGAGACATACAAAGAGAAAATCATCTTGAGTAAGGAAAGGTCCTCCTCCAGAATACACCCGAGACTCCTCCCAGGTACCTCCCAGTCCTTCGACCTCTGTTTAGGGACCTGAGAGCCCAGGTAGCAACCCCAGACTCCTCCAAGGAACCTACCCAACATCATTTCTCCATTTGCAGACAGATCTCTCCTCCAGGATCAACCCAAGACTCCTCCCAGGCATCTCCCGCAGTCCTTTCACCTCCGCCTTACCACTTCAGATCTCACATAGCAGACCCAGACTATTCCAAGGAAGCTACTTGAGAGCTTTTTTCTGTTTGAAAGGAAACTCTCTCATCCACAAACATCACTAGACTCCTCCCAGATATCTCCTGGACTCCTGTGATCACTGCTTGACGCACCTAAGATCTCACGTAGCAGCCCCAGACCCCTTCAAGGAAGCTACCCGAGAAGTTTTACCCCTTTGGCAGAAAGTTTTCTCCTGCAGGATGCACCCGAGACTCTTCCCAGGCATGTTCCTGGGTCTTCTGACCTCAGCTTTAGGGACCTGAGGTCCCAGGGAGCAGTCCCAGACTCCTGCAAGAGACATACAAAGAGAAAATCATCTTGGGTAAGGAAAGGCCCTCCTCCAGAACACAGTTGAGCCCCTCCCACATGTCCAGCAGGGTTCTTTGCCTTCTGTTTAGGGAGCTGAGATCCCAGGTACCAGCCCCAGACTCCTCCAAGGAACCTACCCGAGATCATTTCTCCCTTTGGGGACAGAGCTCTCCTTCGGGATCCACCCAAGACTCCTCCCAGGTATCTCCCAGAGTCTTTTCACCTACGTTTTAGCACCTGCGATCCCAGGTAGGAGTCCCAGTCTCCTCCAAGTAGGCTACCTAAAATATTTTACCTCTTTTGCACAAAGTTCTCTCCTTCGTGATGCACACAAGACTCCTCCGAGGCATGTTCCCAGGTCTTTTGACCTTAGATTTAGGGACCCGAGGTCCTGGGTGCCAGTCCCAGACTTCTCTAAGGAAGCTACCCAAGAGGTTTTTTCCTCTTTGGAAGAAAACTCTCTCATCTGCAAAGATCACTAGGCTCCTCCCAGATATCTCCTGGACTTTTTTGATCCCTGTTTTTGGTACCTGAAATCTCACGTATCAGCCACCGACGACTCGAGGAAGCTTCCTGAAAATTTTACCTCTTTTGCAGAAAGCTCCTTCATCTGGGATGCTGCTGAGACTCCACTCAGGCTTGTATTGGGGTATTGTGTCCTCTGTTTTAGAGACCTGATATCCCGAGTACCAAATCCAGGCTCTGTGCTGTAATAGATACTGCTACCAATGCCACAAATTCCCCACTAGCAAGTGTGCCCGGTATTAAAGAAGCAAGTGTGTGTGTACAAATCTCTCTGCCAAGCTATTACAAGTAATTATCAACAATCAATTGCTGTAACAATCACCATTGGCAACAACAGATAACAGGAACACCAAGTGTCTGGATAGTACTACAGTCAATGCAAACTTCTCTCTAAGAAAGCAAATGTACCAGCGCTAGGACAGGATACACTTGGGATAGGTTCCTTCTAGGTCTACATATGGTACACACTGCATGGGAGAGATCCCTGAAGGGGAACCAGCTGTCCCAGAGGTGAGGGGACAAACTGAACCACCCCCAGCAGTAGGCTCAGAGGGGGGTCAAGAAAGCAACAGACAGAGTCTCATGACTTACCCACAATGCTGGGTGAAAATTAAGTCATTTTTCTACCATAGAGACCCCAGAAGGTGTACGACACCACTGCTTTGAGCAGTCAAGCGATGCTGGTAATTCCTGTGGTTCACCGGGGCACATGATGGTATTTTGTTCTCTCAGACCAATTTTTATTTTCCCAGACTGTTTTCCCTTCCTTGCAGTGAGAAAGGCCAATGGCAGTTACCGATCCTTACTTTCTCTTTTTCCACACTATTTTTCACATTTTCAGGTGACCAGTTGCTGTTATAGTCCCTAGTTTTGCACTCATCAATGGTACCTCAAGATGTCTCCTGTTCCTCGGTACCGTTACCGAAATGGATTTGCTGCATTTTCTTCTCTTCTAGTTCGTGCACGGGTGCCGAGAGAAGGCAGCAGAAGGGCACGCTCGTTAAAAACCCTTTTTACTGCCAGCAATGAAGGTGCCTGCTGGCAGGAAGCACAAGAAAGAGCCCCTATTACAGCTCTTTCAATTCTCTGCACTTCTCCAAAACCCCAGCGGATTACTGCCTCAAAACCCCTCACAGCACTCCAGCCACGGTGTCAGAGAGGTCGCAGCGGTGCCAATGGTAGAGCTGGGGAGAAGAACATCTGCGGGTGGATAAATACCTCTTAGTCAAAAAATGGGGTGTGACTGTCAGCCCGCAGCCAGCCTGAGCCCCGCTTCCATCACCATTCCCAGGACAGAGCCTGTGCCCGTGCTGGCTTCGCATAGCAGGTGAAAGACCCCCCTTTTCGGGACACACCGCGACGGCGGGGTAGGCCTTTCAGACCTCGGCAGCCCCGCTGGTGCAGACGGACCGTCACCCCCCACCCCCCATGACCACCCTTCCCCGCCCAGCGCCTCGCCCCTGTCGTACAGAGGCACCTGGGGGGCGAGGGGGGCGAGGGGGGGATCGGCCGCCGCCCCGAGCGTGGACTCACCTCCGCCGTCCCCTCCATCCGCTGCGGGTCGCCGGCGCTCCCCGGACTGCTCCTCACCGCGGCTGGGGTGGCCGCGGCCCTGCGGCCGGGCCGTGCCGGGGCCCCCGCTCGGGCCGGGCCGGCTCCGCGGCGGCTCCCCCCGGCCACGGGCCGCTCCCGGCCGTTGCGCCGCGCTCGAACCTCCTGCCGTTGCCCCGGCAACGCCCAGGCCGCGCCGCGGCTCTCGGAGCGCTGCCGGCTGGCGGCGGGTCCCGCCGCGGCCTGGGCCGGTCCCCGCCGGAGGGGAGCCGCTGCGCGCCGGGGCTGCCCGGGGCTGCGGGCCGGGACGCTGCGGGCAGCTCGCCTCGGCCGGGGCCGGCCGGCTCCAGGGGCGCCCGGGCGGGCGGCAGCCCCGGCGCCTCCGAGGGAGCTGCCCGAGGGGGCTGCTGGCCCTGGAGGAAGGCCCCTGCCCCGGGGCCCGCCCGAGACTCCCTCCCAGGCGCCTCCCGGAGCACTCCGCCCTCTGCTTTAGGGACCCGAGGTCCCAGAGAACAGCCCCCGGCTCCCCCAGGGAAGCTTCTCGAGATGCTGCTTCTCCCCGTCTGGAGACAGCTCGCTCCTTCGGGATCCACCCAAGACTCCTCTCCAGAGGCTCCTCCCCTCTGCTTTAGGGCCCTGAGCTTCTGGCCGATGGGTTCCGATACCCATCCCACTTTTGCTCCCGCAGAGGGAGGCCTCCGTCGGTCTGTCTCGTCTCATTTCAGTTTTCCCCACCCTTAGGAGTCCAGCCGTCTCTGTCTCCGTGGCAGACACAAGGTTAACGTGCCTGGGGGATGTTGTCCCTCTCCCTTTAAGGGTAACGGAGCAGCCCAAGTCCCACCACTGCTGACCCAAACAGTGTGACCCGTGGGTGGGATAGTGTCCCGGTTGCAATCAACTGAACGGAACCTTTCTGTTTGATCGGTCCATGTATCCAGAAGGGAACTAGTTTGACTTGAGCATTCACACCCCCATTTTAATGCTTGGGTCACCGGACCTATTCTTTGAATTTCAATGGAGTTATTTGACGTGGAACAGCTACAAGTCAAGCTACAATTCCATCTGGGGTGCTTCCTAACAGTTTAATTCCAAGTAATACACCAAGGTGTAATTTGCATATATTCCCAATCTCCTGTTTCTGGTTTTTTCCAAACCCTGGGGACTGTCATGCCCCATGGGTATAAATGACAGTTTCCTTCGGGATCAATCCATTTGTTCGGCCCAGATTTAGAGGCCAAACTAGTTCCCAGCACTGTTGTAAGATTATCACTGTCTCTGGTCCGTATTCACCAACATGTAAGGTCGGAGTTGGTTACCTTCCACAACTTTGACCCCTGTCCTAGTCCTAGCACCATGCTGAAGTTCTTCTTTTCTTTTAATTGCAGTGCTCCATCGCTTTCCCCTAGCATGGCCTGGCAGGTAGCATTTAAACCTGGAGTTAGCATTCCCCATGCTACCGGTTTAGCTGTTGACTTACATAGTGGTAAACAAGCAATTATATTGCTGGTGTTATGGATCCTCCCGAATGACTGGATGAGCTGCAAAATTAATTTCCTTTATATACTGTGAATGTAAAACAAACTGATATTACACTTACGGCATCCATCTTAACAAGGGCTGATTTATAATAACAGCAACGCTGCCAAGTCCACCTCTAAACCATGTCCCTGAGCGCATCAGCATCAGCCTTGCACTGTCTTTTCAGGAAAGTACTTGGAGATTTTATTTCACTGAGTTGTTTTTTTTTTTAACACTGTGTGTTAGAATTTGGCTGCTTGAACTTGCAAAATGCATCAGTTTAACTCAGAACCAAGCAGGGAAGAGGGAGCAGCGTCAATGTGATGCCATAACCTCCTTACACATCACTTCAGGATGGGTTTTTGCGGTGGCAGGATGCTCTCCCCACCCCTGCTCCTGGGCGGCTCAGCACTTGCTGTGATCCCTCCTCCCTGGGCCGCACACCAACCTAGGGCAAGTCGGGTATAGAGTGCAAAAGGCAGCAGCGCTTGGGATTGATTTCATTTAGCAAAATCCATTGATAAACAGTCACTTCGTTCTGCTTTGTGCTGTACGATCAGTTGAATGACAGGATCTGCATGAGGAGCTGAAGACCCTCAGGTGCGTTTTTCAAAATGGTAAAGCTTTGAGGAGCATGCTGTGCAAAGCACTGACACGAGCAGGTGTCCCCATGTCCTTCAGGTGTTGTGAAAAGAAAAGGGTGAACAGTCACAAAAATTCCAGGTTTCACAACTAGGTGGGCTTGTGTAGTTGATGGGGGAGGGTGGGGGGATGGGGGTGGGGACAGGGACATCAGACCTTGGTGGCACCAAACTATTCTCAAACAAAGACAACAGGAGTTTGGAGAGAAGAGATTGGTAAATGTCTGATTTCATATGTAAAGTTAGGAGTGACATCATTTACTTCACTGCAGTTTCTTTGTTGTTATTTTGTATATAAGACCGGGTTTATTTCCCCGAAGGGGTGCTGGCTTTGTGGAGTTACCACCTAGCACACTTTTCTGTGCAGAATTGGAATGAAACAAATATCCTGACTGTGTTTTTCAACTCTTTGCACACCAAGTAAAAGAACGCTGATTTTGGGGACAACAGGACTTACAGTGCTAATACCCTCCCCGCAGCTTTTTGAAAAACACATAGAAGAAAGTGTGACAAATGAGCTCATAGAGAGGAGGGGGGAAGAAAATCCACTAGATGAGTAAGAGCTATGTCTGTAGTTGGATAAAGCTGCTCTGAGAGAGAGACATCCATCTTCCCTCCATGGGAGAGTCAAGGCAACGATTAGAAATGAGGAGCTGTAATCAGGTGTCCTTTTTTAACCCCAGTGTCGAAGCTGTCCTTTGAGCATTTCCTAATCCCACTGCAGCTGAAGTGGGTCAGGTACCTCAAAAGCATCTCTTGACTGACCCAGCTGATCTCTGCACTTGTCCATATGTGAAATGGGAAAATGCCCGGTTTGAATAATGGCCTCATTAATGCCTTTAGCCTTAGGGTCTGGATATGGACTGTGACAAACATGAGGAGTTGAACAGACTTTTTAATGGGTCACTCCCTTTTGCTACTAGTGTCTCTGTAGAGATCCTTCATCTGTTAAGTACAGTTCTTGCCTCCTGTTCCACTTGTCTCTCTCTGCTGGTTTCAGCTGGTAGTGAAAAGCCGTGGGTTTTCTCCGTTTTTCCCTTTCTAAAACAAGTGTTCTATGATGTGAAAAAAAAAGCTAATGCTGCCTTTAATTTAATGTTGCCCTGCCCTGTCGGTCCTGTGCTGCTTCTGACTGCAAATGAGCCTCAACACGCAGGACAAGTGGAGGGTGGGAGGTGAAAATTGTGCCTTGCTGTAACTGGAGTTCCGGGGCAGTAACCTGGGCAGCCTCCAAACCAGGTGCCTGGTGTCGTGCTCTGCCTAACTGGGCAGTGAGCTCGCTGAGCCAGATCTGAACACCTCTACAACCAGAGCTTGGCTTGGGCTGCTTTGTATGCTGACTGCTTTAGATAAAACAACCGTGTGTACAGCTGAGCCTCTGGACTATAAAAACTGAACACCGTGTTACGAGCAGGAGGCTCTCCCAGCAGCATTCCCTGCAGATTGGTTCATGTTCTCACACTCTTCCATAAACAAACCCAAGGTAATACTGAATTTACTGCATCAGCTGTGTGATAGGTAGAGACACCGACAATTTAAAGTGTCAAAATCCAATGCGAATTTTATTATATTAGCAAGCGAACAAGAGCAAAGGCAGCGCTGGGCGGCCGGGGAGTCTGCGCTCCGCCAATGGCTCGCGCCTTCCCGCCTCGTGTAAGCACATTATATACAGTCTCATTTCCTGCATTCGTGATGTCGCAATCAGGTCGATACTCTGCGCATGTTCCTTCTGTTGCTGGGGGGTCTTTCTCTGCCTCCTGGTGATGGTAAGGATGAAGGCTGAAGGTCTTCCTCGTTGCCCTGTGGGTGGACTTATGCAAGAATGTGACTACTCAACCCCCTCAGCTACGGGTCCTGTTGACTTATGCAAGAATGTCCTTCGGTTGGGCTATCAAGCCTTGGGGGCACATAAATCTTCCATCCATACCTTCCCATACAGGTTTAATGAACAAAGCACAATATGTTACTTATTACAAGCTGTGTTTAACAGCCCGTTTCGTTAGATGTCCTTCCACTAGAAGGCCCTTCCAGAATCAGCAGCAGTAAGCAAATATATTTAACTAAAAGAAGCCGGTGTTAAACTATCTTGTTTAATGTCAGCAGGAAGCTGATGGGAATATCCTTAAATCACAACTGGTATGGAACTGGAAATGGGTCCAAAACTTCTGCTGTGTGACCCTTAGTGGGATTCAGACCTTTTCATTTCCTGGTGATTAGTTCTCCCTGTCCAGAGCAATGCAAATAAGTTGTGTTAAGATGGCAGCAACTTGGATCTTTTCTTCTATCCCCAAATGTTTTTTAAAAGAAGTAGTTGTGGCTTCTAAATTGGGTCAAATTATCTCAAAATCATAATCAGGATTTTTTTTCTCATTTATGTTAATGCTGGGTAGAAGAGCAGAAGCTGATTTGGAAACCTGTAAGCTGAAGGGTGTTTTCCAATAAGTTTCTTTTTTGTGGAGTCTTCAGCATTTTAATTTCTCCCACAGGACTTCTAGGCTGCAGAACCAGCCCCAGGGGCACTATGCAATTACTTCTGCAATTAGCTTGGCTCCCTCTAAGGACATAGATTGCTGTCATACTCAGAAGCTGGTTGAAGCGATGAAGCCATGTGGGGTATTTGAAGATGAGGAAGAACTGAATCGCAGGTGTGATAAATAATTTTGTCCCAAATCAAGTTTTTAAACAAAGTTTCCAATTTATTAAATGAATAGAGATAAGCAAACAGCGCTGGGTGTGCCGGGAGTTTCTGCTCTACCAGGACGCACACCAAGTTCTAAAGGCAGCGTCTTTTATATTCTTGGTGCACTTTTCTCCTATTGGATCCTATGAAAGTCTCAGGGTCCCATCTTTTGGCGGGCTCTTCTAAGCAGAGGTGACATCCGCTCTAAGCGGGGTTTTTTCTTCTTTTTTTCTTTTCCTTTTCTTTTTCTCTAAAAAGTGGTTACATTGTTCGAAGCGAGAAGAACACTTGTTTATATTCACAAATTCTCAGTTTGATTCAAACATTCATCACAACCATGATATAGGTCGCAGTGACTACAAACTACTTCACACAGGGCACAACAATCACATTTATCACACCATATTCTATTTTGACACAAATCATGCCTATGTTTTCCACAGCAGGTATAACAAGGCTGTAAATCTTGTTAACTTCTTCAGTCTTCTAGGGCAAACTTAATATGAGTTTTCTTTACAGGCTGGTTGTTCTTGGAAAACTGAGTAACTTGGTCAAAGAATGGATGTCAGACCTTGGTGAGAGCAAGGTAAGGATTTTTTATATGTTCTTCTCAAAACAGCTGAAGCTTTTTTGTTTCTTTTAAAGGGCATACTACTGGGATTTATGCTAAAGCTCAACTTTTAACTTTCTTCTGAAGTATTGAGTGGAGCCGTTGTAACTGCCACTGAAATAAGGTATAAAAGATACTTCAGGTGAAGATCTTGAAGTCTTTGGGACACTGATTGAATCTGTGAAGTGGCTCCATCAGTTGACTTGTAGCAGTTCACAAAGCTGAAACAAGGTGTTGTGGGGTGAGGTAGATGGTAAATAGGCACTGATTTGCCCCAAACAGCCTGCAGCACCCAATCTGGTTTGGCATTGTGACAGGAGACTTGCCTTTTGTGTAGCTGCTTCAGGTGTGCCTGCTGCAGGGAAGACTAACAATAGGTCTTGTTTTGGGTAAATTAACGAAAGGAATACTACATTGGGGTGGGGGGTGTGCTGTGCTTTTTTTCTTTGTTTTTTTGAGTAGCAAGCACTCACTTCAGAAAAATAGCATCAGCCTGTTAGACTAACAGCTCCGCAGGGGAGTGAGAAGACACTGTTTATGAAGGCTGTTGTGGTCTTTCCAGTAACTTGCAGATAGGTCAGTGTGTTTCTTCTATTCTACAGTAAACTCTCTTCTGCCCACAGAATCTTCCCCCTTCAGCAGCAGCAAATGTTGGTGGCAAATATTTACATTCGGGTCTTACAGGCTTGGAGTTCACACTAAAGGTAGAACTTTCATTGTCTAGTCATAGTTCTAACATTTGAAAGCGACTTCCAACAACAACAGAAGAAATGGAATCTCTTTGTTGGTGCTGACATAGATGCTGTTTGTGTTGTTTCCTAGATGTGCGGAAAGATCAGATTTTTTTCAGGCATTGTTTGAAAAACTAAAACATTGGGAGGAAATAAAGAAATCTAAGAGTGAGTAAGCTTTCACCTTGATAGATTGTGCAACTTCTTCAAACAGACTATTCATGTTCAAGACTCGTATTCGTAGTGAATGTCTTATAAGCCAAAACTAAAAAAGAAATTGTTCCTGAGCACCTTCTAAAATACTATTTTATGCAGCATGAAAAGGCTGAAGTCGAGCTTTTGGTTCCTTTCCACGATGACCGTACATCGGATAAGAATCTTGGTGGTACACTTCTCCCCTGCCCATGGTTTGGGAATAAGTCAGCTGCATCAAAAAGCCAGCTTGTCCCTAGGAGCCTTGCTTTAATCTTAGCTGTAGGAAGGGGCTTGGAAATGAGGTAATTGCATGCAGGAAAAGGGAGGGGCAGCCTGAAAAGTGAGGTAGTTGACTGTCAGTGGAAAGGCTTCTGTCAGTACCTCTGCCATGGTGTTCCTCTGGGTGTCCTGCAGGACCTCTGATTCCTTCTCCTCTGGTCACCTTCCTCTCCGGCTGCTCAGCTGGAGGCTTTGCGGCAGGGCCGTGCTGTGGGCTCTGCAGAGAGTCAGCAGGAGCTGTGCTGTGAGCACACAAACTGCTCTGTGAAATCACCCGCAGGTGCCCATGTGGCGTACTTTGCCCGTACAAGTGAGCCTCGAGAAGTGTTTCTCTTGGCCTGGCCTTCCTCGCGCAGACACGTTGGAAGACTTCATGCGCACAGCTGAGGGGCCTTCCTTTAGAGGACGGTCACCTGCCAACAGACTGGCAGTGGGCTGTGGCACGGCTCTAACAAGCGGTCTGCAGCACTGAAAACTGCCCCGTGAGGTAGCTGATAGCATCTCAGGCACGGTAGAAAGTAAAAATACAGAAGACGTGTACCTTGTCAAATTTTTTACATTTCTCTGGATGTTAACCAGTAGTAAGGCAGCTACAGAAATGTCTCACTTTTCTTCCTCACCACCGAGGTAAGTACCTTGCGGTCTCTGATACTGATGGCTCGTTGTGCACTGTTTGCTCGTTACAATACATGATCAGCCTCCGAATCTCTTGGCTAAATAACTTTTCAAAGCTAGTATTAGTACCGTATTAGTGCTAGCCTGCTTGCAGCTTAGTAACACAATTTTTGGTTCGGGAGCAACTCAGTCTGTTGTCCCAAAAATCAGAGTTCTTTACCCAGTGTGCAATGAGCCAAAAAAACACATGGAGTTGAGATATTTGTTTAATCCATGTCTGCACAGAGATGTGTGCTAGGTGGTAACTCCACAAAGCCAGCACCCATCAGTGATCACAGCGTAAGCATTTACACATGTTGAGCAACTGCTGTCAGTACTTTTGCACTTACTTTCTCAAATGGTTTAGTCCTCTTTATTCTTACTGGTTCTTGCATGGTCTTGTCTTTAAATAAAGACAGTATAAAGTCACGGTGTTGATCTGCTCTCGGCTGAAGTGGACAAAGTATTCTATATCTTGTGAAGCAGGTGCTGCAGATTTGAAGGAATATACTTGGGTATTGAAAGACTACAGGCTGACTGCAATGCATCCATTCTAGGGCGTGGCATTTCCTCCAGCATGCTGCGTTTTCTTGGTGGGGTTTCCTGGGCAATCCTGGTAGCAAGAACATGTCAACTCTATCCCCATGCTTTGGCTTCTACTCTTGCGAACAAGTTTTTCTTGTGTTTTTCAAAATGGTAAGAGCTATTGTTTATTTTAATTTGCATAAAGGAAGTGGGGCGCTTCCACAAAGTGGCTCTTCCTTTTTTTTTCTGGCCAGGTGGCTGAAGCCACCTCTGAGCAGTGAAGAAAGTTTCAACAGGCTGACTGAGTGCTGCCGGCACGTCTTGTCCTTTCTTTCCATGGAGGAGATGGAAGTACAAGGGGAGATGAAGGCAACAGCTCAGGACATGCAGGGACCCACCAGGCCCTCCCTGCTCACCTCTGTGCGGGATCCCAGTGAACCCCGGCAGGCACCATGATGCCAAACCTCCGTCCTCCTTTCCTGCTTTCAGGCTCAGCTCCACTTGTGTGTGGAAGATCTGGGCTGGATCATGGCAGCCCTTCTTGAGGCAGAGGTGACCTCTGCCTGCTCCTGTGCCATGGTCCATGTAAGTAGCCCTTGGGCAACAGGGAAAGCATTGGCCTGTCAGGAGCCAGGGCAGAGTTGCGGTCAGTGCTCAGTGGGGCTGGGGGCTGTGTGGAGCTACAGGGCGGCAGGGAGATGGAGAGGGCATCAGGGAGAGAAAGGCACCCGTCATGAGACAGACCCACCCTCCACCAGGTCCAGTTGCTGGCTCAGCTCACCCAAAGTGTGAGAGCGGGAGGGGGCCCTGTGGGTCTGCACCCACATGCCGGGCATTCCCGAGGAGCGATTCAGGCACCCCTGCATGCCACCGTGTCCCCTTGCTGCTGGCCACAGCCTCCAAAGGGAGCCCTGCCTGTCTGGGTGCTGGGTTTGGGGTCTCTGGGGGTGAGGGGGTGGCCCCTCTGCCCAGTCACTGATCGGGGGCAGCGTGGGCACTGGGGCTGTCAGTGATCCTTTTCCTGGCCTTGCCCCGGCAGAGACAATGTGTCTGGAAGCACTTGGGCTCCTTGGTGGTGCTGCTGGGGCCTCACACTAGGGAATTCCTGGTGACGTCCAGTGAGCTCACAGGGTTGTGCCTGGGCCAGCTTCTCCAAATGCTAAGTGAGGAGAGCGGGCACTTCCCTGCCTTGGTCAGCCAGATCCCCCCCTCCCCTCCCTGCCTGGCCACCGAGATCCCGTGGGGCCATGCCCCATCTCCAGGAGGCAAAGTACTGGGCTGCTGTCACTCCCCAGCCCTGTCCGTCCTCTTCCCCCGTGCCCAAATCTCCGATTACGTCACTTGAGTTGGTGACCAACAGGTCCAGTATCGCATCCCCTCTGGTAGGGCTGTCTACTGCCTGTGATATGGGAAAGTAGAAAATATCTGAAAATATTCTTTTTGAAATATGTGATATGCTTTAGTCTCTGCAATATTAGCTAGCTAGCCTTGTCTTTGGTAAACAAGAGTGTGACCCCCTGCCCTTGGCAGGGCTTAAGTAGGGTCTTTATCACTTGAAGGCCTGCTTCATTGTGCTCAAGTAGGGTCTTGATCACTCGAAGGCCTGCTTCATTATTTTAGGTGAGATGGGGTTGGGGGAGGAATTGTATTTGTGCTACAGATCGTGACCACGGAGGGGGATGTTGCCTTGCTGTGCCTGAACTGCGCACTCTGGAGGATGGGTTCAAAAGGACAATCATGATGAAGACTATCGAGGAACTCTTACTCCCTCTCCAAGACCACGAAAAGACCCCCGAAGGGGAAGACTGAGCCTGCGCAAGGGGGAGGAGATCCAAATTACATCTGAAGTGGGACAGAGTGATAAATATGTAAATATGTAAGTTTTGTTGCTTTAAATAGGACGCAATTACTGCAGCTGGGATGCAGCATTCTGCACCGGACCCTTGCTGCACCCAGTGCTGCAGAGCTGTAATAAACAGACCTGCTTCACCATCAACTTGGATTGCGGAGTTCTTTTGCGGATCACCTGGCTTAAGAAGTTATCCTCAAAGCATTCCAGGAGTCTCCTGGATGGCCTATGACTCGCCCTGCTACTTTCCCAGCAGATGTTGGAGTGACTGAAGTCCCCCAGCAAGACAAGAGCCTGTGAGCGTGAAGCCTCCTGTAGCTGGAGTAAGAAGGCTTTGTCCATAGGCTCCCCTTGATCAGACAGCCTGTAGTGGACACCAACCAAGAGGTTCTCTTTGTTGCTTCAGCCTCTGAGTCTTACCCTAATCATGGTGGTTACGGTGGACTTTCAGACTGCCTTCTGTCCCAAGGACAATTCTTGGGCTGGCAGGCAACAGCCAGGGCCACAAGAAGAACGATCGGTTCCTTTTTTCCTCTCAAAACAACCATTCTTGGCATTTGGCCTTGTAAAGGGGCAAACGGGCCACTCTGATACCGGCAGCAGTGCCCTAAGAGTCACTGGGACCTGTGGCAGAAGAGACTGGAGCAGAAAGCCTGGTCCAGGACCTTCCATAGCTTTCCCTCTGCTATTCAACTCTGCCCAGCGCCTCCCGCAGCTGGAGCCAACAAGCCCATTGAAAGTACCAGCCCCTGTGGGGGCCCACTGTGCCCTGGGGCCTGTCCTCTGGCCACCATCAGTGGTACCCAGGTAGCCGCTAGCTTCCAGTTCAGGGCCTGCTGCACCTGGTGCAGCGTGCTGAGGTCCAGAGGGGCTGCAGTGCCCTTTGCTCTGAGCACAACGGCACCTGCTTGATTTTGAGAAGTGCCCACAACACTTGGCTCCTGGCCGCAGGAGACCAGAAACCTCCGTGTGCCAGGCGACCTACGGAGACACCAGAGTTTTTCAAGCTTGTCTGCCAGGGACTCATCTGAGCACAGGTCTTGTGAGGAGGAAAAGGAGAGTAAACCGTCTCCTGTCCCATCCACCCCCTTTACCCATGTGGGTTTCCCACCCACGAGAGTTTTTTCCCATGGCACACCACCCGCATCCCCTGCCCTCCTATCTCACGCCCCCCCCTTCCTCTCCCATCTCAGCCCCTGCTCCACTCCCCCATATTCAGCACTGCCCCCCCCCCCCGTCACCCCTCTACCTCCAGACCCTGGGGCTGCTGCTTGCACCCCCCCACCTGCTCATTGCTCCCCACCCAAACTCTGAAACGCCCCCCACGCTTCCCTGCACCCCGCTCCCATCCCACTCTCCCTCCTGCTGCACTGTGTGTCTGTGCTGGGAACAGCGTTGCTCCCCCAGGGGTGAGTTAGTCCCTGCTGAGCGGCGCTTGCACAGCGCCGGGGCTGTTCTGCCCCCCGCACCCCCGCCAGCGAGCGGGCTGGGGGTGCACCGAAGGTGGGGACAGCTGACCCCGAGTGACCCAAGGGGTGTTCCAGACCGTGTGGTGTCATGTTTGGTGGTAAAACTAGGGGGGAGGTTGGCAGGGGGCTGATGCCTGGGGACTGGCCGGGCATCGGTCAGTTGGTGCTGAGCAGTTGTTTCCATCTGCATCGCTTGTCTGTCTGGGGCTTCATTTTTCTCTGTTTTTTTTTTTTTCCCCCTCCTTTTCCTTATGTGTTATTATTGTTGCTGTCATTATTTCTCTTTAATTATTAAACTGCTTTTATCTTAACCCATGAGTTTTCTCACTTTTGCCCTTCTGATTCCCCCACCCACCCTACCTGGGTGAGGGGGAGTGAGTGAGTGGTTGTGTGGCTTAGTTGCTGGCTGGGGTTAAACCCCAACACCAGGTTACCTGGCTCGTGCTTTAGGGTCTCCATGTTATTCCCACCATCCCGACAGCCCAGCCTTGTCCTTCATCGCTGCTTTATCGTGCCTTTTGCGCCATAAGTAGCAGCACCGAGGCCGTGCAAGCATACCTGTCTGCCAGCCTCTGAGAAGTAACTCTGCCAAAGACAAAGAGCAGAACAGCCATGGCACAGTCTGCTGCAATTCTGCCCCTCAAGGCACCCGGCAGCCTCTCTCTCTCGCCTCTGGCTCTGCCCAGCTGGGCAGGGCAGTGCAGCTGTTGCAGAAACTGCTACACCCTGTGACTCCTTCTCAGGCTGTAGCTTTGCCCTGTGTACGGGCTGCCGAGGCCATCGACTGCCCGGGGGCCAGGCAGCCTGGAGAGCTTTACCCCAAGCCATTCCCTTCCCCTTTGGGCAGCAGCGGTTCTGCCGCTGCTATAGGCAGCCGCCTTCTCAGGGCAAGGGGCTGGGACCACAGGCTGCTGCCCGCTCCCATCAGACCGAGATGCTGGTCCCCGGGCACCTGGTGCAGGGAACGCTGAGGCCCGTTCTGCACTGCCCACGGCTCTGCACGAGAAGAAGGTGTCTGTCACCAGCAGCCACGGGTCACTGTGCCCAGCGACTTGGCAGGTGTCCTGCTGGTTCGAGAAGAGGCGTATTTCTCGCCTCGTAGTCTTGATGCCGAAAACGGTTCGGGGTTCAGCTTACAAAAGTCTTTTGACATCAAAGCAAGATGACAGATTTTTACCAGCGCTGTATTTCAGCTGTGTTGCTCGCTGAAAACAGCCTGCAGGCCAGGGGATACTCAGAGGGGTCTGAAATAAAGAAACTGAGTGTTGAAATGATTGTTTTAAGGAGGTGGATCAGGCAGCCAAGGGAAGCGAGCTGCTCACCTGCTCATCGGCAGGGCAGCCCATCCAGCCCAAGCGTTGCGTGTTGCAGGCAGCAAAGTGCAACTGCCACGGTTGCTGGCAGGAGGGGCAAAGAGAGCAGGGCTGAGACGGAACCTCCAGGGCTCTGCGGGCACCAGCTGAGGACACCTCATCTACCAGCCGCCTCTTTGCCTGCCCTACTTCACGGCTCATCCTTTTGGCCCCCGGAGGGGGTGAGTGCCGTGGCGCAGTGTCCCCTGTGGGAGTGAAGCCTCGTGTGCGTGCAGGGCGGCAGAGCAGAGCACAGGCGGCTCAGAGGCGAGGGAAAGCGCAGCCGCCCCCCCAGAGCCCGAGGTTCACCGGCGTCTCGCCCCCCGGCGGGTCAGCCCCTCGCCTCTGGCCAGCCTGGGGGCGCTGGTTCCTGGTCAACACCGCGGCCCCTCTCACCGAAAGCAGCCTCTCCTCTCCCGCCTTCAGCACGCCGCCGGGGCTGCCTTCCCCCCGCCAGCGTGTGCTGACACGCTGCTCTCCCTCCCCAGCCCCGATGCCGCCTGCAGACCGACACAGCGACCCCCGGGACTGTCTCCGGGGGGAACAAACCCGTGTGAGGGGTTCTCTGCGCGGCTGCTCCTCCCCAGCGAGAGGGGCGGGGGCACGGGCAGGAGCGAGCCCCAGGTCTCCCAGCGGCCGAAGGTGAAGGGCCGAACCGCTCCGGCCCCGCGGGGCCGTGCGGGCCAGGGCCGGGACTGCCGCTGCCCGGACTGCGAGCGGGGCCGGGCAGAGACCGGCAGCCCTGTGCCCCGAGCAGGGCCGGGGCTCGGCGGCTCCGGCGGGGCTGAGGCACCGGCCGTTCCCGCCCAGCTGGGCGCTCGGAAGGGGTCATTAAGGACACAGAGTCATTAAGGACACAGAGTCATTAGGGACACAGAGTCATTAAGGCGACACAACGACCAAGACGACCCTACCCCGCCACCACCAAAGTGCCGACGCCGGCTGCTGTGGCCGGGCCGCCGCGCATGCGCCGTGGCAGCACTGTGCCGCGGGGCGGTGCCTCGCGCTCGCCGCCCCCTCCCGCTCGGGCCGCGCCGCCGCCGCGTGGCCGAAGCGCGGTCCTGCAGCCCCGCGGTCGCGCGCCGGCTCTGGCCCCTGCGCCGCGCCGTCGGGACCGGCGCATGCGCGGTGCCACGGCAGGAGCAGCGTGGCGGCGCGGCGGGCGCGGGTGGCGGCGGCGGCGGCGGCGGCGGCGGGTGAGGGCCGAGGCCAGCGGTGAGGCGAGCGAGCCCCTTGGGCGGGCGCGGGGATGTCTGCTGCCCGCGGGGCGCCCGGGGGTGGCGGCACGGGAAGCGCCGACCCCCCCGCTGCAGCGGCTGCCGGTCCGCGGGAGGCGAGCCGGGCCGGGGCAGCCCCGGGGAGCTGCCGAGAGCGGGGATAAGGGGAAGGAGGCGGACGCCGCCCCCCCTCCCACCCCGGACGCAGACCCCGGGTCGCCAGAGACGCCCCTGAGCGTCCCCGGCCCCGCTCGCCCGTGCAGCTGCCGCCAGCGCCGGCACCTCCCCCGCAGCCTGTCCTGTAGCTCCAGGCCGCCCCCGACGCCGTCATGCCGGCGGCAAGACGACATGGAAAGTGTCTCCAGAAGCCCCTGACGTTCTCTCGTTCCAGGTTCCTGTCCCTGTGTTTTCATTCTTCCCCCTCTGTCCTGTAGCCCGTTCTTGCCTTCGCTGATCTCTGTCTGGCTCCCTGTCCCTGGTCTTTAATTGCTCTGCCTCTTCCCCTTGAGCTCATCGAGTCTTTTTGGTATTTCTGAGTCTCTCTCTGTGCCCCTTACTGACCCCTTTCTTAAATCCTCCCTCTCTGCCCTGTGGCCCGTCGCTGTTCTTTCTTTTTGTCCATCTCTCTCAATCTGGTTCCCTCTCCTTTCGCCCTTTCTGTCCCGTAGCCCATCGCTCATTTTTTTCCCTGTGCCTCATTCACTGTGGCTCCCTTTCCCTATTTTTCAGTGCCCCCTCTCTGCTCTGCAGCCGATTGCTGTTGTGTTGGGTTTACTGGCAAGGTTCCGTTAGCGGCGGGAGGCAGGGGCTGCAGGGGTGGGTTCTGTGAGCAGACACCAGGAGCTGGGCACAGCCACTTCCAGCTCCAGGAAGGATCTGCTGCTGGGCAAAGCTGGGCCCATCAGCAGCGCTGGTGGTGCCTCTCTGATGGCCTGTTTAAGAAGGGCTGAAAAATGCTGCTCAGAGGCTGAGACAGAGGCAGTGTGAGCGTGGAACAGCCCTGCGGACACCAAGGGCAGTGGAGAAGAGGGGGGGAGGTGCTCCAGGCACCAGAGTGGAGATTTTCCTGCAGCCCGTGGTGAAGACCACAGTGACGCAGGTTGTCCCCCTGCAGCCCATGGAGGTCCACGGTGGAGCGGACATGCACCTGCAGCCGTGGAGGAGCCCGCGCTGGAGCAGAGGAGGAGCGTGAGGAGGAAGGAGCAGCAGAGACAACTTGTGCTGAATTGACCGCAGACCCCGCTCCTGTGCCCCTGTGTTGCTCCAGGCGTGGAGGTAGAGAAGTCAGGAGTGAAGGTGAGCCCAGGCGGGGGGAAGGTATTCTTTAGATTTGTTCTGACTTCTCATTATCCTACTCTGGTTTTGATTAACGATAACTCAAACAAAAACAATGCCTAAGTGGAGTCTGTTTTGCCTGTGACAGTAATTGGGGAGTGATCTCTTTGTCCTTCTCTTGACCCGCAAGCTTTTATGTTGCGTTTTCTCCCCCTGCCTTGTTGAGGAGGGGAGTGATAGAGCGGTTTGGTGGGCACCTGGCAGCCAGCCAAGGCCAACCCACCACAATCTCCTCCTATCAGGCTCTCTGTCCCTAGTTTTCGGTCCTGTATTTCTTGTACCCCATTGCTTTTGGAACTTTACCTCTCCGTCCCTATTTTTTTTAAGTCTTGTGTATGTTTCTTGAACCCAGTTGCTTTTTAAATTTTCTTGCTCCCTTTCCCTCTCTCTCTGTTTCTCTGACCTAATTTTAATTTCTTGCCTGTGTTTCTTGTACCCCGTCGTCCTGTACCCCGCCACTTTTCCGTTTGATTTCTACATCTCCCTCTTTCTATCTCCCTGACCCTATGTGTTAGTTCTTGCCTATGTTTCTTTTCCTTTGTCACTTTAGAATTTTTCCCTTTCCCCTTGTCTTGTCTCCATCTTCTTGTCCCGCTGTTCCCTTCCACCTCTCTCTCATAAGTGTTCCTCCATCTCTCTCTCCCTATTTTTTTCCTTAGTCTCTCAGCTCTCCTCTCTCTACACTGTTGTCCTGCTGCCTGTCCCTCCCTTGTTTGCAGTGTCCTGTTTTCTGGCTCCCTGTCCTCCACGTCTTCTCTATGTCCCTCTGTCCTTCCTCCTGCTTTTCCCTTTTCTCCCACTGTCATGGCCAAGAGTGTGCAGTCTTGTGCTGGCGACTGGTTGTACCAAAACCTGAAGAAGGTGGAAGGCTATGTCCCTCCCAGTGTCACCCAGGCTTAGGTCCAGCAGGCTTAGTTAGGTCCAGGGCATGTGGCCCTTAAAAAGGGGAGCAGAGATTTGGAGGAGACCTTGAAAAAGGTCCCTGAAACCTGGCCATGGGGAAGAGTTTGTTCCTTATGTCAGGTATCTTACTCGACTTCATGCCCTTTCAAAATTGCTGTATTTCAGTAATTGAAGAAATTGTTATTCTGCTTGTCTAGGGCAACTAAACTTGTCGTATTGTGCTGCATCCACTGGCCAGCTGAACTGAAGAAGGGTAGAAGTCTTCAAGGGAATTACACTCCTGCAAGCAAGAGTGACTCTGCTAAGTGCTTTTCCCAGAGGAAAAGCAGCAGGATTTTGGTTATTAACTGTTGTGCTTGGCCGCAGCCGGCCAAGCTGTGTCCTGGCTGGAGAACCCTGATGTGCAGAGTGGTGGCACTGGTCTCCCCAGCCCAATGGGGAGAGCAGATGGGATCTGGAGGGGTGAGCTATGGGCAGGGGACACAAATGGAGACAAGCCTTGTCACCTCACTTGGCAGTCTATTAGCTGAACCAAGCGTGACAAATTAGGCTCCACTGTCAGTGGCAGCCAGTGCCACGCTTCAATTTTTATCTTTTCTGCTGGCTTTAGAGGACATGTCTCTTGATTTCAGTAGAACATCCCCTTGATGGTGCTCTGGGGCGGAGGCTAAACCAAAGTGGTGCCTGTGCTTTTGCCAGGGAGATGCTGGTGCTGAGGTGCCAGGAGGAGGCTGGTTGTTGGTGAGAGCATCTAGCCAGCCTCGGGCTCTGATCTCCCCCCTCCTCCTGGGGCTTGGGGTGCTTTTGGGCTGTCTTCTGTCACTGGCAGCCTGTGTGATAAAGAGTAGCTTTGAAATGAAGAACACGGGGTCCCCCACCTTGGGACTGCTGGGACAGCTGGGACAAGGCTCTGTGCACAGCTGAGGTAGGATGGGGCTTTATTTCCCCTTCATGTGCAACCTCTGTGAGGAGCGATGGGTCAGCCTGACGAGGTGTGAATGCTGTCTTGCTAGAACTGGGCCTTGGTAAAGCACAGCTGCATTTTTAATGTTGAGTTCTGGTTCCTCATTCACTTGCGCAAGGCTGGAACGACCAGATCCCTTTAATTAACTGGTGCTGAAGTAGCTTCCGGAGAACTGAGTGTGGTGGCTCCTCAGTTGTCCCTCAGGGCAGCCATCCAGCCGTCTCTCAGATGCACGCTGGTTATAACCAAATGTTGGCAGCTCTTCTTCACAATGAAATCTGGCCTGGGAGAAGCTAACGATCTCAGCATTGAACTTCTTGATTGAGTGATTGATCCCAACGCTTGCCTAGAACTCAGGGACTCTGATGTCCAGTAGTGTAAGTCCCTACAGGGGCAAAAATAGCCACCATCTTTGCCTATCCAGTGCATACAGCTATTGCATCATTTTCCGGAGCATTCAAGGATAAACAAGTAGCAGGGATGTTATCAGAAGTTAGAGCGTGGTCTTCTAAGTGGAGGAGTTTTTTTAGTGTGACTCTGAGAGATTTCTTGTCTCTGGGACACAGCCTGGATGGGTGTAGGCAGAAGCTGACCTAGAAACCCGAGTGAATCTAGCCCAGCAGAGCCTTTTGGTCCTGGCAGGTCTCCTGGTCAGCGATGCCCTGTGCTGCCCCTTGGACCCACACCAAATGCTACCTGAAAGAATGAGGACACGATGCAAATTGTGCTCCTCTGGAGCGGGCTGTTGGCCTTGCAGGGCCTGCTGGGTCTGCGCTGGGCCACTCTGGGAGATTCAGAGTCTGGCTCCATCGAGACAGCCTGTCATTGTTCCTCAGTAATAGCTTCTTGGGTACAATTTACTGCCCGGCTTGTGGCCAAGCTTTGATAAATGAGCTTTGTCAGAGAGCAGACTTGCAGCTTCACCTCTGGAGCAGAGCTGTCAGGTCTCCTTTTCAAGCGAGCTACCCTGTCTCAGCCTGAATCAGAGGAAGAGTTGTACATTGATGTCAGTGAGAACCTCCCGCCCAGCAGCTCGGTAGGAACGTGTTTGCTGGGTGGCCCTGGGCCGATGGCAGCGCAGTGGCTGCCTCCGAGGCCTGGCGATCAGCTACGGGTGGGATGCAGGAACAGCAGAAGAGGGTTGGTGGGATCCTGTGTGGTCAGTGAGTGTTCACCCTGTGCCAACTGCCTTCCTCCATCCCATTCTTACCTAAGACTTTCTTTTGCAGCTCTAGAGGACAAATTAAATGGAGCTGGGTTTATCAGTTTTGCCAGCGCCTGGAATCCTTTTGATGCCTTTGGCGTGCTCCATCCTGGGATGCAGGCGTGCAGACCTGACCTGCTCTCCGTGCTGGGCACAGCCAGCCTAAGGAGACGCCGTAGCTCAGGCACCTACACATACTGCGGGGACGCTGAGTGCTCACCGGGCTGTTGCTTCCCTGGCCTCCAGCTTGTCTTACCCTTGTTAACAGAGGTTGTTCTGAGGGGGTTATTTAAAATGCTTCCCATGACTTTGGTTGGAGTGCTGCTTGGTTTCCTGATGCTTCTCTCCCTCGGGCTGGCTGGTGTCCTGTTAAAGCTCAGTGCTGCCAGCCTGACAGATGGAAACTCAAGCGGACTTCACCTGGATCTAGCCTTGCTTGGCTTGTGTCAGGCCTCCAAGCACAGTGTTGGTTTCTATTAAAAAAAAAAAAAAAAAGGAAAGCCCCCTTCTGTTACAATACTGCAGAGTTTTAGGTGAGTAGTGCCTGTCGTCCCAAACCCAGCACTGAACTGTGGGGTGCAGGTACCATCAGCACAGTGATGGACACTTGGAAGGCGTACATCTAGGCCCTGGTGCATTTCGTGCTGGACAAGGTGCATTGCATGCAGCTTCTCTTCTGCGAGCAAGCTTGCTCCCTGTGACTGTGGTTTTAGATGGGCTGGGGGTCCAGCACCCTTATTGCCCCATTTGTAGAGGGAGGTCCAAGAGAAACCCGAGGAGGAGAGTGCTTGGGAAGCCGGGGCCGTGTCCACAGGGCACTTCTTGCAGTTTTCTTTGTGCTTATGACTTTACTGCCCTGCTGTAAACACTTAGAGCTGGATTTTCCAAACGCGGCCACTGTTGTCGGGAAGCCAGGAGAGAGAAAGCAGCTTCTCTTGTCGCACACTCCAAAAGAGAGGCTGGAGGGGGAATAACTCTTTGAGGATGAGCATCCCTTGGGTTGGGCAAAACTGGGTTAGTGAAGTGAGTCTATTAAAGGAAGGTAAAATAGAGGCTGTATAAGCTCCTGCATAGCTGCTGTTTCCAGACACGGTAAAATTAAGCCTTTGTGGTTTTTACCCTCGTATCTTTGGTCTTTCCTTTTCCTGCCCTCCCCCAGGCTCCCTGGTTTCCATCCTGTTTGCCCTGTCTTACAGTCTGGCAAATGCTCATGCTGGAGGATTGAACCCAGTAAAGGAGTGATCCCCTCCGAGGCAGAGTTGTCTGTGGCTGTCATAGCAAGCTTGGACGACACTGAGAAGTTCAAGGACAAGGTGAACCTGTACATCGAGATCAGCTGTACCTACGTCATCCCTGTCCGGGCTGTTGGCATCGGCACCACGATTGTCACCGACGAACGATTTGCTCCGGAGCTCAACTTGGGACCGCACTTCAGGTAGGGTATCTCTCAGCTCCCACTTCTCCCGTGGGCTCAGCAAGGAGGAGTTTGGCTGTAGTCCTTCAGGCTGGTTCTTTAGTGCTCAAGGTCCTGGCTCTGTTTCACTGAAGCCCCAGGGATTCCTTTAGAGACATTTGATGGCCACTTGAAAGTTCTTAGATACCCTCAAAAGCCATCCAGATGGAAAGCAGTTGCTCAATTGTCACTGAATTGTCTTTAGTTATAAACCATTTGTTTTCTCACTCTACCAAATAAAGATTTGGAGGAAAACAGCAGGTCCCAGAAGCCTCCAGCTGGAAAATGCTACATTACAAGTATAAACCTATTTCCCTTTGCAATAGCATTGCTTGCTTTTCCATTCGCTATGGAGTAGCATCTCGCCACAACAGCAAACCTTGGTGGGTAGCTCGTTACCAACCCCTCAGCTAAATGAATGGTGCTGTTTTGTTTCCCTTCTGCCCAGCAGTCCTGGAGGAGCAGCAGAATTTCTTTGCCCTGCATTATGCTTCAGTTCACTCCTCTTTCCCAGCTCCCCTGCCAGGCTGCTCTTTATCAGACGCAGTCGCCCTTCCCTCGTTTCTCCTGCCGGCTTTCCTGGCTGCCTGCACCGCAGCAGCAGCCCGAGGCACAGGCAGGTGAGGTGGCTGCAGGACCAGCTCTGAAAGGGAGAGGGGGAGAAGCCCGCTGAGGTTGGGTGGGATAAATTGGGAGTGTTAATTGAAAGAGCTTCGCTCGAAGGAGGGGATTCACCGATCTTAATGCCTGTGTCTGAAACTGCGCACGTTCTTATAAATGAGAGAAAAATAAGGCTTTTCAAAGTGCTGTTTGCCTTGTGTTGGAGACCTCTTGGGATGAGAAGAATGGTCTTCTCAGTGTCTGTTCCTTTCCCTGGCTGCAAAGAGGGTCCACAGTGCTCTGATACTGAAATTTTGGGGTAGAAAGGAGAGGTTAATCCTACCTTAAGCGTTTAGGATAGATTTGGGGAGGGGGCTAAATATGCACCCACAAGCCATCCACATAAGCAGGGACGTTGCAGGGAGGGTGGTGCTGTGCTCTGTGCAGCCACAAATTTGCTACACAACAGAGGGGACAATGTCAATGGGATCAGTGCCATTGTCTTCTGCCACCCTTCATGTCTTCGCCTGCATACTGGGTTTGGAGTTGTTGCCATCGCTGTTGGCTGTGGAGCTGCCACTGGATGAGCTGAGATGGGACCCAGGTAACACCTCAGATAAGTTGGGCTTTCCCAGAGCCACAAATTCTGCATCTACCCAAAGCTTCTCCAAACTTTTAGCTGTTGCTGTCCGCAACATAAACCATTTCATACTGAGCTGGTACACATCATTTTTACCAGTCTGTTTCAAAGACTAGTTTGTTCTGTGCTGTCACTTCTGTGTTTGTATTTAGCTGCTTGTGGCAGACAGGCGTTTTGTCAGCCTCATATTCTGTACCTTTCAAAAAACCCCAGTCGCTGTTCCAGAAACATTTCCTGGCTGTGCTCAGATTTATAGAGGGTAAAAGAATTGCTCCAGACTAGCCTGCAATTAGTGTTTCTCTATCTGAAGGAATCAATTTCCATTGAATATCCATTTTGGCTTATATCGGCTCCAGTTATTCATCCCTTGTTGTTGCTTCATTCCCCCTCAGCAGCTAGACCCGGTCCTGCTGCTGTGTTCGTACTGGGGAAGCTTCTGTTGATGGTGTGTTCTCATAGTGCTTTTGTGTTCCTAAAACACGAAACCAGCTGCACCGTTCAGGCAAAGGGTGCTGTGTTGGGGGCGATGAGAGTTGGATGCTCCCTGAGGGGTGGGGGGATGAGAGGGCTAACATGGGTGCCAGGGCAGGGGCCTCACCAGCGAGGCCAGTGGTGCCCAGGTCACCAGATGAGTCCATACACCCTGCAGCTTCCCAATAGCATCTTCAAAGGAAGCCACCTGAGGCAGCAGCTCCCCAGGGGGAGGTGAGATGGCAATGAAGCTGTTCCTCCATCCCCGTGCAGCCAGGACAAGGCCAGCTGAGCATCCGATGCAGTGAGAGCTGCAGGAAGCACCTTGGAGAAATGCTCTGATTATTGAGCACCAAAGGCTGGTGATGCTCTGTCCACAGCAACTGAGGTGGTGATCTTCAGGAAGCTTTTCCTTGCTGTAGGCAGAGAGACCAGCTGCTGGATGGTGATAAACTTAGGGGCAGCCAAGGTCTGACGTTTGCTGAAGCTTTGATCTGGGTCAGCCTTTTTGGAGGTGATTTTATTGCTGAGCGTGCCGTCAGAGAACGCCGTCAGGGTGCTGAAGCGGGGCAGCCGCTGGGAGACAGCAGCTCCCGTGACGTTTTCCCTCTCTGCTTCTCTCCTAGCCTGGATCCCTGTCGTTACCGCTTCAAGATAACGAACAAAGGGCGATGCACCCATCAGCTCTACTGGACAACGGAAGGTTTTGCCCCGTTTCGCCAGCGTGATCGCCCCCCTGCCAGCAGTAAGGCCAAGGGCAGCAGCTCCTCCCAGAGGCCCCAGCCTGCCTGCCCTGTGTTTAAGCTTCGACCGCTGAGGGCAGAGCTGATGCCGGGCAAGACCGTGGAGATGATGCTGGAAGGCTCCTCCAGCACTCCCCAGGTGAGGTCCCCCACGAGGGCTGTCCCTTCCCCATCAGATCACCTCCCCTGGGACTTCTTCTGCGGCCCCTTGACATTTGCCTGCGAAAATGAGCAAGTGCTTTCAAGAAACTGTTTTAAGGCCACAAGTTACCGTGGCAGCCCCAGTGGCTTTCCTTGCTGGCCACTGTCAGTTGCTAAGGCTTTTTTGTGTTGCCATAGCTACCATAAACCCAATTTGCTGATAGCAGAACGCGGGCTGAAGGAAGTATTGCTGCTTCAGGGGCCAATGGCAGGTTACAAGGTGTTGTGTGCTGAGGCAGGAAAGGAGGGCAGAGAAAGTAAGTTCACTGAGACGATGAATACAGGCAGAAAGTAAATTAAAAACTGCCAAGTAATGTATCTGGGGGAGCAGTGAGTAAAACCACCTGCGAAGGGAGGGAGTGTCTGGGAGCAGCATCATTTTTCCTCTGTAGACAAACGTGGGCAGAGGGCTTGTCCAGCGCTGAGTCCTGGAGGAGAAAAACGAACACAGGGTGTCAGCTCTCATGATCGGAGTGGCGTTCGTCCACATGGGAAACAGTGCCCAGGGATCATTATAGTTGACAGTTTGACTTTTGACAATATTTCCGTAAGAGCCTGCCCCAGTGTCCCAAGGGCAGTCGGGTCTTGCAGCACCCTCGGGTGGCAGCTCAGAGGGGAACATGTCAGCAGGGTCCCTGGGTGCCCTTCTTCCCAGGGGAACCCAGCTCTGCGGAGAAGCTGCCAGCTGACCCTCGTGTGCATTCCCTGGCTTCAGGACCACTGGGCACAGATGTTTAAGCAAATGTGAGATAAATCTGCATTAAGCTTCTGCTGATACTGGTGTTTTGAAAGGTGTCTTAAAGAGTTACCTTAGGGGTAGCTTGAGGCAGACTTGATTACTCCCCTGGGTGCCTGCGATGGGACTGTCCCTGTGCAGTTCTGAGCCCAGAGGTTTTGCTGAAGAGGGGAAAAAGGTACCAGAAAGAAAATAAAGTGATCAGGGCACTGGTGAGGGTGTCTTGCCTGGAAGGCCAAAAGGGGATCTGTGAGCTCAGCTGTGGCTACCTGGCTCCTGCAGTCAAAGCCAAGACCATGGGAGCAGACTTTCCACCTTCCTGAGGCCTTGAGAACTTAATACTCTGCAGGTTGGCCAGAAGCCCAACTCCCTGCATTGCACATGCAACACAGATTATTTTGAAGTCTGTAGGCTCTGAGGAGGAGCTATGTTGTGGTGTTGTACCAGAGGGAAGAGTGAGGAATGAAGGGAAGACTTTGAGGAAGTGAAACCATGAGAAATCAGGAAAAAGTCTTGAATGCAAAAGCATCCCACTTAAGCAGAGGGTTTTTATGTAAAGTGCAAGACAAGTCTTTCCTGGGGAGACTTCTTTTAAAACCGGCTCTAGGAGGGCGCAGTACGTCCTAGGAAGGAGTGATCCCTTTACCTGAAGGCTGGCTGGCTATTGGACTGATTTTTTTTTCCCAAGGATGCTTTCCACTCGGCTTCCAAGGAGGGTTTGCTGCCGTTGGCCCTTCTGTCACCTCTTTCTCTTAATATAGTTCCAGACTTTTTTCTAATTAGTTCCTACAGCTTTCTGTAAGCCTTATGCTTGGCAACAGGACAAACCAAACCAATAATCCTTTGGGGCAGGGGTTATCACAGCTGTAGGCAACACGTCACTCGCGAGTGCCGTTTGTGGCTGTTGGGGTGTAGCATTACGGGCGTTTGAGGGCAGAATAAATAGGACGCTGCACAAAGAGAAAAGGGGGCAATTGAGGAGACCAGGGACTGTAACTGTGTGGCAGTAACACGGCCCGTGGCTGGGTGGCCAGCAAATGCAGGGTGTTTTCTGGACCCTCTGGGTGATGCGTGACTCTTGCTGCAGGTGGTGAAGGAGCAACTGCTGTGTCACGCCGTCGTGGGGAGCGAGGCAGGGAAGGCACAGATAATGCAAGTGGATGTCACGTGTGAGTTTGTTGCTCCCGTTCTGCAACTGTCCTCCAGAGAAATCGCCTTCCGGATGGAGAAGGTAAGTCTCTGGGTTGCATCCTGGCATTCAGTAGCATGGCTGAGGACTGGAAGCCTGTGGGGCGTGTGTGCTGGTGTTCAAAGGAGGAAGTTAAGCAGCTTCTCCAAGTCCATGGGGCTTTGGCTGTTGGTTTGAGCGGGATGAAGCTTTTGCCGTTAGCCCTGAGATCGTCATTTTGCTCCTCTGGGGTCGGGGACAGTCTCAGTAGCTCTGTTCTGCCCTTCTTGATGTGGAAACAGAATTGAGCTGCTGAGCCAAGGGCACGGGGTGAGATGATGTGTGGGGACCCACAAGAACAGCGTGGGCTTTGCACAGCTACCTCGAATGCTGGGGCTGCAGGTGGGAGAGCAGATCGCTGCAGCTGAGAGATGCTAAACCCCCTCCTGCCCTTTCTGAGGTGCTTTGTAAAGTAAGTGAGGTTGTTTTTAGAGATGGGACTGGTTTTCTTAACTTCACCAAAGTAAAACTGAGATTACAGCTGCTCAGAGATCATGGCGGGGATCATGGCCACTTCTAGAGAGCCACCAGTTTCTGTACTTGGTATAAAGGGGAGGTTTTTGAGGATCCTCGGGGGCACGGTGATGTCTTAACACCGATTCTGTAGGGAAGCTGAGACAGACTGAGATTCCTGTCAGCTCCTCAGTCTGATGAGGCAAAACTGTCATCCCTTGTCCCTCTTTGCCTTCTCTGCTGTTGGTATGGATGGTAGCTCTTTGCATTTCCCCAAGCCTTACTTTCTTCAAAGGACCTGCAGATGTCCTTCAGCTGCAGTGATGATAACACCAACGCAAAGCAGGTGCCCTTTGGTCTTCTGATCCTGACTCCTGCATCATCTTTTCCTCTCCCATGAGGTGTCAAAAAAGAGAAGATATTTCATTATTTAGTTCCTGTGTTTTCAGGTCTCTTCTCTGGTTCCCAGGCTTTCAGAGAAGCATGAATTCCTGTGAGCAGGCAGTTCAGCTTTTAATAAGAAGCTTCTCAGCCACCCCTAATGTCTTGCCTGTGGTCTGCTTGATGCCACGCGCTCCGATTTTTCAAGTGCTGTGACACTGCAGCTGTTTGATATCAGGACATCCAGAACTGGTTTCCCAAACACTGTTCAGTTTATGTAAACCATGCAGGAAGCCCAGAGCAATGCATAAACAGGAAGAAATAGCTTAGGTTGAGCTTAGCTTTGAGGCTACAGACACCTTGTCGCTGTAGCAGGGGCAGCAGGAGACACGTTGCAAGCGGACTGTAGAGGTTTCTAGCTGGCTGTATGTGCCTTGAAGTGTTCAAAGCTAACCTTGGGCTACTGCAGGCTCTCCACTATGGGCCAAATCCTGCTTGCTTTTCTCCTCTGACTAACATCACTGCTTTTGTGAGGCTACTAGAACCGATAAGGTTGTAAGAAATGACTGTCTGTGAGTGAAGATCGTCTTGTGCCATTGTGCCCAAGAGAGCATACAAAACTGGAGACAAACGGTCTGGGTTCACTTTCTGGTTTTGATCTTGTTCAGGCAGCTGCCTCCTCTCAGCGTCCTGTTCCCTCGTCTGTATGCAAGACTGTTTCCCTGTCCCCTGGGGGATGCTGTGGTTTCTGAACATGAAAAACATCCGATATACTTAGAGAAGAACCTTCTTGAAGGGTAGAAACTAATAAAAATAGTAAAGAGAGATGTATGCACCTTTGAGGTTGAAAACTTTGAAATGCATCGGAAGGGGAAGGAGATCCATGGCCACTTCAGGTTATTTTTCCCTTGTCTCCTGTTTCTGTAGCAACCCAATGTTGTCCTGACTCTTCAGTACAAGCCTCTCTTTAAAAAACGTCTCCTCCCTGCCGCTCAGCATTGTCCTGGCCTTAGGGCAACCCTTCTTAATCTGCGAGGTGGACCAGCAGCCCCTCCCTGCAGACGTTCAGGTGAGCAGCCACCGACCTTCCTGCTGGGGGCGTTTGCAGAGGGAGGAACGTGGTGGTGCGTTTGTGGGGGGAGGTCCTCTAGCAGACAAATTTATTCCTTAGAGTCAGCAGTAGACTCGCCTGAACTAAATCAGGTTTGAAATGAGCTGCTGAAGGAAACAAAATATACCTGAATTGGGAAGATTCGTCCTGGCTCTGAGACATGAGAAGGGAACAGACAGCTAGGTCTGGGCAAGCCATGTGGTAAAGGTGTCTGCTGGAAACCATCCCAGCTCTCCAGCAGCCGTCCTCAGATAACCTCCAGAGCAGCTTGCTCTCCAAGGGCAGCCCTGCTTTCAGGAAGGCTGAGGACGCTTCTCCAGCTGCTGCCTGGCACCTGCCCCACTGTCAGTAGAAGCTGTTGGACATGGACTCTGCTAAACACGTGTTGTTGTGGGCATGGCCGCCACTTCTGTGCTGTGCCAGTGAGTAGCCCCTGCAAGGGCGAGGCAGCGACGCTGTGTCACTTGTGCTGTGAGGTGAAGGAGTTCCTCTAGAGGCAGGGCAAAAGGCCCTGGCGTGCCAGAGCGCTGATCTGGTTGTGTATTTAGTGTATAGCTTCTGTGGGTCCAGAACTCAGTAGAACAATATTTATTTCCCTCTTGTATTAGTGCAGAGCACAGTGACGTGAGCCTGAGAGAGTCTCAGACGAGAGTCTCATGGTGCTTGCGGTCAGGCGCACACTGTGCAGAAAATAAGAGATGAACTGAGAAGCCTGAGCTGGGGGTCACACTTTGAACATTGGCGTGTTTTGTGCTATCAGACCCTGGGACTTCATCACCCTGCTGGTTAATACTCTTCATCTCCTTACAGCCCATCAAGCTGGAGATAAGGGAGGAACTTCATCTGTCTATCAGGTTTAACCCTGCTTATGAAGAAGACTTGAGTATCTGGGTAGTGGAGAAGGTTCTGAATATCAAGTTCCTTGAGCATCCTTGTGAGGAGCTGGTCACCGTTTGGGGAGAAGTCTGCTTCCCGAATCTCCGTATCCAGACTGTGGCCCTGGACTTTGGCTGCATCTTGAATGACACTGAAGATGTGCGTTACGTCGAGATGACCAACTGCAGCCCGCTTCTCGTCCGGTACCACTGGTCGTTCCTGCCAGACGGCCACGTGAGGCAGATGAGGTACGTGCACCTTCGCTCTCTCCTTGAAGCAATTCTTCCTGATCTCCTGGTTGTAACTTGCGAAGCCCAAGGCTGTTTGCCTGGGATGTGACAAATCGCTTTCAACTCTCCCTTGTGGAAATAACACCTATGGGCTGTGGTCAGGCTAGATGCTCGGGGGAGAGTTGATCTCCACCGGTGTGACTCTTGGAAGCAGACAACGTTCTGCAGCCAAGCTGGGACTGTAAAACACTGCCAACGCTTCTCACATAGCCCATGACCCAGAGTCCTGCTCTTTTTCTGGAGCTACAAAGCTGTGCTTAGGCACTTGGACACGCAGATATAGAGCATGACCTCGTGTCCTTCCCTGCCGACCCTGTGTGTTGTCACCTCATGCTAAGAGCCTACACAGGCACTGCCACCAGAATGATGTGCTGCTGTCCCAGTCTCTTGCTGCTGCTTTGCTGTAGCCCCTGTGCTGGTTCCCTGAGAGGGAAAGCTGGTGTGGAAAGCTGCTTTCTCAGACCTTTGTGGCCTGAGGCAAGCGCCACCTCGGTGAAGTGAGTTTTTGTCTGTCGAATTGCACGTCACGTTCACAAAACAGCTACTTAGTGTTTTACAGTGAAGGGGCAGGTTCTGCTGCGGCTGTAGGTACAGCTGTAGATGTTGGTGGGAGCACTTGTCTGGACATACTTGGGAATCCCCAGGGCCATCCAGAGTAAGTCCGTGGTTTCCAAGCCTGAGAGCGATCTTGCAGTCGTGCTGGAGCACACCTATAAACACATTTCTAGCAGTTCCTCCCGCTGTGGCCTCTCTGCATAGTACAAAAGTTGTCTGGGCAATTTTAATTACAGTAGCAAATGGGTTTTCCATAATGCCCCAGGAAACCGAGCAAAGTTAACTATTGTGCCTTGAAGTGCTGCTATTATGAATAATAGAGATCATCAATAAAGAGTTTTGTTTAGGGAATTGGGATTTGGCTCAGAGGAGATGACCTATTGGGAACTGGAGATTAGCTGTGGCTATGAGGAGGGCTTGGGGGAGAAGACCTGGGCACTCGGGTAGCCCATGCACAGCTAGGTCTTACCAAGCAGGCTTTAGCGTGGCCCTTGATGCATGGCACCTTCCAGAACAGACCCTGAAAGGAAAGTCTGCAAAAGCAGGTGGAGGGAGATGGGCAGGGAAGGAGGAGCAGGACTGTGTGTGGTTTGGCAGCAGCAGGGAAGCGGTTTGCTTGGTGTAACAGAGAAGTGGCCTCTTATTTCTCAGAGGTGAAGTATCTTGGAGCAAGGACTGGGTGCCAGGCAGGCTTCGCCTCTGAGGTGGCAGTCCGGCTGCCCTGAACGGCTGATGGCGAGGCTGTGTACTTGTGAACAGAGACAGTGGGGAGCTGAAGCGAGGGCGAGACGGAAATTTGCTCCCTGTTCCACCCAGACAGGCGGAAAAGTAACTAAAATGATTGCCAAGGAGGGGTTTGGAGCCAGGCGTAAGCGAGCACATGTTGTCAGCAAGTCTGTATGAAAGACGTGAGCCTGGATACTGGGTGGGGCCCAGTGGTGCTTTATTAGGACAGAGGTTGGGGGGTGATGATGTCCTATTTGTAACATGTCTGCAAGCTTCTTCCTTCTCCGCCTTCACCTTCAGCATGGTGACCATCACCATGCACCCTCCATCTCTGTGCCTCTTCCAGCATGGTGCTGCTCTTTTCCCAGCTGGCTTGCTGGCAAGTCAGCCAGCCTGCCCAGGCCTGGGCATGGCACCTTCTGGTTGATGACTGCACGGTTGAGACGGCTTCTGCTGCCCCAGAGCTTCTGACCACTGGTTATGCTGTCATGCGCCTGGAGGACTTTTACCCAGGCCATTGCAATGGAGGTTGGAGTCCAGAACAGCCGCATGGGAATCGCTTTGACTATTGCATTTGGGTTTTCTGAGGCTCAGCCTCCTCCTTTGCACAAGGGTGACAGACCCTGAGAGCTGTCATTTGCCTCAGTGGACTGGGGAGCAGCCCCTGGGGGGTTGGAGGAGCAGATTGAGGGTAGGGGAGGCAAAGGGGAAAGCGCTGCTTGGGTGAAAAGCACTGCGCATCCCACCCAAGGTGCCGTCAGGCAGCTGGCTGTCTCCCTGGCAGGTGACTTCTTGCTCTGCCAGTGGTGTTCAGCTGACAAACCTGGGGAGCAGCCGCCTTCTCTCGTTGCTTTCTGACCATCTTCATTGCCCAAGGACGCAGCGGGAACCCGAGGTGCGCTTGCACTGCCAACAGCGTCCTTCTCCCTAGAAATGCCGTTCCGCCTGTGCTGCTTGGATGGCTGGTGCTTTAATTCCCTCTGGGCAGGAGGCTGCAGCTCCAGGCCCACCTCTGCAGAGCTTTACTCTTTGAGACAAAATGTGGATTTTTGCGGTGGTGGTGTTTGTGGGAGCTGCTCGTTGTCGTAGCCTGGCTGAGGCAGAGCGAGAGTATCAACTGGGGAACTGCTGCTGTTGCTTCCGCTCATCTTTTTGGTGGAGCACTGAGCAGGGAAGCCATTGGATGAAATCTGGGTGGCAGGATGGGCTGTTTACTCCTGCTGGTTTGCTGTCCTGCTGTCACTGCATGTGGCAATGATGAATGAGTAAGGTGACATAATTTTCCAGACCTCTCTTCTCTCTAACTTCTCCAGCTGTTTCTCAGCCGTCATTCTTTTCCTGCTTCCTGCAAGCTGTGCACCAAACAGCTTTCCCTAGGGGGAAATTCATCCGAACGCACTGGCATTGTCCTGCCCAAGAGTGCCATCTGTAGGAGCGCTGTGCTCTTTCCTGGTGCATCCCTGTCTTCACAGGGTGGCTGAGAAATCTGTAAACTCTTAGGAGAAGAGGCTCAAGCCAAATTTGAGTCCAGGTGCCAAATGGTCACATGTTTTGGGGTGTAAATGTGCACTGGGGAGTTTTGTGCTGATTCCTTCTAGTCCAAGGAGCCTCCTAGTGCAGAGGTGATGGAAAGCCCAGCTTTCCTGCCGGTGCCATCATCAGCCCTGAGCTGGCTGCTGCCGAGACAGGGATTTGCAGCAAAAACCCTTGCAGAGAACAGGGATTTTGTCCTGCGTAAGGCTGGACACTCACAAGACAGCGAAACTGATGCTTGTCCTTCTGTACAGCCGCTCTTTCCCCTCGAGAGGCTGGTATTGGGGTGGTGGCTGGACAGTGTGGGGTTTGGGTGGATTTCAGATCCCTTGCTGCTTACTGGCTGGTTTAAGGCAGACAAGGAGAGCACCAGTCAGGGAGATTGTTTCCCAAAACATCATCACAAATGTCTTTTTCAGAAAGGGTGGGATCTGCCCGGCATGTGCCAGTGCTCTGTTTTCCTGTTGTATCACTGAGGAGGCAGGAGACTATCCCAGTGTGGAGCAGAAGCGATGCTTGCTGCTCCTCTCAAAGCCAAGTGGCCAAAGCCAGTGTTTTGGTTCCCAAATCGTTTCTTTGCCCGCAGCCCCAGCTCCCCGTGCTCTAGGTGAGGAGCCTCTCCATGCTGTGATGAACTCTGTTAAATGTTTAAAAAAAAAAAATCCTCTCCCATCCAGCTGGCCCATCTCTTCATCCCTGAAAACAGCCACAGCGTGAAGAACTGCTGTTCTGCTGACCTTGTAGCTGCCCAGGAGACAGGCGACGCTCTGCAGGGGCAAGCGAACGCCTTCGTCCCCTCCAGTCCTGCTTTGATTTTCCACGGGGACGGTGCCGAGGTCTTGCTCGGGGTCCCCTGGGGGGTCCCAGCAGCAGGCACAGGGAAGGCTGCAGAGGAGCTCAGCTGGGCCAAGCCTTGTTCTTGTGTGCAGCTGCAGGAAGGACAAGTCAGGTGGGACCTCTCAGGTTAGGAAGAGCAGAGCCTCTAATCCAAACATGAAAACCAGCCTTAAATAATTAGCTACAAAGCTAAAGAGAAATCCTCATTTGGGAGCACATCATTGAAGGCACCGAATTCCCAGCTGGGAATGAAGCAGCCAGGTTGCTGTAGAACATCTGCCTTGTTTGGCTGGGGGGGGAACACTTGCAGATAGGCACGGTGCCAGGCAGGCAAGGTTCGAGTGTGTCCATCCATTTGGCGTTAGAAATACAAACAGAGTTACTGTGAGTGCCTGCTGTGATGTGCACCAGGGAATGTAACCTGAGTCACCTGGGAATGTTTGAAAATGTGAAACCATTTACTTTTACTGGCAGATGTTGGGCAGGCTATGAACAGCTTGTTTTAGGAAGGAACAGAGCTGAGTTTGAACTGCTTTGCTTGAATCATTTGCCACATTGGTCCTCAAATGGTTTGTGTTTAGAAACTGCTGGGGAGGGAATTGCGCCATCGGCAAGTGCCACATGGGCTATAACCTAATTTCAGCAGAGCTGCTGCCCTTTTAGCTCGAGGTGCAGTTAGAGCTGTTGTTTTGTGACCAGGGAATACCTGCAGCCCAGCAGGGAGCTACATCTTGTCATCATGTATGGGTTAAAACTGACCAGAGCTTCCTTCCCCAAAGTGCTGATCGCTGCTGCTTTGGTGCTCATCAGGGGTCAACGGGCTGTTTCACTGTGAGTCTCTGCCTGGAGCTGCTCAATGTGTCTTTCCACGTTGCCTTGTGTGTGCGAGGGTGTCCCGTGCGGGGCTCTGTGGGCGCCCCTGGGCAGTGCTGGGCTCTGTCAGGGTTGGGGCACAGTGGGCTGCGGGCTCCATCCCTGCTCCTGCCGGATGGTGCTTGGAGAAAGCCACGGGGATCCGCTTGCTGGTACCGACCTGAAGCTGCGGGTCGTTGTCAGGGGCAATATTCAGGATAAATGCCGAGGAGAGCTGCAGAATCTGTCGCTTTGGCCTGCTGGGCGGGGGAGGCCCAGTCCATGGCCGTGGGTGCTTTCAGGAGGGCACTGGTGGCTCTGCACTAGCTCATCGCTGTCCGGATCTGCCCCTTTGGGTCTCTGTCTCAGCTTTTTGCACGGTTTGAGTGTCTCTTCCTTTCCTGCTGTGTTTTTTACCTCTCCACAAGGTGTTCACCGCTGTCCTCTTCCATTTCTCCTTGCAACCAGCTGCCTGCACCACCGCTATACCAGCGTCATCCCTGGGCAGCCCCAAGCGTTGACCTGCTCCATGCTGGTTTCTGCTGGGTCAGACCCATTGCTGAGCTCACACCACCAGTGCCCGCCCAGGAGCCCCATCCTGCTGGGGGGTCTGTGCAGGCTCCCCTCCCTCCCACTGCAAGTCCGTGATCAAAATGACATTATTTTCCAGGTTCAGTCCTCCAACACCTAAATTTTTCGTCAAACCCCAACCACCGAAGGAGGAGAGAGCCTGGTCAGAGCGCTCAGCGTCTGCAGAGAGCAGCTCCAATGGTGGAGGTGTGGAGGAGCCAGCCAAAGCCCTGGGAGCAGTGGGGGATCCTGCCCGAGAGCCAGCAGATGCAGACCACTCCCCAGAAGCGAAGGTACGTTTTCCTGTACACCTGCCGCTTGCGTTGCCTCCCCAGCTTCCACTGACAAGACGTGCTCGTGCCAACCTCCCTTTCTGCTGCCCCGCTGTTGCGTACCCTGAGAGCGGGCTGGGCAGCAGGGCCAGCAGCTGGACACGGGGCTGCTAGGGAGGGAGAAATGGAGTAGTTTTGCTTGGAGAAGCCCAGTCAGATCCTACTGACCTATGTTGAGTTTGGGATTTTTTTTCAGGGTGGTTTGTTGTTGTTTTTTTTTTTTTTTTTTTTTACCATGTAAAATGAGGCTTTTATCTGTGTTGTGATGTGAAGGCTTCCAGTTTCCTTCCTGTATCAAGCTGTGCCAAGTACTGCCACCTTGTTCTGCATCGTGTGGGGCAGAGGCTGCTCCTGGGGCAATAAAAAAGGATGTAAGAAAGCACAGGAGGTTCTGAAAGTGCCAGTGTCGGCACTAAGTTCAAGCAGAGGGGTTGTACCTGCTTACATCCAAATATCAGTCATTTTGACGTTATAGCTCTGCACGTTTTTTCTGACATAGGAGAAATGATACCCTGTAAGCATCAAGAATAGTGTGGCTGAATGTTTTCAGATAGAAGTATGAAATCATCTTGATTTCCTGCTTTGTTGCCAGATGTGCACAAATAAACCAGGGAAATTCAAGTGGATATGGCTTAGTGGGATCCAGAATTCTTTCAAGGGATGCATCTGGATTGCAGCTTCATCTGCTTGTGTCACTGCATCAAGGCAATATCCACACAACACCTCTGGGGTGGTGGGAGACCATAGGCCTAGGAAAGATGTGGGGTAGCATCTTTGGGAATACGCACTTGGCAAAGCTTTGTTGGGTTGGAAAATGTGGAGACGACAGAAAGAGCATTGAAGCATGAGAAATCTCAGCCCTCCCCAGTGTTTTATCTGCTGGGGAGATGTAGCCTCTGATTAGGTCTAAGGAAGTCCCGTAAATATTCTTGCAGATTCTGCCGATGTCAAGGCCCCAGCCCAAAGCACTTCTTGAAGCAGGGGTTCTTAAACTTCAAGAGCCATCACAAAGCCCTCGTTTATAAATAGGGCTCAGAAGCCCAGGAACAAGGTTGCTTTTGCAAAATGACATCTCTGAGGTTAAACACCAGCTCTCAGCTGCTGCAAGACAGAAAAACATCTTGGCTGCCTTCTTCAGGAAGGTGTCGTTCGAGAAGAATGACCCAGGGGAGATCCTCAGCCCTCCAGCAGCAATGAGTGTGCGAGATGAAACTTAAGCACTATCTGAAATTGGATGGTTGTGCCAAGGACTTATTTTCCTGATTTTGATACTTCTCCCTTGCAGCTGTGTTCCTGTGTTTGTCGTGGAGAACCTGACCTGTCCACGTGGGGGATTCTCAGTGTGTCCTTGGGCAGGAGTGACCAAAGCTGGGCTGGCGTGAGGGTGCAAAATGGCCTTGAGGTCTTTGCCAGGACTGAGTGCTGGGTGCCTCCAGCTTCCTCGTGCAGCTTGTGCGTAGGAAGCGCAGATGGAGCCCGTGTGTCATCTGTGGGTGGACTTGACCCATACCCAGCTGATGGCATGGACAGACCCGTACTTGATTTGCACCCAGGTCCCATCTCAGCTGCTCCTGGCTTGATGAGGTGGTGGAGCTTGCAGCAGAGAGGTCTCACCCAGACCAGCCAGCTGCATGCTACAGCCCATGACGCTTGTTTTCCAGATGCTGCCATCAGGTGCTGCGGAGCCTCAGAGCCTGGTGGGGATCAAGAAACTGATGCCGTTGGTGGAGGCAGAGCCCCTGCCCTTGGGAATGGAGGAGGTAAGTGGGAATCTGTATTGCTTCCGTGTTTCCAGTGTGGCAAGCAGTTATGTAGCCGCCACTCCCACTGGTGGCCCTCAGCGCCGCTCACGGAACAGCCTCACAGCCCTCCAAGCACCTTGCACAGCACCGCTGAAGCAACTGGTCGTTGGAGAGGCCACGCGGGACATGTCGTGGGGCTGACCGAGGGTGTCACCTGCGCAGCAGCTGCGGAGGGCGTTGTTCATCTTGCTACTAATCAAGTGGTTGACGGGAAATTTCTGCAGTAGCTTTGCTGTAGCGTCTTGAGAGAGAGCAGCGTGCAACTGGGAGAGAGTGAAAAGCATCAGGAGTCAGATGAGGTGGGCTGCAGTCCTGCCCCTGGCCCCAGGGGCTCTCACCTCCGAATCTCATGGTTTTCTAAAGGCAGTAAAAGGTGGTTTTAAAGGCAAGTTCTGCAGTGGAGAGAATTTCTTGCTGCCAGGAGACGTCCCAAATTACTTTAATGTAGTGTATTAATTAGGGAGTATGGGAGAAGATTGTTCCCATGGTCCCTCCACTGGTAAGTGGAACGGATGCAGGATGAGGTTCGGATGATTTTGCCTGTGTTGAGGAAGAGGCCCTTCCAGCCATGTCTGTACTTTGCTCCAAGCTGTGGCTGCTCTTCCGCATCAATTTCCATGCTCGACATCTCGATCTCTCCTCCCCTCCCTCCAGGTGTTCGACATCCTGCCGCTGTACGGCGTGCTGCAGCCAGGCGAGAGCCAGCGGGTCACATTCACCTTCTTCGGCCACGCAAACATCGTTGCCCGTGTCATGGCGCTGTGCAGGGTGGAGGGAGGCCCGACCTACAAGGTGGCGCTGAGCGGGGAGGCTTCGGTCATCAACTACCTCCTAGACACCGCAGAGATTGACTGCGGGCTGCAGGTACTGCGCGCTTCTCTTGGCCAAGGTCCTGGTCTTGAGACCATCACTGGCGGATTGCTGCCCACCTAGGCCTAGGGCTCACTTCCCCTTCCCAGCTTCTTTTTTGTTTTGGCTCTGTGCCTTGGAAGTACAACCTTTGAGTGGTACGTCCTTCCTCCAAGCTGGTTTTTAATGGCTATCTCCACCCTCCCCAAAGCTGGGAATTGCTCCTCTTCAAGGTAACTAATGCTGCTTCATGAGGCAGGCAGGATCCCAGGGGTGATCTCCAGAGGGACGTGCCCAGAGGCATTCATCTGCTGATCCACTCCTAAAGCCTGAGGTCCCAGGAGATGCTTTCTTTCAATGCTTTTGATTAATCAACAGAATGAACCAGGGAGGAAGTTAACTTGGGCTTCCCAGTCACTGTAGCTGGAGAGCGTGTCCCAGAATAGTCCCCACTTCTCTTCAGTTACAACCCCCCGGATGTTTCCAGCTGTTGGCCCATGCATGTGTTGCACTGTCTCCCCTTTTGCTGTCGCTGCAAGCTCCGCAAGTACTTGTATGTGGGTGCCTTTTCTTCTGCAGTGTCTTGATGCCACCTCCTTTGGTTCAGGTGGGCGTCAGATGACACCTTAAAGGGCAGAGAACTTGTATCCTCTTTGGTTCCTTTTTACTGATCTTCATGGGGTTGGCATTGCCCCTCTGCATGCTGCCAGAAGTGTTTGTTCCTGTGTAGGGCTCAGAGGCCCCCTGTGGCTGTGGGTTCCCCATGTCAACCAGGGAGAGTCAAGTGCCTGAACCTCCTCAGTCTCTGCTTCTCTCCTGTGTTGTGTTCATTCGCTCTCACCCCAATGAAAGCAGGAGATCCCCAGTATCAGGCCGTGTCTTCAGCCTCCCACTCCTCCGTCCTCTCTTTAGATGTTTAACAAAGTCACCGAAGCGGAGGTCACCCTGCAGAACAGCGGGAAGGTGGGATTCACCTACGTGGTGCCAAACCCTAGCGCAGCCACCGCAGAGAGCCCTCTGCCCGGCGTGCCCCTGGTCGTGCCCAGCGCGGTGAGTACGGAGGTGGTACAAATGATTAACCCTGGCCCTGTGTCAGGCTGCCCAGGAGAGGGTTGTAGCGGAAAAAGGGAGAAAACAAAAGGAAAACCAACCAAACCCCACAAAAGCCGCCAGGAGAGAGGCAGGGCTGTAAGCAATGGCTGCTGGGGGCAGAGTAGGCCAAGTGGGCACAGTCCTAATCGACTCCCTTAATGGCCTCTGCTGGCGGGTGGCCCTGCCGTCACACAGCAACTGCCAGCGGGAGGCTCGACTGCTCCGGTGCCTCCCTGGGCCCCAGCTGCTGAGCGCTCTGCTGGTGCTGGCACCGGAGCCGGAAGGTTCAGGCCCTGTTGAGGGTCACCTCACGGGGCTGTGTGATGGATGGGATTTGCTCCTGCCTGTAACCAACACTGCCTGCCCTCTGCCAGCACTAGCCAGGCGAGACCTAAACGCTTCCTTGCTCGGGCATGAAGCTCTTTTGCCAGAAATCCTGACAGCCCCAGTACCGCTCCCTCCCTCCTCCAGCCTCACTGCTCTGCGGCAGCTTTGTGGGGCAGCGAGGGGGCCAGGAAGCAGCAGGGCTGGAACAGGGCGGGGAGGAGTTTGCAGCATCCCGCCAGCCCAGCTTCAGTCCGGCGTGGATGTCTGGGCTGGAGCAGCCATCCTAGCTATGTCCCTCTGTTGCAACGGGAAGGGGAAGCCAAATGGCTTTCACACCTCCTCACGCTGGCCCCCACAAGGGAGGACACACGGACACCCTCTTCCCGCGAGCTCCTACAAACACAGCTCTGCCTGGGCCCGCGCAGTCAGCGATGTAACAGCACCATCGGTGCTGGCAGCTCGGCGGGGCTCGCTCTCGCTGCGCTGTGTTGTGGGCTGGAGTAAGGGCTCAGGGAACCGAGTGGCAGGATCTGTCCCACTCAGCAGCTTGTCCCTGCAGCGGGGAGGGGAGCGGGGAGCCGAGGGTCCAGCCCTGCGTGCAGAGCGTGAGCCAGGGAAAGCTGCAGCTGTGTCCTGTCACCCGGAGCCGTGTTGCTGTCTGCTTGCATATGCTCTCAACCCGGCTGGTGTGAGCCCAGCCCGGGGCTTGGACAGACCTTCTGGAAGCCCGGAGAAGAGGTGCCCTTCCCGGCAACACCTTCTTCCCTAGGTCTCGTCCTAGTCTCTACTCCTGTGTTTCCAGGGATGTCTGTTTTCAGGTCAGCATGAGTCTGGAAAGGCTTGTGCACCCTTGGTGTAACCGCCCAGGCAGGAGATGTTTGGTTGGGATTATTAATAAGGGGCCAGGCCCCTCGACACCAGCCTGGGAGCCACTGATGTGCTGTGAAAGAAGCTGCCAGCCCTGCTGAGAGTGTGGGCACTGCACTCGTCTTCCATAGCGGCTGGTACAAGAGCTTTTATTTACTCGGTCTGGCTCTTGCTAGCAGAGGGTAAACACCATCAGAGAAGAGCTGTGCTCGTGCTGAGCCACGCGCAGTCTGTTGGTCTGCCGTGTGGGAGTGCCTCCCTACAAGCCCTCTGAAGGACATCCTGCATCCTGGGGTAGGAGACTTCAGCTTTTGGATACCGGAAAGCTAGAAAGTGATGTTATCTGACATTTTCTTCTATAAGGGAACCCATCTCCTCTTCTCACTGGGTCTATTGTCTGAACCATCCCTCCCCAAACCCTATTTGGTGCATTCCCTCCCTCTTCTCTCACGCTCTGCAGTGTTACATTGAACCTGGCAAGGAGCAAGTGCTGAAAGTCTGTTACCTGCCGGGAGTGCCTGGAGTCTTCTGCAGGACTTTCCAGATCCGAGTGGGTCACCTGGAGCCACAAGAAATTTCCCTGAAAGGAGAGGGGATCTTTCCCAGGATCTGCTTGAACCTGCCCAGGAACATCAAAGGTGAGCACTGCCTGTCTGCTCCCCAGGAAGGTCCCCTGGCTTTTCCCCCATGTCGTACACCCACAGGGCAGCTCACACCCACCTCCACCGAGGCTGGAGGTTTCAGGGCTGTCAGACCAACACTCAACCCTCTGGTTGCTTCCTGAGTTTCTAGAAGCCCCTGTGGGCTTCGCCCCGGGAACCATCATGCAGAGCTTGCCAGCGTATCTGTCGGAGGCCTGGAGAGATGATGGCTAGACAGAAGTGCTTGGGAAAGCTGTAATACAGGCTGGCAGGGATTTGGGCAGGGATGGATTTGCATCATGTTGTAGGGGATGAGATGTTCCTGTGGGGAGGAAGATGGGTGGGAGGGAACATCAGGATTGATAGAGGAAAAGCAGCATTCACTTTCCATACATTGTGTGAAGAGTGTGTTTCTGGGAGAGGCCAGCATCGGGGAAAGTGGGGCTTCCCAGCTTCACTGGGAATGGTGCTGTGCCCATGCTGCTATTTGTGGATGTTTTCTTCCTTCAGGAAATGAAAAATACGAAAAGGTCCTCAAGGAGGTGACAGAAAAGATGGAGAAAGATGGACAGAGAGATGAAGCAGTTGCTCTGAAGGAGGCTGTGGCTGCAGAGCCACCCATGGACGACTCTGGCACTGTGGTGAGAATGGCTGCTGCCCCATTTGGCACATGCCACCCTGTCCCTGTGTCATCTGATCCCCTTGCACCCTGCTCAGGCTTCCTGATGCCCTGCTGGCACTTGGGACCTCCCTGCCCACACCTGGCCATGATCATGCATCAGCTCTGCGTTGCCCCAGGGGCTGCTCACCTGTTCCTTCTGTAGATCATGAGCTTCCTGACTACCCCAGGGAGATCCTGAAGACCATGCTCGAGTGATTGCATTTCTGGTACTTTGTGATGGGCATGTAGGTCATCACTGGGGTGTTGGTTGCTCGCCACCCAAGCCCTGCCAGGTTTACGGGGCTTAATAGCAGCAGCCTGGCTGGCTGGGACTGTGCTGTCAGTGCTCATCCCCAAGGGGCACCAGCTTTATTGCGATTCCCTTTTCAAGAGAGCTTTTGTCCCAGCCAGGCTTTGGTGGCAGCTGGGGGCAGGCAAATACTTGGAGCTCTGGAAGGTTCCTGACTTTGTCTGTCTGTCTGGACAGGTCAGCCTTCATAACAGTGACTGGGCAGGCAAAGATGCTGGAGTTCGTTTCCCTTGAGATGAGGTCCTGACTAAGAGAGCAGGAGGTGTCACAGACACTGAGCAATGAGACAGGAGGACCCCATCACCCGTCTTGACAAGAGCAGGGTGGGTCCTCTTTCAGAGACAAGCCTGTGCCTTGGGAAGGACCTTTGTTAACCAGCCCTTGTCTTGCCTTTCCTCAGCTGGACACTCGTCTGCAGATGGAGATGGAGCAGGTGCTGATAGAGAAACACGCCCTGGAGCAGCAAAAAGCTCTTTCCTCTGGTCCTCTGGAGGCCGCTGCCTTTGACCAACATGCTCGTCGGAGGCTTCTCAGGTTAGTAGGGACTCCTGTACCCTATGTCCAGATGCCCCAAGGGTAACACCCAGCAGTGCACCCCTGCTCCTGAGAGCTCTTTGTGTCTGCAGAGCTGGGAGTAGCTGGGGACTTCAGAAAGGGTCTGATCCTGATGGCTTTGACATTTGAACAGTGAGCAGCTGAGTGTCCTCACGTCCACAGTGCCACCCTGAGCTTTGGAGGTGCTCAACTCCCCACAGATGCTGGGTTCTGTTCTTAGAGCTGAGGGGGCCCAGTGCAGACCATCAAGCCCTTCCTGACAGCCCAGATGCCATCCCTGCTGAGCAGCTCTGGAAGAGGCGACTCAAAGCTGGTGTCTTTGTTCCAACTAACAGACCACACTAAGCACAAAGAGCAGGGAATCACATGGGTTGACAAACCCTAAATCAGGTGGCTTGGATGCTTGTGGGACTTCAGGGCTTACCTAGGTAACTTGGCCCTTCCCTTTGCTCCTTCGTGATGAGGCACGGGCACGGTAGGCTTCAGTTCAGGAAGAAGCTGGTCTGCAAACCAGATCATTTAGATGCTTTTCTGAGTGGGATTGCTCTGGAAAAGGCCCTTCCCGTGAATCTTGTAGGTGTTGATTTACCGGTGCTGCTCTGGGGGCAGATCTGGCTGCAGAGCAGTGAAGATTTCCTGTGCAGGCAAATCTTGTTACAAAGTCCTGAAGTAATTTCAGGCTTGGGCTGTGCACCAGGCTTAGCAGTGTCACTGAGACCAGTGGACGCCCAGTGGACTTACCTACTGTGGCTTTTCATAGCAGAGGAGCTGTGACCAGTGTCCATTTTAAACTAATTTTATTTTGAGGTCCCATTGGTAGCTGATGAAACCTGGGACCCACATTCCCTGTGACTCACCAAAGCCTTATTACCAGGTGGTCAGGCCTTGGGTTTCACAGGCTTGAATTGAGTTTTTACAACGGCGGATACAAAACTATCCACTTTATTTGCATCTTCCTTGGAAATGTAGCCAGGCTGTCCTTGTTCCTCCTTTCAGAGCTGAGCTGCCCGAGTACATCCTGGACTTTGGCTATGTCATTCTCTGTAGCGTCTGCACGCACATGGTGAAGATCACCAACACCGGGCGGTTCCCTGTGTCCTTCCATGCTGATGGACAGGTCCTGCGTGACACAGGTAACCAGGGCTGGAGAGACTTTGTGTGCACTTGAAGGAGCTGTCTCTGACAGATTACCTTCAGCCACTGGACATGGGGCGGGTTTTAAGTGCTTGTTTGTGTAGGTTTTTTTCCTCCTGGGGACCCTCTGCCTGGTGCTTTAGAGCCTGAGTTCTCCTGGCCAGCAGTGCTCAGAGACCTGGCCTGCCTGTGGCTGCCCTCACACTTCGTTGCAGGGGCTGGATGGGCTGATCACCTTGGTCACCTCTCAGTATCTTCTGCTCTTGGCTACCGTGAGCATCATCTGAGTTTCTTTGTGCACTCTGTGGGCTTGTGTTGCAAACAGATGGACCCTCCGTGGTTTGGAAGTGCTTTGTTTGGAGTTCATAATGTCGCAGCACTTCTGTTCAGCCTTTGTTGAGAAAACAGCCTGTGGGGTCCTCTGTTGTATCGAAATAGGCTCCTGAAACAGGCCCCCATCACATGGTGACTCGCTGTGTTTGAAGGGTGGTCAGGTGTCTCCTCTAAGCTGTTTTCCAGGGAGCACCACAGCATGGAGGAATCTCAGTTGGGAATTCTCCTTTGGAGAGGTCTGTGCATCCTCCCCTGGGATGCCTGATGAAGGAATTGCTGGAGCTTCTCAGCTGATACATTTCCTTTTTACCGTGTGGGCCTTGGACTCTGGCTGTGAAAACCCTTTGTCCTTGTGCAGTGACAAGGGAGAAAGAGTGGCAGGCTCCTCCAGAGATGCAAAGGGGTCCTTCACAGAGCTGCTGGCCAGACACCCAGATGGCCTTCACGTGCTTGTGACACATCTCATGTTGCTTGTGTATCTCAGCTGCTTTATCTCCATCTGTTCAAGGTTTCAGCGTGGAGCTGGACCATGCGAAGCACCTGCCCTGCTGCGAGACGGAAACATTCCAAGTGCGCTTTGATCCACAGAGCGCCAACCTGCCACTGGGAGAGGTGGATGTGCTCCTGCTCATCAAGGTACCCCTCGATGCTTCCTCACCTCCACATGCCTGCACCACCTTTCGGGGCAGGCAGGAGGTCTGGGAGAGCAGCAGATGTCACCTGGGCTCTGAGCTGGATGTTTTGTCCTTCACTAGGTAGCAGGAGGCCCCACATTTCACGTCCGCCTTCGTGCCACCATGGCTGTGCCATCCCTCTGCCTCTCCCGGGACAGACTGGAGTTCTCTGCTGTCCAGTGTGGGCAGTGTCAGGAAGAAACCATCCAGCTCCACAATCAGCTCCAGGTCCCCTGTAAATGGTTCATCACCATGAATGAGCCTGTTCAGAAGGTAAAGCACAGACAGCACGTAACACCAGACTTCTTGGTTGGGTTTTCTTTGCCTCTCTGGCACTTTCTGCCCCTGTGGCTGCCTGAGCACTTGGGCTACGCCTTGTTTAGGAAGCTTTTGAGGGCACAGAGGAAGGCTGGTTCACCTCGACCTGTTCACTAGCTGATGCTTCACTGCTCTGCCATCTTCACCCATTCTTCCTTCTCCTCCGAGGACAGTGCCTCCCCCTCTGCCTGCCCTGCCTACATGTTTCCCCTCCAGTTCTAGGCCAGTGGTGGCCATGGCTGGTTTGGATGTGGGTGCCAAGGGTCTGTCCTCACAGACCAAGGAGACCTCACACAACTGTGTTTTGTGCTCAGGTGGACAAACACTTGCCAGCGAGCACGCGTCAGAAGCTGCTCCAGCAGTTGCAGTCCAAGCCCTGTGTCTTTGAGGTGCTGCCCTCGGCTGGAACCCTTGCTCCAGGGCAGCGATGCAACGTGCGAGTGAGGTTTTCACCCACGGAAGAGGTGAGATTGGCGGATCTGGCAGGGCAGTGTGGTAACAAGAGCCCAGCGCAGGGAGCAGGAGATGAGCTCTGCCTCCCTGTGGAGCTTTCTGCAAGTGCCGTACCCACTGTGCCTCAGTTTCCCCTGCAGTGCACTCTTCTGAGAAGTGCTTTGAAATTCCCATGGGGAGCTTGCACAGAGAGCATCAGGGCACTGCAGTGTGGCTGCCTCTGGGTGCATGGGGGGAAAAATCTGCCTGTTTCCCCTCATCTTCCCCCCTGCATGGGCGTATTTGCAGGGTGCAGCACCCTGGTGCAGAGCAGCTGGCACGTTTGCAGCGGATAACCCTGGAAGAGGCAACGTAGGCTCATCCTGCTGCTGGTACCAGCAGACAAAACAGCCACCAGACACCTTCCTGGGCACAGCAGGACAGTCCCCTGTAGCAGTGTGCTGCCAGCAGCTCCTGTGTCTCTGGCCCAGCCTGCCTGCACGTTCCCAGGCAGTTCGGGAGGCGGCATCAACGCCAGAGCGTTCCCAAAGGCAGTTTGCATGTGGCCACCGTGACTTGGAAACTGGCAGGGTGTAACAGTGTGGACACAAGTGCTCCCATGCCTGGGAATAGTCCCAGGGGTGTTTAGATGGCTAATAGCAGTGTAACCATCTTGTCTCTGGCTTTGACCAGAGCCAAACACTGAGCAGAGAAGACGACCCTTATTTCTAGCCAGTGAGAGCTCATCTGCCTCTCATGTAGCTGCTGTTTGCCTGACACAGCAGTGCCAGGACTGCGTCTGGGCAGCACAGCCCTGAGGACCTTTCTCCTGAGCATTGCACTCCCTCGTGTGAGGTGAAAACATCTTATAGTCCATTTAAATCTGTCTGATACCCAAATATCCAGTTACGCATCACACCAGGATTCATCCCAGTTACTCGGAGCCAGCATGCAGATGCTGTAGCCCCTGCTCTTTTTTCCCTTCACCTTAGAGGTACTGGTGACACCCTGACCTTGGTGCAAGGGTTGCATTTGAGGCCCTGTCACCTGGGACTTCATGAAGGAGCTTTCTGCGCTTCTCTCTTTTCAGAAGTCCTACAGAAGTGAGCTGAGGATTAACGTTTGCCAGAGCAGCCAGCATCTCCACCTGCAGGTCTCAGGGCAGGGGCTGGAGCCCCAGCTGGAGTTCAGCCCCCCAGTGCTGGAGCTGGGACCGTTGCTGCCATACAGCCGTGGGGCGGAGGGGACAGTGGTGGTGAAGAACCCGTACGAGTTGCCCATTGAGTTTTACTCGCTGGAGAACGATCAGCAGTACCTTGCTGAGGAGCAGGTGAGCGGGAAGGCCTGGTCCCCCTGTGCGTGCTCCCGTAGCTCTTCACAGCACTCCAGCATTCCCAGGCTCGCGCCAGGGCGATGGAGGCAGTCCCCAGGGCAGAGCCTGGTGGCATTTCAGGGTTAGGCAGCTCTGCCCGCGGGCTGTGAAGGCGCTTGGATAGTCCGTGTTGTTGGGAGGAAGGAACGAGGGAGAAGATGGGTTGGTGTGTGAATCTGTTCATGGGATGAAGGTCCAGAAATGCACCCCGTCTGTGGTTTCTCTTCCCCACGTGCACAGATCCTGCGGCTGCTGAAGGACTACGATTGCCACAACACCTTGTTGTTGCCTCTGCGCACCCCGGGTGAGAAGCTGCCCCTGGAGGTGCTGGAGTACTATCAGGACCAGAAGAGGCTGCAGGATGAGCAGGAGCAGTCCAAGGCTGGCAAACCAGCAGACCAGGACAATGGTGAGGGTTTGGCATTGGCTGTGCTGAATGTAGGCACAGCAAGGAGTCCAGCCCACGTACCCTGAGCTCTCCATGGGAAGCCCGTGCTTTTAGCAGCCGCCCGTTCCCCAGCTTGGTAGAGGAATTCCCGGGTGAAAGTCTGTGGCTCACGCCTCCTTTACCAGCCCTGAGTGCAGCCAAAGCAAGCTCCTATCTGCCTGCCACGCACTGGAGAAATAACCAGTATGTCCCCTTGTGTCCCTCAGCCATGAAGGGTAGAACTGGATGAGTTCTTCAGCCAGTAGGACCAGGTCTAATATCGCTAACTGTTTTATATTTGCTCGTTCCCAGCAACAAAAGCACAAGCTCAACGTTCCCATGAGGGGAGAGACAGCCTGGACAGGCTTCTCAGTGCCTCAGGAGTCTCCCTCCTTGGGAAATTTTCGGTCTTTTGCGTGTGGCCTTGCAAAGTGGCAAATAGCAAAGAGCAGATTGCTTGGCCATGTTCACCCTCTTCTTCCCTCTCCGTGTCCTTCCTCTTCAGCAAACTCTGAAGGTGTCCAGTCTCTGTCAGAACAAGGAGGAAAGCACTCTGCTGGGATCGTTCACACCATCTCATCCCATAGCTCAGTCGTTCTCTCCTCCATTTTTGATGAAAGCCAGTCCAAGAAGGTGGATTCTCAGTCTGCATGTGGAGAAGAGGAGGAGGAAGGTGTTGAGAAAAGATGCAGGACAGGTAATCCTCTGTTGTGGCAAAAGGGCCTCAGTGGAGAACTTCAGTGTCACCTCCATCACTTCACTGCAGCCTGGGGCCATCTTCACTCCTGTAGGCCCTGAATCTGTTCTTCTATGCAAAGGCTGTAGGATCCCAAGAAATCTGGGCCAGGGACAAGTGAGAGGCCAGGGAGGTTTTCCATTTGGCTTTGCCAAATGAGCACCTTTGCCCCCAGGAGCTGCTGGGATCAGGATGATGCTGTTCCTTTTCCTAGGCAGGGCAGCACGCTCTGTCCTGCGGGACGCTGCAAGCTGAAGGGGCTTTCTGTGACCTCCTAAGGGCAATGGTGGGAGCTCTTTGTAAATGCTGTTACGGTGAATTCAGAGCCCAGCCACATCTCCTGGTGTAATATTCCTAAAGCACCCAGCTCTTGGATAACTGCTTGATCCTCAAATGGAGCCTCTCCTTGGAACTGTGTGAAATGTCCAGTTCTCCCTGTCCCCCTGCCCGCACTCAGCAGGACCCGGGACCAAACTCCCATGAGGACCATGTTGCCAGTTCATGGAAGGAGATGCGGCCCAGTCCTTTTAGGTATTGCTGGATGCTCGTTCTTTCCTCTTTCTGCCGTCCCATTTACTATACTGTGAACAGGCACCTTCACCAGTGTCTAGGGCAGACCCTGGCCTGCACAAGCCTAGAGGAAGGGCATGGTGAGACCTCAGGTGTGACCTTGGTTTCATCAGAGTCTCTTCACCTGGGATCTGAGGGGACAGGGAGGATGGTCAGGGTCACAGGTAGACAGGAGGCTGACTTTTCTATCCGGTTCTGCACAGCAGAGCATCGGCAAAGCACCGCCAGCAGCCAGGAGGCCGCGGGAGAACTGGGTGACAGCCCTGTCTGTAGGGCCATCGCCTGCCACATCGGCATCGATACCTTTGCAGAAGGGCACGCAGCCCGAAACCGCAGAGGGATTGTCGTCATTGTCCATGGGGCACCCCTGGCAGGTACGTGAGCCGCAGCCCTTGGCTGCAAGGAGTGGGGGAGCAGGAGAGAGATGTCCTGGTGGACCATGGGGCTTGGCTGACCAGCTGAAGTGAAGCAAGGTAAGCCCCAGTTCTGCTGGCACATGAAACTGCCCGAGGCCTTCGCCTAGCTGGTGCAAGTGGTGTGGCTCATCTTGTGTCTGTACAGTCAGGCTCTCGTTCCCCCAGACAGGGTGCTCGTGTCCCTGTTGCTTGGGACCACACTGCCTAGTGTCCGTGTTGCCTCGTGGGAGCAGCCCTTAGCCTGTACTGACCCCTGAACCGCGCCTGGATGTTGCCTGAGGCAATGCCAGCCAGCACAGGCTAACACGAGCGGTCTGAATGGTGGTGGGACAGGGCTCGAAACGTCACCCTGGGCCCAGGGTTGAGGTCACCGCGAGGGGCAAAGTCCTCAGCTGAACATGAGGTGGAGATGATGCACCTGGCTCTAGAGGACAACACTTTTAACCATGTTCAAGCTGCCTCCTTCGTGGTTATCCCTGAAAGGACACTTGCCTTCTGACCAGCCTTGAGACTCTGAAAACCTCTTTGGGAGATTTTCAGAGCCTGTCCCTGAAAATGCCTCACATGCAAGTGTCGCCAACCAGTCCTCCTCTCTCTCAAGGCAAGACGTCAGCAGCAGTCGCCCTGTCCAAACACTACGGCGCTGCCTGCTTGTCCATCGATGCCGTGGTGACGGAAGCCATCTCGGACGGGAGCAGCTCAGCAGGGCTCCGTGCCCGGGAGCTGTGCATCAGGGCTGCCATCGAGCAGAGCTGCAAGGAGTCAGAGGATGCCGGTAAGGAGAAATGCTGGACGCAGAACAGCTCTTCAGAAACCTGCCATGACCATCCACTTGTGCCTGCTCCAGGGAAGGAAGTTTGACAGCTCTTGGGTGTCTTAGGGAACATGGATGGGTGCAGCACGTAGAAATGCAAAGCTGTTTCATAAAGCATCTCTGGTTATTAAAAAGAAAAAAAAATCTCTATTTTAAGGGCTCAGACAGGGGCACTGTTACTGCCTCTGGGCTTCTTGGCCCATGTTCCTTTTTCTAGGAGCAGCGAAGCACACTTGTATCTTTCTGAGTTTTTAATATTTCCTCAAAGCTGAATCCAGCGTGCTTCTCATGGCCATCAGGCAGAACTGCTGCCCACTTTAACAAGGGAAGAAGCCCTCTGAAGTGGCTCATTAAGCACTAGATGACTGACTTTGAGTGTGGCTTCACAAACATGAGAGGAAGGGAAGAATAACCTCCCAGAGGAGTTTCAGATGAGACACACGCTGCAGAGGAGCACTTTTCTCCAGAGGTTTTCCTGTACATGCTCTCAGGTCACGCAGCTCGTGCATGTGGTGCTGCTCTCCATGTGAGACCGGCGACTTTTAGGAAACTTTATTGAGTGGTTGGTGCCCACCCTGAGCTCTGCAGGGTGAGGCCAGACCCTGGCTTTGGTGGGGGAAGTTTTGTGTTGCTCAGCTTTGAACCTGGTTGGGTTGGGAGCTGGTGGAAGGAAGAAGGGTCTAGGTCCTGGGTGGGATTATCCACTGCAGAGGATTTAGCTCCAGTGGAGATGAGTGCTGCAGCTGGGGCAGGGCTGTGTGTTACAGTCTCCATGTGAGAATGCAGGATGGGTGCAAACAATGGTCCTGGAGGAGGAATCCTTGATTTGATCCATAGGGGAGCGACTGTGCGGTGTCACCTGTGTGCGCATTTCGTAGGAGGGACCCAGGGCTGTGCATGAAAAACTCCCTGGTTTTAAAATCCAGTCTCAGATGCTGTGCTTGATTGTGCTAACAAGAGGAGCAGAGAAGGAGCTGCTTCTGGAGGGCAGCGCTGCTAATGCCCGGCAGGCTGGGGGACGAGTGCCGTGTCCCTGCCAGGGCGCAGGGCTGTGCCATTGGGGTGGAAGGTGCCTGCTCGCTCCCCGCTGAGCCGTCTGTCCTCTCTGCAGGTCAAAATGCAGAGGTGTCCCTCGGCCTGCGGTTCAGTGCAGAGGCCAGGCGCGGCTCAGACCTGAGCCGGCCCAGCTCTGGGGACACAGTCAGCCTGCGGTCCGTCCGTTCCCGAGGCTGGGCGAACGCTGCCCCGGGCAGGAGGAAGACCCATGGCCACACATCCCCATCGCTGAAGCAGCATTCAATGGATCCAGCAGGCTCCCAGGTGAAGCACGATCCACGCTGGTTAATGCCCGGGACTTTTCTGTTGCCTGTGGGAAGTGAAGGGGCTGCTTACAGAGCCCGGTGCGGGCGCATAGAGTGCAGAGCCAGCTGGGCGGGCTGGGTATGGCTTGGGGTGGCAACAAAACCCCGTGTTCTGGCAGAAGAACTCCACTGGGTCTTAACAGTTTGTTGGCAAAGTGCAGCCCTGGCTAACGTGGCTGCAGGCAGTGGGCAGAGCTGCAGGGTGCTGTGGCGGGGGCTTGCAAGCTTGGGTCTCTGCTGGCCAAGGGATGTACCCTCCGGGGTGTCCCCTAGAACTGTTGGCCTGCCGTTTTGTTCTTGTCTCCCACTAGTGAGAAACCCCAGTTGCAAGCCCAATGGTTGGAATTGTTCAGGCGTTTCCAAAGTGGTTTATTTTTCCTGTGGTGTTCAACATTGCAGGGCTCGTCCAGTTCTCGTCTCGGTTCTCCCCTTCCCTGTGTTCCTGCACAGCGACGGCTGAGCGTCACCGGCAGCACAGAAGGAGAGCTGGGCTTTATGAGCTGCGTGCTGCCTGAGGACCTGCTGGTGGCCATCCTCTCTGAAAGGCTGCAGGTACGTGGGGTGGGGGCAAATGATACGTTCCTGCTACAGAGAGACAGGCAGTGAGGAACAATTCGGAGAGGAGGAGGTCTGTAGCTGCTGTTGGAGGGGTCCCGGGCTGTGTGCAGGGATCCTTGGGTGAAGCTGCAGATGCCGTAAGCTGGCAGAGCACGGGGAAAGATCAGAGCTTGTCTGAGCTGACGGCTGGTGTCCTTTGACCTTGGGGTTTACTGCCTCGCTGAGAGCCCAGTGCGTGCAATAGCTGACTTTCTCTCCTTTTCAACTTGATTCACAGCTGAGTGACTGCTACCAGGGCATGGTGTTTGATGGCCTGGAGACCCTCTTTGCACACAACATGGCATCTGCTCTCCTCTGCCTGCTCAAAGCTGTCAGAAATGGGCCGTATATCTATTTTGTGAACGTGTTCCAGGATTATGCTTCTCTGAAAGCCAGGGAGACAGCTGCAAAAGAGCAGGAAGGTGAGACTTCTCATTTTTGTACCTCTCAATCTTCTCTCAAGCTCTCAACCTTATCTGTGTGTATTTGGGCTACCGTCAGAGCTTGTAAGAAATGTTTTTATTAATCCTTCCTCCTTCTGCCTCAGTATAGCCAGTACTCAGCTCCCAGCTGCTTAAAATACAGCAGAGCTGAGGCTGTAAGCCTTGCCTTAGTCTCTAACATTAAAGCTTGGGCACAAGTGCAAGCTGCTGTGGCTCAGTAACTGGCCACTGGCCAGCTGTCCACAGCGCTGGTGCACGTGAGCCAGGTAAGGCCTGGGAACTTGCTGAGCAGCGACAGTTTGGGGGATTATCTGGATTTTGGAGTGGGGATATGCACTCCCCAGTATCTCCTGGTAGGGCGATAGGCTGGGTCAGGACAGAGTTGTGACTCCTTGCGGGTCACCTGGAACAGCAGGCTTCACTTGCAGTCGCTAATGGTTTCTCCTCTGCTCTGTGCTGAAGGACGGGAGCAGGAAGAAGCTGCCAGGAGGCAGAAAACACATCTCTGGGAGGTGGATGAGGAGGAGTACGATGCCCTCACTGAGGAGCAGAAAACTCAGTTTAATAACAATATCCGACAAGTCCAGCGTGAGAGGAAGAAGAGGTCTGTAAGCCTTCCATGGGTGATTCCCCAGGATAGTGTCCCCGAAGGGTTTCCCTGCTCCAGAGACCTTGGTGGAGCTCAGAGGGGTTACAGAGCAAAGGCCAAAAGTGTCCGTTATAGGCAGCACAAAGATGGCCAGTTCCACCTCCCTGGTTCCCAACAGAGGAAAGACCTTCCTCTGGTGAGATGAGAACATCTTCTCTCTATTTTAGCGGTGAGCCCTCCGACTTAGACGCTACCTGCAAGGAGCTCGTCTCTGTGCTTGGCTTGCCGCTGCACTTACGAGTGTCTCTGAGTTAATGATGTTGATTCTCATCATCGTCATCCCCCCGTCACCAAACCAGAGGGGTTGTGGTGTGGGTTGGTGTGAGGCGTAGCTGTGCTGGCTTGGTTCAGATACCAGTCCTGCCATAGATGAAGCCCTTGCAGTGCTGGTCTCCCAGGGTTCTCCTTACTGAGTGACACCAGCCATAAAAGCGAGTGTCTCTGGGGCTCACCTTCAGCTCCAGCAGCAGGTGAGCCTGGGAGAAGCTCTGATCCAGCAAAGCAGCCGTGTTCAGGAGGATGGGTAGGATAAGGGTAAGCCTGTATTAATCCCCACCTAAAACTCGGGGAGGGACTTGCTTAAAGCAAGCATTTCAGCACTTGCAGTGCCAGCTGAAGCTTGTTTCCCTGGGAGGGTATCACTAGGGCTGCTTCAGATTGTGATTTCCAGGACAGGCAGCACAAGTCACAGCTGGGTTGCAGCAGGAAATCTGGTGGTTCAGACCAGAGGAGGGGAGTTGCTGCAGCCTTTGTTTTCCAATGGATATGGTTATTCTCACTAAGGAGTGGGCTATGCCCGGGGAGAAGGGCTGGATAAGCCAAGTAAATGTTGGTGCAGGAATAAGTAAGTGCAAGTGATTTGTGAGCTGGTTTACACTGGGAAATCGAGAGGGCTTCAGGCATCAGTGCGGAATGACGGTGGATCAGACTTCAGCAGTGTGCTGTAGGTGTCCGGGTGGACCTTCTTGAGAAGCAGCACAATTTGGACCTTATGACAGCAAAGCCTAGATTTGGCTGGCCCTGGAGGTCCCCTCCCACCTTTCCTCACTTTGGATGTTCCCAGCCTCCCCAGGTTGAGGGAAGTCCATGGAGATGATCTAATGGTTCTGTCGACAGCCTCAGGGTCGATGGATGAAGTGCAGAACCAGCTGGGGTTACAGCAAACCCAGATTTCTGGTGGTCTCTCAGGGTTGTTTTCTGTTTGTCGTTCTGAAGGGAGCTGGAGCAGCTGGCTTGAGAGCTTGAGGAAAAGCACCGGCAGGAGCTAGAACGCTTGAAGGAGGAAGAAGAGCTGAAGCAGAAGTTTAGGCAGGGGACGAGAGAGCTTGGAAAAGACAAAGATAAAGCTTCAGGGAAGAAAAGCCGGCCTGGAGTCAGGCAGGTAGGTGGCTGTGTTTATAGATGAGTAAAAGCCCTGGGGACCTTCCAGCTGAGCTGTGCCATTCCCGGGAAGCCAGCAGCCACAAGCAGTGCTGGGGATGAGTACCTGGCCCTGAGGAACATGTGGGGCTGTACTGGGAAACAACAGCTGGTGCTTGATCACGCTGCTGCTTCACCCAGGGTGTTTTCCCATGGCTTTGTTGGTAGAGCTGCTCTTCTAGGATCATGCTGCCTTTGAGTCATGGCTTCACGTAACTCCATCCATTCACTGTGAAGCTCTAGATAGTTTTAGGCCAGCATTTCTGCCCACTCTGCATGTGACTTACACCACTGAGACACGATCAGTCTGGGATGTGGTGTCTTTTCCTCCAGGTCTGGCAGGAGATCCCACCAGGCCTTAGGTGTTTGTTAGCAGCCAGACTTCCCAAAGTGTCAGGGATGCTCAGCACACCAGAAATGAGCCCAGAGGGACTGCACAGGAGTAGGGATGTGTCTTAAGCTCCCTGTTTGGGTTGGGAAGCTGTTCTGTTTCTCAGCTGGTTTGCAGGACTCCTCATCAGCCTGATGCTGGAGGGTTTGGTTTCGGTTGAGCTAAACTGGGTACCAGCTGCGTTCTGAATTGGGATTTGTAGAGAACCTAGCACAGATCCTGGATGAGGCTTGGGGTGCTATTGCAAAGCTCATCACTGTCCTACTGCAGCTACCCCGTGGTGTTCCCCAGGGGTCAGCACTGGGTCCAGTCTTATTCAACATACTCATCAACGCCCTGGCTGAAGGGAAGCAGTGCACCCTCAGCCAGTTTGCTGACGATACAAACTGGGAGGAGTGGCTGACACGCCAGAGGGCTGTGCTGCCGTTAAGTGAGACCTGGACAAGCTGGAGAGCTGGACAGAGAGGAGCCTCGGGAGGTTCAACAAGGGCAAGTGTAGGGTTCTGCACTTGGGGAGGAATAACCCCCTGCACCAGTAGAGGCTGGGGGTCGACCTGCTGGAGGGCAGCTCTGTGGAGAAGACCGGGGAGTTGTAGACAAGAAGTTGGCCATGAGCCAGCCATGTGCCCTTGTGGGTGCATTAAGAGGAGTGTGGCCAGCAGGTCGAGGGAGGGTCTCTTGCCCCTCTACTCTGCCCTGGTGAGGCCACATCTGGAGTGTGTGTGTCCAGTTCCGGGGCACCCAGTTGAAGAGGCACTACTGGAGAGAGTCCAGCAGAGGGCTACTAAGATGCTTAGGGGACTGAGAGACCTGGGGCTCTTTAGCCTGCAGAAGACTGAGAGCGGACCTTATCAATGCTTGTAAGTACCTAAAGGGCAGGTGTCAAGAGGATGGGGCCAGGCTTTTCTCAGTGACGGGACAAGGGGCAACGGGCACAAACTGGAGCACTGGAAGTTCCGCTTGAACATGAGGAAAAAATTCTTTACTCTGAGGGTGGCAGAGCCCTGGAACAGGCTGCCCAGAGGGATTGTGGAGTCTCCTTCCCTGGAGATATTCAAAACCCACCTGGACACGGTCCCGTGCAACCTGCTCTGGGTGAACTTGCTTTAGCAGGGGGTTGGACTAGATGATCTCCAGAGGGCCCTTTCAACCCCTTCCACTCTGTGATTCTATGGTTTATGTCAGTGCTTTGAAATGCTCACTGCTTTTTTCCTGCTTCTCCTGCCCAGAGTGTGAACACGTCCGCCAGCAGCACCAGGGTGTCCACCAGCAACCGTCTGGATGCCACCAAGGGGGTAGACAGGAAGGGATCTGTAAAGGAGGACTCAGACTCTGCAGGTGACAAGGAAGATACGAAAAAGCAGAACAAGGTTCCCCTGATGGAGGCCTGCCCAGCAGCGGTTGTGCAACCCTGAGACCCAGAATAGGGGGAAACCAAAGACGAGGCTCAGAGTGACAGTGAGAAGAACTTGACCCTGAGGTTTGAGATGTATGAGGCATCGCAGAAGGATGTCACGCACATTTTGTCATCCTGGGACAGGGTTCAGGGTATCCTGCTGTCCCCTCTGAGTCGAGAGGAAGTGCGGCACCAAGCAGAAGACCAGCGCCAGCGTTTATCCTGCCACAGGAACTGGAAGAGCAGAGAGAAGGAGTGGCTGGAGAAGGAGCGGCTGAAGAAACTCAAGGCTCTTGAGGACACCAAGTTATCTCTGCTGGAAGGGGAAGGTGCAGCAGAAGGGTCAGCCAGAGGCCAGGGTGTCAGAGTGTCCTGCTTGGACATCCAGGTGCTGAGCTCAGCAAATGTCACTAAGACGATCTTGGAGAGTGGCAAGCTGCCGGCAGCAGAGCAGGTAAAGCCCTGTGAGGCTCAGATGCTGAGCCTGCCGTGGTCTGGGCCCTAGTGCATTGTGTCCCACCAGGTGACAATGGCACAGAGCCTTGTCCAGGCCACTGGTGATGTTCCATGACAGCTCCACAGCAGTCACGTGGCTGTGGAGGTTCTCACCGTCCCTCAGATGGGTGGAAAGAGGGAGTGCTCTCTATTCAAGCACCCTGTCTGTTCAGAGAGTTTCCCAGTCTGTAAACCATTAAAGATGGCCCCAGGGCAGGGCAGCTCATGGTCACGGTTTCCTTCAGCTGAGTCACTCAGAGGAGAGATTTCTCTCTGTAGGTCCTGGCACTGCTCTGGAGCCTGCCCACCCCTCTGGGCAAAAAAAAAAGCACCGCGCTCCATAGAAATAAAAAAAAAACCATGGCCAAAAGTTTAGTGTCTTTAAGGAAGTGTGAGGATGAAGGTGGTGGAAGTATAAAAAGGGTTTTCTCTTACGCTTTTAGATCCTGGATGACCTGGGACTGGGTCCTTCAGGGCCTCCCATTCCACCTACCACTTTTTACTCTGTGATCCCCTACCCGGAGAAGCGGATGGCCCCTGCAGCCGGAGAAGCCCTCAAGCACTTCATCTTTGTTGTGCCCAGAGGTGTCCCTGCGGAAGAAGAAAGGAAGGATCCAGAAAGTCTTGTGGATGCCCCCGTTGTGCCTGCAGTGAAGGTGCCAGGGCGGGGGCCAGACTGGATGGGGGGCAGGTGGGGTGGAAAAGGATTAGTGTGGAGGGGCAGTGAAGACATGATGGGGCTCCATGTCTGCAGGCAACCCTTGTGTCTGTCCAAAAGAGACAGGGCAGTTCTGTAAGATGAGAGAAAAAAACCCCAACACCTAAACCCCTCAACTTCCCTTGAGGAGAGGGTGCTGGGCAAGGAGGGGTCCTGGGCAGGGAGAGGTGTCGTAGGCAAAACAAAGTCTGATAAGGAAGACCAAGTCCACAGGCAGATGTGGTGGGGTATTTAGTCTCTCTCCTGTTGAACCAAGCTGCAGCTTTCTTTCCAGGGTAGGAATGTCTCGGGGCAGGTCTCAGTCTCACCTCTCTCCCTCGGTGCAAAGATGCCGGAGGAGCAGGTCACGCCAACGAGGGGCCGATGGAGGAAGCAGAAAGCCGCGGGCAGCCAGGAGGCTGCGAGGGAGAAGCAGAGCTCTGGCCAGGGCAGGAGAGGTCTCCAGTGGCCAGAAACAGGAGCACCCACACCTTCCCCCAAGGCGTACCAAAGTGATGTGGACACGCTCCCATCCATGGGGAGGTCTGTCAGGTGAGCTGTGAGGGAGGAGGTGATCCCTCTGCTTTACGGCCGTCTTGCCAAATGAGGTCCAGTGTCCCCAGCTCTGCAGGGACCCTCTGCCAGTCCCTCCATGGGATGGCCAGTCCATGACCCTCCTCCTTGCTCATTTGCTCGTTAGCAATGTCTGAAACCTCCTTTTTAGTTGCCAGGCTGAGCAGCTGCCAGTAGATAGTGCCTGCCCGCGGCGAGGTGGAACTGACGGTCCACTTCAGCTCCACGGTGACGGGCCAGTTTGATCAGACCCTGCATTTTGAGATCTTGGGGACAAGGCGCCTGTACCAGCTGCACTGCAGGGGCACCTGCCTATATCCCACCATCAGCCAGGACCTGCGGTCAGGCTGGCCTGAGGGAGCCTCCCACACTGCTCCCCCCTGAACTCAGAGCCAGGGCTGCCCCTTGTACCCCAGTGACCTTCTGGCTTGGGCAGAGCGCGCTGCCTGAGCCGCCCAGCATCTCTTCCCGTGCTTAGAGCTGGGAACCGGTGTTGGTACCTCAGCACCCATAAGGGTTATGGCTTTCTGACCAGGTTTTCTACTTAGAGCATCTCACGACTCCTCATTCCTCATTTTCTCTGCCCAGGCTGGTGTTTCCTTGCTGGAGGAAGAGCAAGGCAGATGATGACATCATCTTCAAGCAGTATGTCATGAACACGGGCGTCTTCCACTTTGGACCACTGCTGTGTGGGGAGTCAAGAGACCGGTACGTGCTTCCTGCACTGAGTGAGCATGCTGATGCGCTGCCTGCCCAGAGTGAGATGTTGGGATGGGCTCTCCAGAGCCTTGTGCTTTCGTGGACACGCTTGGGGACACGCTGCCCTGGTGGCACAATTCAGGGCAGGCCCAGGCAGAGACCTGGGAGATACATGAGGCTGAAGGACCATGGATGTGTGAACTTGAGCAGATAGCAGGCACATGAGTCTTGGACGACCTGGGGAGAGATGGAGCTGATCTTGCTGCCTGGTGGGTGCCTTGGTGGCCACAGCCACATGCTGCTTCCGGCCTGAAGGTGACTTGGGGCAGCTTGTGTCCCACCCCACCACGTCTCAGCTTCACTACCTGTGAAATGAACTTTGTGGGGCTTCTTTAAAGTGCTTTGAGCTCTAGGGGTAGACTGAATTATTCTGCTGATGGCTTTGTAAGTTGCTCATTAATCTGTAATATTAGTAAGACTTTGTGATTTGACCTGCCAATATGAGTGTGGGCAAGGGGGAAACCTGCAGAGGAATAAAAATGGGAATTGCATTTTCCTGCTGGATAAAACCTGCCTAAAAAATTTGTCATAGTAGCTGCTGGCATAATTCTGGTTTTAACATCACTTTTTGGGGTTTTTTAATATTAGAAATGAAGTTCTTGTCTCCCTGGGAGCTCTGGAGAACTAATGGTATTTTGACAATCCAAGGAGATTAAATCAAAACAGTTTAAAAAACAAAAGAGGATCTTTAGCCAGGGTGATGAGTGGTCTAGGATTTCTGTTTGGTTTTTTAACCCTTTAACTCCAAATTCTGTTCCACACCTGAGAGAAGGGACATTTGTTAAATTTAGCATTCCTCTTGGGAATTAATCCCTTCTGTTTCCTTCCCTCAGACTTTGAGCTAATCCATAAAGTATGAGGCAGTGTCATGACTTTTGAAAGAGAGAAGCTTAGCTATTTTTGAAACCTCTTTTCAAAAGCATTTCTTTATACCCTGCAGGGAAGGAAGCCCAACAAAGAAGGGGGAAGAACCCATGTGCTTGGCGTACTTTTATTTTTCCAGGCGCCTTTGAATTTATATTTTGTGAAACGCTCTTTAAGGGGCCTGTGCATCGTCACTCTCCTGGGATGGAGGCACCAAGTATAGGGGCGGGCATCAAAGTGACGCAGGGATGAAGACCCGTACCCCGGAACGTGCCCCTGCAAGGGATCCTTTTTCTTAGCCTGCTTGTTAGACCGTGGCCTTCCAGCGCAGGCTCTCGCTGCCTGGACACGGGGCTTTCCTCGATGTGTGATAAAGGCAACGGTCTCCTCTGCAGCCTTTTCCCCTTTTGTGGACAGGTACAAGGCGCTGCACTCTCCCAGCAACTGCAAGAAGCTGACCATCCTCAACGTCACCCCCTTCGAAGCAGCAGTGCGTTTCTTCTTTGAACGGGATCACAAAGCGGGCACGTTCCTTTTAGACCCCCCCAGCATGAGGGTGAAACCTAACGAGCAGCAGGTAGGAGACGGGCAGGTAGGGCAGGCACCAGCAGAAGTGCCCAGGAGCCGTTCTCCCTGCTCACCGAATGTTCTTCTGGTGTTTGTTTTGCAGGGACGGGGCTAGCAGCTGAGTGTTTGGGCGTACCCCACTTCGGCCGGCCTCGTGGAAGACAACCTCATCTGCTGCGTTCAGGAGAACCCCGAGCCAGTGGTCTTCTGCCTGTGCTGCCAGGGGGTGCAGGTGGAGCTGGGGGTCAGCCCCAAGCAGGTGCATTTCAACAAGCTGCTTCTGCACAGGTCAGTCATCCCGTGGTCCCTCTGCTGGGGACAAGAGCTGTCGGCAAGCTCCTCCTCAGCGGCCGCTCAGGTTGGGGGTTGGGCTAGCGCCTCTTTCTCCCAGTGGTTCCCAGTCTCTTGCTCACCATTCCTTGCTGGCTTGGATATCCCGTGACAGCCACCAGCTCTGTAGCCCCCCGGCGATCCTGTGTGATGAGCGTCCCGATGCATTTGCATCTTGTCTGCTGGCTCAGAGAGCAATCCAGTTGCTCCTCCTTATCTCCCGTCTGTCGGATACACTTCTAACACCAAGCTCTCCCCCAAGGACCTCACCTCTCAGGCCTGTGGCAAAGAGAAAACATTTAACTGCAGTTTCAGATGCGTGGATAGGGCTGCTCCAAGTTGCATTTGGTGGCAAGGCTAGCATGACCGTCACACGACTGGTGCTGCCTGTCTTTGTGTCTCTGCAGGAGGGACAGCAAGACCCCGGTCCTGAGAAACAGCACCCCACTGCCCGTGGCCTGGCGGCTCGGTGGGCTGGAAAACCTTGGAGAGGACTTCTCTGTGTCACAAGACAAGGGCACCGTTAGTCCCTGCACAGAGTTTGTGGTGTATCTGTATTTCAAGGCCACGAAGGCTCTCAGCGTTAAGAAGATGATCCAACTAGAGGTGAGAGGGACTGTGCCCTCCCTGGCAGAGCAGGGCAGTGACCAGCCCTGTGCTCTTAGGGATGGAGTCTGTGCTTGAAGGTTACCCTGCAAAGAGGGCAAAAGGATGAGCCTTCATGAGATTCCTTTCTACCCCCGTTGCCAGGGGGTCCAGGCCCATAGCAGCAGGGGACTCACTGAAGGGTAAAGTTTTGGAAACTCAGTGACAACTCAGGTGCTCCTATAGCTGAGCTTCATGGGGCAAGTATGCTGTGGAGTCAGGAAGAGGTGTACCTGACGGCCACAAGGGTGCTCTGCCCCCAGCTGCTGCTGCCTCTGGGTTCGCCAGAACACACAGCGCATCCCTGAGCATCCACGTTGCCCCAGATGACCAGGTGCAGCCTCTGCGGGGCTTACCCTGCGTTATGAGGCTGCGTCCCGAGCCCGTACTACAAGCGCCTTGCTGCTGTGCGTGGTTGAATTGGTTGTCCAGACTTGGGCGTGCTCCCTGCACCCATCCTGGGGTCCATCTGGGGCTCTTAACACAGAGCAGCAAACTCTCACCCTGGGGTTTGGTTCGCTGTGGTTCAGGGGCTGCCTTTCAGTGGGGATGCTGGGTGATTAAGAGGAGAGGGGTGGTTGTCAATGCTACCTGCTCTGGGACACCTTGCCCTTCTTGTGGTCGTTTTGACATCGCTGTGCCTCCCAGGATGCTTTGGCAGCAGGTTCCCCGCTGTAGGAGTGCGGAGTTGGGCTGACAGTGTTTCTTACTGCAGCAGAATCGCGCTGGGTCAGCCCGTGAGATGAACAGGTTAGCAAAGCCTGGGAGTCCGCAAATGCTTGTGAAGCAGGGGAGGCCATGGTGGAAGCAGCCAGCAGAGACAAGAACTTGTATGTGGTCTACCAAAAGCATTTAGGAGAATGGTCTAAGCAGTGTTTGTTTCTTGCTGCCTCCAGGTTTCAGATGCAGAAAACGTCCCGGGGGTTTGTTCAGGTTGAAAATATCCAGATCGTTGCGGAGGCTTATGATGTTGCTCTGAGCATCGACATTCCTCAAGGTCAGTGGATGCCTCCAAAACAAATTGCTGTGGCAGGTGGGCAGCCAAAGCGCTTGGGACGGGACGGGACGGGATGGCATGCAAGCGTGGCGTGGATACATAAAGCACACGTCCTGCAAGCTGCAGGGAGTAAAGCACTGTCAGGGCACAGCCAGCCCTGCATCTGTCACCTCTGAAGTGTGGAACTTCCTGTGCAGATTTATTTGGGGGCTTTGAAACAACAGTGATGTCAACCAGCAGTAGGCAGCTCCTGAAGGCTCAGCACGGCAATAAAGTTGTTGGATCTGTGCTTGGAAGCAAGGAGATGGAAGCCAAGCTCCTTAGCTGCTAAACCCTGTGGATATTCTCCGAGTAAGGAGAGAAGGGGCAGCAAAGTAGCCAGAGAAAACTTCCGAGAACGGAAACTTGCTGAGAAGGGTTTTGTGCCGCCTGAGATCTCCAAATATGTATCTTGTCACTCGGTGTAGTCTGCAGCAGCTCACAAATATTCACCGTTTCTTACCTCGCTCTGTGGGTTTTCTGCAGGTACAGATGGCAGGGTGGAGTTTGGAGTCGTTAAGGTCCTGGATGATGTGAAGCAAGTGCTGACTCTGAAGAACAAAGGGAAGTACGACATTGCATACAGGTGGGTCCAGCTGCCTGGTCTGTGAACGCGTGGTGCCACCATCTGCCCAGGCCTGCGTTCTCCTTCTGTCCATGGCTGGAGGCTGTTGCTGTGCTGACTGCCTCATGGTCTGGGTCAATACAAAACCTGGGCTCTCGAACCTCAGATGTTTTGATAGAGAATCCAGCTGCACACCAGCATTTCTTCGCAGCTCAGCGGGAACCAGGAGGAGAGACTCTGACATTTAAGCCACTCACTGCTGAGATTCATTGCCTTTCTTTGAGGGTCAGCTCTTATCTCTTTATGAGACTCTTTAAAGGAGAGAATGAAAAAATTTGGTGTTCAGGTTAGCTTGCAATGCTCGGGATTGTCCGCACTCTGTGTCAAGATGTGGGATTCCCCAAGCAGAGCTGGACTCTTTCTCTTTTTATTTTTTCTTATGGTCCTGTGCAAAGTGCTGGCTGTGCTGGTGCCACCTGTACTTTTAACTGCAGACATCTTCGTTCCTTCCCTTTCTTCCCAGTTTTGGGCTGGAAACTGCAGATACCAACATACCCGACTTGGCATTGCACTTCACTATCCAGCCGTGGAAGGGTGTGCTGACTGCCTCCGGGCGCCCTGTGCAGGTCCAGCTGCTCTTCCACCCCAAGATGGAAATGAATGTTGAGGACAAACCCATCCTGCACTTCCAGGTGAGCTGTCTGGGCCAGGCAGTGTTAGCACACCATGGCTTGGGAGTGTAAGCAGGGTATGTCTTCTGGAAGGAAGGCTCTAGCTGGGGAATCCTCTCTCATACATATACAACAAGGTCTTTCAGAAACCATTTGTGACACTTCCTAAGTGGAGCTGAAAATCTGGCTCTGGGGAAGGCTGGTGGGGGCTTGAGGTGGCATCGGGGGACAGAGAGAGAGGCTGGCCTCTGTCCTATTGACCAACCCCTCCTCCGGTTGCAGGTGGTTGAGCCCAGCCTCTGTGAAGGAGGCGAGACCATCGCCGTCATCCCAGTGAGGGTGTCAGCGAAAGCTGTGTTCAGCAAGTACAGCATTTACCCTGCCTCGCTCATCAGCTTCGGTGCCATGACGCACGATACCAGGAAAACCTGCACCTTCACGCTGGAGAACAAAGGCATCCTGGACTTCAAATTCTTTATCTACAAAGCAGACCAGGATGCAGCTCTGTTGCCAAGGAAGAGGTGAGAGAAGACCTGCACCATCCTTCCTGCCTGAGATGGCACCACAGCATGGCTGGTGTGTGACAGGCAGCCAGGACACCTGGGTGGTTGTCCATTGGTGTCACTGGCTTGTGAACAGGGAGCAGAAAAATGCCTCTGCATCCCCGTGTGTAGGACAAAGCCGGTGATGCAGCCGGTCTGTTGATAAGCTACAGCCATAGGTTGATGCAGGCAGCCCTCTGGAAGCAGGAGGACTTTCCTCCATGGGGAGGAAGGCCAGCTTTGGCCTTGGAGAAAGGCAGGGGAGCTCAGCATGACGGATGTTTCTGCTTTCTCCTCTCAGTTCACGTCAGATGACAACTGCCCACTCCCACGAGAGCGAAAATGTAAAGGAAATGACTCCCTCAGTCAAGCAAAGCAAGCCGTCGCTGCGGAAGGACGCAAACCCCTTCATGCAGGTGGGCGGCTCCTGCTCCCCAACACGTGCTGCTGCAGGTGGTGTGGGAGGATGCCGCTGTGCCCAGGATCACCACGGGATGGGATGTGGTCTTGCGCGACGGAGGTCCGTCATCTCCCAGCAGAGGCAGGAGCTGCTCAGTCCCACTGACAGTCCCACGCTTTGGCTCAGACCTGGAGTTGTGGGGTCAAGAGAGGGGGGCAGGTCCTGTGTTTGGTAGCTGCTAACCCAAATAGGTCTGTGGGTACCACAGATGCAGAACATCCCTGTTTGAACTCCCAGTCTGTAGATGTCAGATGATCTTGCTTGTTCTTCTTCCCAGCCCCCTTGATCTTCTTCCATCATTTCTCACAGTTATTTCTGCTCTCCTGTTTAACCCCTGGAGGTTTAAGGATCCCAGCTACCTCCTTCAGCCTTTCCACGCAAACTCTTCTCTGTGCCACTCGGGACAAGCCTACATCTCCTGCCAGCTTGTTCATGTCATCCTGGGGCTGCCTCTGGGCTGGGGAGTCATCCCTCCCTGCCCTGGGGCCAGCGCCTTGGGCCCAGCTGAGGGCCAGGGAGTGGCATACTCCTTGCTGGGGATGCCAAAGGTGAGACTGTGAGACATCAGCCTCTCCTGGGACTCTTTCTGCAGGCTCACGTCACTCTAGGCATGTTTACGGTGTCTCCTGGCTTTGGCTCCATCCCTCCTGGGGGCCAGCAGATGATCGCGGTGGATTGCTACCCAGAGCTGCTGGGGACGTTTAAGGAGCACCTGTCCATCGATATCAGCAACAGAGACCCCAAGGACAATCCCCTTAGCATCCCCTATGCCCTGTTGGCCGAGTCCTGTCTCCCAGGTACATCCTGTCCAGAGGTTCCCATGGCCAGCCCTGCTGATGATCAGCACCTAAACTTGCTGCTTGGATAGAGAGGCACCCTGACCCCGAAGTCCTCTCTTAAAAACCTCAAAGGTTCCAGTCCTTTTCAAGCCCAGCAGTGGGAAGAGGCTGGGAGGGATGCATGGAAAGAGGAAAGGAAAGCAATACCCTTTAAGACTGAGGGCAACCGAGCGCCAGCCTCACAGCCACCTCCCCCACCCAGGGTTGGGTTTTGCAGTGACCTGGGCTGAAAGGGCTTATCAAGCCTTCTGAGAGGCCAGTGGGGTCAGCAGGAAGGCTTCTCCATCCTCAGCCCTCCCTCTGGTCTGCTCGCAGCATTCGTGGTTGACAACATAGAGTCCATCTTTGAGGAGCATCGAATCTGCAGCAACATCAACCTCTGCCAGGTCCTGCAGACAGTTCAGGACAAGGGCGTGTTCATCACAGATGAGAACAAGTTTGTCTTCACCAATGTTCTGGTTGGGCACCGGGCCACAGCCCGCTTCAAGATCCGCAATGTGGGCAAAGTCACCTGTCACGTGGTCCTCTTAATCAAACCCATCCGTGGCAAGGTAAGAACAAGAGGCCGAGGTGACTGCTGCCAAAGGCTGTGTGGGAGCCAGCCTTGTTCCCCAGATTTGTTGCTTCGTCTTGCCCGGACCCATCCAGCTCAGTGCAGGTCAAGCTACAGGGGAGAGCAGCGATGCTGGGGTGACAGTTGGGTTGAATTCAGCATATCTCAAGCGAGGTTTTGGCTCACGCCTCTGGGTCCGGTGGGAGACCTGAACCCTTCTGAACATCTCTTGGAAGCACAGTCAGAGCGGGGCTTTTGCTGGACTGATGTGCCGGGGCTCAAAGCAGATGATTTCCTCAGGCTCCCTGGTGTTTTCCTTCTCTTTAAAGGCCATTTCTAGGTTATTTGCAGGGTTTTCCGTGCAGTCCCCACCTCCCTGCCCAGCGCTCAAAGCAAGCTTCTGCACTCCTGGGCTTTATGGCAGCTCCCTGTGCAAGGTCAGCACCACTCTGGAGTCTCCCCCTGAGATGGAAGGAGCCTGTCCAGGGAAGCAGCAGGGAAGACATGCTGTCTGGGGCTGTTCCCCATGATGCATGTATGAGCAAGACTGCATCACGTTGAAGGGTGTTTCTCCCTAACGCCTCTCTGTGGGTTCCCCCGAGCTTAACAGTCGCATCAGTGGTGTTTTCAAGGTGGATCCCGTTCGGATGTGCGTGCCCAGCCACTCCCACGCCTTCGCTACGGTGACCTTCACTCCGCAAACGATGCAGAACTACCAGTGCACCTTTGAGGCTTCCCTTGATGTCCAGGCAAGGTAAGTCACCCCGGGAGATCTTGGGGGGGACCTTTCTGATAGCTGCCTCTCCTCTAGAATCATGTAGACCTCTCGTTAACGCTCTCTTAGTAGCCCTAGGGAGGGTACTTGACATTAGATAGTATAGGAAGCTTTAACCCCTAGGCATAGCAGAGCAGAAAAGTGAAGAGTCATAATTTAGCCTATATGAGTAATGGCGAGGACAGGCAGCCAACTGGAAGTTACTGAATCATAAAAAAAAGGGAGATGTGCAACAGCTGAGCTGGGGCTTTCCAAGGGCAAAGGGTCAGGTGAAGCAGTTTCTGTGCCAGCAAGTCAGTGTGCGTTATTTCCTCCTTGTCCCTGTGCTCCTCTGTGATACCTGGGGTACAGGAAGATCTTTTCTGTTAAAGGAGTGTTCAGACCCCTTTGAGAGGAGCCCAGTTCCTCTGTCCTGGGACCTGTGTTTGTACCGGGGCTCTGACCTGCTCTTCCCCAACCCTTTGGTCACTGACTTGGGCCAAGATAAGTCAGTCTGCTGCCCTAATAGGCAATTCATTTTTTTAGTCTCCTTGGAAATAACCTTTACTGACGGTGTTCTTTATTTGCTTTTCCCTTCCTGCTTTTCTGCTGTTTTCGTGCTGTGCTTGTGCTTTTTGCATGTGTCTCATATCACCGCAGCCAGTGAATTTGCCATGTCTCATCTGTTGCGTCATTATTCACCTGCTGCACTGCATGTTTCTATTAAGTTAAATGATTTTTAGCTGTTTTTCTGGAAGATTTCAGAGCAACTTCCTCTTGTGCATGGCCCTGACCTGACTGAGGGGAGAGGTGTGAGGGGGAGTTGTGTCGTGGGGTACGGGAGCACCAGCCAGGGAGACCGCAGCGAGTGGCCCTTGCTTCGTTGCTTGCCGAGTGGGGAAGGGGTTAGTGCCAGCCATAGTGGTTTCTCCTCTGTCTTCTGCAGCCCTGCAGCAATTAAAGCACAAAGCCTGACCTTCGATGTCAGTGGAGAGGGGAATCTGCCTCGGGTGACGGTCCTGCGCCCGGTCCTTCACAATAAGAGAGGGAACCCTCTGCTGCTCTTCAAGAAGCTGTTGCTGGGCGCTTCAGAAAACCTCCCTCTGGTCCTTCGCAACGGTGGCATCGTACCTGTCCAGGTGAGGACCTGCTGCGGAATGCTCTGGTCTGGGCACAAGTGCTTGTGCCATGGAGGAAAGGTCCCAGAAAACATGGCAGACCTGGGAACAGGTCTCAGAAATTCAGTTTAAGCAAATGACTGACTTCTACTTTCCAGAAAGGGAATTCCTCTTGGAAATGTGATTTTCTGACTGGTCTAGCCTTTATTGGTTAAAGACAACACAGGGAAGTTGGTGGGGTATTTTTCTCCCTGTCTCCTCATGTTTTGGTTCTCATGTGGGCCTGTGTGGTGTCCTAGTTAGATTAGATTGTATTTGATCTCATTTTACTACATCTTTGTTAAACTCAGTTGTGGTTTAATTACATTCTGCTAGTTACTTTTAGTACTTTCTGTCCTGTTTGGTTATATTTTAATTGTATCCCAGTGCCTCTGAACACTTTTTTTTTCCTGTTTGATTTCACTTAAACCTCGTGCCAAAAGCTGTGTTGGAAGCAGGGCAGCGTGCCGGGTTCCCCGTGCTGGAGCAGCAGCGGTGCGGTGTCAGTCCCTGTGCCATCCTGTACCCGCACCAGTGTGGTCATGCTCTGTGTTCCCTTTTTTCAGTTGATGATAGACCTGTTGGATGAAGGGGGAGTTTTCTTCTTGAAAGCCAGGCCCACCACACACTGCATTTACCAAGCTGTGGGCGTGAAGGAGGACTCTCCTGGCAAAGGTAAAGTCATTAACCATGAAGTGTGGTCATCCATGCAGGGAAATGTGTGTCCTGCTCTTGGCTTGGCCAAGCAGCAGCCAAGTGTCAGACATAGTTTCTGTCCTGGGGCTCTCTGTACCCCTAGTTTTGCACGTGGACTTTTACAAGATTTTCTCCTAGCAAGTTGTAGGAAGCTTTTCTGTTCTTCTGGACACGGTGGGTTGAGTTGTGGGGCCTATCACCACTTCAGCAGACTGTCTGAGGTCTTCGCTGCATGTGGGAAGTTACCAGCCTGAACAGAGGCAGCCTTTGAGCCCACAGCAAGCCAACAGAAGCCAGAACCACTCTGACTCAGCTTTGCGTATGGCAGGAGCTGGCTGGATGCAGTTTGAGTGAGAGCTGGGTGTTAACCTGAGGTTAAGACACTTCAGCAGTGAAATGCGTGGTGGTGTCACAGTCTCGTGACCATAGGAGGAGGGTCTGGATCTGTGGGTGGGAGAACGTCCGCTTAGAGGCAGCTGGGTTTCAACCTTTTATTCCTCTTACACCCCATGGCAGTATTTCCTCTGCACACTGTATCACTTGTCTCTGATTTCCGTTGCTGTGCAGAGAGGAAGCCTCACACTGCTTGCCTGGTCCTGCATCACGGGAAATTAGCGGAGTTTGACGAGCTTTTCAAACCCACCGTGGCCCAGCGTGTGGAAGGGAAGGTCCACCTGTCAGTGGTGGACAACCCCTACGAAGAGACCGACATTCAGCTCGTGGGTGAAGGCTACAAGGATGACTTCACGCTAGATAACATCCATGGACTAGTGGCAGACAGCAAGGAGGAGAACACAGAGGGCAATCTGGAGGAAGATATAATTGAGGGTAAGAGAGGAGAGACTGCCAAGATGGAGCAAGGAATAGGAAAATCCACATTTCTGCTCACTTTGTGGCAGTGCAGGTGTGGTCTAGACTTAGTGGACAGATCCCGTTGCCTTTTGTAGCCTGCAGAGCAGCCACGCAAGGGAAGAGCACAAGGGAAGAGCCTCTGTCAAGGGAGAAGCTTGCAGGCTAGCAGGGAAGGGTCCGAGATCCCAGCGTTCAGCTGAGTATCTCTAAAAGAAGGTCTGCCAGCCCATGGTGTACTATGAAGACCAAGTCTGATAATTTGTGTCCTCTCTATAACCAGGACTGTGCTGTTGCCCACGAGACCGGGTGGTCTGTGAGGGTGCCAGCCATGTGCACAGAGGCGATGCCTGTGGTACTGCATGTCCCTCTGCACAGCCACAGTCACGTGTTTAGGGACGTGTCAGGGTGTTGCCCTGAAAGTGGTAGGGTGGGGACCTGCCTCTCTCAGAGGGAGGAAGGCTTGGAGCAAGGAAGGGTTGGACATACGTGTGTCTGTGTGCATGAGGGGTCGGGACGGAGCTCACCGCACACTGAGATCCCTTGCTCTTGTTCTTAACAGCTGCCAGAGTGGATCACATCCAGTTTGGGGACTGTCATGTTGGGACGCCCTACCCCGTGACCTTCGCGATCACCAACCGCAGCAGGGTGGAGGGGATGCGGTTTGAGTGGCTGGCAGACGTCCCGTTTCACTTCTCCCCCCAGGTGAGCTTGGGTGGCTCTGCCTTTCCCCGCTGCTCAAGCCCTGCCCGGTGGGTTTCCGGCAGCGAGCAGGGAGTCGCCAGTGCCATGCGGGAGGTGCGGTCCCTGGCGCTGCTGGGCAGGGCTGTCAGCCCTGCACAAAGGGCTCTGTGTCACGGGAGGCGGCAGCTTTCCTTTGTACTTTTCTCTATCAAACCTCAGACAAATGCAGAGTAAGATGCAGATTCCTGGCGCAGCTGCTCACCATATCAGTCCCTTTGCTGTCAGTCGTGCCCTTGCCAGTGATTCCAGTTTGGTCTTGGCTCTCTGGTTCTCCCTAGGTGGGACACCTCCATGCTGGCCGTGCTAAGGACATCACAGTGACCTTGAAATCGGATGTCGCAGTCACCTTCAAAAGGCACCCTGTGAAGTGTACGGTGGCTAGGATCTCCTTCCTGCTGCCTCCAGAGCAGGTTACCGACTGGGACGACCGCTTGCGCACCATCAAGTGGGTGGACACCACGAGGGGCCCAGCAGCCAGGTGGCCTGTCAAGAAGAAGGTAAGAAGCCCAACAGCAAAAGCTAACGGAGCTTCCGCAAAACCAACTGCCAACGGCAGCAGACCATCTGCAGCTCCTGCTCCCTCCTGATGTTTAATCCACCCGGGAGGGTAACCAGCCGTGCGTTTTAGGGGAGGGGTGGGCGCACAGTGACCCGATACGCTCATGCAAGATGGGGAAGTCTATTTGGCGAGAGGTGTTTTAGGCACATGCAAACTGTTGGGCTCTGCCAAAAGCTGAAGTGTTGCAGCCTGTGTTGAATGGGAGGCCACGTCTTGTGGTAACACATTTTATGGTGTTAAGATCTCTTCATCTCATTCGGTGCCATTTCACCAAGAAGGAGTTAAAACCACTGTGCTCTGTCTCTTGGTTTGAAGTAGAGGGCAACACCAGCACTCTCTAGGTGCTGGCTAGCCCACCAGCACATTGTGGGTGAGCTCTGAGCCCTGCCTATGCTGATACCAGAGACTTTGCTGGTGGTCTCTGTATCATGTGGGCTATCTCCTTACGGAGCAGCCCAGGCACTGTATGGCAGCCGTACAGGAGTCTGGAGAAGTATCATCTTCAGAAACTCTCACTTTTACTATCATTATTGCCCAACACCCTTTTCTTGGGTGATGATTCTTCCCCAGTTTCTGAACCATTGTAAGACCTATAAACCAAACTTCTTCCCCATCAGAACCTCAGCAGTCAGAGACTTTCCTAGTGAGTTCATTCCCATCCCAAAATGCCCAGCCCCAGCCACCACCAGTGTAGCTGTTGGCCCCCACAAGACATGTGGAAAGTGCTTTCTCCGAAGACAAGAAGGAATAGGTGCTTTCTAGCTTTGTTCATTCTTGGGGTTCTCCATTCACAGAGCTCCAGCAGGGAAACTTAATCCTAATTTAGAGCCCTGCTGGCTTTATAGGGGGGGCCAGGCAGCAGCAATGATACCCAGTCATCGTCCCCATGGGCATATGGTGGCGATTGCTTTGATCAGTAGGTAGAAAAAAGCTATAGTGGAAGGGTCAAATTTTGTCCCCTTTCTGGGGAAATAAATGGGAATGGTCCTTTCTAGACCCTGTATGTGGCTGATTTTGGAGGCCAAGAGACTCCCTGCTCAGGCTGGCTTTCTGGGCTCTGCTTAGTGATTCTTCCCTCTCCTGTTTGGAGGTGATCGAGACAGTCCCAGAACCAGCTCACGCTGTCCTGGAGAAGAGCAGCTGCGAGGTGGAGCTTCGCCTCAGCACTGTTGTTGACTATGCCGAGTTCCAGCTGGATACGGACACGATTCAGTTCAAGGAGACCTTGCTCTTCCAGACGAGGACATTCACGTGAGTGCTGGAGGCCGGGCAGGGACCTGTGAGTGGGAGTAGGAACTGCCTTTGCCATGAGGTGACCCAGTGTCTGCTTCCCCAGAGTTGTGCTGTGCTCTCTGGTGGCTTCTACTTTTCCTTCTGCTCATGGTCCTGTGCTGCTCAGCCACTTAATAAACCTCTTCTAATTTCTAACAGGCTGATCAGCCTTGGAGGGGGGTGCTGCTGCCTGCTGGGTATGAGGTTGCAGCTTTCGCCCATCTTCTGGCACGTCCTGGGGGCCTGGAGATCTCCCACATGGACCCGAGTCCCTTCTAGGGCCTTATGTTCAGTCTCGCCTGCTGTTCTTCCTTTTAAACAAATCGTTTATCGTTTCGTCTTTTCTAAGTAGTGGCTGAGTGCTGGGGCCCACATACCTGCCCACAAAGCCAATCTCCTGCTTGCCTATCTCCTTGCACAGCCTTGCAGCCTCTCTCTGCAAGCATCGAGCAGCAAATCCAACAGGATTGCACTCCCCACCACGGAGGCAGCGGAGGTGAAACAAAGTCTTTTCCCAGTGTCTCCGCACCCGCTTCTACCTAGGCTGGATGATCATCTTCCTTTGCCCCTGTATGCTGGTTGTTTCTGCTGCCTCTCCGGGGCCGGCTCTCCCCAGCTCTGCACTCCCACCCACCCCATCAGAGCTATTCCCACGGCTATCCAGCAGAAGCAGGAGTTGAAAAGTGAGCAAACCTGGACTTCTCCTACCTGCAGAGCATGCGGCTCTCAAAGTCCCCCACGTACACAGGGGAGAACTTCATCTGGAAGAGCTGCTCCTGTCCTGCAGGGATGGTGCTGCTGCAGGGCTCGACAGAGAACGGTGGGGTGGCACCGACGGTGTTCAGAGATGAGCTCGGGGAGGAAGAGACCAGCTCCAGAGTGCTGCCCAGCTGGCTTGAACAACGGCTAGACTGGAGCTTCAGAGAGGCACTAGAAGTGGAGGAGAGGAAATTCCCTGCAGTAAGGAAGAGGTTATAGTAGGACACCACCTTTCAAGGGGAAAATCCTCTGTTTCCAGCACCCCTGCCTCCCGCTGCAGGTGGACAGAAGGGAGCTGGGGTGCACTTGGAGCATCTCTGGCCAAGTGCTTTCAGCAGGACTCCCCCCAATGAAGAGCAGGAGAGGGGTCAGTTTGCATTTTGCTTCTGCGTTACTGCTTGATAAATCCTAAACCAGGAAGTCCTGGGGAGAGGTGTGAAAGTGAGAAGACAGACAGAAGGGAGAACAGGGTGGGGGCAGCAAACACAGTGAAAAGGCCCAGCAGAGACCCAGAGAACTGCTCGAATCAAAACCCACCGCTGAACCTCACCCTGTATAGACACTCAGATGACAGACAGGAAGGTTATGTCTCTGTTAGCAAAGTAAATGGGCCCAGGACTGAATCCTGCTGCTTCACTCCAAGCTGTTAAACTCTTTCCAGCTCCAGGAGTGGGGAGCTAGGTGCAAACTTCTGCAGAATGCTTCCTGGCCAAATGGTCATTCCCAAACCATGTCCAGGAACTAACAGCAGAGATGTCTGTGTTACAGCATCTGGGAAAATTCCTGGGTGCTGTTTCACGTCCCAGTACAGCCAGCCTCAGCACTTGGCATTAAGGACAGTGTGAAGTCCTGCTCCCCTGGGGCCTACAGCATTGAATTGTGCTTCTTGTGTACGGTGGAGAGAAGGCTTTGGGGAACAACACTGCTCTGCCCTGCACATTCTTGCCTGCCTTCCTCTTTGCCAAGCTTTCGTAACTAATGACCAGACAGCTGATGGCACAGCCCAGCAGACTGGCTTCAGCCCGAGTGTGCCTGGTGCTGGGGAAGAGCCAACACCAGGACCTGGAGGGAGACAAGCACATTCAGAGCATCAGGGACTTCGGCTGAGGTCTCCCATCTTGACCATCAGACAAGCTGCCTGCGCTAGGAAACACAAGGGTTGACAGCGCTCCTCGCTCCTTTGTCCCTTTGAAGAGCATCCTTGGGACGTCCTTGTTGCCTTGAAATAGCAGTCAGACAGGTTCAGTGAAGGCTGCAACCACAACAGAGAACACCATCTTCCAAAGGCATCTTACTGGACTTGATTTTACCATTTTCACTTACCGTTTTACTATTTTCACTTACCATCTTGCCATTTTAACTGCAAGTGTTTGGCTACTTTCTTTGCTAATCCCTTTGTTGGTAGCCATTAATTTTTAGCCACCTGAGACAAACAGGGCCCCTAGAAAGCAGGTGAGATGTTTGTGCTCCCAGTGTTGTTCCCCTATGCCAAATAACTCCTTCCAGATGGTGTCCAGGACTGCCAGTGCCTGATGTCTGCTACAGGACCAAGGCAGTAACATCCCAACGCCACCTTAGTAGTCCTTTTTGCTTTGCGTTCCCAGGACCTTCATGGTGATGAACCCGACTGATTCCGTGTATTCCTTCCAGTGGACTTGCCAAGACCCTGAAGCTCCCCCAGAATGGGTGGCTTTCTTCTGCCTCACAGGGAGAGGTCAGATCCAGCCAGGGAAGAAAGCAGAGGTGGGTGCAGAAAGTTAAGAAGGTAGATCCAGAACACATGTATGCCAGTTTTAACACCAGCTATGTATGCACTGACTGGGCATCTCAGCTCGCTGTGAGCTTGCCAAGACCATGAAGAAACCTTTGACTGCAGTGTAACTGAACTGGCAGATGAACTGTTGTCACCCTGTACGCCACTTCTGCCAGGTCTTGGGGCTATGAGAGGCACAGCAGCCTATCTCTGAGCCCGCAGCAACATAAGGTGGAGGTTCCTGGGGTTTCTTGGTGGTATAGGCTGCACTCCCCTCCCTTTACCCTGCCAAGGGCAGCAGTTATCCTCCATTTGCCTCTTTCTCCCACAGATGAAGTTTGAATTCATCCCCCAGCACCTGGATATCACAGAATCATTCTGGGTCTTCACAATCCCTGAGCAGAGCGTTTCAGTCCCGTTCCTCTTGGTGGGCAACACCACTGACCCGCTGGTGACTTTGGACAGATCCCACCTGAACTTCCACTTGGTGTTAACTGGTGAGCACCGTGGTTGTACCTTACACCCTCACATGGGGACCGTTCCAGGGACCCAGCAGTCCTGTTTTTCCAGCTGGCTCCACCAAGGAAGCTGGAAATGGAAACAGGCACTTGTGAGCAGATCATCCAGCTCCTGGCACCCAAGTGTACGAGGGAGAGGAAGGGGAAAGGAGGAAGGCGTGTGGTTGGGGCTGTTTCCAAGAGGGGGTTTGGGGGTGATGCAGGGGAGCCCAGGGGGTCAGAAGTGCATTTCTGTGTTGGCATCCTGAGCGTGCCGTGCTGCAGGCAACGCTCCTCGCTGCAAATTGCCTGCTGGGCTCAGCCAGCAGGCAGGCACGCAGCAGGCAGTGGTGGTCTGGCGGCCAGAGGAACAAAAGGTTTTCAGCAGCTTCTTTGTCTGCTCCCCAGGGCACAAGGTACAGCGGACTGTCTATATGATCAACCGTGAGAAGGAAGCCTTCAGCTTTGCTTCCAGAAAAAGTTCTCTCTTCTCAGCGGGATGCAACGCCTCTGTGAAAATAAGAGCCCCTGGAAGGCTCCATCGCTCCTCATTCAAGGTAACAGGGCTCACAGGCCAGATTGCCTCAAACGTAGTACTCAACGTTGCACTGTCATTTTGCTTTTGAGGCTTTCTCCCCTCCTCGGTCACCAGGTGGCTCTCAGCAATAGCATACATCTGCCTTGTTTTGTTCCTCCCCGATGGGGACGCCTTGAAACTGCAGGTCTCTCCATAAAGTGGCTGTGTTGGGGTTACCCCGGTCTTCTAGGCCCCCTTCCTGGAGAAATTTAGGCTTTGGATCTTCTAGTTTTGATGATAAAAGCATGTTTGAGGGTTTTAACCCTGTGACCCCCTGAGCCAGCAGCCCTAAGTGTGCGAGGTCTCCTCTCCTCTCTGTTCCACCACACATGGTCTATACAAAGCTACCAAGAGCAGCAAAGCACAGAAGCAGCACTGCAGCCCATTGTGAGGGACAGCAACAGGCTTACACAACTGGCTCTGTTTTGCAGGATCACCTGTCAGAAAACAGATGCTCTTCTCTTGTAAACGGCAGCCATGACTTGCGAGCAGACGTGATCATGAGTTCACACAGTGTAACAGATCACTAGCTCATCTTCTGGTCCACCATGGATGTCCCTGTGCCCACTCAGAGCCTGTCTGGGTGTAAGGAGAATGTGTTAGCTCTGGGCAGCTTTGCTGTGGCTTAAAAGATGCTGAATTTTGGCTTGCCGCAGGCTGCGAGATAAGAGAGCACCCTGCATCAGCTACTGGGCCTCACCTGAGCAGTGGTAATTCCTTAAATCTCTGCAGTTTGGCTGTATTTGATCATGTGCCCAGAAGTTACCCACAAAAATTACAAAGATGCGGTTTGGTGGCACCCGCATGGTACCGCTGTCATGGGAGGTGGATGATTCCTTTTTGCAAAGAGGATGTTACCCCTGCCATGTAGATCGGAGAGATCGGGGAGCTCCACGAGTGCCCTCCTCTGTGTTTGGGACAGAAGTGGGGTCTCAACCCAGTGCTGCCCTGTAGCATGTGGGCAGGGCAGGGAGGTCAGCATTGGCTCAGGATTTGCTGCCGTGTTGTTGTATCCTCTGCTGTTCCATTGCATGGAATCATCATACCCTGACCAGGGCTCACCAGGGCTTGCTCCACAGCAGAAAGCCCTGGAAGGGCAGAGCGCTGCTCCTGGTTTCTCCCAGGCCTGGGATCTCACCACAGCCGTTGCCCAGATGCTCTCCCGCAGAGCCAGCACTGTTTGGCCAAGAAAGCAAAGAGGCAGTGAATGGAGCAAAAAGGGTCTTCTCTCCCCAGGTTTCCCATTACAGTCGTCTTCACACCGACACTAGAAGGAGAGGCAGTCTTCAACCTCAAGTGCGATGTCAAGAGGAAGACCCAGCCCCTCTGCCTGATTATCAAGGCCACCGGCTATAGCATGACCGTGTCTGTCAGGAGTGAGGACAGCAACGACCCTGTCACCAAGCTCAGCACGGAGAAGGTCAACGTCATTGATTTCAAGGAGGTGAGCAGTTCCCTGAACCATTTGCCCCACGAAGCCCTGCCAGGTTGGGCCTTAACCAGGAGCTTTGCCACTACATTTGCACAAGAGGGAATGCTTTTCTTCATTTATGGGTCTCTAGAGGGAGGGAGGTGGATTTTTCACATTGGCCATTAGCTGAATGGGAAAGATGCAGGAGCACGTTAGGAAGAAGCACTTGCTGGGCCAGCTGACGCTGCGTGTGCTCCAGCCCTTGGTCCTCGCCGCCTTCTCCCCGCAGGTACAGCTGAACGAGAACATCAAGCGCATCTTCAGCATCCGCAACAGCAGCAAGTTCAGCTTCCCCTTCTCGTGGGAACTGAGCGGCCCTGCAGCCCGTAAGCAGGTCCTTACCGTCACCCCTCGCACGGGCACCGTGCGGGCGGAGAGGAAAGCAGAGACACAGCTGGCTTTTCACCCCCAGAAGATGTGCTCTTTAGAGGGCGTAGAGCTGAAGCTGCAGGTGAGGCACCAGCGTTTCGTACAGGACTTTCACCTTCCCTCTGCAGCAGCTTGGCAGCAGGAGCCCAGAGCCAGGGGTGAGCTCTATCACTACAGAGCCTGAATGAGGTAGAGAGGCTCCTGCTGCCAAAATAGCAAGCCTGACAGCTTCTGAATGGAGTATTTTACTAAGTGCTTATCCAGGACCACTTTGGGAAGCAGTTTTGTGGCAGGACATATCCCCCAGGCCCTCTCTGCCACTAGTTTGGAGGGGGGGGTGTGTGCACCCCCCACCCCCCCCCCCCCCCCCAAAGTAGATGTGCGTGGGGATGGAGCTGTGTCTCCTTGCCAGGCCCCTCCTGAGTCGGGTCCCACAGCTCAGAAAGGTCTTGCCAGCACGTGGCTGCGCAAAGCAGGGATGTGACTCTCCAAAAACCTTTTCCTCTCAGACCAAGCCTTCCCCTTTCTATTTCTGTTCTGGGGTCCTTTGGCACTTGCTTTTTGTTATTGTCACTGCAGCCAGCTGTCCCTCATCCTCTTCCTCGGCCACCTCTGGTGTTTGCAGTTGTCGTTCCCATCTCTTCAGCTGCCTCACACTTTCTTTCACCCCACCAGATCAACAAGGGTCCCACGTTTACCTGTGTATTCCTGGCCACCGTGGTAGTGCCCCCCGTCCACTTCTCCACCACCAGACTCAACTTTGGAGCCTGCTTCGTCTACCATGCTGGGATGGGACCTGCCCAGCAGACCGTTGTCATCACAAACAAGGCAGACAAGGATGTGAGGTAGGCCTTCTCCGCGCAGTCCTTCAGCCCTTGCCTGGCATGTGCCTGCTCCATGTCCTCATGACCACTGTGGGCGAAATCGTGAGGATGCAGGGAGAGGAGACAGGAGAGCCCTAAGCAGCGCTGATGTCATCTGAGCACACACAGCCTTGTGACACCTCTGCTCCTCTTTGCTCTGCTTTCTGTCAGCTTGAACTGCTTGTTCACCAGCACTACGCACCTGGAGGTGGACTTCCCAGGGTCCATCCTACGCCCGGGAGGGACAGTGGAGGTGCCCATCACTTTCTATCCCAGAGAGGTTGCATCTTACCACGAGCTCGTCCCTTTTGAAATCAATGGGCTTTGTCAGCAGACTGTTGAGGTCCGAGGAAAGGGCACAGAAATGAAGGTGAGATGAAATCCAAATCCCAAAACTCCAGGTGGCAGGCAGCCAGCATGGCTTTCTCAGTTTTCCTCATCTCTTCCCTAGCCTACCACGTTTTGGTTTTCTGCCACCCTCGTGGCAGAAAACCTGTTCTCCTCCTTTCCTTTGGCTTTACATTAATCCCTCCTGCCTCAGGTTGATGTTGTGGAACCACCAGGAAAGAAGGTGAAGCTGAGAGCCCTCTCCATCAGACAGACGGTGAAGAAGATTGCCACCATAGCAAACAACAGTGCTGTCCCAATCACTTTTAAGCTCAGTCTTATGTCCACCACGCCAGAGCTGCAAGAAGCTGGGGTAAGGCCTCTTCCTTCACTGGAGAGCACTTTGGTATGCCTGCAGGGATGTCTGCAGGTAGCTATGAGCTGCTCTGGGCAGGAGCTAGGAGATAATTACAGTTGTGTGCTGTCCTGGCTGCCTGTATGCTGTCCTGTCCTCCCTGCTGGGGCTGCTCTACCAGCAGAGACTTGCAATACAAATGTCTCATCTGAGCTGGGTGTCAGAACTCCCCTAAGAGCCAGGAGTGAGGGGAGGTACAATTCCTCTCATCTGTTTTAGACACGTACATTAGGACGTGGCCGTGTATATTAGATACGGAAAGGTAATCTTTAGAGACCAAGAGTTACAGCTCTCTTGGAGCTCATGTGAAATTACTTTGGAAGACACGGTCCAGCTCACCGTGGCCAGATGGACACGTCACAGGAACACGTACCTTGGTGCCTAGGGATGCGTACCAGGGAGTGAGTAGCGTTGGGCCAACGTTGATGGGGACAGAACAGGAACTGGAAGACCCGAGGGAGGATTCATAGCTCAGTTGCTAGATGAAGCAGTCTCCACTCCTTTCTTTGGGCACGTTCTCTGCTTGAACCCCACCAGCAAACTAAGTCTGAAGCCCAAAGGAGACACCTGTAAAGTGGAGGTGACCTTCTCCCCAAAGCGTCGCATCCAGCTGTTCAACGAGGAAGTGGCGTTGGAGTGCAACGGCCTGATGCGCTCCCTCTTCATGGTGCGGGGGTCCTGCCAGGGCATCTGTGTGAGCTTGGACCAGGAACACCTCAGCTTTGGAGCGGTGGTGCAGCAGAGCTACACATCCCGGTGCATCGTCATGCAGAACACAGGTGACATAGGAGTCAAGTAATGCAAAACCCCGTCTTTTCTGAGGGCTGAGAGCTTGGAGGGGGGTTGGATGGAGCTGTAGCTTGCCCAGATAGTTCCCCTCTGCTTTTCCATCCCACTGGGGAGTCGTGCAGCCAAGGCTGTGCCATTAGGCCCTGGAAGTTAGGAAGGGATACACCAAAAGCATGTTCACAGATGGGTGCAGTTGAGTCCTGCCCAGCCTGAAGCCTTACTGCCAGGTGGCTCAGCATCGTGCCTGAGATCTGATGGAAAAGCCCACGAGAGAATTAGAAACAGCGCGCTGTGTTTGCAGCCTCCCAGTTGCTAACCCTTCGTGCCTGTCCTTGTGCTTTCCTTGGCAAGGTTTAAGTGGGACGCCGAGAGCTTCAAGCCAGATTTCTCCATCAGCCCCACAAAGGGTTACATCTCTCCAGGAATGGATGTCCCCTTCACTGTGACCTTCCGCCCCTCTAAGCTGAGCCGTGCTATCCAGTGCGAGGGCCTGCGGTGCTTCATCCAGGGCAGTCAGCCGCTCCGGCTTACGCTGGCAGAGTGCTGCGTGGAGACCCCTGTGACCAAAGAGGTAACCAGAGCAAAGTCAGGATGGGTCCCCCGCCTGCCCCACCATTTTCACCACATCCCTCCCAGGGCAGGCTGTTTCCGTGCATAGACTCACTCCTGCCTGTTGTCCTGCCTGGGTATCCCAGAGAGCTGAGAAAACTGCTGGGCAGGATTCCCAAAATTTCTGAGCCCTGTAATTGCCGTCCTGCCCTGTTAAATGCACCGCTCCTCCAGTGGGCGCCCCAGCTGTCCTGGCTCTGCGTTGCAGCAGCCTTGCTACGGGGACACCCTGCAGGGCTCTTCTGAGACCCTCCCCACAGAGCCACCCAGCTATAGCCACAGGATTGCACCCGCAGCCCCACTTTTCCTCCTTTTCGGGGCAGGGGAGGGCATCCAGCACTAGGAGTGGGCAAGGCAACTGCATCCCGCCCCTGGGGCACAGGGATGCAGCATGGATGCACCTGGCTCTCACAGGCATTCCAGGAGGGTGCAGCTGGGAGGTGTTGGCTCTTGCTCCCAAATGAGAGCCCAGAGCTGCTCTTCAGCCTGCCCCCAAAGGGACTGTTCAGCTGCAGGTCTTGTCCTGTGCAGGAGAATTTCCGTCCAGGACTCCCCACTTTCTTTCTCCCCTCCTTGGGAGGCAGCAGGCCCCTTCACCCAGCATGCAAAAGACTTATTCCCCTCCCTTCTTTAAGAACAACCAACTTGATTTACTCCAAAAGCTATGGCCCAAATCGATATTTTGCCTATGACAAGGAAAAGCTGCTCCTTGTGCTCTGGGTCCTGGCATGGATTCTGGTCAGTCTGAGAAGAGTGGAAAGGGTTCCTCAGTATGACCAAGCAGCCTCTGTGCTCCTCTGTTGCAGACACTGACTTTCGTGTGCGATGTGCACGAGCAGCACAGCCAGACCGTCCTCCTGTCCAACCCGAGCAACAAGGCCCGGACCGTGCAGCCTGTCATTGAGGGGGAACACTGGAAGGGGCCTGAAATTTTCCATCTGGAGGCCAATCAACAAAAAAAGCCCTACAGGATCACCTACAAGCCCCTAACCATGAGCTCTGTGAATAACAAGCATCAGGTATGTGAGCTGTGCCTCAGCATGCCGACCCTCATCCTCACCCTGCTTTGGGCAGGAGGTTGGACGAGGTGACCTACAGAGGTCCTGTCCAAGCTGAAGTTGTCCTGTGAGCTATGTTGGAAGCTGGGTTTCTTGGCAGCTGGAGGCCAGGCATAGGGAAAGCGCAGGTGGGAAGTCTGGACTGACCACTAAACGTATTGGAGCAGCGAACCTAAAAAGCCAGGCTTTCTGAAGGTGCAGGCAATGAAGTTTGGTCTGTGCAGCTCCTGGTCCCTGCCCATGCAGCCCAGGGGGGCTCGGAGACCCCCGTGCTCAACCCTGTGAGCTGCACAGGCTCCCCAAGCCCTGGGCACGACCATTTCTGCCAGACCTGCCCTCGCAGGTTCCCTTTGCAGCATGCAGGGAACAAGGCGGGGGAAGCTGCCCTGCCATTTCTCAGTGCCCCCCTGGCCATGGGCAGTCAGGTGGGAAATGACACAGAGATCTCTTGACCTCCCCTTCAGTCATACAGGCCCTTTGGAAAGAGCCCTTTCTGCAGGTCTCGAGCTGGGCGGATGGGGCATGACTGGCCCCTCTGTTTTCATGGGCACTATTTCTGAGACGTACCAGGGACAAGCTTTGAATTCAAGGGGTTCGATTCAGAACGGCTCTGGGGTGCTGGAGGGGGGTGTCAGGCACCTGCCCCTTGCCCTGCTCCAGCTGACCTTCTACTAAGCCAGAATTGAGGCGAGGGCAAGAGTGGAGGCTAGAGGCTTCTGGGCTCAGTCTCCAGGGTGCTCAGCAGATCTGCACCCTGTAGGGTTGCATATGCTCCGTATCTCTTTCGTGTGGAGCCCTGCAGGAAGTGCCGTGCAGTTTTCAGCTGCTCTGGAGGCAGAGGAGATGCCCCAGGGCAGGTGGCTGTGACCCACTGGCACCATACTGGCTATGAGCTTTTCAGGGCCCACCCTGGCTGCTGGGACCTTGCCACGCCAGCTTGCAGGCTGCTCTCTTGGCCAGAATGTTGGGGCTAAACCCCAGCACTGCCAGGGCAGTCGAGCTCAGCCGGGACGGCCACCCCCTTGCCACGGCTGTCCCTGCACGAGCGCAGGGCTGGCAGCCGATGTGCCCAGGTTAGTAAGGCGAGTAAAGGAGTGTTGGGATGGGCAGAGCAGCTCTGCTGCAGGGCCGGCGTTCCCTTGCTTTGCCCAGCCGTGCTGCCTCTGTGTCCTGTAGCTGTGCCGGCCCGAGCAGGTACGACGTTGCCATCTCCAGCCGTGCAGGACACAGGGCTGCAGTCACAGCTCTGCCAGCTGGACTCGCTCAAAGCTGCTCAGGTGACAGCCTGAGGCGTGGGGCACTCTGGGTGTGCTTGAAAGCCAGTAACCGGTCTGGACAGAGAGCAGGAGAGCTCACTTACCCTGTTTCTTGTCTCTAGGGCTCCATCTTCTTCCCATTGCCGGAAGGGACAGGCTTGTACTACCTCCTGCAAGGAACTGCTGAGGCTCCAAAGTGTTCAGGGACCATTTTCCGGCAGGTCCCGTGTAGGACTTCCTACACCGAGCTCATCCCCGTCTCCAACTGGCTGAACAAACGACAGAGGTGAGTCCAGCCCAGGAAGTCTTGTCCCATCAGCAATCCCTGCAGCAGCATGAGGAAAGGCTTCCCACTGCCTGGAAGTTCCTTCCTGTAAGCTTTTCACTCTGCTGGGCTGTTTCTGGCCACAGGTGTCTGGGATCACACTACCCATGTTCTGCCTATGCAGACCCATCCTGGAGGGGATGAGAGCTGGCTCCCTCTGCTTGAGGCATTGAGGATGAGAGAGGCTGTGTTGTACCCCGATACGAGAGGCGTCCTCTGAGAGTCCTTCCTGTTGGCCATCACTGCACGCTTCTCACCCACAGGTTCCTCGTGGTAGTGGACATTCTCAAACCAGAAAACCTGGAAAGCAGTTCTGTGCTGCAGGGACTGGAATATGTCGATGTGCCAGGCTCTGCTAAGAAGGACTACAAGCTCACGTTCCGCTCCTACAAGGAAGGAGTTTTTAACACAATGGTAAGCGTGGACATGGGGCTGTGGGGCTCTTCAAGGAGCTGTTGGCTCACTGAGAAGCTACACGCCTGTTTTCATACCCCCACTGGTGGGTCTGTAGGTGTCCTAGGTGGGTACTGAACAGCAGGCATCTCCCCACACACCCACTCAGGTGTCCGTCTCTGTGAGGGTCCCACTGGGGACTGCAAAGCCCAGGTGGGTCAGGGCATTGGTGAGCTGGACGCAATGGGCGATGGGGAGGCTACGACGTGGAAACACCACACGTGCTTTGTTTTCCCTGGTCTTGCGCTCTGCCTGGGCGGCTGCTTACAGCTGTTCTTGGAAGTCGGGCGCTGAGCCCAGGGGGTTCTTGGGGCTGGCTGGGTACAGCTGGTGTCTTTTTGTGTGCAGAATGACCAGCGCTTCCCTTTTTCTCTGATTCAGGTGACCTTCCTCAACGAGGTGACCAAGGAGTACTTGTTCTACATGGTGACTTTCAAGGCCACCGCTTCGGGACCCATCAGCACTGTTGAAATGACCACCGCTGTTTGACAGAGAGCGTCTTCCACCGTCAAGGTGGACAACCCTCTGCCTGTCCCAGTGACGTTTGCCGTAGATTGCAAGGTGTCTGACGTCAGCGTTCCCCAGCATTTCACAGTTCCTGTGCAGTGAGAGGTAGGTACAAAGCTCATCCAGTAGGCTCTCCTCTCCCTGAAGCCTTTCTGGGAGTGGGTGTTCTTGAAGGGTGATGCCCTACATGAACCATCTGGGGCTGCTTTCCAAGTGTGACAGCTCCCACCTGCTCATAATCTGGAGGGGAAGCAGCATGTGAGAACATCCCTAGTGGGAATTGCCCTGTACTGGTGAAGTCTACCATGCTACCCCTTGTGATATGCTCCCCTCAGGCCTCGCATGGCCGGTCCTTGTGCCACATGCGCCTTATTTAGTGTGGGTATGTTCAAACACTGGCAGGGTGTTTGCAGCCTGGATTGATAGGAGGCGTTGTGTGCCCTGGGGACAGTGGGGGCATTTTAGGGTGAGAAGCTTCTGGGATAGTGCTGGAGGGTTCTCAGATGTTGGGAATGGTCCCCCAAGTGAACCGTTCCCTAGATGCAGCGAGGCTCTGCACCAGAGAGAGGGAGTTGGAGTGAGGGCTGGTGCTGGGTTCCTTCCAGCACTGTGTGAGCGCCCCAGGGACCAGTTTCCGCCATCCCAGCCCTGGCCTCCCCGCCTCTGCCTGACCCAGTGGCTTTTCCCTTCGTTCCTCCCAGGCTGACCTCATCTTTGAGTACCAGCCCCTGAAAATGGGTGAGAGCACCGGACGCCTGGTGCTCCAGAGCAGCGACTTGGGCTCCTTCTACTACAACCTGCACCTGAAAGCCACTGTGAGCAGGCTGGAGAAGCCCCTCTACTTCTGCACCACGCTGGGCTCTAGCCAGACCATCACCACCAAAATCATGAATTACACCCAGCAGAAGACAGACTACCTCCTCCAGGTGACTCCAGCCTGCCCAGGGCTCTTGCTGGGAGGCAGCTCATGTGGCCAGCATCAGCCCTCTCCATGGAGGGATCGTGTCCCTCCGGCTCGGCCTGGCATAGCCAGTGTGGCTGTGTGAGCCCAGGGCACTTCCTACCGACGCTGGGCTTGTCCCCAGCTGGACTGTCCTCACTTGCAGACCACTCTCTGCTGCCCTTGTTGGAGCTGCTCTTGGAGGTTCCATGGTAGCTGGACTTCCACCCTCAACCCCAGCTCTGGCAGGAAGGTCTTCTGAGGTCTGGGTGCAGGGTTGTCCCTGCTGGGCACGTTTGGACAGTCCTTATGGCCATTCACCAGGGGGGTGGGGACGGGTGATAGCAGCATGATAGCAGGGGACTCTCCGTCTCTTCCTGAGGTGCTGGCTGTGCTTTTGTGACCTGTCCCCCTCTCTGGTCTCTTCTCTCCCCTGTGCAGACCGACTGCGCTGACTTCCAGACAGAGGAAACCGTCACCGTGGCCCCCGCCAGCCCAGGGGGCTCGGAAGTGAGCATGGAGGTGACCTACGAGCCCTGCCAGCTGGGCGAAACCAGGGCCACACTGAAGCTCTCTCCTCCCTGCTGGAGGAGGATTACAGCATCCCCCTCTTCGGCCTCGCCCTCCCACCCAAGCCCCAGGGCCCCTTCCCCATCGAGGCTGGAGGCAGCACCTCCATCCCCTTCAAAAACATCTTCCCGCAGCCCATGGCCTTCCAGTACACGGTGGAGCACCCGGCCTTCACAGTCAGGGCCGCCAAGAGCTTGCGCTCCAAGAAGACCACCATCATCAGCGTCTCCTTCGAGGGTGGCCCGGCCCACGTCCCCACCCAGCTGGTGGTCTCCTGCCCCGGGGGGGCTGGCATCTGCTGGGTGTACTACCTCCGCGGCCTCCCCGCTCCCAGGTGACCCTCAGGCTGCCTTCGTCAGCGAACCGAGGGGGAGCAGCGACCTCCGCAGCGGTCGGTCGGGAATAAACCCCGCGGGGCTGCTGAGGGAGCTCCCTGCCAGGGAGCAGCCGGAGCAACGAGGTGGGTGGCTGCCCACCTTCATGTGGGACAGCACAGAGACAGTTCCCACAATGGCCAGAGAGGAAGACACCTCTCAGGAGCCTGAAGAAGGACAATCGGCAAAGGAGAAGGAGGAGACGGAGGAACAACATCACCCCTCATGCCATGAGAGCCGTCGCCCGTGCTCACACAAGCATCATTGTCCAGTGCAGCGCAGTGGGCACACAGGGGAACAGCGTGGGGCCCTGGCATGTCTATCTGCTGAAGGCATGGGACGAGGCCCAGGCATGACAGCCCACTGAAGGACGACACTGGAGCACATGGAGGTGGATCCACCTCCAGAAGAACCATGGCCGTGGGTCCACCTGCCACAGCCATCACCTGGCAGTACCCCAGCCACCCGGGCTCCTTTGCATGACATGGTGCCAACAGCATCGCAGGAGCGCCCAGCTGGCTCCCCACCAGCAGCCCAGCCTCTGCCCCTTCACCACGGGACGATAATCAACGACAAAAGAATAAAAATGCTTTCAGCCTCTCTTATTTGGCACTTTGGCGACTGCGTCTACACTCCTGTCACCCGTCCTTATCTCTGTCATCAAGTAAGGGGCTCTTTTGGAAAACTTGACATTTCCAGGCCCACCTTCGTGCTTTGGCGGTGCCTTACATCCTGGGGCTTTTAGGCTGTCACATCAATAATTTTATACCAGGTGGGGTTTTTTAATGGAGTAAAAGTATCCTAATGAAGGCACTGAACACTATGAATTGCTTGTTCCCAAATTATCAGTCTCACTTCAGTGTCAGGTAAAATTATGGAGGTCATTCTGGGAGTTACTGAAAAACACTTGAGAGACAACACCCTCTTTGGCGGTAGCAACACATGTTCACAAGGGAAAAGCCCTGTTTAACTGAACACAAACGCTATGCACTTCCACAGGCTCACCTGCCACCTCTCCCAGCAATAAACAGTACTTTTGTTAATTGTCAAGGGTTGTGTGGGCTCACTTCCCCCATCACTGCCCCCTCGTGAAGAGGTGCCATCTCTTCTGCACCGAGCCCCAAAGGGAGAGGGGAGGAGAGGCCCTGGCTTCCATCAAGCTGCTCCCTTCCCCACATGGCAAGGGACACCCACAACCTTGCCGAAGGTGGCCTGTCCCACTACCACCCAGGCCCTTCCTTCAGACGATCATCAGCATCAGACCCACCACTGACCTCAGGCACACCACCACCAGCAGCTGCCCCGCGGGGGGCGATTTGTCCTGCTGAGCACAAGGCAGCGGTCCTCCCACCGTGCAGTCCCCTTCTCCTGCCCACGCCTCACCCAGCTGGATGCCCTCGCAGGCTGCGCCATGGGCCTTGCGACAGGCAGAGTAAATGCCAGGCGCTGCTGTCCCCTTGTCCCCCTAGGACAGTCACCTCTGCAAAGCAAGGCTCATGTTGGGCCTGGCACAACTTGTTCTCGGTGAAGCTGTGCTGGGTGTTCAGGGATGTCACCTTGTCCTGTAATAAAGAATGGCTAACTGCCTTTTAGAAAACTGGCTTTTAGAAAAGTGCTGCTGACCAGCCTTTAGAGATAGGGAGGGAGGCTGATTTGTACTGACCCTTATGCATGGATCCATTGCGGCCTAACTAACACACACTCTAAAGATAAGAACAAAGCAGAATGCGCCAAGCGAAGGACACCAGGTGGCATCCTCCGATCAGACTGTGGGGCTCAAGGAACACAAAGGACTGAGCAGGAGAGAGGGAGAGCAGCGAGCAAGAGCTGGTTCTGTGAATTGGAAAAGACCTAGGATGGTTCAGGGCATGCGCCACAGGGCAAGTTCAAAAGTTCAGCCCTGAGGAAGACTTGACCTTCATCCCCAACGACCACCAAGGACCCCCGACAGGGGCATAGATTGGGCAGACTGAGGCGGGACTGTGAGAGGAACTTATGTTAATGAATTCCTGGAAATAATAAGAATAACCCAACCTTTTCTTAGAAATGTAATGAATAAACATGAAAGCTGTAAATACAAGACAAGAATCCTAACGCTTGAGTGCGCACGTATGGAAGGAGCCATCCCCCGTGCTGCCCGGTGCCACAATAAACAATCCCTGCTGAATAACACTGTTGTTAGTGAGTTTTCTCGGCTTCAGTACCTTTTCAGTTACTGTGGGTATTTTCATAGGGTCACAGAAAACTGTTTCGCATGACGTGAAATGTAAAGGAAGGGCATTCAAAGGCGGTACTAATGGACTGAATGGTTAGTCTCAGAGGTTAAAAATAGCTGTTTATTTTTAACAATGAGTGCCCCAGAGGTAATCACGCCAGTGAGTCTGGGAATGAATGCTTTTTAAAACAATAACCAATAAATCGAGAACGTCTTAGAAAGAGGAGATGATTTCCTTCCAGGGCAGGCAAAGCTGCATCGAGTGTGTTCTTGAAATCTCCATTCCAGGGCCCAAACCCTCCATCTTAGGGCCCGAGCCCACCTTTTAACGGTCCAAACCCAAGTTTTAAGGGTCCAAATGCCTAATTCAGGGCCCGAATCTGCTTTTCTGTGGCCCAAACCATCCTTCTTCGGATAAAAATACACACTTCAGGGCCCAAAACCTCCTTTTCAGTGCCCAAACCCTCATTTTAGTGTCCAAACCCTCCTTTTTAGGGTGCAAATCCCCAGTTCAGGGCCCAAACCCTCCTTTTTAGGGCCCAAGTCATCCTATTTTCACGTCCAAATCCCCACTTCAGGTTCCAAACCCTCTTTTTCGGGTTCAAATCCCCATTTCAGGGCACAAATGCTCCTTTCTAGGGCCCAAACCCTCCTTTCCAGGGTCCAAACCCTCTTTTTTTAGGGTCCAAATACCCATTTCAGGGTCCAAACCCTCCATTTCCATGTCCACACTCTCCTTTATAGGGCACAAATGCTCAGTTTTTAAGGTCGAAATCTCCATTCCCCAAAACCCTTTTTCTTAGGGCCCAAACCCACCTTTTAAGGGTTTAAATGCCTAATTCAGGGCACAAATCTGCTTATTTGTGTCCCAAACCATCCTTTTTAGGATAAAAATACCCACTTCAGGGCCCAAACCCTCCTTTTTATTGCACAAAACCTCCCTTTTCGGGTCCAAATCCCCACTTCAGAGACCAAACTCTCCATTTTAGGGCCCAAAGCCTCCTTCTTAGGGTCCAAATGCCCACTACAGGGCCCAAACCCTCCTTTCCAGGGTCCAAACCCTCCTTTTTTAGGGTCCAAATCCCCATTTCAGTGCCCAAACCCTCATTTTTAGGGTGCAAATCCCCATTTCAGTGCCCAAAGCCTCTTTTTAGAAACCAAACCCTTATTTTTAGGTTCCAAATCCCCACTTCAGGGCCCAAACCAACCTTTTTAAGGCCCAAAACCTCCTTTTTAGGGTGCAAATCCCCATTTAAGGGCCATTACACTCCTTTTTAGGGTCCAAACCCTCCTTTTTAGTGTTCAAATCCCAATTTCAGGCTTCAAGCCCTCCTTTTTTTGGGGCTAAATCCCCATTTCAGGGCAAACCCCCTCTTTTTTACAAACCAAACTTTCCTTCTTAGGGTGCAAATCCCCACTTCAGGGCACAAATGCGCCTTTTTAGGTTCCAAACCCTCCTTTTTAGGGTGCAAATACCCACTTCAGGGCCCAAACCTTCTTTTTAGGGTCCAAATCTTCACTTCAGTGCCCAAACGCTCCATTTTAGGGCCCAAAGCCTCCTTTTTAGGGCCCAAACCCTCCTTTTTAGGGTGCAAATCCCCACTTCAGGGCCCAAACCTTCCTTTTTAAGGCCTAAGTAGTCCTTTTTTTAGGTCCAAATCCCCAATTCACGCTCCAAACCCTCATTTCTAGGGTCCAACCCCCCCTTTTTAGGGTCCAAATCCCCTTTTCAGGGCCCATACCCTCCTTCTCAGGGTCCCATTCCCCACTTCAGGGCCCAAACCCTCCTATTTATGGCCCAAGTCGTCCTATTTTTACGTCAAAATCCCCACTTCATGCTCCAAATCCTCCTTTTTAGGGTCCAAATCCCCATTTCAGTGAGAAACCCTCCTTTACAGGCTCCAAAACCTCCTTTTTAGGGTCCAAAGCACCACTTCAGTGTCCAAACCTTCCTTTTTAGGGTCAAACCCCTGCTTTTTAGGGTCCAAACCCTCCTTTTTAGGGTCCAAATCCTCCTTTTTAGGGTCCAAATCCCCATTTCAGTGAGAAACCCTCCTTTTCAGGCTCCAAAACCTCCTTTTTAGGGTCCAAAGCACCACTTCAGTGTCCAAACCTTCCTTTTTAGGGTCAAACCCCTGCTTTTTAGGGTCCAAACCCTCCTTTTTAGGGTCCAAACCCTCCTTTTTAGGGTGCAAATCCCCATTTCAGCGCCCAAACCCTCCCTTTTAGGGCCCAAGTAGTCCTTTTTTAGGTCCAAATCCCCAATTCACGCTCCAAACCCTCCTTTCTAGGGTCCAAACCCTCATTTTTAGGGCCCAATTCCCCATTTCAGGGCACAAACCGTCCTTTTTAGTGCCCAAACCCTCCTTTTTAGGGTGCAAATCCCCATTTCAGACTTCAAGCCCTCCTTTTTAGGGTCCAAATCTTAATTTCAGCGTCCAAACCCTCCTTTTTACAAACCAAACCCTCTTTCTTAGGGTCCAAATCCCCACTTAAGGGTCCAAATCCTCCTTTTTAGGGCCCAAACCCACCTTTTAATGGTCCAAACCCAACTTTTAAGGGCCCAAATACCTAATTCAGTGCCCAAATCTGCTTTTTTGTGTCCCAAACCATCCTTTTTCGGATAAAAATACCCATTTCAGGGCCCAAACCCTCATTTTAGTGCCCAAACCCTTCTTTTTAGGCCTTAAATATTCCTTTTTAGGGTGCAAATCCCCATTTCAGGGCCCAAACTCTCCATTTTAGGGTCCAAATCCTCCTTTTTAGGGTTCAAATACCTCCTTTTTAGGGCCCAAACCCTTGTTTTTAGGGTGCAAATCCCCAATTCACGCTCCAAACCCTCTTATTTTGGATCCAGATACCTCCTTTTTAGGGCCCCAGCGAGCTGCATCATGCACAGCCGCTATTGGAGACCTGCACAATTCCTTGGGCAGGTTTCAGGAGAGTGGGTCAAGAGGCAGATTTCAAGGAGCACTCGATAGAAAAGGAGTTTTGCTTTTCTCAGGGTATTTTCCATTCCTTTTCCGTTTCCAGAAGCAGTGATAGCAGCCATTCTCCAGCTGCCATCCGTCCAGTTTGTCTCTTAAGGAGGTCTGGACAGCTCGGAAAAGCACTCTTGTGCAGGTCCATCCATGTGTGGACAATCTTGCTCCACACTGCTCCCCAACCCTGCCATTGCTGTCTGCAGCGTTGGCTCTGGGAGTGGAAAATCTCTGTCCACGTGACACAGCCTGGGTACAGACCCCTCCCAGAGCAGCTCGTAGTGCCACAGTCTGCCCAGGAGTTGGTTTTGATCCCCTCATCTTGCCACTTACCCCAGAAACAGACAAATACACACACCCAGAGGGGTGCAGGGTGGACTGCTCTTGGCCTTGAAGACGAGATCCTTGAACATCCACCTCTTCTCTCCAGGGCCATATGCCTTGGGATTCTTCCCGGCAGGTCCTGCCACAGGCCCAAGTCTGCTCTCAGGATCTTGAACACCACTTCCTCACACTTGCTGCAGCCAAGGCTGCCCCTGACTTTGATGCCCCAGACCAGCTCTCTCCTTCTTTGCAAGCCTGAAGTCCCAGAGGGAGCCTCACCTCACTGGTTCCTCAGTCACTTGTGCCGGGAAATGGTCACCAATGTTCTCCAAACACCTCCTGGACGACTTGTGCCTTGCTCGGTTGCCTCTCCAGCAGGTATCAGGTAGCTCAAGTCTCCCGTGAGGACCAGGACCTGCAGAAGCCCAGAGGCTGGTGAGCAGTGGCCCAAAGTCCAGCTGGAGGCACAGCCCAGGGGTCAATGCCTGTCCAGTTCAGTTTAACGTCTTCCTTGATGCTCTGGGCTGTGGGGCAGAGCGAACCCTCAGCGAGCATGCAGCCGCCCCAGAGCTGGGAGGAGCGGCTGACTGCAAAGAGGGAGCGTTGCTTCTGTGGCTCTCAAAGGAGGCTGCAGCTTCTGAACCGCTGGGGAGCTGGGAAATACCTCCGCCAAGGCCGACCTTTTCCCATCGCTCTGAGGGGTTGGGACATCGGCTCAGGCTTGGCTAGAAAAGAGACGGAGGCATTAGGGCTCAGCCAAAGTCATGGCACAACCCCAGACAGGTTCCCAAGAACAAGATCCCTGACACCTCCCCGCAGCCCACGTTGAAAAACCCCTCTCACTGCTCTAATGGCTTTTCAAAACCAGTTTGAAAGGAGCAAAACCGGCTCAAAAATACTGAGAGCCAAGCAAGAAAGACAGAAGAAAAAGAAGCGCTACTGTATTGTCCATATTCCCACCCTCTCTGTCAGGAAAGGGAAAGTCCCACGGCCTGTGGGAAGCTTTCAGGGGCGGGCCCTGTGTGAACCTGCGTTTCTTGGGCCTCTCGGCGCACGTCGGCTCCTTTCACCTTTCGAGCCAGGGAAAATGTTCCAGTTTGGCCATCAAAGTTTTGCCTATCCTGCCTGGAGAGCCAGGACACTTGTGTCACACCCCAGCCAGTGCTGGGGGAAGACAGAGGGAGGTTGTGTGGCTGGACCTCGGCTGGGCTCAAAGGGCAGCCCAGTCCCTGAGCTGGCAGGACAGCACAGGCTGCAGTTAGACCCAAGCTCCCCGACACGACGGGGCGTTCAGACCCAGTGGGCGGAGGTTCTCACCGAGCTCCCTGAGGAGGGCAGAGTGCTGGGGAGAGGGGAGCAGGCTTCATTTTCCGCACTGCCAGGGCAGCGCCCAAAACATCCTTCCCTTAGCCTCTGGTATCCCGTGTCCTGAGCTGCAAACAGGGTGGGGCTTCCCTCAGGAACCCTTCAGGTGTCTGTGTGATTGCCCCAAGAGTGTCAGCACCTACAAAGACAGACCCTGGTTGCCCTCTGGGCACTGCCAATGGAATCAGTATTTCCAAGACAGGCCCCGCAAGGAGCATCTGGGGAACTACAGGCCTGTCAGCCTGACCTTGGTGCTGGGGAAGACACTAAAAATGAGGCTTTGGAGCCTGGAAGTGAGACTTTGCAAAGGAAATCCGACCCTTTGGAGCCAAACATGAGGCCTTGGGAGCTCAAACTGAGGCTTTGAGCCCTAAAAGAGGTCCCTGGACCCTCCCAATGAGGGTTTGGGCACTCACGATGCATCTTGGACCCTAAAAATGCCTGGCAAGATCCCCAAAATGAGGCTTTGGACCTTGAAAGTGAGACTTTGCAAAGTAAACCTGACCTTTTAGACCCTAAATATTAGGCTTTGGAGACTAAAATAAAGCTTTAATAGCAAAAATGAAGACACTGGAAAGTAAAACTGAGCCTGCGGTCACCATCATTTAGGCTTTGGACCTTGGAAATGAGGCTTTGGGGTGTCAAAATGAGACTTTGGAGCATCAAAACGACGCTCAAGGTCCTTCAAATGACTCTTTGTTCCTTTAAAAGCGTAAACCCTGGAAGGTAGAAATGAGGCTTTGGAGCCTAACACTGAGGGTCTGGAGAATAAAACGCAGCTGTGGGAACCGAGAAGATGCTGTGAGTGTGAAAGATAGCCTTGGACCTAAATATGAGGATTTTGGCACTAAATTCACACTTTCCAACCTAAAAATGGGTCTTTGGATGGCTGAAAATGAGAATTTGGACATGGAGAAACTGAGGCTTTGAGTCCTAAGTGGGGAGTTGCCCCTTCAAAGGAGGATCTGGAGCATAAAAACGAGGCTTTCACCCCTAGAATCTCAGCTATGGACCCTAAAACTGAGGCTTTGGGACCACAAACTATCAGCTGGCTGCACTCATTCCACAAGTTTTCCAAATTAATTACCAGCCGTGTGCTAGAAGATTGTTTTTCACAGTTTCTTTTAGGAACTGAAAAAAAAAAAAAAAAAAAATCTCAGAAAGATTAAAGTCACAAATGAGCTTTGCAAGTTTCACCCCACGGCCGAACACATTTTGTACCCCGTCAAGACAGCCGACTGCGCAGCTTGGTTGCTTGGTTTCACAGGGAAAAGGGGATGTGACAGCTCCAGCAGCCAGGGGCTACCTTTACAGTTGGGAAGCGTCGCCATTTGCCTCGCCGTTCTTTTGGCACGAACCCCAGTGTTCTGGGCCTGAAAAGGAGCAACGTCTCCACCACCCCAGGGTAACCCCCGCTCCCTCCTTTTCCAAAGCCTCTGCTGTTTCCATGGCGCTCCGCTGGCACTGTGCAGCTCAGCCTTTGGCTCCGGTTCCGTTGGGGCTGCAGCTGCTGAAACCACCCCCGCTGCGCCCCTGGGCAAGGGTTTGTCTCCCCCAGATCAGATCCCCCGTCCTCCCCACTGCACGGCCTCATGGCCGCTGGCTCTGGTGCAGAGAGGGGACGGCGGGTAGGGGGGGTCTCTGGGCCACACGGTGGGTTTCTGCCCCAGCCAGAGAGAAGAGCAGCAGCACTGCCTTTGTCCCTGGGAGCCGAGGGGCAGAGGAGGCGTCGGGGCCGCCCAGCAGCTGTGCCCAGCACATGGCCACCAAGGGCAGGGAGAGCCCCCTGGGCCTCCTGGGCACACGGGGCTGCCTCGGGGCCAGCCCCCCAAAGGCCTTCCTCCGAAGGATGCTGGGCAGAGGGGCGGCAGACAGGGCTGCGGCAGGCGGGGCTGCGCAGGGGGGGGGACCCCGTGTCACAGTGCCCACACCCGGCAACGCAGCAGTCACAATGCTGCGGGGCAGGATAAAAGGAGTGTGCCCCCCATGTCCTGCTGCCAGACTGCCCAGCTTCGCCCTCGGGACAGAGCTGGCTTGGGGCAGCCCCAAGACATCTCAGAGGAAGGCCAGGAGGAGCCCCTGGAATTGCTTGGAGGGAGGAAGCCTGGAGGCTGGAGGAGGCTCCTGGAGTTTCTCAGCTGCAGGGCCAGCTCCAGGGAAGCCCGTGCATCTGCCCCAGCAGTGGCCATCCGCCTTCTCCATGGCCTTTCCTGAGCAGGCAGAGGACACCACCAACAACCACATGCTGGCTCAACACCACCTCCGACGTCTCCGACAGCCCTGGCTGGACCACCTTCCTCCAGGAGCTCCCCGACCTCTCTGAGCACGCGGTGGAGGGCAGCTGCTGCAAGGAGAGCCTGGCGGAGGTGATGTTGGGGGATGCTGACCCCTTCTGGGGGGTGCCGGCCAGCCCCTTGCAGGACCCCAAGGGGGAGCAGGGTGGGGTGGTGGCAGATCTCCCCACCTGCCTGCCGCTGAGTCCCCTGGAGGCTTTCAAGGAGAGCGCTCTGGAGAGTTCTCCCAAGACTGCAGAGGACTGTCCTGTGGGGAGTCCCCAGAAGAACCCCCTGAAGTGTCCCCTGGAGATTCCCTGGCTGAGCCCCCTGTGCTTCCCACTGCTCAGTCCCCTGACCAGCTGCCCAGCAGCCCCCCAGCGTGATCCGCTCTGCATGGCCCAGCAGCTGGAGAAGGTGCCGCAGCGGCAGCCCCAGGAGGCTGTGAGCCACTTGCCGCTGATGCCGGCTGTCATCTCCGGCCAGGCACTGCCCAGAGCGGGAGAGGCAGGCGGCAAGCAGGCCAAGCGCCCTGCGCCAGCCGACGCGTCCGAGATGCAAGAGAGCTGCCCGCAGGACGACAACCCACCCAAGAAGAAGAGGAAGATGGCGGCGGCATGCCAGGAGGACAAACACTCAAAAGCCCTGTGCGAGGGGCAGCCGGGCAGTGGCGGCGTGGCAGTGGGCAGCAAGCAGCAGGCAGGCAGCAGCAGGCAACAAGAGGGCGGCATCAAGCGCAGGGCATCTGAGGACACCACTGCGCCCACCTTGGGGCCCAAGAGACCCAGAATCCCTGGGGACACCCAGGAGCCAAGCGCCCCGTGCCCATCTCACTCACCGCTGACCAAGAAGGACAAAGCGCCGGGGAAGCCGAGGACGCCCTGCACTGACCTGAAGGCGCGCTGGCTGGCCTCCATCCGGACTTTCCACCTGCTGCGGGAAAGAGTGAATACGACGGGGCCAGTGCGTCAACTGCCCCATCCGGAGCCCCAGGCCAGACCCCAGGTGCCCCCCCGAGTCCCCCAGTCCCTGACGGTGGCCCCAAGATGCCCCAGCATGCAGCCAGCTGCCTCCAAGCCCCCAGCTGATGGCAAGAAGGAGACGGCACCAGCGGTGGCACTGAGCGGCAAGGAGCGCACCAGGGAGGCTGCCGAACACAAGCAGCCCAGCTGGCTGCGCCTGTCACCCGTGGAGGGGCAAAACCCATGGAAGCCGCCACAGCTGCTGCGCCCTCCCGCAGCTCCATACTGCCCCTGGGGCCCTGGGGAGTACCCCTTGGCTAAGCCAACCCCGCTGGAGGAGCAGGAGGAGTCGGTGCCCATCACACCCGAGCAGCGGCCCGAGCGGGAGCGCAGAAAGAAGCTGGCCCAGGAGGAGCGGGAGCGAGCGGCTCTGCAGATGTCACAGGGCCGGACGCAGTTCTTTCTGCAGAGGCAGATCGACATGGAGATATCTGACAATTACGGCTACTCATTAGACACGGATACTGGACCAATCCACCCGCCACCTGTGTGCAGAGAGGACCTTGGATGGTGTTGACGAAAGGTCGCCATCACGACAAACTTACCTACACAGTGCTAGAGAAGCCGGCACTTCTTTATGGCAGCACTGGGAAGCACGGGGGATAGCTCCTCCTAACGTGCCTCAAAGTTACATTAAAAATTCAGCATTTTATATCCTTTTTCTGCAAAGTCATGGTCTTTAACATATTTTAACATAAGCATGCATGTTACGCCTGCTATTCATTTTGACATTTATGATGATTGGTCCACCCTATTAACTAACTTCGTTAATATTCCTATACTAATATAATCATTGGTTATCTTACTGATCAAGATCTCTGATATGCAAATTAGGATGGGGAGGACGTGAGGGTCTTCACCTTAACATTCCTTAGTTTCTAGGGTTTCATCACATAAGATGACACATCAAGAATGTGCACTTTCACTCCCTGTACCTGTCTCCCTGCCTCCCTGTTCTACGTTTTGGACAATGTCACAATCCACAGCAGCTTTAGCTTTGACCTTCTTCGTAAGGCCTGCGGCTGCTGTCTCTGAGCGTCAGTGAGGTTTTATATATTTCTTACCGTAATGTAAACTGATTGAATTAACACAAAACTTTAGTTATTCATTAAAGCAATTAAGTTGTTCATTAAAAGCAATTAGTTATCAATGAAAAGTAATTATCTATTCAAAATTGAAACCTGATTGTAACAATGGGAGACCTGACCCCACCTGCCCCATCCCCAGCCCTCTCCCAGGTCCCTCGTTCTGTCCCAACCCGTTAAAGAGTTGGATGTTTGCTTGGCAGCGTCTCTCTCCGCCTGCGGTCATTTGGGCAGCGGGTGGGGGAGTGGCACCCCCACAGGAATGAGATACTGACAACGTCAACCACCCTCTCTTGATAAAGGCCCTGTGCTGTTTGCAGTCCTTGTCTTCTGCTGCGGGGGGGACGGCCTGCCTCACCGTGGTCTTCACCACGGGCTGTGGGGCAATCTCTGCTCCAGCACCTGGAGCACCCCAGCACCTCCTCCCCCTCCTGCTTCACTGACCTTGGTGGATGCAGAAAAGTTTCTCTCACACCTTCTCACTCCTCCCTCTCGCTGCAATTGATGCTGCCCAGTAACTTTTTCCCCTCTTAAAGATGTTCTCCCTGAGGCGCCACCACTGTCACTTAGGGGCTGAGCCTTGGCCACGGGGGAGGCTTCCAGCAGCTTCTCACGGAAGCCACCCCTGTAGCCCCCCACTACCAAAACCTTGCCCCGCAAACCCATCACTGCTCTGCTCAGCCGTAACTAAAAGATCCCTGTATTATTATCGACACACTTTCCAGCGCAAATCCAAAACACAGCCCCACACCAGCTAGTAGTGGAGAAAATTAACTCCATCCCAGCCAAAACCAGCATGGCTCCCCAGTAGAAGAGGGTTTTGATGCCGGGACAAATGACAACTGACCAGCTTGGCAGAGTGCGGGTGCCTTTTCATGCCCTGAGGTGTCTCAGGAGGGACAGGCTGGGCAAAGCTTCTCCTCCCCTCTGGGTGCTGTGGTGCAGCAGGGCAGCTGGGGCTTGGTTGCAAGGACAGCCTGGGCCCGGCTGTGCTGTTCTGCAGGCAGCAGCAAAGGCCAGGAGTGACGCTGTCTGCTCAGCACACTCGAGGTGGTCCCTATGGCAAGGACACCATGGAACTGGGCTTGTTGTTCCAACTTTATGAAAAGATTTATTAAAATTGGCCATTTTTCCAGGGGCCGTGTTATTAAACAAGCTAACTGGACAAAAAGTCGGTGTCTGTCGCACAGACGGGCACGTGAGCACCTTGTGTGATCGAGTGTGAGGCCTTAAAAGGCACAGGGAAACCACGCAGGGGTGTCCCTCTCCAGAGACAGCCAACTCAAGGTGAGATAAACTGGCTCTGGGGCAGAACCGAGGGTCCCAACTCTTCTTCACAGTCGGGGGCTAAGGCTGGATCCAGCTGCACCCAGACTCCTCTCAGAGAGGATGTTTAGAAAGCAAAGGGGGTCCAGTCTGAACCCCGTCAGTTGGCAGCAGGAACTCCGCAGACCCTTTACAGCAACCCCACACACGCTGGCAGCGGGAGTCCTTCACCCCATGGCACGCTGCAAGCTGGAGCCCCTGCCTGGCAGCTCCGCTCCCTGGGAACCATCACCCTCCAGAGTGCCAAGACGACAGCTCCTGGTCACAGGCCCTGAGAGCAGCTTCCTCTGACCGTCCCTCGCTACACACGGACGGAACAGCCCTGGCTTCTCCCATGCCCATCTCCACGCTCAGCAGGAGCCGTTCACCCACCCTGCCAGCCGGCCTTGCTGCCTGAAAAACCTGTGCCATGCTGCTCAAGGCCACCACAACTGTCACACTGCGGCTGTCCCCACACCGCTCTTCCTCATTCTGAGTGACGTTGCCCATTTCTGTGTACTCCCACCTGTGTGCAGCCAGTTGTTGCCTTCTATCTCACAAGAATTTTGGAAAAAATCACACTTCTTTTTCCTGAATTCCTGTTCTGGGCTCACTAACATACGGGCCCAGAGTCCTATGACTCTGGCTGGTAAAGTCCAAAGCAATATAGAGTTGTGCACAGATGAAAAATACCCAATGGTTCAGCTTGTTTCAGTCGTTTAAGGCAAGGCTTTTAACTGGAACACAGTCGAGACAATTTAAAACTAGTGCTAACCTGCACGCCCTCCTTGACTGGCACCTCTTGTTTTATGAGTTCTTCGCATTTTGTTCCATCCTTGGCAGTACATATCAAGATTTTGTCTAAAAGAAACAAGATCAGTCACAAATAGGCAGAAACCCAGACATCCACATACATGGTGCCCACACAGTAACATTACTGTTTTCCTACACCCAAAGCTACTAAGGATTAACTGAACACAACCATCTCTTGTCACCTGTTGTCACAAGAGGCACGTGCTGCTTCGGTGTCGATTTTACAGGCTGTTACCAATGAGAAAATGGAAGCGTGTTTTATTGTAGGAGGAAACCCTGAACCAGAAACTTATTTCAGGGCCTCATTTGCCTCTCTAGGCACCCACACGGTGAACAGCCCAGGAAACAGCACTGGAGTGAGCAGCAAAGCAAATCCCGGACAACCCAGGGGCTCCCCTAACTACACAAGTCCCTCTCTCCTTTTCATCCCTGAGGTCCCAAAGCAGCAGGGCAGAAGCAAGGAGGGTACTCATGTGCTCAGGTTGTACCAGGGAGGAGAGGGCAAAACCAGCCTGGCAGCCACATTAGTAACAAGGATTCCGCTCTGAACTGGAGTAATCCGTGCTCAAGTCCAGCACGGATCCAGACACAAAACTGAGGGGGTCAGTGAACCCCAGGGGCCACAACCGCTGCACCTTCTTCCCTCGCCTCATCGATGAATTGTTATCCAGACTCCTCCACCTCACCCCGGCTCAGACACCTGCAGGCTGGCTCAGGGCTGGCGGGAGGGAACTGGCGACCCTGGGGGCAGCAGCAGGAGCCGCTCTGACCCTGGTTGTGGGGCTGTCCCTGGGGCTGAGCACTCGGGCCCAGGTCTGGTGAACTGAGCCCTGGCGGGGCCTGTGGGCCCTGCGGTCTCCAGGTCCCTTCCCCAGGCCCGGCCACGCTGGGAGTTACCTGCTTCTGCACCTGCAGCACCCCTGGGCCTGGGCTTGGTGTGGGCCTGTCCCTGTCCCTGTCCCTGTCCCTGTCCCTGCCCCCCGCTCGCCTTCGGGAAGGGCCGTTTTGCAGGAGCGGAGGCTGCGGCAGCACAGGGTGGGGCACAGCTCTGCCCGCCCTCGGTCCACTCGGGGGCCTGGGCCGGCGCAGGGAGGGAGGGGGACAAGAGCAGAGCTGCCCTGGGCTTGCTCTGGATTGTCGAGTCTTTCCCAAAAGGCGGCTCTGCCTGTGCTCCAGCCACAGCCCTGGGCAGGAGGAGCTGTGTGACGGCAGCCGCTGGCATCAGCCAGGCCCTGCCCCGTCACACTGCCCGTGCTGAGCCCAGCGCCTGGGGCCTTCCTCAGGCCTCGCCTTCCCCCGGGCCATGGGGAAGAGAGACACCCTGTCCTGGCGTGGCCCAGGGCAGCCTCCTGTGGCCAGCAGGAAGGACACAGCCTGCCCCGCTCTCCCCACGGGGCTGGCCACTGTCCTTGGCTCCTGTCCCCGTGTCTCCCTGGTGCTGGCAGGCCCCCGCAGGACTTCAGGGCCGAGGACAGGCCGGGGCGCCAGGGGCTCCTGGGGCTCCAGGCAGCTTTGGGCTTCTCTGAAGCTGAGGGGTGGCTGCCCCTTTGCCTCTGCAGCTGCAGTTATTTGCTGCCCCTTCCTCACACGGTTTATTTCCCCCAGAGTGAGCCCCGGGGGTTGCTGTGACATGCGGAAAAAAAAACTTTACGACCTGAAAGGTTATAAAGTAGGTATGTTTATTGCGCGCAGATGCACAGGGGATCACTCCACCACAAACGTGCATGCCCATCGTGGCCGCTTTTCCAGTATTTATACAATTAAAACACTACATATTCCAGAGACACCTATACGTATTCACGATCTATCCCCGAAAAGGCAGTTCCTTCCAGTCACTCCATTTCCATAATCTCCGCCTTGGACCCCTCCTTGGTGCGCTTGCGCAGTCCCTCCAGGTGGTCGTGAACAGGGGTCTTCAGGGATGAAGGCCATAGGTCTTCCTCGCTGTGTACTTTTCACCTCTCCCCTGAAATCTCTAATTTGGCTGAGCTTGCAGTCCCAGACCGGTTTCGGTCTGATCTGTCCTTGCGTGCACATCTGGCTACCTCCCTTTTGTTATTGTTTGAAGATGGATGTTAGCTAGCCCTCCTTAGCCCTTATCTCCTCCTGCCTTTGACAACTTTGAACCATGAATTACATCCTTGGTTTCATCTTTTCTGTTTCCCCTTATCAGCTTCTTTCTCCAGCATTCCGGGCCTTCTTCTCAGGCCGTTTGCAGGGGTTAGTAATTAATTGCCTACTTGCATGTATGTTAGTTCTGGGAAAGCAGGTTTTAATAGTTTTAGCGTTTTCTATGTAGCTCTCTATTAATATTTTTGATATATATTCGGTTAGAAAGTATATTTTCTATACGGCCCCCTATCACCTGTGTCAGTCTGCAGGCGGCATCGGGGCTGGGGGAGGGAGAGCAGTGGGTGAGCACACACTGGGGGGGGGGGGAAGGCAGTCCCGGCGGCATGCTGAAGGAGGGAGAGGAGAGGCTGCTTTTGGTGAGAGGGGCCGCGGTGTTGACCAGGAACCAGCGCCCCCAGGCTGGCCAGAGGCAAGGGGCTGACCCCCCGGAAGGCGAGACGCTGGTGACCCTCGGGCTCTGTGGGGGCAGCTGCGCCTTCCCTTGCCTCTGAGCCGCCTGTGCTCTGCTCTGCCGCCCTGCACGCACACGAGGCTTCACTCCCACAGGGGACACTGCGCCACGGCACTCACCCCCTCCGGGGGCCAAAAGGATGAGCCGTGAAGCAGGGCAGGCAAAGAGGCGGCTGGTAGATGAGGTGTCCTCAACTGGTGCCTGCAGAGCCCTGGAGGTTCCGTCTCAGCCCTGCTCTCCTTGCCCCTCCTGCCAGCAACCGTGGCAGTTGCACTTTGCTGCCTGCAACACGCAACACTTGGGCTGGATGGGCTGCCCTGCCAATGAGCAGGTGAGCAGCTCGCTTCCCTTGGCTGCCTGATCCACCTCCTTAAAACAATCACTTCAACACGCAGTTTCTTTATTTCAGACCCCTCTGAGTATCCCCTGGCCTGCAGGCTGTTTTCAGCGAGCAACACAGCTGAAATACAGCGCTGGTAAAAATCTGTCATCTTGCTTTGATGTCAAAAGACTTTTGTAAGTTGAACCCCCAACTCTTTCGGCATCAAGACTACGGGGTGAGAAATACGCCTCTTCTCAAACCAGCAGGACACCTGCCAAGTCGCTGGGCACAGTGACCCGTGGCTGCTGGTGACAGACACCTTCTTCTCGTGCAGAGCCGTGGGCAGTGCAGAACGGGCCTCAGCGTTCCCTGCACCAGGTGCCCAGGGACCAGCATCTCAGTCTGATGGGAGCGGGCAGCAGCCTGTGGTCCCAGCCCCTTGCCCTGAGAAGGCGGCTGCCTGTAGTAGCGGCAGAACCGCTGCTGCCCAAAGGGGAAGGGAATGGCTTGGGGTAAAGCTCTCCAGGCTGCCTGGCCCCCGGGCAGTCGATGGCCTCGGCAGCCTGTACACAAGGCAAAGCTACAGCCTGAGAAGGAGTCACAGGCTGTAGCAGTTTCTGCAACAGCTGCACTGCCCTGCCCAGCTGGGCAGAGCCAGAGGCGAGAGAGAGAGGCTGCCAGGTGCCTTGAGGGGCAGAATTGCAGCAGACTGTGCCATGGCTGTTCTGCTCTTTGTCTTTGGCAGGGTTACTTCCCAGAGGCTGGCAGACAGGTATGCTTGCGCAGCCTCAGTGCTGCTGCTTATGGCGCAAAAGGCACGATAAAGCAGCGATGAAGGACAAGGCTGGGCTGTCGGGATGGTGGGAATAACATGGAGACCCTAAAGCATGAGCCAGGTAGGGCTTGCGAGTAACCTGGTGTTGGGGTTTAACCCCAGCCAGCAGCTAAGCCACACAACCACTCACTCACTCCCCCTCACCAGGTAGGGTGGGTGGGGGAATCAAAAGGGCAAAAGTGAGAAAACTCATGGGTTAAGATAAAAGCAGTTTAATAATTAAAGAGAAATAATGCCAGCAACAATAATAACTCATAAGGAAAAGGAGGAAAAAAAAAAACAGAAAAATGAAACCCCAGACAGACAAGCGATACAGATGGAAACAACTGCTCAGCACCAACTGACCGATGCCCGGCCAGTTCCCAGGCAGCAGTCCCCTGCCAACCTCCCCCCTAGTTTTACCACCAAACATGACACCACACGGTCTGGAACACCCCTTGGGTCACTCGGGGTCAGCTGTCCCCACCTTCGGTGCACCCCCAGCCCGCTCGCTGGCGGGGGTGCGGGGGGCAGAACAGCCCCGGCGCTGTGCAAGCGCCGCTCAGCAGGGACTAACTCACCCCTGGGGGAGCAATGCTGTTCCCAGCACAGACACACGGCGCAGCAGGAGGGAGAGTGGGATGGGAGCGGGGTGCAGGGAAGCGTGGGGGCGTTTCAGAGTTTGGGTGGGGAGCAATGGGCAGGTGGGAGGGTGCAGGCAGCAGCCCCAGGGTCTGGAGTAGAGGGGTGACGGGGGGGGGGGGGGCAGTGCTGAATATGGGGGAGTGGAGCAGGGGCTGAGATGGGAGAGGAAGGGGGGGGCGTGAGATAGGAGGGCAGGGGATGCGGGTGGTGTGCCATGGGAAAAAACTCTCGTGGGTGGGAAACCCACATGGGTAAAGGGAGTGGATGGGACAGGAGACAGACACCGGGGGAGGGGGGGAGACACAGACACCGAGGGGGTAGGTAAGTGTGGGTGGAAATGTGTATGCCTAGGGATGACCTGCTCCAGGGGGTCCACCTGGGGCAATCCACAGCAGATAATCCACACTGGGGTGACCCAGCAATGCCCCTCAAACTGCCTGTGTTTCACCCCAATTTTTTCTCAAATTGGGGGAAGGGGGGGTTCTTTTCCAAAATACTCAGTTTAGGCTATTTTTGGGCACTTTTCCACAATGTAAAAATTGGTGATTTTTGCATGAAAATGTTGGGTTGTTTTTTTTTTTTTTTCCTTTCTGGCTTCACTAATCCAGGCAGATTTGGCTTTCCCAGGAATCCCAAATTGTGCTGGCTTTTTTTCTCCCCATTGCAGACCCAGAATCAGGGGGTTTGGGGTATTTTCATACCATGGCTCTGGAGATGTAATCCCCGGCCTTCTGAAGACCTTCTGTTGGCCTTGGAGCAGAGAGTACGTGAGCTCTCCTCTTTGAATTGTCCTGCTTCCTCTGAAGGTGTGACTATTGCCGGGAGGCTGAGAGGTGGCGAGACCTTTCTTGGTGGAAGTGTCTCTGCTTTTTGCTTGGACTTCCTTTATTCTTCTAACTTCTTCCTCACCATTTCCGGAACTTCAAGGACAGTGGCTTTGGCATACCTGATCAGTTCTGCATCCAGCTGCTGAACTCTGGAGATCCCTTTCTGGATGCTCTCCTTGGCAATCTCGCAGCTCACTCGTGAAACAGCAGCAGCGTTTTGCAGTGGTTGCAACACGGGCAGCTTTCTCTCTTGCTTGCTTCTGGGATCTGCCGTTCTGATGCCCTGGGTGATCCTTGTCCTGTCACACCCTGAAGCTTCAGGATATTGGAAAACTGACAGCGAAAGTCCTGCTCAAACTGAGAGCTTACAAAGGATGATGAGGTGGAACTAATGCTTTCAACAGCCTCTTTGGTCATTTTGTGAATAGAAGACTGCAAAGACGCTCTGTTGGAAGCTGCTACTTCCACCTCCCTCTATCTCTTCTCTGGATTTGCCCGCTCGGGCGGCTCTTCCGGCAACGAGCTCCAACAGCTTCTGCCTGGCTGCTGGCCCTGGCTCAGCTGCTTCAGACGTGCTGGATACCAAACGCTCTCCAAAGCTCTCCAACACAGTCACCACAATCTCTTGAACCACCAGTCTAATTTCATCACGGCAATCTGCAGGATAAGTGTCCAACGGCTCTGTCCCTCTGGCACTGGCAAACAACCCTCTGCTGACCTCATGGGGAGCCCTCCTTAAGACGTGGACAGACTGATCCAGCGCCTTCACCCGCTCCAGCCCTTCTTGGACCACGGTCTCCGCCGTCTCTCTAAGCTCCTGGTCTGCTGCCAGCGTAGCCCGCAGCAGCACAGGCGGTGTGCTGCTAGGCACTTCTTCCCCAGCACACTTTGGAGAGTAAAATGAGGAACAGTTGATGAATGAGTGTGTTCCTTCACCTCGGTTTGCTCTCCTTTTCCTCCTCACAAGACCTGTGCTCAGATGAGTCCCTGGTAGACAAGCTTGAAAAACTCTGGTGTCTCCATAGGTCGCCTGGCACACGGAGGTTTCTGGTCTCCTGCGGCCAGGAGCCAAGTGTTGTAGGCACTTCTCAAAATCAAGCAGGTGCCATTGAGCTCAGAGCAAAGGGCACTGCAGCCCCTCTGGACCTCAGCACGCTGCACCAGGTGCCGCGCGCCCTGAACTGGAAGCTAGCGGCTACCTGGGTACCGGTGATCATGACCAGAGGACAGGCCCCAGGGCACGGTGGGCCCCCACAGGGGCTGGTACTTCCAACGGGCTTGTTGGCTCTAGCTGCAGGAGGCGCTGGGCAGAGCTGAATAGTGGAGGGAAAGCCATGGAAGGTCCTGGACCAGGCTTTCTGCTCCAGTCTCTTCTGCCACAGGTCCCAGCGACTCTCAGGGAACTGCTGCCTGTATCAGAGTGGCCCGTTTGCCCCTTTTCGAGGCCAAATGCCAAGAATGGTTGTTTTGAGAGGAAAAAAGGAACCAATCCTTTTCCTTGTGGCCCTGGCTGCTGTCTGCCAGCCCAAGAATTGTCCTTGGGACAGAAGGCAGTCTGAAAGTCCACCGTAACCACCATGATTAGTGTAAGAATCAGAGGCCGAAGCAACAAAGAGAACCTCTTGGTTGGTGTCCACTACAGGCTGTCTGATCAAGGGGAGCCTATGGACAAAGCCTTCTTACTCCAGCTACAGGAGGCTTCGTGCTTGCAGGCTCTTGTCTTGCTGGGGGACTTCAATCACTCCAACATCTGCTGGGAAGGTAGCAGGGAGAGCCATAGGCCATCCAGGAGACTCCTGGAACTCATTGAGGATAACTTCTTAAGCCAGGCAGTAGACAGCCCTACCAGAAGGGATGCGATACTGGACCTGTTGGTCACCAACTCAAGTGAGCTAATCGGAGATTTGGGCATGGGGGAAGAGGACGGACAGGGCTGGGGAGTGACAGCAGCCCAGTACTTTGCCTCCTGGAGATGGGGCATGGCCCCACGGGATCTCGGTGGCCAGGCAGGGAGGGGAGGGGGGGATCTGGCTGACCAAGGCAGGGAAGTGCCCGCTCTCCTCACCTAGCATTTGGAGAAGCTGGCCCAGGCACAACCCTGTGAGCTCACTGGACGTCACCAGGAATTCCCTAGTGTGAGGCCCCAGCAGCCCCACCAAGGAACCCAAGTGCTTCCAGACACATTGTCTCTGCCGGGGCAAGGCCAGGAAAAGGATCACTGACAGCCCCAGTGCCCACGCTGCCCCCGATCAGCGACTGGGCAGAGGGGCCACCCCCTCACCCCCAGAGACTCCAAACCCAGCACCCACACAGGCAGGGCTCCCTTTGGAGGCTGTGGCCAGCAGCGAGGGGACACAGTGGCATGCAGGGGTGCCTGAATCGCTCCTCGGGAATGCCCGGCATGTGGGTGCAGACCCACAGGGCCCCCTCCCGCTCTCACACTTTGGGTGAGCTGAGCCAGCAACTGGACCTGATGGAGGGTGGGTCTGTCTCATGACGGGTGCCTTTCTCTCCCTGATGCCCTCTCCATCTCCCTGCCACCCTGTAGCTCCGCACAGCCCCCAGCCCCACTGAGCACTGACCACAACTCTGCCCTGGCTCCTGACAGGCCAACGCTTTCCCTGTTGTCCAAGGGCTACTTACATCGACCATGGCACAAAAGCAGGCAGAGGTCACCTCTGCCTCAAGAAGGGCTGCCATGATCCAGCCCAGATCTTCCACACACAAGTGGAGCTGAGCCTGAAAGCAGGAAAGGAGGACAGAGGTTTGGCATCATGGTGCCTGCCGGGGTTCACTGGGATCCCACGCAGAGGTGAGCAGGGAGGGCCTGGTGGGTCCCTGCACATCCTGAGCTGTTGCCTTCATCTCCCCTTGTACTTCCATCTCCTCCATGGAAAGAAAGGACAAGACGTGCCAGCAGCACTCAGTCAGCCTGTCTCTACTGTTGCCCCGCTTCCCATCCCTCTCCCATCCGCAGTGTCTGGTTTCCCTGCTGCCTGTCCCCCACCTCTTCTCTATCTGCCTCCTGCTTTTTCTCTTCTCTTGTCTCCTGCTGTCCTGCTGTGTTTGGACACCGAGCCTTGTAGCCGACTCGGTGCCAGGATTTGTTCTGAGCAGGAATGAGTAAACTTTTCCTGTGCCCCTGGATGGCTTTCAAGCCCCTGGGTGCAGAGCCTGTGGCTATGGGCAGGTGCCATGGAGGGGCCAGTGTGCTTTTGCCAGGCCCTTGTTCCTGATGGACTCCATCTGGAGCTGGGGCAGGTGTGGCCAGTGAGGCTGACGGTAGGGCTGGCCCTGCTGTGGGCTATGAAGGGGACTGCCTGGGCATGCCCAACTGCAGGAACTGGCTGAGGAGTCAAACAAAGGGGCTTCCACAAGGAGATGCCTCCAGCAAGGAGCAGCCGGTCCCCGTGTGTGGTGCGTTGACCCTGGCCAAAATGCTAGGTGCCCACCAAAGCCACTCTATCACTCCCCCTCCTTAACTAGACAGGAGAGAGGAGAGGGAAAAAAAAACCAACAACAGGCTTGTGGGGTTGAGATAAGGACAGGGAGATCACTCAGCATTTACCGTCACGGGCAAAACAGACTCAGCTGAAGGGAAATGTAGTTTATTACCAATTAACTCATAGAGGAGTAATGAGAAATAAAACCAAATCTTAAAACACCTTCCCCCCACCCCTCCCTCCTTTCCCGGGCATAACTTTGATCCCGATTTTTCTCCCTCCTCCCCTCCAGTGGCACAGGGGGGAAAACAGGGGATGGGGGTTAGGGTCAGTTCATCACACTGTTGTTTTCTGCTGCTTCTTCCTCCTCAGGGGGAGGATTTCTCACACTTTTCCCCTGCTCTAATGTGGGGTCCCCCTCACGGGAGAAGGTCCTCTGTGACTTCTCCAGCCCGAGTCTTCCCACAGGTTCAGTCCTTCATGAACTGCCTCAACAAGGGTCTCCTTCATGGTGTGCAGTCCTTCAGGAACCGACTGCTCCAGCGTGAGCCCCCCTCACGGGGTCTCTAGCAGCAAACCTGCTCCAGCATGGACTTCTCTCTCTCCACAGGCCACAGGTCCTGCCAGGAGCCTGCTCCGGTGCAGGCTTCCCATGGGGTCACAGCTTCCTTCAGGTATCCACCTACTCTGATGTGGGGGCCCTCCACGGGGTATAGGCAGTCATCTGCTCCACCGCCCATGGGCTGCAGGGTGACAACCTGCTTCACCATGGTCTTCACCACATGTTGCAGGGGAATCGCTGCTCCGACACCTGGAGCATCTCCTCCTCCCCTTCTTCACTGACCTTGGTGTCTGCAGGATGTTTCTCTCACATATTCTCACTCCTCTCACTCACTGCAACTACTGCTGCACAACAACTTTTTCACTCTCTTAAATATGTTATCACAGAGGCGAAAAACACTATTGCTGATTGGCTCGGCCTTGGCCAGCGGTGGGTCCATCTTAAAGCCAGCTTGCATTGGCTATATCCAACATAGGGGAAACTTCTAGCAACTTCATACAGAACCCCCCCGCTACCAAAACCTTGCCACACAGACCCACTACACCGCGGCAAGGAAGGAGCCATCCCCAACAGAGCACCCGACCGGCACACGACACCAGGACGTTGCTGCCTCCATCTGCCACACACTTGAACTGCTGCGTGTCCAGGAAACATCATGGGAGAGCTGCATTGAGTCACCCACTGCCTACTCCTAAGGTCAGGCAGCTGGCACTGTGGAGGAGGAAGGGGCAGAGACAGAGAGATAAGCTTTGGGGTGGTGGAGGTCTGCCATTGGCGCCAGGAGCCATGTGTCACCTCACATGGGTCCTGGCCCATCCCTCCCACAGTTTTCCAGATCTCTGCCTGCCTCCTTGCCTGTCCCTGCCTCTGTCTGCCTTTCAGGCTTTCTCGTTCCCCAAAGCTTTTCTGTCTTCTGCTAGCATTGCTCTGTAAACTGTCACCTTGTACCTTTCCTTTCTGTCTCCCCACCAGCTTACTTCATTCTTCCTCATTGCTTGTGAAAATGGCATTTCCAAGTCTCCCTCAAAATTTTCTCTTTGTGTCTCCATTTATCCGGGTCCGTGTTCGTGTGGCTTATGTCTTCCTGCACATCTTCACCTTCATGACCTTTATTTAATATCTTCACTTATTTAGTTTGCTGACCCTATTTCTCTCCCCTGCCATGCTCTGTTCTTAATCCTTCCTTCAAAATTTCCTTTTTATCTGCCTATTTTAATTTGGTATTGCTTCCATTTTGTTTGTTTTATAGATAAAGGAAAGCACATAATTTTTGATAATAATATTGCTGTTGTATTTAATGAGCTACTTTCCTACACAGTTTCATAGGGCATCTATCTTTTTTCCTACCTACACACCAAAAAAATAATTTTTTTTTCTTTAGGATTCCCTATCCCGTCACATTGCTGATGCAATTAATGTAGCTACAGTAAAAGAGCAGGAATATTTGTTTCTGGTACAGGTGGCTTTCTCCATTTGGCAATTTGCACCCCATAAACTGAAGGCAGCTGAGAAAACTCCTTGCTGCTACTCCAGCCACCTTTATGTGTTGTGGTGGTTGGCCCTGCCCCTTTCCCAGGTGATTGCAGGAAGGGTGGTGGGCGGGTCCTGGGGTATATGAGCCCCGGACTCTGCTTAGGGAGCTCATTCTGCTCTGGGCCTTCTCTGATGTCAGTGCTCTGCTGGACCTTCAGGTCATGGCAGGTTTTGACCTCTCTAAAATATTTGGGCGGATATGTTTTGATGTTTAAAGAAGCAGAGAACTCTGTCTGAGGTAAGAGCTTCAGGATTGGTCAAGGTTCAGCTGCATTTAGCTCAGAAAGTATGCTTATATACAGGTTTTTTTTTTTTAGGTCAATAATTTTGTTTTGAGTCTTCTGGGCTGGCAAGAGGGCTTAATAGTGTACTTTTTTTTTTTTAGTGTAATCTAGGTGTATCATGCTTTTTTGGAACTCCTGACTTTATTGAAGATGAAACTATCAAGCTATACAACTATTTGTTGTATACTGTGTTAATCGTTGTTATCTTCACTCTGTAATAGGACTGATGGTGAGGTTAGCTAACAGGGGTTAGGGTGAACATCTTGTATGCATCTGTGAGATGACAAATTATGCGATTTCTCAGAAGCGTAATGGTAGTTTTCCGTCTTCTGGCATTTTAGGTGCTACAAGCGATGATGGCTACAGTATCCGAGGCTGAAATTGGAGCAGATGAGAGAAAGGCCACGTTCCTTTCGAGCAGGAGAATGTTGTGGACGAAGTCTGTGCTGATACTTACTGCTGGTACCAGTTCTGTGCAGATGAAGAAGAACCTGGTAACTGAGGAACATCCTGGATGGCTGATGCGGTATTTTGTTGAGGATGGATTCAGAGCCTCAGCCCTCTGAAAGCTAAGTGGAGGGACTGGTGTTTGGGAGGGGGTTCTGGGAGGAGGGAACAAGGTTGGGAGCTGTAGGGAGGGGTTTCAAAATTAGTGTAGGGGAGAGGGCTGTCCAGGACCTGTCCCCTTTGGGCAGGTAAAGGGAGCGGGTTGCTCTTGGCACAATACTAGCTTGTGCCAGGCAGGACTCTTCCAGCCTGTAGCTGTGTACCTTGTGTAGCATGTCTTCTGTGTATCAGACCTTTCTCGGGTCTCGATGTCCTCGTTGCTCTTTGTGCTCAAGGAGCACTTCACGTGCCTCGGGCGCCATTCCTAGGGTCTCGAATGCCCATACTTGTCAGCATGGTGCCGCTCAGGCGTGTCTTTTCTTGTGTAACAAGCTTAAAGCTCGGATAGGTCTCATGTCTCGGAAGTTTCCAGTCGGTGTGGTTTGGTGTCATTGTTCTGGGCCATGTCAGCATCTCTGATTTTGAGTGGTCCACTTCAGAGTAAGTAGCTGTATAGCCAGCAAGCAAGGAGAGTTATTTCTGTACTGCTATGCAGAGACATGGCAGGTGACCAGATGTTTTTAGTGGCAGGCTGTATTTGGCCTCTAGATGGCATTCCTAAATGGAAATGAGACCTCTGGAATTGTTAAGCTTTTGATAGCACCTGGGCAATTTGTTTGATATTGCTTTTTTGGATACAGAGGAACGAGCTGTGTGCTAAAGGGCGATGAAGGAGAGGCAAGTGGAGGGATGGAAGAAGGTGTGTTGGCAAGTATTGTCAGAGGGGAGATGTGACCGGTGGTTGCCTGATTAGCTTATAGGTTTCAAGGTTTTTTATTTTGAAGGTACAAAGCAATGAGCAAAGTGGGATGGGAGAGGAGAATAATGATTAGTGGGCTGAAGTAGCAGTTATTTTTTAGGCATCTCATTGTCAATGAAGTTATAAGCATCACTTGTTTGTGTTTTACAGGTGGTACACAAGCCTTAATGTAGCAACCAGTAAAGGGCAGAGGCAGGGCTGGTGAGCAGGTGAGGTAAAGGAGCAGGAGATGGGAATCAATGGGGCCCAGCTGTGGTTTGGGCAGTATCTCGGTGTGTGTTATTTTCTTTTTTTTTTTCAGGTGATGCAGTTCTACAGCCTTAGAGGGGTGAAGCTTCATGCTGATAGCCGGTCCGAGCGGGCAAGGTAGTTGTTGGATGAGTTGGTGTCTAAGAGCAAAGTATCCTGCAGAAACTCAGTGAAGTGTTTCTCTTCAGTTTTGCAACTGTGCTCAGGCTGCTTGTGGAATTGGATGAGCATTTGAGATGAGCTGGTGTAGTAGCAAGGAGGCTCACGAGGCCAGTGATTTCTTGTAAGCTCAACAGTAATCTTACGTCTCTGGGTATCTCGGGTGCCACAAGCAATGATGGCTGCAGCATCCAACACTGCAATCGGAGCAGGTGAACAGAACACCGTGGTGCTTCCAATGAAGGGGGTGTTGTGGCAGAGGTTGGTGTTGGCTGATGTGATGATTACTGATCGCAGAATTTGTTATTTGGTGGGTTTTTTTCTGCAGATGATGGAGGAACCTGGGGATTGCACCAGCATCTGAGTTAGCTAATGTGGGTGGTTTTTTGGTCAAGAATGGATTCGGACACCTAGACCTCTGAAAGCTAAGTTGAGGGGCCAGGGCTGAGGACAGGGCAAGGATGGAAGTTGCGGGGATGGAGTTAAAATTAGCACAGGGGAGAGGACTGTGCAGAGACAGTTCCCTGTGGGCAGGTAAAGGGAGCCATGTTACTTTTCTGCACCAGACTAGGATGCGCCAGGCAGGGCAGTTCCAGCCTGTCTGTTATGTAGTTTGTCCAGTTGGTCTTCTGTCTTGGATGTGTCTCGGGTCTCGATGTCCTCATTCCTTTTTCGGCTCAAGGAGCAAGACTAACATCTCGGGCACCATCCCTGGGGTCTCTGCTGCCTGTACGTGCCAGCATAGTGCCTGTTAGGCACCGCTTCTCTTGCATAACAAGCTTAAAGCGCGGATGGGTCTCGCATCTTGGAAGTTACTGGGTGGTCCTCATCTGCGATGTCACTCAAGGATGCATCGGCAGCTCTGCTCGCTAGCTGTTGGGTTTTGCAAACTGAGAATTCTTCCCTGCATCGTTATGCTCGTAGGTCTTGAGGCCACATTTCTCGCGCACGTGTCATCTATGTTTCGACCGTAACGTCTTATAACAGGCTGTTATGTTCAAATCTTTTTCTAGAGGCTGCCGTAGAACCTCCTCGCCTCATGGCTCTGTAGGTCTTGCCCAACAGCGTAACTCATTTGGGAGTCATCCTTCTTGCCGAGAGGTTTCTCTCATCTTTGCGTCGCCTTTTTTGTAGAGTTCTGTGTAGCGTTAGTTTCCCTTTGTCTTTGTGTGTGTGTCTTAGAGCTGCTCTGCCTGGGGCTGTAGAGTCAGGGGTAGGTGCTATATCTCTGGTTAACATATTGATATGCCTAGACCATTTAGGCAACGGTTGTACAGTCATCTCGGGTTGAGTAGCTGGTGGCAGACTGCACAGCCAGTCATTTTGGGAGTGTTCTACAGAGAGGATGGGAGCCTTCTGGGAGGGGTGGTTGAGTTGGGAGCGAAGCAGATTGCATCTCAAAGGTGTTAAGGCTTGTGGGTGTGTGCCTCTAAGCTGGGTGTGTTGTTTTTAAAGGTGGGCTGCCTTTAGCCTCTAGGTGGTACTCTGAAGCAGAGATGAGAGCTCTGGAATTGTGAAGCTTTTGATCTGCACCTGGGTAAGCTGTGTAACAATTTGTTTTTTTTCAGATGCAGAGGGACGAGTAGCTCTTAAAGACCGACAGAGGAGGCGAGTGGAGCCCTGTCAGAAGGTGAGTTGGTGCAGGGTGTTGAAGGGAAGTTGTGGCTATGTGGCCACATTATGGTTTGTTTTTTTTTCTTAATTTCAAGGTGTGCAGCAATTTGCAAAGCCAGATGTTGGTGCCAGTGCTGACTCTGGCAAGGTGAGCTGTGGCTAGTGGGTGAAGTAGCAGTTATTTTTCAGTTTTTGTATTGTCGGTGAAGTTTTAGGTGTCCCTTGTTGTTTGTGTTTTACAGGTGGTACCTGAGCCTCAACGCAGCTGCCCGAAATGATGAAGGCTGGCCTGGGGAGAGGGTGAGGTAAAGGAGCAGGAGCTAGGCATCGCTGTGGACAGGCATCGGTTTTGGGCAGTAGCATGGCAATCGGTTTTTGCCTTGTTTTTTGCCTCATTTTTCACAGGTGCCACACATGGGCTCGGAGGGCCGAAGCTGCATGCTGATGAGCCGTCCGAGCAGCTGAGGCTGTGTGCTAGGTCGGCATCTAAGAGCTGAGTCTTACATGGCAGCTTGGTTAAACACTTACCTTTTCTTTTGCAGGTGATGTGCAGGCTGCTTCTAGAATAGGATGTGTGTTTGAGGTGAGCTGGAAGTTACTGGGCGGTAACTTCTATTAGTGTAACCACTTCTATTAGTGAAGAGAACTGCGGGGCCAGTGACTTCTCACAAGCACAACAGTAATTTTGTTTCTTGGTATCTCAAGTGCCATGATCGACAAGGGCTGCAGCGCCCAGCTTTCGAACTGGTGCGGAGCAGGTGAGGAGTGGAATGACATGGCCCTTCTTGGGGGGGTGGCTTGTGGGGGTGTGTTTTGTCAGAGGTTGGCATTGACTGGTCCAATGCTGTCTGGCAGCAATATTTTGGTTTTTCATTTGGATTTTACAGACAAGTAAGAAGAACTTGGAGTCTGTGGGAGAGTCCCATTTGGCTGGCGTGTTTCTCTTGCTGAGGATGGATTTGGACCCCTGGTCTTCTGCAAGCTAAGTTGCAGGACAGGTGCTGGAGGTAGGGGGCGGTGGGGTAGGGGGGAGATAAGTTTGGGAATTTCGCTGAGGGGATTTTAAAGTTAACATAGGGGAGAGGGCTGTCCAGGAACACGTCTCCTTGGGCAGGGAAAGGAGTGGGTTACATTTTGGCACCAGATGAGCATGGGCAGGGCAGTTCCAGCTTGTTTCTGTGGTGTTATGTAGTTTGTCTAGTCCATTCACTGTGTCTAGGAAATTTCTCAGGTCTCAATGTCCTCATTCCGCTTTGCACTTGAAGAGCAAGCCAGATGTCTCGGGCGTCATCCCTGTGGTCTCAAATGCCTGTACTGGTTGACATAGTGCTAGTTGGGCATTTCTTTCTTTGCGTGAGGAGTTTCAAGCATGGATCTGTCTTGCATCTCGGACGTTTCCAGGCCGTCCTCATTTGTGGCGTGGCTCTGGGCTGTACCGGCAGCTCTGCTTGCTAGCTGTCCGTTTCTGCGGACTGAGACCTCTTCCCTGCATCCTTGCATTCTTAGGTCTTGAAGACAGGCTTCTTGCGCATCAGTCATCTCTGTTTTGACCGTAACTTCTCGGAATGGGCCATTAGGTTCCTGCCTTTTTTTTTCTGGGGCTGCCATAGAAACTCCTCACCTTGCGTTACGGCTCTGTAGGTCGTCTTGCCCGACTACGCAACTCATTTGGGAGTCATCCTTCTTGCCGATAGCTTTCTCTCATCTTTCTGTCACCTCATTTGTAGAGTTCTGTGTAGCATTGGTCTCCCTTTGTCTGTGTGTGTGTGGCTTGGAGCTGCTCTGCCCGGGGCTGTAGAGTCAGGGGTAGGTGGTATAGTGATAAGTGTCTCTGGTTAACATTTTGATATCCATAAACTGTTTAGGCAACAGTTGTACAGTCATCTTGGGTTGAGTAGCCGGTGGCAGGCTGGGCGGCCAGTCATTTCGGGAGTGTTCTACAGAGGATGGGAGCCTTCTGGGAGGGGTTGTTTAGTGGGAGCGAAGCAGATTGCATCTCAAAGGTGATAAGACTTGTGTGTGTGCCTCTAAGCTGGGTCTGTTGTTTTGAATGGCAGGCTGCCCTTGGCCTCTAGGTGGTACTCTGAAGCAGAGATGAGAGCTCTGGAATTGGGAAGCTCTTGATTGGCACCTGGGTAAGCTGTGTAACAAATTTTTTTTGGATGCAGAGGGACAAGTAGCTCTCTGAAGAGCAACAGAGGTGGTGAGCAGAGCCCTGTCAGAAGGTGAGTCGGTGCAGGGTGTTGGAGGGAAGTTGTGACCGGTGGCTATGTGGCTACATTATGGTTTTCTTTTTTCTAATTTGAACATGCACAGCAATGTGCAAAGCGGGATGCTGGTGCCGGTGCTGACTCTGGCAAGGTGAGCTGTGGCTAGTGGGTGAAGTAGCAGTTACTTTTCAGTTTTCATATTGTCGGTGAAGTTTTAGGCGTCCCTTGTTGTTTGTGTTTTACAGGTGGTACCTGAGCCTCAATGTGGCCACTCAAAATGACGGAGACCGGACCAGGGAGGAGGCGAGGTAAAGGAGCAGTAGCTAGGAGTTGCTGTGGACAAGCGTCTATTTCGGGCAGTAGCTCTGAACACATTTTTTGCCTTGTTTTTCACAGGTGCCACACATGGGCTCGGAAGGACGAAGCTGCATGCCAATGAACTGTCCGAGAAGCTGAGGCTGTGTGCTGGGTCAGCATCCAAGAGCCAAATATTACATGGCAACTTGGTTAAGCGCTTATCTTTGTTTTTTCAGGCACTGTGTGGGCCGCCTCTGGACTCGGCCAAGCATTAGAGTTGAGCTGGCTATTAGCGAGGAGGATCATGGGACTGGTGATGTCTCGTAAGCACAACAGTAATTTTCTTTCCTAGTATCCCAGGTGCCATAAGTGATGATGGCTACAGTGTCCAGCTTTGGAACAGGTGAGGAGCAGTTGAGGAGTGGAATGACACGGTGCTTTTTGGCGGTGTGTGTGTTGTGGGAAAGGTTGTTCGTGACTGCTGTGATGCTATCTGCCAGGACTGGGTTTTTTTGTTTTGTTTGGATTTTGCAGATGATAAAGAAGAAATGGATACCAGGGGAGTGTCCCATTGATCTGATGTGTTTCCTTTGAGAATGGATTTGGACCCTGGCCCTTTGAATGCTAAGTTATGGGACAGGTCCTGGGGTTGGTGGGGGTGGCTTGTGGGGCGATAAGGTTAGGATTTTGGGGGAGGGAATTTTAGAGTTAGTATAGGGGAGAGGGCTGTCCAGGAGCAGTTGCTTTTGGACAGTTAAAGGGAGCTGGGTTACTTTTCAACACAAGTGTTGTGTGCTGGGCAAGGTAGTTCCAGCCTGTCTCTGTGTTCTTGTGTGGTTTGTCTAGTCAATCTTCTGTGTCCTGGATGTTTTTTGGTTTCGAGGTTCTCATTGCTCTTTGTGCTCAAGGAGCAAGATGGGCATCTCGGGTGCCATCCTGGGCATCTCGAATGCCCAGCCTCATCGGCATAGGGTCAGTCAGATGCTTCTTTTCTTGCATAACAAGCGTGAGACGTGGATCGGTCTCCTATCTCTTGAGTTTCTGGGCATTCCTCATTTGTAGGTCTCAAAGTCAGGATTCTCGTGCATCGGTCTTCTGTTTTGACCATAACTTCATGTAACGGACCGCTACATTCGACTCTATTCTGTGATGACTGCGAAGAATTTCCTCCCTTGAGGCTCCATAGGGCTTTTCTGCCTGCAGCATCTTCCTCACTCGAGTCACATCTGATTGTGGTCTTATTGTGCCTCATGATCGTGTTTCTCATGGTGTTGGTGTGTATTGTTGGACTTCATGTCAGGGTTGGATCTGCCTTGCCTGGGAGTGTAGCGATATTAAAGGCAGGGTAGCATAACTCTATTGTCGTGTGATAACTTGATCCGCCCGGATTATTTTGGTGAAGACCGTACAGTCCATCTCCAGGCAAGTAGCTGTAGACAGCTGCCACAGTGACTTGCAGAGTTTTGCGGGTGCGTCTCAGGTTGGAGTCTCACCTTCTGGGAGCAGCAGTTTGTGGCAGTCAGCACACGTGGGGCTCAATTAGTGGTTTTAATGCTGTAGTTAGAAGGCACATGCAAAAATAAGATAGGCCTTGGGTCTCATCGAGGTACCGGTCAGCATGCAGGTAACTGTTTTAAAGGGTTTGTTTGGGTCGCTTTTTCAGATGTGGAGCGACGAACCCCACGCCAAAGGGCGAGAGAAGAGGAAAGTCGAGCGCCGGACAAAGGTGGGCAGGTGTCTGATATCAGAGATGCGACGTGACTGTCAGTGGTTCTGACTAGATTACGCTGATTTGTTTTTATTTTCTAGGTGCGGATCAAAATGTCAAGTGAGAGATCCACGCTAGAGCAAATTCTGGCAACGTGCGCGATGACCACTGTGCTATGGTAGCAGTTTGATATGTCATATTATTGATGTAGCCAGAATAATACCCCGTTGTTTGAGTTTGACAGGGGGCAGGCAGACTAAAGAATCTGACTCTGGCCGGTCAAGCGACCAAGACGGAGGGAAAGAGCCTCAAGCGAGCCAAGGCTTTGGGCGGTATCTTAGTGTACGCTTTCCTCTGTTTCTTTGGCAGGTGCCGCATTCCTTCTGGGGTGGGAGAAGTCGCATGACGAAGAGCGCGTTGAGAAAAGGCAAGAGACTCGATAAGCGGCATAGTTAAGCTTGAATCGCTGAGGATCACGTGGTGACTCTGTTAAGCATTTGTCTTGGGCTTTGCGGGTGCCCCGTGGGCTCTCCTCAAAGGGCCGAGGGTTTGAGGCGAGTCGGTGGATGAGAGAGGAGCGGCAGGCTAGGAACTGCAGAGCGGATGGTAACTTCTGAGTGTAACAGGTGATATATTTCATCAGTTTTCTGGTTTCCGTGGGAGATGCTGGACATGATATCTGATTTCTTGGGCGCAGCACTTAGAAGGTGGGTGTCATTGGGTAGAGATGAATGCGGTGTGGCATGTCTGTGACGGGTGGCGTTCTGTCTTGCAAGCGATGAAGAACCTGGTGAATGCAGGAGCATCCCACTTGGATCGTGTGCTTCTGATGAGGAGGGATTCTGGACCCTGCCCTCTGAAAGGTAAGTCAAGGGGCAAAAAGCGGTGGGTGGCTGGGGCTAGCAGGGCATTTAAATTTGGAGTTGTGGACAAGGCTGTTAGGGGTGGCTTAAGTCTGAGAGCGGTTAGAGGGCCCGGGGTCTGTTACACAGGATGCGAACGTGTGTGGAGCAGGGCCGTTCCAGCCCGTGTCCGTGGCTTAGCGTCATTTGTCATCTGCATTCCATCTCTTAGACGATGCCTTCCACAGGTCTCTGTTTCGCCCCCTGGGCTCTCTACGCTTGGTACGTGTGTCAGTAGGGTTTCAGGTGATTTGCCGCTTCGCTATCAAGCCCCTTGAGCATTTATTTTCATCGGAGCCAAAAGCATGCCTGACATTGTGAATGTTCCTGGAGGGTCGCCCTTGTAGAGGCAATGTGGGCGGGTACGATCTGCTCTTGAAAAATCCACTTCCATAAAGCTGCCCTACAGCTTTTCATCCTGGTGCCCTTATGGGCTTAAGTCTTAAAGCCCAGCTTCTCACATGTCCATTGTTCTGGTTTTGTATTGTATTGCTCTGTATCTGTACTGATGGTCACCTAATACGGTATTGCACTGTAGCGTTCTGTTTTTGTAGGACACTGTATGGCATGGCGTTGTATTCATCTTGCATTGCAGCACCATGCTTGTGTGGACTGAGATTGCGTCGCACCGTATGGCTCCCTATTGTGCTGTGTCTTGCGTCGTGCTCTACGGCTCTGTATTGCACCACGCCTTGACTTTGGTCTAAGACTGCATTGCACTGTACGGCGCTCTGTCGTACCATAGGGCTGTGTCACACCTGCTATTGCGTGTCACTGTATGGCTCCACATTGTGCTGGGTCTTGACTGTGATCTAAGACTGCATCACACCATACGGATCTGTGTCATGCTGGGTCTTGACTGTGATCTAAGATTGTGTTGCACCGTACGGCTGCGTATTTCATCACACTCTGGCTCCATATTGCACAGGGTCTTGCATCACACTCTATGGCTCTGTGTCGCGCCATACAGCTCCTTATGGCACTGGGTCTTGTATCACACACTATGGCTATGTGTCACGCCAGGTCTTGACTGTGACATAAGACTGCATCACGCCGTACGGCTCCGTGTCGCACGGGGTTCTTGTGCCACACTGTACGGCTTTGTATTGCACGGGGTCTCAACTGTGGTCTAAGACTGCGTCGCACTTTTCGGTTCCATGTTGTGCCGGGTCTTGCATTGCACCGTACGGCTTTGTGTTGCACTGGGTCTTGACTGTTGTCTAAGACTGTGTCACACCGTATGGTTCTGTGTCGTGCTGGGTCTTGTGTCGCACCATACAGCTTTGTGTTGCGCTGGGTCTTGACTGTGATCTAAGACTGCATTGCACCGTACGGTGCCGGGTCTCTTTTTTTTCTTTTGCCCTGTCTGTGTGGGTTTTTTTTTCCCCCAGTCCCTATCACTGTGTGGCACTGTTAATTGTAAATGTTTGGACTGCGGAGGGCCTCGGGCTGGGGTTTTCAAAGGCAGGGCGATTTTGGAGGCCAGCGGGAACCCTGTTCCTGAGGAGAGCCGCAGACCTGTGGTGGCAAGCAGTGGGCGAATGGCAGAGCGGAGAGGGAGGGGTGGTTTATAGGGTAGGTGAAGTGAGCGTTGTGCATGTGTCTGGCTTTGGTTGTGTGGTAGTATGTAAGCGTTGTTAACATGTTGTAGCTGAAGTCAAGGTATTTTTCTTTTCTAGGCCTTGTATAAAAAAAGCAACAAACCACAACCCCAAAACAAACACACCACCCAAACCCAAGATATTCTAATAAGAAAAAAAAACCCAGTCAGGGGATATTTTTTTTCCACTTGCTTTTTTTTTTTTAACCTAATTGGGTCCTAATTGGTCTGCACAGAGATAACTGCCAAAGTTTGGATGGTGGAAGGCAGCAGGGTACTTGGTGGGCTTTTGAGAAGCCCGGAAAAGACCCAGCACTCTCAGCAATTTAGTAGGGAGCTCAGTGTGCTTTGGGATAGTCTGGCAGAAGCCATAGTGCGCTTGGGAATGGAGCAAGGGTGACGGCGGGGTTAAGGAAAGACCAATGGATGCTGTGGCGCTCTTGGTAAGTCAACAGGGAGCTCATTCTGCTCTGGGGTGGGTGCTCCACTGGTGCTGCTGGTGGTGGCAGCTCCGCAGCTGGCTGGATGTGCGGGCATTGGGCTTTAGTCACAGAGAGAACCAGAGTAGTCTGTTCCAGGTAAGAGCTGTAAGAAAGGCCCAGGTTCAGCATCACATACACTGGACAGGGGGGAAATGGGGGGAAAACAGAGATAAAAAGGAGAAGGGAGGGGGACCGGGGCCAACGGAGGCAAAGATGGGGAAACTAGGGAGAACTGGGGCAAATGAGGAGAAAGAAATGGAGAGTAGCAGTGATTATACCCTTTGCTGGTGTTTTAATTATTTCTTAGTTTTCCTTAGTGCTGATGTTATTCACATTTTCTTTCTACTTGTTGTTGGTTTGCTGTCCCTATTTAATATTTTTTTCATTTCCCTAGTAACCATATCTTTTATTTTTTTATGCCTACTTTTATTATTTCCTTTCTTTCCTTAGTGCTCTTTCATTTACTTTTTTTTAATCCATTTTTGTTCTCCATCACTGTGTTTAATTTTTTTTGTCTTATTTCCTTTTAAAACTGTGTCTCCTTAGATCCCATTTGCTGTCTTAATTTTGACACATTTTAAAATTATTTTGTGCGTTCCTCTACGCCCTGACTATTTAGATATTCTTTCTACCTTGGCATTTTCTTTTGCTGTGGCTCTTTGTTCTTTCCTCTCTTGTTATTTTGACTATTGTTCCATTCTTTCCTGTCTTAGTCTCTTGGCTTTAAAAATTTTGTTTCTGTGTCTGCTTTTATCTAGTTTGCTGGTGGTGTTTTTAAGTTTGTTTTTTTTTTTTTTGTCCTCTACCTAGTCACTTTTTTTTTCCCTCTCCTTTGACCCAGCTCTCTACCCTTCTTTTTAATAGTTTCCAGTTTCTTGAGTACCCGGTCACTTTTTGAATTTACTTTTGATGTGTGTCTCTTTTTTTCAGCCTTTATTTTTTAGGTTTGCTTGTCTTGCCTCATGTGGCTTCTGTGCTTAATTTTGTCCCAGCTAACACGTTTGTTTGTTATTTCCTTCCCATGAGTCCTGCAGCCTGTGCTTCTTTTATGATTTTTTTTTTCCCCCACAACTCTATTAATTTAGATTGCTGTCTCTGTTTTTGAATTTTTTTCCTCTCAATCTCTTGGCTTTAAAAAGCGTTTCTACACCTGTACAGGTAATTTAGTTTGCCGTCTCTTATTTTCAGTTGTCTGATGACCATACTGTAGCTTTTTGCATTTTCAGATTTCCTTCTCTGTCTCCTTTTGTTAAGCTGACTATCCCTGAGTTTTAATCCTTTCTTGTCTGTCACATGCCCCGTCACATTTGACTCTTTTGTCCCTTATTCAGTTTGCGCTCCCTATTTCTTTTTCCATTTTCCTTGCTCTCTGGCTATTTAAATTTTCTTTTAATGTCTCCATTTATCTAGTTCCCTTTCCCTTGATTTAGTTTTTTCCTGTCCTGTACCATGTTGCTTTAAAAATTTTATTTCTGTTATCATTTACTGAATTTCCTGTCCTAGAAACTTTAGCCCATGGCTTTTTATGTTCCACTTTGAATCTCCCCCTAACAAGTTTTTGAATTTGCTACCTTGTGGGCGCAGTGCCAATACTACGGAAGATTGATTGAGACTAAAATAGAAGCGGGAAGCTAATGTTCAACATATAAGAATAAACATGATAAAAGACCAGGTGTTCCAAACAAGCCCCATGGCAAAATGAATGTTGAGCATACAAAAAAGCCAGGCTGGAAACCGCCTGGGAGGATGCGTGAGAGAGGACGTAACCACAAACAGTCACGAGCGCAGGCGCGCCAGGGAAGAATGTTAAAACATCCCTCTTGGCTTTTTAGTTCAGGAATGAGCTCGCTCTGTATAATTGCTTGAAAGAGAGAAGCAAGAGAGCTTCCTTTGCTATGCCGCACATCCGTGCCGATTAAAGAATATACCTAGAAAAAGTCTACGAAGTCTGCATCTCCTTCATACCTGCAGCTAGGTGCCCTGTGTGAGGAAAACCTCCAGGCGAGTTTGCTTTTTATAGTTCTACTAAGGTTTTTGTGGCTACCTTCCTTAAATAGGAGCACCTGCACCCGTTGAACAGGAAAACTACACGATCATTGTAATGGGACAGATGGCTTCGCAAGAGCTAAATTACACTAAAAAGCACCGCAACAGGTATTGCGTGCTGCTGGTTACCGTGTAACTAAAACCCATCTAATGTGATTGCTGCTGTTGGTAAAAGAACATCGTAATTGGTTCCCAGTAGATGGCGCACTTGATAGCGCTATGTGGGAGCGAGTAAAGGAATGCTTACAGACACCTAAAGGGCTAGGTTTTGAGATTCCTGATGCTGTTCTTGTGACACGGCAGTTTTTATACTCCATGTTGGAGCAGCTCAAACCTTTAGAGGCTATTGTTAGAAAAAGGGGGAAAAAAAAAAAAAGAAAAAAGATAGAAACGGGAGCCAAAGGGCCAAAATATATATGATCGAGCTAAAGCTGTCCCAAATAATTCTGAGACTGAAGCCCCTTTTGACCCTGGGCTGCTTAGTGCAGAGGGGGAACCAGATTTATACCCTCTATTACCATTACCTCCTCAGCTATTAGAGACACTGCCCCCCCCACCCCCCTGCTGTAATTTTCACCACCACCGCTGTTACGTTCTATATTGTCTACAGCACCTGCTAATCCCTTTCTGAAGGAGTTAGCCGAGATCGAGTCGGCAGCGCAGAAATGTAAAGAAGCAGCTATAAAACGGGCTAATTTTACTTTTGCCTTCCCTGTTAAAAAGAAATAAAACCGGTTCCCAACTAATGAGGGTTTGCCTCACCAGGTTTCTAAAGAGCTTTAAAAAAAAAAACTATTACAGAAAATGGATTACAAAATGTGTTCACCGTAGCATTAATAGAGGCAGTGTGGGTGGCATATGTAATGACACCACATGATTGGAAAATGTTAACGAAAACAACATTATTTTCGGCACGCCGTGAGGTTTGGCAATTAGAATATTACGACTTAGTAACAGAGCAGGCGATGGATAATTTGGGTGCAGGAATACCAATTCATCAGGGTCTGCGTACAGGCACAGGACAAACCCCAACGCCAAACCGCAACGCATTTGCATCTTCTGACCCCAACGCCAATCGCCAACGCCAAACACCAACGCGTTTGCATCTTCTGATCCCAAACCCGAAACCCAACGCGTTTGCATCTTTAGACCCCAATGCCAAACCCCAACGTGTTTGCGTCTTCTTACCCCAAAGCCAAACCGCACCGCCAAACCCTAACGTATTTCCGTCTTCTGACCCCAAGGCCAAACCCCAGCGCCACCCCCTAGCGCCAAACTCCAACGTGTTTGCATCTTCTGATCCTAAAGCCAAACCCCAACGCGTTTCCATCTTCTGACCCCAATGCCAAACCCCAATGCCAAACCCCAATGCCAAACCCCAATGCCAAACCCCAAAACCAAACCCCAACGAAAAACCCCAGTGAGAAACCCCAACGACAAACCCGAACGCGTTTGCATCTTCTGAACCCAACGCCAAACCCCAACGCGTTTGCGTCGTCTGACCCCAACGCCAAAACCCAGCATCGAACCCAAGCGCCAAACAACACCAAACGCAAACGTCAAACCCCAACGCCAAAAGCCAACGTGTTTGCGTCTTCTGACCGCAACGCCAAACCCCAACACCAAATCCCAACGCGTTTGAGTCTTCTGACCCCAACGCCAAACCGCAACGCCAAACCACAATGCGTTTGCGTCTTCTGACCACAACGCCAAAGCCCAACGCCAAACCCCAAAGCATTTACGTATTCTGACCCCAAAGCCAAACCACAACGCCAAACCCAAACGCCAAACCCCAACGCCAAACCACAAAGCGTTTGCGGCTTCTGACCCAAATTCCAAACCCCAACGCCAAATCCCAACGCCAATCGCCAACGCCAAACACCAACGCATTTGCATCTTCTGATCCCAACCCCAAAACCCAATGCGTTTGCGTCTTTAGACCCCAACGCCAAACCCTAACGTGTTTGCGTCTTCTGACACCAATGCCAAACCCCAGCGCCAAACCCCAGCGCCAAACTCCAACACCAAACCCCAAAGCCAAACCCCAACGCCAAACCCCAACGCGTTTGCATCTTCTGAACCCAACGCCAAAACGCAACTCCAAACCCCAGCGCCAAACCCCAACGCGTTTCCGTCTACTGACCCCAAAGCCAAACACCAACGCCAAACCCCCAAAACAAACCCCAATGCCAAATCCCAACGCTAAACCCTAGCGCCAAACCCCAGGGTCAAAACCCAGCGCCAAACCCCAACGCGAAACCCCAACGCGTTTGCGTCTTCTGAATCCAACGCCAAACCCCAATGCGTTTGCGTCGTCTGACCCAAACGCCAAACCCCAGCACCAAACCCCAGCGCCAAACAACAACACCAAACCCAAATGCCAAACCCCAACGCCAAATCCGAACGCCAATCGGCAACGCCAAACACCAACGCGTTTGCGTCATCTGACCCCAACGACAAAACCCAATGCCAAACAGCAGCGCCAAACCCCAACGCATTTGCGTCTTATGACTCCAACGCCAAACCCCAACGCCAAACCAAAATGCGTTTGCGTCTTCTGAACACAATGCCAAAGCCCAACGCCAAACCCCAAAGCGTTTATGTATTCTGACCCCAAAGGCAAACCACAACACCAAACCCAAACGCAAAGCCCCAACGCCAAACCCCAACGTGTTTGCATCGTCTGACCCCAACGCTAAACCCCAATGCCAAACACCAGCGCCAAACCGCAATGCCAAACCCCAACGCCAAACTCGAACGCGTTTGCGTCTTCTGACCCCAACGCCAAACCGCAGCGCCAAACCCCAGCGCCAAACCCCAGGGCCAAACCGCAATGCCAAACCCCAACGCCAAACCCCAACGCGTTTCCGTCTTCTGACCCGAACACCAAACCCCAACGCCAAAACCCAACGCGTTTGCGTCTTCTGAACCCAACGCCAAACCCCAACACCAAATGACAACGCGTTTGCGTCTTCTGACCCAACGCCAAACCCCAACACCAAACCACAATGCGTTTACGTATTCTGACCCCAAAGCCAAATCACAACGCCAAACCAAAACGCAAAGCCCCAATGCCAAACTCCCACGCATTTGCGTCTTCTGACCCCAACGCCAAACCCCAACGCCAAACTCCGAAGTGTTTGCGTCTTCTGACCCCAGCGCCAAACCCCAGCACCAAACCCCAACGCCAAACCCCAACGCTTTTGCGTCTTCTGAATCCAACGCCAAACCCCAACGCGTTTGCGTCGTCCGACCCCAACGCCAAACCCCAGCGCTAAACAACAACACCAAACCCAAACACCAAACCCCAACGCGTTTGCATCTTATGACCCGAACGCCAAACCCCAACGCCAAACCCCAACGCCAAACCCCAAAGCGTTTACGTATTCTGACTCCAAAGCCAAATCACAACGCCAAACCCAAACGCAAAGCACCAACGCCAAACCCCAACGCATTTGCGTCTTCTGACCACAACGCCTAACCCCAACGTATTTGCGTCTTCTGATCCCAACGATAAACCCCAACGCCAAACCCCAGCGCCAAACCCCAGCGCCAAACCCCAACGCCAAAGCCAAACGACAAACACCAACGTGTTTGCGTCTTCTGAACACAACGCCAAACCCCAATGCGTTTCCGTCTTCTGACACCAACGACAAAACCCAACGCCAAACCCCAGTGCCAAACCCCATCGCCAAACCCCAACGCCAAACACAAACTACAAACCCCAACACGTTTGCGTCTTCTGACCCTAACGCCAAACCCCAACGCCAAACCCCAACGCCAAACCCCAACGCATTTGCGTCTTCTGACCCCAAATACAAACGCCAACGCGTTTGCGTCTTCTGCCACCAACACCAAACCCCAACGCCAAATCCCAACGCGTTTGCGTCTTCTGTCCCCATCGCCAAACCCCAACGCGTTTCCGTCTTCTGACACCAACGACAAAACCCAACGCCAAACCCCAAAGCGTTTGCGTCTTCTGACCCCAACACCAAACCCTAATGCCAAACCCCAAAACCAAACCCCAACGCCAAACCCCAACGCCAAACCCCAACGCGTTTCCGTCTTCTGACCCGAACACCAAACCCCAACGCCAAAACCCAACGCGTTTGCGTCTTCTGACCCAACGCCAAACCCCAACACCAAACCACAATGCGTTTACGTATTCTGACCCCAAAGCCAAATCACAACGCCAAACCAAAACGCAAAGCCCCAATGCCAAACTCCCACGCATTTGCGTCTTCTGACCCCAACGCCAAACCCCAACGCCAAACTCCGAAGTGTTTGCGTCTTCTGACCCCAGCGCCAAACCCCAGCACCAAACCCCAACGCCAAACCCCAACGCTTTTGCGTCTTCTGAATCCAACGCCAAACCCCAACGCGTTTGCGTCGTCCGACCCCAACGCCAAACCCCAGCGCTAAACAACAACACCAAACCCAAACACCAAACCCCAACGCGTTTGCATCTTATGACCCGAACGCCAAACCCCAACGCCAAACCCCAACGCCAAACCCCAAAGCGTTTACGTATTCTGACTCCAAAGCCAAATCACAACGCCAAACCCAAACGCAAAGCACCAACGCCAAACCCCAACGCATTTGCGTCTTCTGACCACAACGCCTAACCCCAACGTATTTGCGTCTTCTGATCCCAACGATAAACCCCAACGCCAAACCCCAGCGCCAAACCCCAGCGCCAAACCCCAACGCCAAAGCCAAACGACAAACACCAACGTGTTTGCGTCTTCTGAACACAACGCCAAACCCCAATGCGTTTCCGTCTTCTGACACCAACGACAAAACCCAACGCCAAACCCCAGTGCCAAACCCCATCGCCAAACCCCAACGCCAAACACAAACTACAAACCCCAACACGTTTGCGTCTTCTGACCCTAACGCCAAACCCCAACGCCAAACCCCAACGCCAAACCCCAACGCATTTGCGTCTTCTGACCCCAAATACAAACGCCAACGCGTTTGCGTCTTCTGCCACCAACACCAAACCCCAACGCCAAATCCCAACGCGTTTGCGTCTTCTGTCCCCATCGCCAAACCCCAACGCGTTTCCGTCTTCTGACACCAACGACAAAACCCAACGCCAAACCCCAAAGCGTTTGCGTCTTCTGACCCCAACACCAAACCCTAATGCCAAACCCCAAAACCAAACCCCAACGCCAAACCCCAACGCCAAACCCCAGCGCCAAACCCCAGCGTCAAAAACCAGCGCCAAACCCCAACGCCAAACCCCAACGACAAACCGCAGCGAGAAACCCCAACGCGCTTGCGTCTTCTGAACCCAACGCTAAACCCCAACGCGTTTTCGTCTACTGACCCCAACGCCAGACCCCAACGCCAGACCCCAACGTGTTTGCGTCTTCTGACCCCCAACGCCGGAAACCAACGCCAGACCCCAACGCGTTTGGGTCTTCTGACCCCAATGACTGACTCCAACGCGTTTGCGTCTTGTGTCCCCAACACCAGACCCCAACGCCACAACCCAACGCGTTTGCGTTTTCTGACCCCAACGCCAGACCCCAACGCGTTTGCGTCTCTGACCCCAACGCCAGACCCCAACAAGTTTGCGTCTTCTGACCCAAACGCCAGACCCCAATGCCAGACTCCAACGCCAGGCCCTAACGCCAGTCCCCAACGCGTTTGCGTCTTCTGAACCCAACGCCAGACCCCAACGCCAAACCACAACACGTTTGCGTCTTTTGACCGAAACGCAAGACCCCAAGGGGTTTGCTTCTTCTGACCTCAATGCCAGACCCCAACGCCAGACCCCAACGCAAGACCCCAACGCAAGACCCCAACGCCAGACCGCAAAGCGTTTGCGCGTTCTGACCCCAACACCAGACCCCAACGCGAGACCCCAACGCCAGACCATAAGGCTAGACCCCAACGCGAGACGCCAACGCGTTTGCATCTTCTGACAACAACGCCATACCCCAACGCCAGACCCCAACACCAGACACCAATACGTTTGCGATGTCTGACCCCAATGCCAGAACCGAACGCATTTGCGTCTTCTGACCCCAACGCCAGATCCCAACGCCAGAGTCGAACGCCAGACCCCAAAGCCAGACCCCAAAGCGTTTGCGTCTTCAGACCCCAACGCCAGACCCCAATGACAGAAAGCAACGCATTTGCGTCTTCTGATCCCAACGCCAGATACCAACGCTAGAGTCTAACAGCAGACCCGAACGCCAGACTCCAACGTGTTTGCGCGTTCTGATCCCAACGCCAGACCCCAACGCGTTTTCGACTTCTGACCCCAACGCCGGACCCCAACACGTTTGCGTCTTGCATCTGCCGTTGGGATCAGAAGATGTCAACGCGTTGGGGTCCGGCGTTGGGGTCTGGCGTTGGGGTATGGCGATGGGGTCTGGTGTTGGGGTCAGAACGCGCAAACGCATTGGGGTCTGGCGTTGGGGTCTGCTGTTTGGGTCTGGCGTTGCGGTCTGGTGTTGGGGTCAGGAGACGCAAACGCGTTGGGGTTTGGCGTTGGGGTCTGGCGTTGGGGTCTGGCATTGAGGTCTGAAGGCGCAAATGCGTTGGGGTCTGGCGTTGGGGTCTGGCGTTGGGGTCTGGCGCTGGCATCTAGCGTTGGGGTCAGAAGACGCAAAGGCGTTGGGGTCTGGCTTTGGGGTCAGAAGACGCAAACGCGTTGGGTTCTGGCGCTGGGGTCTGAAGGAGCAAACGCGTTGGGGTCTGGCGTTGGTGTCTGGCGTTGGGGTCAGAAGACAACAACGCGTTGGGGTCAGAAGATGCAAACGCATTGGGGTCTGGCGTTGGGGTCAGAAGACGCAAACGCGTTGGGGTCTGGCGTTGGGATCTGAAGACGCAAACGTGTTTGTGTCTGTCGTTGGTGTCAGAAGATGCAAACGCGTTTGGGTCTGGCGTTGGGGTCAGAAGTTGCAAACGCGTTGGGGTCTGGTGTTGGGGTCTTGCGTTGGGGTCTTGCGTTGTGGTCTGGCGTTGGGGTCAGAAGACGCAAACGTGTTGCTGTCTATCATTGGGGTCTGGCGTTGGGGTCTGGCGTTGGGGCCTTGCGTATTGGTCAGAAGATGCAAACACGTTGGGGACAGGCGTTAGAGCCTGGCGTTGGATTCTGGCGTTGGGGCCTGGTGTTTCGGTCAGAAAAACCAAACGCGTTGGGGTCTGGCATTGTGTCAGAAGACGCAAACGCTTTGGGGTCAGGCATTGGGTTCTGGCATTGAGGTCTTGCGTTGGGGTCTGGCATTGGGGTCTAGCGTTGGGGTCAGAAGACGAAAAAGCATTGGGGTCTGGCATTGGGGTCAGAAGACGCAAACGTGTTGATGTCTGGCATTGGGGTCAGAAGACACAAACGCGTTGGGGTCTGGCATTGGGATCAGAAGACGCAAACGCGTTGGGATCTGGCGTTGGTGTGAGAAGACGCAATCGCGTTGGGGTCTGGCATTGGGGTCTGACGTTGGGGTCAGAAGACGCAAATGCGTTGGGGTCTGGCCTTGCGGTATGAAGATGCAAACGCGTTGGGGTCAGAAGATGCAAACACGTTGGGGTCTGACATTGGGGTGGGAAGACGCAAACGCTTTGGGGTGTGTTGTTGGGGTCTGGCATTGGGGTCAGAAGATGCAAACGTGTTGGGGTCTGGCGTTGGGGTCTGAAGGAGCAAACACGTTTGGGTCTGGCTGTGGGGTCTGGCGTTTGGGTCTGGCGTTGGGGTCAGAAGACGCAAATTCGTTGGGGTCTGGCGTTGGGGTCAGAAGATGCAAAAGCTTTGGGGTCTGGCGTTGGGGTCAGAAAATGCAAGCGAGTTGGGGTCTGGCCTTGGGGTCCGAAGACGCAAACGCATTGGGGTCCGGCCTTCGTGTCAGAAGATGCAAACACGTTGGTATCTGGCGTTGGGGTCTGGCACTGGGGTCAGAAAACACAAACGCGTTGGGGTCAGAAGACGCAAACGCGTTGGTGTTTGGCGTTGGAGTTTAACGTTGCGGTCAAAATACACAAATGCGTTGGGGTTTGGCACTGGGGTTTCCATTGGGGTTTGAAATCGTTGGTGTTTGCGTTGGGGTTTGGCGTTGAGGTCAGAAGACGCAAACGTGTTGGGGTTTGGCGTAGGGGTTTGTCGTTGGAGCCAGAAGACGCAAACGCGTTGGGGTTTGGCGTTGGGGTTTGGCCTTGGGGTCAGAAGAGGCAAACGCGTTCGGGTTTGGCGTTGGGGTCAGATGACGCAAACGCGTTGGCGTTTGGCGTTGGGGTTTGGCCTTGGGGTTTGGCGTTGGGGTTTAACGTTGCGGTCAAAATACACAAATGCGTTGGGGTTTGGCGTTGGGGTCAGAAGACGCAATCGCTTTCAGGTTGGTGTTGTTGTTTGGCGTTGGCTTCAGAAGAGGCAAACGCGTTGGGGTTTGGCATTGGGGTTTGTCGTTGGGGTCAGAAGACGCAAACGCGTTGGGGTTTGTCATTGGGGTCAGAAGACGCAAACGCGTTGGGTTTGGCGTTGAGGTCAGAAGACGCAAACACGTTGCGGTTTGGCGTTGGGGTTTTTGTGTTGGGGTCAGAAGACGCAAACGTGTTGGGTTTTGACGTTGGAGTTTGGCGTTGGGGTCAGAAGAGGCAAACACGTTCGGGTTTGGCGTTAGGGTCAGAAGACGCAAACACGTTGGCGTCTGGCGTTGGGGTTTGGCGTTGGGGTCAGAAGATACAAACGCGTTGGTGTTTGGCGTTCTGGTTTGGCGTTGGGGTTTGGCTTTGGGGATTAGCTTTGATGTCAGAAGACGCAAACGCGTTGGGGTTTGTCGTTGGGGTCAGAAGACGCAAACGCATTGGGGTTTGGTGTTGGGGTTTGACGTTGGGGTCAGAAGACGCAAACGCGTTGGGTTTGGCGTTGGGGTCAGGTGTTGGTGTCAGAAGGCGCAAACGCGTTGGTGTTTGGCTTTGGGGTTTGGCGTTGGGGTCAGGTGTTGGTGTCAGAAGGCGCAAACGCATTGGGGTTTTGCATTGGGGTTTGGCGTTGGGGTCAGAAGTCGCAAACGCGTTTGTGTTTGGTGTTGCGGTTTGGTGTTGGGTTCAGAATACGCGAACGCGTTGGGGTTTGGCGTTGGGGTTTGGCGTTGGATTCATAAGAAGCCAACGCATTGGGGTTTGGCGTTGGGGTCAGAAGATGCAAACGCGTTGGGTTTTGGCGTTGGGGTTTGGCGTTGGGGTCAGAAGGCGCAAACGCGTTGGGGTTTGGCTTTGGGGTTTGGCGTTGGGGTTTGGCATTGGGGTTTGGCATTGGGGTCAGAAGTCGCAAACGCGTTGGGGTTTGGCGTTGGGGTTTGGCGTTGCGTTTTGGCGTTCGTTGGTGTTTGACGTTGGGGTCAGAAGACGCAAACGCATTGGAGTTTGGCTTTGGGGTCAGAAGAAGCAAACGCGTTGTGGTTTGGCGTTGGGGTTTGGCGTTGGAGTCAGAGGACGCAAACGCGTTGGGTTTGGGTCTGGTGTCAGAAGACGCAAACGCGTTGGCGTTTGGCGTTGCGGTTTGGCCTTGGGGTTTGGCGTTGGGGTTTGGCATTGGGGTCAGAAGTCGCAAACGTGTTGGGTTTGGCATTGGGGTCAGGTGTTGGTGTCAGAAGGAGCAAACGCGTTGGTGTTTGGCTTTGGGGTTTGGCGTTGGGGTTTAGCGTTGGGGTCAGAAGAGGCAAACGCGTTCGGGTTTGGCGTTGGGGTTTGGCGTTGGGGTCAGAAGTCGCAAACGCGTTGGGGTTTGGCATTGGGGTTTGGCGTTGGGTTTTGGCATTCATTAGTTTTTGGCGTTGGGGTTTGGCGTTAGGGTCAGAAGACGCAAATGCTTTGGGCTTTGGCATCGGGTTCAGAAGACGCAAACGCGTTGGGGTATGGCGTTGGGGTTTGGCGTTGGATTCATAAGACGCCAACGCGTTGGGTTTTGGCGTTGGGGTTTGGCGTTGGATTTTGGCGTTTGTTGGTGTTTGGCATTGGGGTTTTGCATTGGGGTCAGAAGACGCAAACCCTTTGGGGTTTGGCATTGTGGTCAGAAGACGCAAACACATTGGGGTTTGGTGTTGGGGTTTGACGTTGGGGTCAGAAGACGCAAACACTTTCGTGTTTGGCGTTGGGATTTGGCGTTTGTCTTTGGCATTGGGGTTTAACTTTAGGGTTTGGCGTTGGTGTTTGGCGTTGGGGTCAGAAGACGCAAACGCGTTGGATTTGGCTTTGGGGTCAGGTTTTGGTGTCAGAAGGCGCAAACGCGTTGGGGTTTGGCGTTGGGGTTTGGTGTTGGGGTCAGAAGACGCAAAGGCGTTGGGGTTTGGCGTTTTGGTCAGAAGACGCAAACGCATTGGTGTTTGGCATTGGGGTTTGCCGTTGGGGTCAGAAGATGCAAACGCGTTGGGGTTTTGCATTGGGGTTTGGTGTTGGGGTCAGGAGTCGCAAACGCGTTGGGGTTTTGTGTTGGAGTTTGGCGTTGGGTTTTGGCGTTCATTGGTGTTTGGCGTTGCGGTTTGGCGTTGGGGTCAGAAGACGCAAACACGTTGTGGTTTGACTTTGAGGTTTGGCGTTGTGGTTTGGCGTTTTTGTCAGAAGACGCAAACGCATTGGGGTTTGGCGTTGGGGTTTGGCATTGGGGTCAGAAGACGCAAACACGTTGGCGTTTGGCGTTGCAGTTTGGCCTTGGGGTTTGGCGTTGGGGTTTGGCATTGGGGTCAGAAGACGCAAACACGTTGGCGTTCGGCGTTGCGGTTTGGCCTTGGGGTTTGGCGTTGGGTTTTGGCGTTGGGGTCAGAAGTCGCAAATGCGTTGGGGTCTGGCCTTGGGGTCAGAAGATGCAAACGCGTTGGGGTCTGGCCTTGGGGTCAGAAGACGCCAATTTGTTGGGGTTTGGCGTTGGGGTCTGGCGTTGGGGTCTGGCATTGGGGTCAGAAGATGCAAACGCGTTGGGGTTTGGCATTGGGGTTTCGCGTTGTGTTCAGAAGACGCAAACGCGTTGTTGTATGGCGTTGGCGTCTTGCGTTGCAGTAAGAAGACGCAAACGCGTTGGGGTCTGGCGTTGGGGTTTGGCGTTGGGGTCAGAACACCAAGCGCTTTGGGGTTTGAGATGGGGTCAGAATACGCTAACGCATTGGGGTCTGGCGTTTGTTTTTTGCGTTGGGTTTTGGCGTTGGGGTTTGGCGTTGGGGTTTGGCATTGGGGTCAGAATACACAAACGCTTTGGGGTTTGGCGTTGGGGTCAGAAGACGCAAATGCGTTGAGGTCTGCTGTTGGGGTCAGAAGACGCAAACGCGTTGGGGTCTGACTTTCGGGGTGGCGCTCGCAACATATGACGCAAACGCATTGAGTTCTGGCGTTGGGGTCAGAAGACACAAATGCGTTGGGGTCTGGAGTTGAGGTCTGGCGTTGGGGTCAGAAGACACAAATGCGTTGGGGACTGGAGTTGAGGTCTGGCGTTGGGGTCTGGCGTTGGGGTCAGAAGACGCAAACGCGTTGGGTCTGGTGTTGGATTCTGGCATTGTGGTCTGGCGTTAGGGTCAGAAGTTGCAAACGTGTTGGGGTTTGGCGTTGGGGTGAGAAGTTGCAAATGCGTTGTCATCTGGCTTTGGTTTCAGAAGACGCAAACGCGTTGGGGTCTGGCATTGGGGTCTGGCGTTGGGGTCAGAACACGCAAACGCGTTGGGGTCTGGCATTGGGGTCAGAACACGCAAACGCGTTGGGATCTGGCGTTGGGGTCTCACGTTGGGTTCTGGCATTGGGGTCTGTCGTTGGGGTCAGAAGATGCAAACGTGTTGGTGTCTGGTGTTGGGGTCTGGCGTTGGGGTCAGAAGACGGAAACGCTTTGGTGTCTGGCGTTGGGGTCAGAAGACGCAAACGCATTTGGTTCTGAGTTGGGTTCAGAAGACGCCAATGCGTTGGGGTCTGGTGTTGGGGTCTGGCATTGGGGTCTGGCGTTCAGGTCAGAAGACGCAAACGCGTTGGGGCCTGGCCTTGGGGTCAGAAGACGCAAACGCTTTGGGGTCTGGCGTTGGGGTCAGAAGACACAAAAGCCATGGTGTCTGGCGTTGGGGTGTGGCATTGAGGTCTGGCATTGAGGTCTGGCCCTTGGGTCTGGTGGTGGGGTCTGGCATTAGGGTCAGAAGACGCAAACGCATTGGGGACTGGTATCGGGGTCTGGTGTTGGAGTCTGACTTTGGGGTCTGGCGTTGGGGTCTGGCGTTGCGGTCAGAAGACGCAAACGCGTTGGGTTTGGCATTGGGGTTTGGCGTTGGGGTTTGGCTTTGGGGTTTGGCGTTGTCATTTGGCGTTAAGGTCAGAAGACGCAAACGTGTTGGTGTTTGGCGTTGGGTTTTGGCGTTGGGGTCTGGCGTTGGTGTTTGGCGTTCGGGTTTGGCATTGGGGTCAGAAGACCCAAACACCAGAACCCAAAGCCAGACTCCAATGCCAGACCCCATCGCGAGACCCCAACGCATTTGCGTCTTCTGAACCCAACGCCGCACCCCAACGCCAGAGTCCAACGCCAGACCCCAACGTCAGACCCCAAAGCGTTTTGGTCTTTTGACCCCAACGCCAGACCCTAAAGTGTTTGCGTCTTCAGACCTCAAAGCCAGACCCCAACATGTTTGCGTCTTCTGACCCCAACACCAGACCCCAATGCGTTTGCGTCTTCTGACCCCAACGCCAAACCCCAACGCCATACCCAAACGCGTTTTCTTCTTCTGACTTGAACGCCAAACGGTAACGAGTTTGCTTCTTCTGGACCCAACGCCAAACCCCAACACCAAACCCCAACGCGTTTGCTTTTTCTGACCCCAACGCCAAATCCCAACGCATTTGCTTCTTCTGACCCCAACGCCAAACCCCAATGCATTTGCTTCTTCTGACCCCAACGCCAAACCCCAAGGCCAAACCCCAACTTGTTTGCTTCTTCTGACCCCAACACTAAACCGCAACGCCAAATCCCAATGCCAAAACCCAACGCGTTTCCTTCTTCTGACCATAACACCAGACCCGAACGCCAAACCCCAACGCCAAAACGCGAATGCGTTTGCTTTTTCTGACCCCAACGCCAAACCACAACGTGTTTGCTTCTTCTGACCCCAACGCCAAACCCCAACGCCAAACCCCAACGCGTTTGCTTCTTCTGATCACGACGCCAAACCCCAATGGCAAAACCCAATGCCAAAACCCAGCGACAAACACCAACGGAAAACCCCAACGCATTTACTTCTTCTGACCTCAACACCAAAGCCCAATGCATTTGCTTCTTCTGACCATGGCATTCCTTGGAAACTAGAATTTCTGGAGCGTTCCATTGCATTCTATGGGAACTCGAAGTTCAAGAGGGTTCCATTGCATTCCATGGCAACTAGAAGTTCCAGAGCGTTTCTATGCATTCGATGGCCTCTGGTAGTTCCAGATGTTTTATTTGGCATTCCATTGCAACTGGAAGTAGCGGAGCATTCCATTGCATTCCATGGCAACTAGTAGTCCCAGAGCGTTTCTATGGCATTCAATGGCAACTAGAATTTCTGCAACATCCCATGGCATTCCATGGCAACTCTAATTGCGATGTGTTTCCATGACATTCCATTAGAATTAGAAGTTCTCGAACGTTCCTTTCCATTCCATGGCAATCAGGAGTTCCAAAGCATTACATGGCATTCCATGGCACCTAGAATTTTGAGAGGGTTTCTGTGGCATTCATCGGCAACTATTTTTTCCGATGTGTTTCCATGGCATTCCATGACAAGTAGAAGTTCAGCAGCTTTCCATGGCATTTCATGGCAACTAGAAGTTCCGGAATGTTCCATTGCATTCCATGGCAACTAGGAGTTCCAGTGCGTTTCTATCACATACCATAGCAACTAGAAGTTTCATAATGTTCCTTTGAATTCCATGGCAACTAAAATTTCCAGACCGTTCCATACCATTCAATGGCAAGTAGTAGTTCCAAAGGTTTTTATGGTATTAGGTTGCAACTAGAAGTTTCACAGACTTTCTATTGCATTCCATGGCAACTAGAAGTTCCAGTGTCTTCCATAGCGTTGCGTGGCAACTTGTAGTTCCAGAGCGTTTCTGTGGCATTCCATTGCTACTATGATTTGTGATGTGTTTCCATGACATTCCACGGCAAGTAGGAGTTCCAGAGTGTTCCATTGCATTCCATGGCAACTAGTAGTTCCAGAGCGTTTCTATGGCATTCCATTGCAACTGGTAATTCCAGGGGGTTTATTTGGCATTCGATGGCAACTATTATTTGCGATGTTTTTCCATGAAATTCCATAGCACCTAGGATTTCCAATGCGTTTCTATCAAATACCATGGCAACTAGAAATTCCAGAGTGTTCCATACCAATCAAGAGCAAGTAGTAATTCCAGAGTTTATTATGGCATTAGGAGGCCAATATAAGTTCCAGAGACTTTCTATGGCATTCCATGGCAAGTAGAAGTTCCAGTGTCTTCCATAGCGTTCCGTGGCAATTAGTAGTTCCAGAGCGTTTCTATGGCATTCCACGGCAACTGTTATTTGCAATGTGTTTCCATGGCATTCCATGGGAACTAGTAGACCCAGAGCATTTCTATGGCATTCCATGGCAACTAGAAGTTCTGCAGCGTTCCATGGCATTTCATGGCAACTAGAAGTTACACAGCGTTCCATTGCATTCCATGGCAACTAGTAGTTCTGGACGTTTTAGATGGCATTCCATGGCTACTAGAAATTCCATGGTTTCCGTGGCAATTAGAAGTTCCTGTGTGTTCCATAGCATTCCATGGTAACGAGAAGTTCTGGAGCGTTCCATTGCATTCCATGGCAACTAGAAATTCCAGAACGTTCCACACTAATCAAGGGCAAGTAGAAGTTCCAGAGCTTTTTATGGTATTAGGTGGCAACTAGAAGTTCCAAAGCGTTTCTATGGTATTCCATAGCTACTAGTAATTACAGAGCGTTTCTATGGCATTACATAGCAACTATTATTTGCGATGTGCTTCCATGACATTCCATGGCAACTGGAAGATCCGCAGAGTTCCGTGACATTCCGTGCCAACTAGTATTTCTAGAGCATTTCTATGGCATTTTGATGGCAATGAGGAGTTCCGCAGCGTTCCATGTCATTCCATGGCAACTAGAAGTTCCAGAGCGTTACATAGCCTTCCATGGAAACTAGTAGTTACAGAGCATTTCTATTGCACTCCATGGCAACTACAAGTTCTAGAGCACTCCATGTCATTCCACGGAAACTAGTAGTTCTGGACAGTTTATATGGCATTCCATGGCTACTAGAAATTCCAGAGGGTTCCGAGGCAAGTAGAAGTTCCAATGTGTTCCATAGCATTCCATGGCACCTAGTAGTTCCAGAGCGTTCCATGGTATTATATGGCAATTAGAATTTCTGGAGCGTTCCATTGCATTCCATGGCACCTAGTAGTTCCAGAGCGTTCCATGGTATTATATGGCAATTAGAATTTCTGGAGCGTTCCATTGCATTCCATGGCAAATATTAGTTCCTGAGCATTTCTATGGTATTCCATGGCAAGTAGAAGTTCCAGTGTCTTCCATAGCGTTCTGTGGCAATTAGTAGTTCCAGAGCGTTTCTATGGCATTCCATGGCAACTAGAAGTTCTGCAGCGTTCCATGCCATTTCATGGCAACTAGACGTTCCGGAGCATTCCATTGCATTCCATGGCAACTTGTAGTACCAGAGCATTTCTATGTCATTCCATGGGAACTAGGAGTTCCAGTGCATTTCTATCGCATACTGTGGTGGTTTGGCCCTGGCCACATGCCAGGTATCCACCAAAGCCACTCTATCACTCTCACCCCCTCAGCTGGACAGGGGAGACAAAGTATAACAACGGGCACTTGGGTCAGATAAAGACAGTTTAATGAAGCAAAAGCCGCATGCGGAAGCAAAAGCAAAACAAAAGATCTTATTCTCTACTTCCCATCAGCAGGCGATGTCCAGCCACTTCCTGGGAAGTAGGGCTCCGGTACGTGTAGCGGTTGCTCTGGACGACAAACGCGAAACAAATGTCCCCCCCTTCTTCCTCTTTTCCCCAGCTTATATTGCTGAGCAGACGTCATGTGGTATGGAATATCCCTTTGCACAATCTGAGTCAGCTGTCCTGGCTATATACCCTCCAAGTTTTTACCCACCCCTAGCCTACTGGGGAAATGGTGGGGAAGCAGCCTTGGTGCTGTGTGAGCCCGGCTCAGCACTAGTCAAAACACTGGTGTATTATCAAGCTACCACTGCACAGCACGGTGAGGGGTGCTTCTCAGGCAGACCCATTACACATACCATGGCAACTAGAAGTTCAGGAGCGTTCCATTGCATTCCATGGCACCTAGAAGTTCCATAGCGTTCCATGGCAACTTGTAGTTCCAGAGCGTTTCTATGGCATTCCATGGCAACTAGAATTTCTGCAGCATGCCATGGCATTCCATGGCAACTAGTAGTTCCAGGGAGTTTCTATGGCATTCCATGGCAACTCTTATTTGCAATGTGTTTCCATGACATTCCATTAGAATTAGAAGTTCTGGATCATTCCATTGTATTCCATGGTAAGTAGAATTTCAAAAGCATTACATGGCATTACATGGCAAGTAGAATTTTGAGAGGATTTCTGTGGCATTCATCGGCAACTATTATTTGTGATGTGTTTCCATAGCCATTCCATGGCAACTAGTAGTTCCAGAGCCTTTCTATGGCATTCCATGGTAACTAGGAGTTCCGGAGCGTTCCGCAGCATTCCATGGCAACTAGTAATTAAGGGGCGTTTCAATGGCATTCCATGACAACTAGAAGTTCCAGAGCGTTCCATGGCATTCCATGGCAACTAGTATTTTCAGAGGGCTTATTTGGCATTCAATAGGTACTAGAATTTGCAGAGTGTTCCATGGCATTCCATGGCAACTAGTATATCTAGAGCGTTTCTGTGGCATTCCATGGGAACTAATAGTTTCAGAGGGTTTATTTGGCATTCCATGGCAACTAAAAGTTCAAGAGCGTTCCATTCCATTCCATATCAACCAGTAGTGCCAAAGCGTTTCTATGGCACTACCTGGAAACTAGTAGTTCCAAAGTGTTTTTATGGCATTCCGTGGCAACTAGGACTTCCAGAGCGTTCCATGGCATTCCATGACAACTAGTAGTTCCAGAGCGTTTCTATGGCATTCCATGGCAACTAGAAGTTCCAGATCGATCCACGGCATTCCAAGGCAACTAGAAGTTCCGGAGTGTTCCATGCCATTCCATGGCAACTAGTACTTACAGAGCGTTTCTATGGCATTCCTGGCAAATAGAATTTCCAGAGTGTTTCTACGTCATTCCATTTCAACTATGAGTTCTGGAGGGTTCCATGGTATTTTGTGGCAACTAGAATTTTGAGAGCCTTTCTATGGCGTTTAACAGCAAGTATTTTTTGCGATGTGTTTCCATGACATTCCATAGCATCTAGAAGTTCTGAAGCGTTCCATGGCATTCCATGGCAACTAGAAGTTCCAGAGCGTTTTATAGAATTCCATGGCAACTAGTTGTTCCAGAGCCTTTATTTGGTATTCCATGGCAATTAGAAGTTTTATAGCATTCGATAGCATTCCATGGCAACTGGTAGTTCCAGAGCGTTTCTATGGCAGTTCATGGCAACTAATATTTTCAGAGGGTTTATTTGTCATTCCATGTGTCTTGGTTTGAAAAGACAGGTGTCTGTGGAGGAAGGCAGGAGCCTCCCTTGAAATGGAGAGTGCAACCCCCTTCCCTCCAAACTATTATAATTTTGAAATTAACGGGCCTTCAGGCAAAGATATGGGGAACAGGAATAACAGTTCTTTACTAATATACATATATATATAACACCAGGCAGGGAAAAACAAACAACCCACTGGTTTACACTGACAGAGTCAGAAATACAACCTGACACCCTGTTAGGGTGGCAGTAGCAGTCCGATAAGATGCTGGCTGCAGTCCTCCTGAAGTGATGGGTGTAGTTCTGTGGAAGCAGCAATCAGGTAAAAGAGTCTGGTCTTCCTCCGAAGGTCCAGTGGTCGGCAGGTAGCTCTCGTCCTCTGGAACTCCAGTGGGGGGAAAAGCTCCTCTGGGAATCCAGTGGAAGAAAGGCTGCTAGGGTGTTCAAAATCTCCGTTTTTATTTGGCATGGACTGCTTGGCTCCTTCCCCCCCCCCCCCCCCCCCTCCCCGGGCGGAGCATCTCACAATGGGATGGGGAGTCGTGAGGCAGTTCCTTGATGGGCCATTAACAGGAGATAGCCCAGGAGCGAGTTACCGATGGGTCAGGCGATAAGGCATTGTTGTGCCCATTGACAGGAGATAGTCCAGAGGGGGGAGGCAGGGAGCACCGCCCCACCTGGTCTCAACAGCTCCTGAAGATGGTAATAGAATTTTTTTTTTTTTTTTTTTCTGGCACATTTTACACTGTAACCCAGGACATAATCCACCCCTTATTCTATTACCATCTACACCATACCCAACCCAATGCCCCCTTACAGATACATATATACATATATACACAATGAAACCTTACACAGAGTTCTCACTTAAAATTAGGTCTCCTTGTGGTACACAACGGGTTTCCCCATTTTTCTGCATTACCCACCAAGTGTAACCAGGTCCTTGAGCAAAAACAACCCCACGGAGGGGTGTGCCTTTGCCTGATGTGGGATTAATCCAAACAGTCTTTCCTAACATACCTCTCGTGTGTACCACAGGGACTTTATCTCCGTCCACTGTGTGCAAGGGTCCAGACTGGGCGGGACCAGCTCGATTGATGGACCCTCGGGTATTGACCATCCAGGTGGCCTTTGCTAAGTTCAGTTCCCAATTTTTGAAAGTCCCCCCTCCAAGTGCTTTTAGGGTAGTCTTAAGTAGCCCATTGCACCGTTCAACTTTCCCGGCAGCTGGTGCATGATAAGGGATATGATATATCCATTCGATTCCATGTTCTCTGGCCCAAGTGCTTATGAGGCTGTTCTTGAAATGTGTCCCGTTGTCTGACTCGATTCTCTCAGGGGTGCCATGTCTCCAAAGAACTTGCTTTTCCAGGCCCAAGATGGTGTTCCGGGCAGTAGCATGAGGCACAGGGTAGGTCTCCAGCCACCCAGTGGTTGCTTCCACCATGGTCAGCACGTAGCGCTTGCCTTGACGGGTTTGGGGAAGAGTGATGTAGTCAATTTGCCAGGCTTCCCCATACCTGTACTTCGACCATCGTCCACCGTACCACAGAGGCTTCACCCGCTTGGCCTGCTTGATTGCAGCGCAGGTCTCACAGTCTTGGATAACCTGGGAGATACTGTTCATGGTTAGATCCACCCCTCGGTCCCGTGCCCATTTATAAGTGGCCTCTCTGCCTTGATGGCCTGAGGCATCATGGGCCCATCGAGCTAAGAACAACTCTCCTTTATGTTGCCAATCTAAGTCTATCTGGGACACCTCTATTTTTGCAGCCTGATCTACCTGTTCATTGTTACGATGTTCTTCGTTAGCCCGACTCCTGGGGACATGAGCATCTACATGACGGACCCTCACAGGTAGCTTCTTTACCCGGGTGGCAATATCTTTCCACTCATCAGCAGCCCAAATTGGTTTTCCCCTACGCTGCCAGTTGGCCTTTTTCCACCTTTCCAGCCAGCCCCACAGAGCATTGGCTACCATCCATGAATCAGTATAAAGGTAGAGCTTTGGCCACTTCTCTCTTTCAGCAATGTCCAGGGCTAGTTGAACGGCTTTGAGTTCAGCAAGTTGACTTGATCCACCTTCTCCTTCAGTAGCTTGTGCGACCTGTCGTGTGGGGCTCCATACGGCTGCTTTCCACTTCCGGTTCATCCCTACGATGCGACAGGAACCGTCAGTGAAAAGAGCATATCGTGTTTCCTCTGCTGGTAGTTGGTTGTACGGTGGAGCTTCTTCAGCCCGCATCACTTGTTCCTGCTCCTCTTCGTCAGTGAGGCCAAAGTCTTCACCTTCCGGCCAGTTCGTAATTATCTCCAAAATCCCAGGGCGATTTGGGTTTCCAATACGGGCGCACTGTGTGATGAGGGCAATCCATTTGCTCCATGTGGCGTCAGTGGCGTGGTGGGTGGAGGGAACCTTTCCTTTAAACATCCACCCCAGCACCGGTAGTCGGGGTGCCAGGAGGAGTTGTGCTTCAGTGCCAATCACTTCCGAGGCAGCTTGGACTCCTTCATAGGCTGCTAGGATTTCCTTCTCTGTGGGAGTGTAGTTGGCCTCAGACCCTCTATAACTTCGACTCCAGAATCCCAGTGGTCGGCCACGAGTCTCTCCAGGCACCTTCTGCCAAAGGCTCCAGGACAAACCATTGTTCCCGGCTGCAGAGTAGAGCACGTTCCTCACCTCTGGTCCCGTCCTGACTGGGCCAAGGGCTAGCGCATGAGCGATCTCCCGCTTGATTTGGGCAAAAGCTTGTTGCTGTTCAGGGCCCCAGTGGAAATCGTTCTTCTTGCGGGTAACCAGGTACAGAGGGCTCACGATCTGGCTGTACTCAGGAATGTGCATTCTCCAAAAACCTATGGCGCCTAGGAAAGCCTGTGTTTCCTTCTTGCTGGTTGGTGGAGACATCGCAGTGATCTTATTGATGACCTCGGTGAGGATCTGACGCCGTCCGTCTTGCCACTTTACCCCCAGGAACTGGATCTCTCGGGCAGGTCCCTTGACTTTGCTCTTCTTGATGGCAAAACCAGCTTCCAGGAGAATCTGGATGATCTTCTCTCCTTTCCCAAATACTTCCTTTGCCGTGTTCCCCCACACAATGATGTCATCGATGTACTGCAGATGTTCCGGAGCTTCACCCTTTTCCAGTGCAGCCTGGATCAGTCCATGGCAGATGGTGGGACTGTGCTTCCACCCCTGGGGCAGTCGGTTCCAGGTGTACTGTACGCCCCTCCAGGTGAAGGCAAACTGAGGCCTGCATTCTGCTGCCAGAGGAATGGAGAAAAAAGCATTGGCAATGTCAATAGTGGCATACCACTTTGCTGCCTTGGACTCCAGCTCGTACTGGAGTTCCAGCATGTCCGGCACGGCAGCGCTCAACGGTGGAGTCACTTCATTCAAGCCACGATAGTCCACAGTCAATCTCCATTCTCCGTCAGACTTGCGCACAGGCCAAATGGGGCTGTTGAAGGGTGAGTGGGTCTTGCTGACCACCCCTTGACTCTCCAGCTCGCGGATCATTTTGTGGATGGGGATCACGGCATCTCGATTCGTCCGATACTGCCGGCGGTGCACTGTCGAGGTGGCAATTGGCACTTGTTGCTCTTCCACCTTCAAGAGTCCTACTGCAGATGGGTTTTCTGATAGTCCGGGCAAGGTGTTCAATTGCCTAATGCCCTCTGCCTCCACAGCAGCTATCCCAAATGCCCACCTGAGACCTTTTGGGTCCTTGTAATAGCCGTTCCGGAGGAAGTCTATGCCCAGAATACACGGGGCCTCTGGGCCAGTCACAATCGGATGTTTCTGCCACTCCTTCCCAGTAAGGCTCACCTCGGCTTCCAACAGAGTCAATTGCTGCGATCCCCCCGTTACCCCGGCAATGGAAACAGGTTCTGCCCCCACATGTCCCGATGGCATTAGGGTACACTGCGCACCAGTATCAACTAACGCTTTGTATTTTTGTGGCTCTGACGTGCCAGGCCATCGGATCCACACCGTCCAAAATATCCGGTTTTCCCGTGCCTCTCCCTGGCTAGAGGCAGGGCCCCTCTAGCACTGGTTACCATTCCCTTCCTGGACATACATACTAGAGGTTCCTTCAAGGGGATCTGTCAGATCATCCTCCCTTCTGTAATATCTGGCAGCTCGGTCCTGGGAGGTTGAGGCTACCTTCACTTTAGTGTTACTCCCCCGGTTAGTGTTTCCCTCCTTGAGTTGACGCACCCGTGCTGCCAGGACAGAAGTGGGTTTCCCATCCCACCTTCCCATGTCTTCCCCATGGTCGCGCAGGAAGTACCATAGCTCAGCTTGTGGGGTGTACCCTCTCCCTCTAGCTGGGGGACGTTGGGCTCCGACTTTGGGGCCTGTGACTTGTACCGGTGCCAAATGGGAACTGCTCCTCCTCACCTCCTCCTTTATTTCCCTCATCTCCTCTTGTAGGCTCTTAATCACAGCAGAAACGTTAGCCTGCATTGGGCCATTGATCATGCTTTCAAAATTTCTAAGCTTGCTCGTGACAGAACCCACTGTCTCTCGGTCGTTATCTGCATTAATCATTGCAATGAAGGTGGAGTATTCAGATGGCCCTAGATTTGCCAGATTCCACAACATTTGCCCTGTGCACCTGACTTTGTCAGGGTCATTACCATGCTGTCCATCCCTCCCAAAGAGTACCTCCAATATTGCCACTTCTCTCAGCTGCTGGATCCCTTCCTCAAGGGTCTTCCAGCGCATTCTATGATGGTGCTCCTGCATTCTCTCTCTGTGGACAAACCTCTCTCTCACACTCATTAAAAGCCACTCCCAGAGGGAAAGGGTCCCTGGCTCCCTTACAAATACCAGATTGACACCTGAGTCCTGAGTCAAGGGTCCCAAATTCCTTGCCTCACTGCCATCCAGTTGCACACCCGTACCCATAAGATCCCAGACCCGAAGTAACCAGGTTGTAAAAGCCTCACGCCCCCGCCGTACGATGTCTTTGTGCAGATTACGGAGACTGTCGTACGTCAGGGACTCGGTGATTATCTCAACCACTGGCTCGCCTGCAGGTTCTGAGGGCCCTCCTTTCTTAACTGAGCGCTCTGATTTCATCTTAGATTTCCTCGTTTCCACAGGGGCGACTGCTGCTGGCTCTGACTGCCCTTGCGTTTCAGCTGGAGCCTGGACGGTTGTAACGTCTGTGGGTTCTACTGCCGCACCATTAGACTCTCCCTCTTCAAGGCAGGAGGAGGGTTTCCCAGCAGCTGAGAGAATGCACTCCTTCAGCATCTGGCCCATCTCACGTATCTCCTTCACCCAATCCGGGTGGTTCATTTCTGATGTGAGCTGTGAGGCAGGGTCAGATTCTGGAGCAGCATTCCTAGTCAGGGTAGTTATCCAAGCCAATCTCCCCTGATCTCTGAATACTGAATAAAACAGGATTATCAGCAACACCAGCCACTGTATGATATCATTAGCACTTAGGAAAGCTCTGAATCCTTCGAAAACTGGTGGAGTAGACCCAAAGAGCTGGGTTAGGGGTTGGGAGAAAGTTTCTCCCGGTGTCATTTCCTCACAGTAGGTACCATTATTAAAGTAACCCCAAAAGCATACAGTTAGTGTTTGATAGCTCCGAATCCATGTGCCCGCCTTCCAGAGGAAGTTAATAAGCCATGAATTCCTCACCTTATTAATCCATAAAACAAACTGGATAACAGTCACGGTAGCCTTAGTTATAGGACCCATGTTTAGATAAGGGCCTGCAAATGGGAGAAATACAGCCACCACCACATGCCACACGAACCAGGATAAACTAGCCCACATGATGCCACTTAACAAGGAATCTATATCCAATGCACAAAAACCGTTATTCCTTTATCTCTCGATGCCCTCGAGCCCCACGTTGGGCGCCAAAATCTGTCTTGGTTTGAAAAGACAGGTGTCTGTGGAGGAAGGCAGGAGCCTCCCTTGAAATGGAGAGTGCAACCCCCTTCCCTCCAAACTATTATAATTTTGAAATTAACGGGCCTTCAGGCAAAGATATGGGGAACAGGAATAACAGTTCTTTACTAATATACATATATATATAACACCAGGCAGGGAAAAACAAACAACCCACTGGTTTACACTGACAGAGTCAGAAATACAACCTGACACCCTGTTAGGGTGGCAGTAGCAGTCCGATAAGATGCTGGCTGCAGTCCTCCTGAAGTGATGGGTGTAGTTCTGTGGAAGCAGCAATCAGGTAAAAGAGTCTGGTCTTCCTCCGAAGGTCCAGTGGTCGGCAGGTAGCTCTCGTCCTCTGGAACTCCAGTGGGGGGAAAAGCTCCTCTGGGAATCCAGTGGAAGAAAGGCTGCTAGGGTGTTCAAAATCTCCGTTTTTATTTGGCATGGACTGCTTGGCTCCTTCCCCCCCCCCCCCCCCCTCCCCGGGCGGAGCATCTCACAATGGGATGGGGAGTCGTGAGGCAGTTCCTTGATGGGCCATTAACAGGAGATAGCCCAGGAGCGAGTTACCGATGGGTCAGGCGATAAGGCATTGTTGTGCCCATTGACAGGAGATAGTCCAGAGGGGGGAGGCAGGGAGCACCGCCCCACCTGGTCTCAACAGCTCCTGAAGATGGTAATAGAATTTTTTTTTTTTTTTTTTTTCTGGCACATTTTACACTGTAACCCAGGACACCATGGCAATCAGTATTTCCAGAGCATTTTTATGACATTCCATGGCAACTAATATTTTCAGAGGGTTTATTTGGCATTCCATGGCAACTAGTATTTCCAGAGCATTTCTATGGGGTTCCATGGCAACTAGGAATTCCGCAGTGTCCCATGCATTCCATGGCAACTAGGAGTTCCAGAGCATTCCATGGCATTCCATGGCAACTAGAAGTTGCAGAGCATTCCATGGCATTCCATGGCAACTAGTAGTTCCAGAGCATTTCTATGGCATTCCATGGCAACTATTATTTGCAATGTGTTTCCATGACATTCCATGGCAACTAGAAGATCCACAGTGTTCCGTGGCATTCCATGCCGACTAGTATTTCCAGAGCATTTCTATGGCATTTTGATGGCAATGAGGAGTTCCGCAGTGTTCCATGGCATTCCGCGGCAACTAGAAGTTCCAGAGGATTCCATAGCATTCCATGGACACTAGAAGTTCCAGAGTGTTTCTACGTCATTCTGTGGTAACTAGGAGTTCCAGAGGGTCCCACTGCATTCCATGGCAACTAGACTTTTGAGAGCGTTTCTATGTCATTCAATGCAACTATTATTTGCCATGTGTTTCCATGACTTTCCATGGCAACTAGGAGTTCCTGAGGGTTCCATGTCATTTCTTGGCAACTATTAATTCCAGAGCGTTTTTATGGTATTGTATGACAACTAGAAGTTTTGCAGCGGTTTATGGCATTGCATGGCAACTAGAAGTTCCAGTGTGTTCCATAAAATTACATGGTAACTAGTAGTTCCAGAGCGTTTCTATGGCATTCCATGGCAACTATTATTTGAGATGTCTTGCTGTGATATTCCATTTCAACTAAAAGTTCTGCAGCATTTCATGATATTCAATGGCAACTAGAAATTACATTGTGTTCCATGGCATTCCATGGAAACTAGATATTCCAGAACGTTCCATAGTATTACATGGTCAGTAGTAGTTCCAATGCGTTTCTATGCCATTCCGTGGCAGCTACTATTTGTGGTGTGTTTCCATGACATTCCATTGCATCTACAAGTTCCACAGCCTTCCACTACATTCCATGGAAACTAGAATTTCCAGAGCATTCCTGAGCATTCCATGGCAACTAATATTTCCGGAGTGTTTCTATGGCACTACCTCGCAACTAGTACTTCCAGAGAGTTTCTATGACATTCCATGGCAACTAGAAGCTTCAGAGCGTTCCATAGCATTCCATGGCAACTAGAAGTTCCAGAGTGTTTCTCCGTCATTCCATGGCTACTAGGAGTTACGGAGGGTTCCATGGCATTTAACTGCAACTAGAACTTTCAGAGCGTTTCTATGGCATTTAACAGCAAGTATTACTTGCAATGTGTTTCCATGACGTTCCATAGCATCTAGAAGTTCAAGAGCATACCATGGCATTGCATGGCAAATAGAAGTTCTGCACCGTTCTGTGGAATGCCATGGCAACTATAGTTCCAGTGCGTTTCTAGGGCACTCCATGGCAAATAGGATTTCCAGAGCGTTCCATGGCATTCCATGGCACCTACAATTTTGAGAGCGTTTCCATGGTAAACAACAGCAACTATTATTTGCGACATGTTTCCATGGCAGTTACATCGTCAACCCAGCTTCATTTCTTAGTGGGAAGACTGGAGAACCAGTGGACCACGACTGCCTTGAGACGATTGAGGCCACGTACTCTAGCCGCATCGACCTCAAAGATGCCCCCATGGATGGGGTAGAGCACTGCTTCACAGATATGAGCAGCTATGTTCTGGGCAGAAAACAACATTCCGGGTACGCCATCACCACTACGGAAAAGGTAATAGAATCTGGACCACTACCGGCTGACACCTCAGCGCAAAAGGCCGAGATCATAGCCCTCACTCGGGCCCTGGAGAGGGCCGAAGGAAAGGCTGTGAATATTTGGACTGATTCTAAATACACCTTTGGAGTGGTAGATGCCCATGGAGCAATTTAGAAGGAGCGAGGACTGTTGAACTCCCAAGGAAAGACTATCAAGCACGTGAAGGAAATTTTAAGACTTTTAAATGCAGTCCAACTTCCTGAAAAGGTGGCAATTATGCACATCAGGGCACACCAGAAAGTGAGCACCGAATTGGAAAGAGGAAACGAACTGGCGGACAGAGAGGCAAACCAGGCAGCTAAAGAAATGGTAAAGGTGGGGAGGGAGCACTAGTCCCAGACGGACAGATAACCCTAGAAGGTAAGCCAGAATACACTAAGGAGGATCAAAAGTTAATCACAGATTTGGAAGGAACATCCAATGAGGACGGGTGGGCCATAACATCACATGGGAAACTCATAGTCCCCTCTTATATGGTTTGGCCATTGGTCCGGGAGGAACACAAGAAGGGACACTGGGGGGCGGAGGCATTACACAAATACCTTATCAGACACGTGACGGCTCGAAATTTATACACCACTGTCAGACAAGTGACTCAGCAAGGTGACCTTTGCCTCCAGACTAATCCAAAAATTGTCCCCAAACCAGAAATGGGCCAAATTGGGAAAGGGAATTGTCCGGGACAACACTGGCAAATTGATTTTGTGGAACTTCCTAGAAAAGGAGGGTGTAAATACTTGCTTGTACTAAGTGATACCTTTTCAGGCTGGCCAGAAGCCTTCCCATGCAGAACAGCCAAAGCTCGAGAGTTGACCAAGGTGTTGCTACAAGAAATCATATCCAGGTTTGGAGTCCCAGCAGTGATGTCCTCAGATAGAGGGCCGCACTTTATCTCCAAAATAGTGCAACAAATAAGCCACCATCTAGGGACAGACTGGCAACTACACACTCCATACCGGCCACAATCCAGTGGCCAGGTGGAGAAAATGAATCACTTGATTAAACAACAGATTGTTAAATTAGGACAAGAAACCAATTGGGCCTGGCCACAATCTCTACCCCTAGCAATGCTATGGATACGAACTAGACCCCGAGCTAAGGAAGGGCTAAGCCCATTTGAAATTCTATATGGACGACCCTATGCGGTACAAAAGGGAACCTCTTCACAAGTTGGTGAAGAACTGATTGACTTCCTACATGGTGACATTAGGGAAACAGCTTTGTAAAACTGGGAAACCGCTGTTTGGAACCCGATGCAGGGGTTTGGATGGGCCAGTGCCTAACATACAGCCTGGAGACTATGTGTGTGTTAAGTTTCTTACAGAGAAAACTTTGGAGCCACAGTGGGAAGGACCATATCAAGTGCTTCTCACCTCTTTCACAGCAATTAGGATCAGAGAACAAAGCACCTGGATTCACTACACCTGTGTGAAGAAAGCACCTCCTGGGATTTTCCTAAGCTGTGGGAAAAGCTAACCTCTTGGTTGTCAAATCTAACATGGTTAAAGCAATTGTTTGTCACAATGATAACAATTATCCTTTTGTTTATAGTCCTTTGTATAACAGTCTGATGTAGTTTATGGTTAAGACAGGGGATTCCTACAATGAATTGAAAAAGAACCAATTAAGATGGAAACTTGAGTCTAGTCAGTATTTTAAAAATGTTAGATAGAGGAACATTGTGTTCGGCTGTAGTAAAAGAATTCACTTAACAGAAAAGGGGGGAATTGATAGGGGGCCATATAGAAAATACATTTTATAACCAAAGATATATCGAAAATATTAATAGGGAGCTACATAGAAAAAGCTAAAACTATTAAAACTTGCTTCCCAGAACTAACATACAGGCAAGTAAGCAATTAGTCACTAACCCCTGCAAATTGCTTGAGAAAGAAGCTGATAAGGGAAACAGAAAGGACAGAAACAAGGACATAATTCATGGCTCAAAGGCGTCAAAGGCAGGAGGAGCTAAGGGCTAAGGAGGGCTCGCTAACATCCATCTCTAAACAAGAACAAAGAGGAGATAGCCAGGTGTGCACACAAGGACAGACCAGGCTGAAACTGGTCTGGGACTGCAAGCTCAGCCAAATTAGAGATTCCAGGGGAGAGGCAAGGAGTACACAGCGAGGAAGACCTATGGCCTTCATCCCTGAAGACCCCTGCCCAGAACCACCAGGAGGAACTGCGCAAGCGCCCCGAGGAGGAGCCTGAGGTGGAGATTATGGAAATGGAGTGACCAGAAGGAACTGCCTTTTCGGGGATAGATCATGAATATGTACAGGCGTTTCGAAATAGGTGATGTTTTAACTGTATAAATCCTGGACAAGCGGCCACGGTGGGTATGCCCGTGTGTGGAGGAGTGATCCCCCGTGCATCTGCGCGCAATAAACACACCTACTGTGTAACCTTGCAGGTTGTAGAGTCTTTTCTGCACCTCATGTGTCACTTTCCTTATTATCATTTAAAAAAAACCAAACCCAAACAGGACTTGCTTATTGATGATCATGAAAGGGACTTAGCCCGGCACTGGCTACGAGCTGACGTTCAGGACTGCCAGGAACTGCCTCCCCCCCCCCTCCAAGCCCCTCCCAGCTGTGAGTGAGCGCAGGTCTCACTGCTGCAAGCTGGGGTGCCCCTGGGGTAACAATGCACGGACCCAGTGAGGGCAGAGCTCGCTTGCCCTGAGGAGGAGCGGGGGGACAAGGGGAAGGAAGCCAGTGCCTTCTGCCGGGCGAGAGGGTGGCATTTCCCAGCACCCACTGCACTGGAGAGCTGGAGCAGACACTGGCAGCAGCACTGAGCTTGCAGGTACTGCAGGAGTTCGGAAGACAGGTCAGCTTCAAAGTGCCCGTGAGGTGGAAGAAGGGTCTGAGCTGAGCTGTGCTGTGCTTCCTCCCCCGTTGCTGAGAAGCTCGGAGCATGAACCTGTCCCCCCGTCTCCCCTGTCCTGGCTCATGAACATAGAAGAGCGGTTGGCAGAGCAGACTTTGGGGGCTGCTAATGCTGCTGCCTCTGAACTCCGAGGGGGAGAGAAAATCAGATGAGGAGGGAAGAAGAATGGCCTGAGGCGAACTGCAGAGGAAGTCAAGCACCAAGTAAACTGACAGCCGCACTCTTAAAGCCAGCCCTCTGCTGTGTTTCACCACGGCAGGGATTCCAACAGCACAACCTTTTACCTTGAAGATTCTTTTTTCTTAGATGACTAAAATAAGGTAATCTACCTCAGCTGTTTGATGGATTTTTCACTGACAGCTGAGGATTTGAAACCCCCCTCTAAACTACAGAGCACTGAACTAATAAACTGCTGCTTGAAAGTGGAAATGGGAAAAAGATTAGAAAAGGCTCCGATCGATTAACACTGTGTTGTAGCGCGGTGCTCGACTGCCTTGAGTCATCCATGCCAAGGTGTGAGGCAATGGATGAAGGTTCACAAAGCCTGAATGCTGCCTACAGCAAGGAATCACAGAACTAATTCAGCTCTTTACAAGGTGCTTGTGCCTGGGGCAGCGACAGCCCCAGCCGAGCGCTCGCTTGGGGGGGGGGGGGGTCAGGAATTTGGGGAGCACAAGGGGGACCCAGCATCCCCATGTCCTGGAGGTACCTACAAACCGGACGGAGCAGCCGCTCAGAACGGGGATTTATTCCCTCCCCACGCAGCCAGCACTCCACCAGAGTGCAGTACAGCTCGGGGTCAGCTGGGAATATCACACTCCGTGGCTTGGCCCAAGAATGCCCAAGTTTCACCATCGATCGTTTTGGCACGATGACCCCACTCACAGAGGGGGAACCGGCCCACACCCGGTGCCCCGACCCTGCAACCACTCACCGACGGGCGAGGGCTTGCTCACGGACAGAATCTGCAGGGTCTCCACTCACCCAATGCCCCCGGGGGGTGAGGGCCCTCAGCCCCGGGCAGCGTCCTCGGGCACATCCCAGCCCCCGGGAGAGTCCCTGGCCGCAGCCCCGCTGCTCCCCGGAGGCCCGGAGTGGCTCCCAGCACCTCTTGGTTGGGCTCCGGCTGCGCCCCCTCGGCTCGGGCTGGGGTCACCTCTCATGAGCTGGGGCCAAGTGCCAAAACCGTGAGGTAAACGCCATGATCAGATCTTACCGGCTGAACTCCGATCGTTGTCTTTGGCAAGTCCCTGTCAATGTTGGCTCTTTGCCAGGGCAGGTGCATCTGCCACAACCCACCCATGACCACAGCCGTTACTCAACTGGTTTCCTGGGAGCGGTCGTGCAGCCACCTCTTGCCTCCAGCGTTAAAAGCGAGTGTGACCTCGGGGAGCTTTCGTGCTCGCTGTGGATCGTCATTCCTCAATTATCCTTCTGTCCAACACGGACAGAACAGGTTTCAAGGGGGTGCACTCTACCATTAACAGGTTTCAGTACTGCACGCCTACTCTGGCTTATTACAATACAAATTACAATAATCATAACTGCAGTCACCTATTAAAATCCAAACATTCCAAAACTTTCTCCGACCCATTAGTCCCCGGTACAGCAACAACTGCCTCCCAGACTTTTACCACTTTCTTCATTTCGTTGGTCTGATCCCGAGGTGGCATCGATACATCTCGGATGTGGATGCAGCCCTATTCCACACACTCCTTCTCCTTTGGTCACACAGCATTGTGTTCCACTGAGCACCACACTCGGCTGTTGCCCTGGGAATGTTGAAATGCAGGGTAGTGCCATTCCAGTCCCCACCCCACGGTGTCATGAGCGGGTAGGAAGGAATAAGTTCATCGCTCAGGTGAATCCCACTGGCATTTTTGCCACCACACGGTCATCCAGGTCCTGGTTGTCACCATGGCCAGCAGGGACACCAGGGCGATCCGCTGTCCCTGTAAGACAACACGGCTGGCCTCAGCTTGGAAACTGGGCTTCAGGGTTAGAAGTCAGGGATTATCCACCGGCACCAATACGGTGGATTTCCCACTCCCATCCAGGGCTTCCCAGGCAAATATGCCTCTGGGTTTCGCCAGGGTCATGGGCACAATGCCGAGGGAGGGCAGCCTCACCATTACAGGTTGGCCCACGTATGTCCACAGTGTCCCTTTTATCATCTGGTACAGGGGCGATGCCCATCAATGGTCCCATAGGACAAAACGCTCAAATTTTGGGGTTTCCATGATGCCCCCAGCGGTTCTTGTCAATAAAGACCGCCTGTGGTGGCTGTACATCCCAGTTACAGTGTCAGACATCGGCACATCTTTCAATCAAACCAAGGGTTCATTTGACTGCATGGTCAGCCTGAGTATGAGACCGTGGATGAACACCCACCTGATGCCCTCCCCTCGAGCCCATTGCTGCACCGCTGTGGCCATAAAATGTGGCCCATTGTCACTTCGGATGCACTCAGGAGTGGGTAAAATACTAAACCACTTTCTCTGTGCTTGCCCTGCCTGGTCTCCAGAGGCAGTTCTAACAGCTGTAGCCATGGTCAGTCCACACACCACCTCCACTGCTACCAAGAGAGATCCCTTTCCATGGGATGGCTGCAAATGACCAGTACAACCACCTCTTCTCTTACGGGAATCATAAAAACCAGGTCCTTACCACCCAAAGCGGCCACCCACGAACAGGCGGCCGCCTGTATTGCTGTTACCACTGAGGGTACCCTCGGGATGGAGCTGTCAGGGACGGGCTATTACCAGTCAGTTTGCTATAACCTTTAATTAAACACCACCATCCATCAGGCTTACGGACTGGCCGGACTGGAGCGTTACGGGGTGAATGGGTGCAGCTTATGGTCTGTCTCTTCTCCAGGTCACCAGTCCCTTCGGTGATGCCCTGCTTGGCTGCGGCTGGCAGCGGGCCCTGAGCCGTGCCGGGCACATTCGATTGCGGCAGCGCAGGAGCGAGCTGCAGGGGCCTGATCCACCCCCAGCTCCCGAAACCCCAACCCTGAGAAAAAATGTGGATTAGAAGGAGAGATGTTAATGCCACGTGCGGAGGAAAAGGAGAAAAAGGAAAAGAAACATCTGCCTGTATGTTGGGGGGTGACAAACAAGAGGATGGGCAGTTGTGAGTCTCTTCTTCCCCTCCCCCGTGTGACCCCGGTCCAAAGGGGAAGAGAGGCAGGAAAACCCAGACAGAGCAGAAAGGACAGAGAAGAAATGGGGAGTTCGGGGCTGTTTCAAGCGGCACTAGAGGGCACTCAGCACACACACCCCCACACACACAGGTGCCACTGAGCCAGGCTGTCGGGGTGGATGCTGCGGCATCTTTGTTTCTCCCATCCCTGCACCCCCAAAATCTGGTTATATTCCCACCTGCACCCCCAAGTCCAGTTAAATCCCCCACCCTGCACCCCTAAATATGGTTAACTCCACAACTTGCACCCCCAAACCAGGGTGTATCTCTCATCCTGCACCCCCACATCCATGGGTGCCTTGGTGCTGGGGGACCACCCAGGCAGGGTGAGACACAAAAGATGACGCGGAGGCCACGGCCTCGCAGGACGCAGCGTTTATTGTTGGCAGGGGAAACTGAGGCACGGGGATGCGGACAGACCTGTGTCCCACCCCCTGCCACCCCAGCCCAGGGGATGCACCCGTGCCTCAGCAGGCAGGGCCACTGCCCCCTTGGGTTAAATAGCTTAAAAAACAAACAACCAAACCAAAACAAGCCCAAACAAACAAACAAACAAAAAAAAACAAAAAAAAAAAAAAAAAGAGGAGATTTTAAGGGAAATAAAAGGGTGAGAAGCCCCAGAGCTCAGTGGGGACCAAGCCCGGGGCTCCCAGGAGCCTCGTAGGGGAAACTGAGGCACGGGGCGGGAGGAAAAGTCAGTCCCTCATCCCTGCAAATGGGATCCTGCTTTGCTGTCAGCAGGGGAAACTGAGACACAAACCCACCTCCCCCTCACCTCCCTGCCCCCTCCCCCAACAACTCCAGCAGCCCCAGTTCTCCCAGTCGCGCCTTGGGAGTGCTCTCCCCAGCCCCGGCTGGTTTTGGGGCTCGGGTGGGGGTGACCCCTCACCGCGGAGGGCCGGGCCGGCGGCTGCCACTCACCGTAACGTCCCCGCCTGCCCCCCGAACACCCCCGGCCTGGCCGCGTTGGGCGGGGACAGGTTCGGGCCGCGGAGGCGAGCGGAGAGGCGGGGCGGGGGCTGCAGAAGGGGCGGTGCCGGCGGCCGTGGTCGCGGCAGAGGGTCTGGGCAGGGCGGGGCAGGGCCCGCACCAGGCGCTCGGGGGCGGCTTCTTCGCCCCGCGACGGCCCGCAGCCACCTCCGCGCGTGCCAGGCGCCGCCGGAGGGCACCGGCGGGACCGGGGGGGGGGGGGGCGGGGGGGCTGGTGGTCGCCCCCCTGGGCGCGGTTTCTCCTCCCTCATGAGCGGGGGGCAAGCGCCAAACGGGCTACTGAGCTCTGCGATCAGGCTTTTGCAGCCGAGGCCGGTTGGTGGGGGGTTGGCCGCGCTGGGATGACCTGCTCTCCGCCACACTTTGGCAACCCCTGGACGCTGCCGGGGCTTTTCAGGGCAGGGCCACGAGCCACAGCGGGGGATCGGTGAAACCCCCCACTCGATCGCTCTTCCCTTCCGACCAAAGCTCCGGTCATACCGCCGTGTGGGGGGCTGCTCCAGGCGCAGTGATTTGCCACAGAAGAGTAAAATCATTTTGGACGTTGATACAACGGGGAGGAGTCGGTGCAGCTCGGCAGTCAGGAGCGCTGACCAGGATGATGCTGGACTCCCAGTTCATGGGGAGTGTGTGAGCAACCACGCTCAGCTCAGTGTGGACACTTGCATCATTTAAAGGTCAGGCTCGCTGAAACACTTCCCTGAACCGAAGCCGCACTGGGTTGTGCCCTAAAAACCCCCGGGACCGCCCAGCTGCACCAACCCCAGGCGTCTCCACCGGCGCGCCGTTCCTTGCAGTCTGGTCCGCTCCTGCCAGCGCAAGCCCCGATCCCTGCTGGCTCCTCGGGACGAGGCGGGTCACCCCGCTGCCGCCAGCAGCACCTGCCCCAGCAGCGGGGCCGTGTGCCCAAACCTGGTATTTCCCTGGCCATGGAAGTGCAGCTGGAGTGAAGGCCGAGGGCCAGCGGGGAGTGCCAGCGCTCACGACACCCCTCTCATCCGAAGGGTCTTTGCTGGAGCAGTGCTGAGGGACAGGCTCTACTTAGACCATGCAGAAGGTGTATTTATTTTTAATCAACTTCCTTGCTGACAGGTGCACATTTCAGTGAGAAAAGATCATTAAACAGCTTTCTGTACCACGGAAGTCTAACCATGCAAAAGAAAGATTATTCTGTTTTTCCCGGAAGAAAACATAAACTCCGAAAACAAGTCTCAGCACTGAAAGCAAATTATTAATTTAATAGCACTGTAAAACCAGATCACAAAACCACACATGCAAGACATACTATTAGGATGTCTAACTTGGAGCCTCTTTCCCTTGAGAATCAAGACAAAACCGATTTCACTAGAACGGATGGGTTATTTCTGTTACAGCAGCAGTATTTGGACAAGGCAGGTGTTACCATTCTTACAGCTACAAAAGCAGTGCCCTTCAGGCTTGACAGCTCCCCACTACTGTTAAGGCCAGAGGACAAGTTCATAGAAACCTCTAAATTGGGCATTACAAGAATTAAAAACCCTCAGATATGTGATTTTCCCCCTATGCCTATGCAGAAGAATTAAAGCCCAGACAACGACCATCAGAAACAGCAACCGCATTAAACAAGACTTCGTGAGGAATTTGTGAAGTAAAATTTTTCATCTTTTTTTTTTTTCTTTCAGCAGTATACAAAGAGCCAAACCAAACCAAACCCTAACAGACTTATTTTGAGACCTGACTCTAAGATCTTAAAGTAAAATCAATTATTTTTTCCATTCTCTTTTTTTTTCTTCTTTATTTTAATTTTGCAAGCAAAGGCCTGTAACGTTACACGAACAATCCCTTTTCGATGTGACATCACGTGGCTATGTACTTCCCAGACTAATGCTCAGGAGCAACCACAGCTCAAACACCACACCGGGGTTTTGTTGGGTTGGTTTGTTTTCAAAAACATTTTATATTCCTCTCCGGTAAGAAAACAACAACAACTTGCCTGGGGTCCTGTGATCAAAACCCCCAAAATTCTGCCAGTGACACAGGGCTCGGAGCCAAGTATTCATCTGATGGCTGTTCCTGTCTCTTCCCTCGTCACTCCCTGCAACTGGAAGGAAAGGAGAACACTACTTGTGTTCCTGATCCCTTCACCACTCCTCCCAAGACCCTGAAGTCTCTCTTGATTGCCCTTGGACTTCTGGTTACAACTTCATCGCTGCCTACCTGGAAAATCAATCCCGGATAATGTACAGGGTACTAACGGATAGGCACACCCTATGCCATGCCATCCCCCCCCCCCCCCCAAAAATACTTATAGTCACGTGAATTGGTGGGGTAAATTTCTGTTAGGCCATGGTGCTGAATTTAAAGCAATCACTTAGACGTAAAATACAACTGTAACAGGCAGAAAATGTTCACCTCACTTTACAATGTTCCAGTAATTTAACCTTTGAAGGACAAGGAAGAGATAAATCACCATTGTTCCACCAAGTGAAAATCCAATGACCTATTTTCTGATGATACAAGGTAAGCGCCAGACTGCAGTACTGTAATTCTTAAAGTTATCTTTTCAGGGAAACGGTCAGTATTTCTCCGCCCTCACTGAAGAGGGTATTTCAAGCAAGAGTTAATGCAGACAGCTGCAGTGCACAACCATCTGCATCAACAACTCAGCAGCCTTTTGCCACCTTACCAACTGTTTTCTATCACCTAAAACTGTTAGCTGTCCCGCCCTTTTCACCAGCAGGGCGGGACTGCAACATTTCCTGACTGCAACAGATCCAAGATGTTCACAAAATGTACCTCCTCAGGGGACACCACATGGGTGACTCTGACAGGAAAGGGATCTCCTGGAACAGGTAGCGGTGGCAACAGGTACGAAGGCAAACCAGGAACGTCTTCTTCGAGTAGCTCCTAGACCAAGAGAGGTTTTGGTCAGGCATCATGTTTAGTAACAAAATGGAAACTAGCTTTGGTATGATTCCTGGCACAAAGGAGTTATGTATTAAAGGAGAATGTAACCAGCATGTCTTTGATGAAAAAGATATTAATCAACATTTCCAACAAAAACTTAAGCTAAAAGATAACAGAACAGAACTAGTTAATTAACACTTTTAAAATAGAAAGCATCTATCTTTGAAATGGTCCTAACACACTGACTTGCTAACTTGGCTGCTGTTAATTCAAAAGTGCACTGAATATGGCATTCCCTTTAAAGAAAGAAAATATTTAGAAAGAAAAATGAAGATAACAGCAATTTACCTGCACGGATTAACCCGAATGCCGTGCCCAAGGCTACTGCAGTTTGCCAGAGCAAGCTATCCCTTACGAGAAAGGCAAAGGATAATTTGACTCCTTAGCCGCCAGCATCATCCCACGTTCAAAACAGATCACAGACTTTGCAGGGTACAGATACCCATTGTCTGGGCAGCACAGCATGCTCCGGTCTGTCGTCTTCTAGACCCTTATATTGTACAGGTTCAGCTCTACGTGCCGTGCGCTCACTTGGCTCAGGACAAAATCAACCTTGGCACATTCCATTATGCCTTTAAAGTAAGGATGGATAGCACATAGCTCAGCTGGACCATAGCTCCGGGGTACAGCTCCTGTCCTCTCTCGTACTTTAATGTCATACGTAACAAAAGGCACAATTTCTCTGAAATAATTTTATTTTTCACACATCTACTTGAACAGTTTTCATTCTGCCCAAAACAAAAAGTGGAAGCAATCAGATACCGATAACTGCAAAATAAAACAGCTTAAAAAACCCAACAAACCCATCTTGATAAATACCGGTAAAGAAAGGACATCTAACTAGATCACAGACACACACAAAGTGCCAGATTTCTGCCAAACCACCAGGAATATTGTGACGGGCCACCTGACTGCACCTGGCTCTGAAGATTCCTCTGAAATTCCTGCTTGTTCCCAACAGAGCACTGCACATCGCCCAGCCGGGCACCTTGGTCACCTCTCGTGCGCGTCTGAAAGAAAAACTGCCCTCGCAGCTCTGCTGTTGTGTTACCAGCCCTTCCTCGCTGCCAGCAGGGTGCTTACTGCCAGATCTGCCACACCGGGGCGTGGACAGCCCAGTTGCAAACACTGACCCTAAAAACGTGTCCTGCCAAGACCTCTCAAGGAGCTACCCATTTCAAACGGCTGTCCCTCTGCCTTTCCGCCTTTGTGCCTGTTCTTGAAACACCTGAAAAGGCCTCGCATTCCTTAATGCATCTTTGAAGCCACAGCCAAAACCCTGAATGTTTAATAGATAATTCACACATCACCTAACACTGCACACTTAATAAGGCAACACAGGAGCACTTTTCAGCACGAGGAATTCAATCCAAAGAAAGCAAAGGGCAGGCTGCAGGGCAGCGTGTCACCTCGTACCTCCTTCACCACACGCAAAGCTTTGGCCATGAGCAGCCTACATGAGCCCAGCCAGTAGGCTGAGGCATTAAAGACGTCTTTAGGGTGAGGAAGATCGAAGTGACAGTCCGGCAAGTCTCAGATTCTGTACTTCCCCGACACAGACAGGGTACCGTAGACTTCCCTTTCCTGTTGACAAAAGGAAAGCAGAAAGGGCTTTCTACCCAGGTGTTTGCAGAACGCCTTTCCACTGGACTTATTGCGAACATCAGCCACAGAACAGGTCTTCTTGGTGTCACAGATGGCGGGACCCACGACCCACACAGCTGGCCTTCAGCATACGGCCACAGTCACGTGACAGCCCCGTCCTTCATCCAGGCCTGGCCTGATAAATTTCTAACAAGGAAACAACAGCTCAGGGGATCGGGCAGGTCTTTCAGTCATACAGATCACCGGTTCCAGAGGGAATTAACTGCCTGTGTAAAAGTGGGGAACAGGGACAGGAGGAATAAGCCTTCCTGCAAGCCGCAGGGCCCAACCACCTCGCAGTCCCAGTGCTGGGATCTGCAACGCTGCCGGCAGTGCTGCAACACCAACTGCAGCATCTGCTCTCCTACCATGGAAGCCCACGTGGAATCAGAGGAGAAGGAACCAGCCCTTCGCACGCTGCTGCTTCTGCCTAAAGGGTTCTCCCTCTGCCTGAGGAGACGCTGGTCCCTCCTAGAACGGCTGGTGGCTGAACAGCTCCTGGTGAGGCTGGAAGCGCTCAGACGACTACAAGTCAGTCCCATCACAAACGGCTGTGCGTCAAGTCTGTTCAGCACGGCCTTGGCTGTCATTCAGAAGGCAGGGGCTCACTGAATGAACGTGCCCAGGGTGTCAACAGCAGTTTGAAGCACAGCTCTCCTCCGACCCGAGCTGACGGACTGTTCCAAAAGCCAGCATTGCCATTTCCAGGGACAGATTACAAGGGACCAGGCTGGCCAAGGGCTCGCTCAGATCATGAGCTTAAAACCTGCAGACCTCAAGTACCTCCCTACGGAGGGGCTGACAAGCAGCGTGGTTAAATACAAAAACAGGCCGTAGGAGGAACTGGGGACTTATTTTGGCTCAGACGCTTGGAAAGGGTTTGTCGTCAACTGCTGTAGAAAAAGTAATTCTAGAAATGACGGTTAGTTAAACCTCAGCTCAGAACAAAGAGATTAAAAACTCGTCTGTCAAATGAAGCAAGGTCACAGTCCCCCAGGCCTGAATCTAGGAGCACAAGGCAGCACCTGTACCTACACGTATGCACATGAAGACACGTTCATGTGCACACGTTCACCCAGAACGAGACGAGACTCGCTGCCGTGAGCTCACCACGCCCAGGGTTCTGGGGTGCTCTCCAACACCCTACTGCCTGCCAGGGAATCTCCTGGCTAATGACTAAGCTGGGATGGTGCTACGGTAACAAAGACCAGCTCCTGAACTCGCCTGTCAGCTCAGCAGAAGCGCATCTCGCAGACAGGAACACACTCTGAAGCAAGACACCGGTGTAGCGGGCTCTGCATAAGCAGCTCATTACCACTGTTAACAGCACGACAACACTCCCAGAACAGACCACAGTCCTTACCAGGTTACCTACCCGAAAACACGCATGTGAAGCAAGGAAGTAAAGTTACTATAAAATAATAACATGGGTAATGGCTGTACTTTACATAGTAACGGTATCTTCAGCCAACGCAGCGTAGCAGCTGGCTTGTGAGGATGGAGGGCTGCTGAGCCTCTCTGCAGCTAAACCCAGAGCTGATCGCGGCTGAACATTCTCAGAGCTGCAGGCTTCCCCCTTCTGCTGTTCCCGAGGCTCGGCTCCCAGAACCAGCTCGAGCTCTGGACGCCTTGCCCTTTTCTGGTCCACAAATGAACACCTCCAACACTCATTTTCTTACACATTCTTCTGAACCGCTTATTTCTGGATCGGGTCTGCTTAATGCTACATGCCTTGCGGAGAGCATTCCGGGCTTTCCGAATGCTCCTTGCTTACAACCGCCTTATGCAGCTTGGTGGCTGTTTTCCAAATTTCATTTTTGTTCTAAGGGTACAATCCCATTTCAAGACAGTTTGCAGAAAGTCGCATGTCACGTGCTGACTTTACCAAAACGCAACAAGAGACTGATTCACCATTGAGGTTTCACCGTTACTCAGTTCTAACGCACGCTGAGAGATTCTTCTAACTGCATCACTGCCATGCACGCCACGATTACATCAGCAGTGACAGCAGCGTCCTCTGAAGGGGAAAACGATCCTCTGAAGCAGAGACGAGCAACTGAGCAGTCTTTTTAATGTCAGAGGGACAGCAGCAAGAGACATACCTACACACACAAAAAAGCTCACCAGCTTTGTTATGTCCTGACCCTCTTCAGCAACACAGAACTTCTGACATGCCATGAAGGAAGAAAGCGATGTTCCACCAAAATACAGGCTGACGGACAATTTGCCCCACGGGTTATCTGGTAATTCCTACTTACACAGGACAAAGTAAGATTAGAACAGGCACAGTGTGACTGAGGTTTTAGAAACAGCGACCCGGAAGTTCCAAACTGTCAGTCCTACGCGCGCCCCACTCATTCGCCAACAGGACGAAACCCCCAAGGATGGTCGTTAACGTCAGGTAACGACACAAATGGGAACGTGCCCGTCCCTGGAACGGCAGCCCCGACCACTCGGTCTAACACTGAAACACCATCCCACGTTCGCTCACTCAGCGATAAACCCTTCTCTTCCACAATATACCATTAGAAATTAAATTATCTGAAATTGCAGGTTTTCAGACAATACAGATTATCTGTTTCCCTGTAGTGTCATACGTTAATTTAAGCATGTCCATACTCGATTACGCCCAATTTTAATAACTTAAAATTGAATTTACAAGAATTTATGCTGTGGTAGGTAGGATGCTTGTCAGAATGACAACACAGAATACAAACAGCACCAAAAAGCATTTTTGACCTCTAAAGGACACATTTCGGGCCTGAAAACTATAACAAAGGTAAAGTCACGGGAGAAAACTTTAGTTTGGGATTTTGATCTGTCTACGCAACACATTTACTGCTGTACTCCTTCACCTATTATTCCTGATGCAAGTTAAAAGGAAATTAAAGCAAGATAACAGAAAGTAAGCCTCATTCCACACCCATGAATACATTAAGCTACCTGAACATGGATTTCAACCTCCTCATGTGTAAGTAGTTCTTGAAGGCAATCCACTGCACCTTGCTGCCGAAAACTGCCAATCTGTTGGGTGAAAGCAAGAAAATCACCACACATTAAGACGCTGACACTAAGCCCCACACCAGCCTCAACACAGGGGCATGAAAATAGGCGACTATCATTGAAAAACTTGGTTGAAAACACCCATCACTGGTTTGATTTGTCTACAACAGTTTAAACGTTACCTGCTCTTTGGGACACTAAAACTTTCCGTGTGACAAAGCCCACCAGCCAGTTCAGACGTTGAAGTGGCTTAGAAAGAGACGCTGCTTGCCAAGGCTGACCTTTACCCCAGGCCTAACAAGGTCTGTGTGCACAATCACCCAAAGCAGAACCCAAAGACACAGAATTACACTCGGAGATAACAGACAACAGGAAACACAGGACACTTTAAAGACTTCTGTGTTTCCCTGCAATATCTGTCTGCGTCCCAACCCCCAGGCCGATAAGCCTGTCTGTCTGAATCTATCAGTTGAACTGCTCCCAGCAATAAAAAGGTTTTCTTTAAGAACAAGTTCAAAAGTGACCCAGTCGTTTCAGTAATTCACCTTTACTAAATGCACCATTCAAATGGGACTAAGGTGTGATGACACCCGAGAACGTTGTTTACATACCAATTACCGACTAACAAAACCCCTAAACCACTCACTCCCATGAGTTGAGCAGCGGTAACAGAGGGTTTCCTTCACAGCTACCTGCAGAATGACAGAAACTTTTGCAGGACTTGAAGACTGACAATTTTCTGGCTATTTTGCATTAAGAAATCCAGGCCCCCCTTCTTCTCGCTGCTACTGCAAAACAAACTACCACTCCTGAGTATCATCCTGCCAACTACCGCAGCGTCCCCTCTCACAAAGATTTAATTCCAAGGACAGCTGCTTCTGAAGCATGGTCACTTCATAAAGCAATCCGGCGGCTCCTGGTAAAAGCCTGCCTTGCTGAAACCATCCTCCAGCTGTTCTCCCCATCCTCGCAGGCAAGAAAACACGCCAGCAACTAGCCTCAACCTTGGTGGGACTCAACAGCGTACCAGTTTGAGTAACTATCAGCTAAAACCTCTTCCAAGTCACCGTTGCTCACCCGTACTGTCTTGTGGAGCTCACAGGGTATGCAAAACGCAGGAACACCAGCATACAGCGCGGCTGGATACAGAAGACACGGAATAACCCTCTCCATGTAACCATGGTCTATGTACTGTACCTATAGGAAAAGAAAAGCTTTCCTGAAATAATTCAGTCAAGTTTACTCAGAGAACTCGTTCATTGACAGCATTCACTTCTCTGGGGGAAAAAATAACGGTCTGCTGAGAGCAGGTGATGTGATGAGGTGGAAATGAAGGAAAGGATTAAAAAAACGCTATGGCAGGTCAGAAGTTCGCTTTCCAAACTTGTCTTGCAAGAGACCCCACGTGTTGTGCAATAACCCACAGCAGTTTAGAAGTGAAAGACATAAAGAATGCGTGAACCAGGCTGGAGTCAGACTTGCAAATCTACGTTGAAAGAGGGCAAGCAGACTCAAGAGTTTAGGTAGGATTAACTGCTCATTCGAAAAAGGAGCTCTGTACCTGTGCAGCAGAAAGCATTCAAAACACACAGCCAGCCCTGACTCTCTGGGTGGGGGGAAGCTAAACCCAAGTATTTTCAAAGCGTTCCACACATGGTAACACCAACAGCAAAAGAAGAAAAAACCTGCAAGGGATTACTTACAGGGGATCAAGGGGAGCTTTTTACTTAAGAACATCTATCATCACCAGGAAAACTACAGGAAAGATTGTGACAACTGAGATAGGTACGTAGAATTCATCTTTAACAGAAACATTAACATCCGGACAGTTACCACACTTTTAAGCAGAATGAGCATCTGGATAGTCAGGTCAGCTGAATGAAAAAAAAGGTGTGATCATAAACTGACGGTAGACGACTGGATTATTTGCCTTTTTTTTTTTTTTTTTTTTTTTTTTAACATACACGTGCGCCTGTTCATACACACATGCCCCCTCCCCCCATATAATCAAACTTACCTGGAGATAGGCACTGCTGAGTCCTACAACTCTACCTCGATACCACATGGCATCTGGTCCTCTTACAACACAAGCTTCTCCCTTTGCCCAGCAGTAGGGTTGCAGAAGACCAAGGCACTGGAAGTTACTTTGTATGTCAGTCATCAATTGGTTTAGTGCCGTTTCTGGGGGTGGGGGGAGGAATAAAAAAAATCAATTCAAAATAGTCTATAACATAGTAGTGCAAATGATTTCAGTCACCAAACCCCAGCAGATTCAGGTGAAGACCTGTATAAACAGAAACCACACGTGCTGCTCCAAAGAATATTTTCCAACACTGATACAATCTGTATGTATCGACGTCCAGCATATGCAAACACGCTACTGCTCAAAACAAAAAGCAAACTGCATTTCCAATTGGGAAGCCATTAGTATTTCTGGACTCTCATCTCAGAGAAGGAGAGTCTGTAAATTTTGCAATCGACACCTTGACAGCACTAGTACAAGAGCCTCTCCATGAGCAATGTAACAGATTGCCAGAGACAGCAGCAGGACACCATGAACCACCACCAAACACACGTCCAGACGACCCCCTGGAGACCGGGAAACTGGGTACTGAGCTCACGCGGAAAGGGGAAAGTCCAGCAGTAGCTGAGAACCAGGCTAACTCCCAAGCATCTTTAGGCCTGCACCTTCCTCAACAGCGGCAAAACATACCACCAGCTCCGCGTTCCAAAGCCAAGCACTCGTGGTTGCACCCCAGACTGCCCAGAGAAGCATTGTCAAACACATTTGACATTTTTGTCTGCTGCCTGAGCAGCAGTTGCTGATCCTGGGAAGGGAATGCCAGGCCTGTGAGGTCATTGTGCCCCGGACAGAGCAAGGACGAGAGCTGAGCAACTTGTTCATCTGGCAGAAAACAGCAAAAGGATAAGAGATGCTGGTATCTGCTTCTCCCTTCTAGAAACCTTGTGGGGGGAGATAACAGCCAAAGGAGGGAGCCTTGCTGGAGGCAAGAGGGCTCTGTTTTGTCTCACGAGTGCTGTGCTGTTCTCCGGTGCCAGGGACGAGCCTGAGAACCGTAATCAAGAAGGAACGATCAGCATCGATGGAGCCAAGAAGAGGCGGAGATATAGAGGAGGAGCAAGGGCTGCTGCTGGGCATAAAAAAGGGCTCCTCAGCACCCGAACTTTGGAAGCTCCCCCCACCAAGGATCATGATGATCGTTAGGACCAGCAGGATGCTGTCTGGACCTGGGACCATAGGGACGCCTTGGACCCGTGGTGGTAGCTATCCATCTCTGTCCTCTTTTCACTTTACTTTCTCCTTTCCTTTCACCCTCTTTCCCTATCACACACTACTTTGTGGGCAAACAATAAAGTTTCGCTGTCTGATTGTAGCAAACCCCTTTGGCATGGTCACCTTAATTTTGGACTTTCAGATCACAGCAAATGAACCATCACGAGTCCACGGAGTGGACCGTGACACACCAATTGCAGCGAGAGAGAGGAGTGAGAATATGGGAGAGGAATAGCCCTGCAGGCACCAAGGTCAGTGCAGAAGGTGGGGGAGGAGATGCTGCAGGCGCCGGAGCAGCGATTCCCCTGCGGCCTGTGAAGACCACGGTGAGGCAGGCTGTCCCCCTGCAGCCCGTGGGCGGTGGAGCAGATGACTGCCTACACCCCGTGGAGGGCCCCCACACTGGAGTAGGTGGGTGCCTGAAGGAGGCTGTGACCCCGTGGGAAGCCTTCACCGGAGCAGGCTCCTGGCAGGACCTGTGGCCTGGGGAGAGAGAGAAGGCCACGCTGGAGCAGGTTTGCTGCTGGTGACCCCATGAGGGGGCTCACGCTGGAGCAGTCGGTTCCTGAAGGACAGCACCCCATGGAGGAGACCCACGTTGGAGCAGTTCGTGGAGAACTGCAGCCCCTGGGAAGGACTCACGCTGGAGAAGTCATGGAGGACTGTCTGCTGTTGAGAGGGGACCCCACACTGGAGCAGGGGAAGTGTGTGAGGAGTCCTCCCTCTGAGGAGGAAGGAGCAGCAGGAACAACAGTGATGAACTGACCACAACCCCCATTCCCTGTTCCCTCCCGCCCCGTGCCGCTGGGGGGGAGGAGGGAGAGAAATCGGGATCAAAGTTAAGCCCCGGAAAGAAGGGAGGGGTGGGGGGAAGGTGTTTTAAGATTTGGTTTTATTTCTCAGTGCTTCTCTCTGAGTTAATTGGTAATAAGTGACATTCGTTCTCCCATGTCAAGTCTGTTTTGCGCATGAGGGTAAATGCCGAGTGATCTCCCTGTCCTGATCTCAACCCACAAACCTGTTGTTCTATTTTTCTCTCCCCTGTCCAGTTGAGGAAGGGGAGAGTGATAGTGGCTTTGGTGGGCACCTGCCATCTAACCAGGGTCAAACCACCCCAGCCAGGCCCTAAGCACGGGCTTGCGTGCCTTAACGCGTGCCCCCACAGCTGTCTGCGTGGCACGTTGTTGTCTCCTGTCCTCTTGCGAGCCTCGGTGACCCGTCTTCTCCATCCCATGGGGGCTCCCAGCCCCCTCCCCTCTGTCCAGGCACCGTTTCAGCCCTTTGGTGTGACGCTTCCCCTTTGTGCCCGACTTGTCTGCCCGCAGCCTCCTGCCGCAAGGGCCTGCCGTGGAAGTCCTTGCCTTGCACAGGAGACTGAACTGGACTGAAGCGTGGTCAACTGTGACAACTGGTGACTTTATTTCAAGAACTAAGTCGAGCGCAGCAAGTGTGTGCCCGGAGAGGAGCGTGGGCAGGACAGAGCAGACCTCTGGCACTGCGGCTGCCTTTGGATCTCAGCAGGCTTTGCCCCGGGAGGAAAGGGTGGTGCTACTCTGCAGCCTGCACTGGCTCCTGTTCCTCCTGCTGCTCAAGCCTTTATCCCCCTTAGGACCTGCAGGAGCTCCTGCAGCAGGTTAAAGAATTCCAGCAGCTTCTGCCGTGGAAACTGACAGGGCCTAAACCTGCCCGACTGGGTTGGGATCGGCCTTGGCCTCTGCACGGGGGCTGAGGTGAAGACTGGCTGTGGCGTTGGAGCAGCCGTTCCTGCTGGGCGCAGTCCCATATGCGCCAGGATCCAGTCGTAGAAGTGCTGCGTGGAGGTGTAGACTCCGGGCCGCTTGGCTCTGGCGCAGCCTTTCCCCCAGCTGGTCACCCCCACGAGCCAGAAGTAGGCAGCGTGCTTGTCTTGGCAGACGAGAGGACCACCACTGTCCCCCTGCAGCGGAGCGGAGGAGAGAGAGGGGGTTCCAGTGTTGTTGGGTGGCTCCAGCAGCACTGTGGCTGGCCCCTTCTCTCTCCCAGCACCTGCCAGAGCCGTATCCACTGCCCAGAAAGGCTCTGCTCAGGTGCTGGAGCCTGTAGGACCTTGTCCGGGAGGGGCTGGTGGGCCTGCAAGGTCGGGCGCTCTCCTGTCTGCCCCAGTGGATCCTGGAGGTGTGGAAGGGGGACGTTCCAGGACTGGGATCCGGAGCTCTGGGCTGGGGCAAGAGCACTGGGTGGCCTTTCTGGGCAGAGTGCTGGGGCTCTGGGACAAGGCGGGCGCTGGGCAAGGGCCTGCAGACAGGGAAGGGCAGGCGAGCCCCGACAGCGGTGGGGACCCAGCGGCGGGAGGGCGACTCGGCAGGCGCAACACGCGCCGGGGGACGTTTGGGCGCTGGCGACAGGGCTGCCTGTGCTGCTGGGGGCTGGCGCGGAGCACGCTCCTACCTGGCAGGTGTCGATGCCGCCCTGCGGATAGCCGGCACACACGTTGTGGGGGTGGATGGCCCCTCTGTACCAGCGGCTGCTGTTGCAGAGCTTGGCATCGATGAGGGGGACCTGGGCCTCCTGCAGGACAGCGGTCGATCCTCCAGCTGTGAGCACAGGAAGGAGTTAGCAGCCAGCAGCCCTTCTGTTCCCACTTCTCCTCCCCTGTGTGGGCGAAGCCCTTCCCTAGGGCTCGCCTTTGCCGCTGCAGAGGCCTTGTGCCGGGCTTGCCCTTCTGTCTCGCCTTGGCTAGTGGCTCGGGCCCATCTCTCCGTGGCCGTACGTCCCCACAGCCCGACTCTGGCTTTCGCCGCCACTGCTGCCATAAGCCCAGCCCATCTCCCCAGCGTGCCGAGCTTGCCCTCGGGACACGAGCACTGTTTGGGAACTCACATCTTGCCGTGGTGGCACCCCAGCCGCTGACGTAGCAGTTTGTCAGCTCTGACACTCTCAGCGAGGCGTCGGGCACGCAGGCCAGCTGTACGTAGTAGCCGCACTGGACAGGCTGGTCCAGTTCCAGCAAGGCGATGTCGTTCCTCTCCGTGCTGTTACGGTAGTGTTCGTGAACCACCAGCCGCTTGATGTTGCGCACTTGGGTCTCAGGGCCTGGCTGAGCCAAGTGGGTGGCCCCGATCACCACGCGCCACATGGTGACGTGCCTGGAAGGCAGATGGAGAGAGCGGTGAGAGGGAGTGGAGCCACGTGCTGCAGCAGCCCCGCAGTTCCCTGCCTTCTGCTTCCCAAGGCAGGGAGGAAAGCAGCACTGCGGAGGGTGCCACTGCCCTAGCACGCCTTGGGCACCAGGAACGTGGAGCTGGAGGCTGCTAGGAAGCGGTGGCACGAGCCCAGCCTTCTGCGGAGCAGTCTCTCAGCTGGGCTCACCAGTGCCCTGGCACTGGGCATACTGCAAGGCACCGGGATGGTAGGAGCTCGTGGGGCTGCGGACAGGGCGCCTGCTGGTGCTGTGGGGATAGCCCCCTTCCCTGCTCCTCCTTACCTGGCCCCGACGAAGCAGTGGGCTGCTGTGAGGACCCACTGCGGGCTGATGAGGGACCCGCCGCACACGTGGCCCGTGCCCACTTTCCAGGGGTTCTGGATGCTGACGATCCAGGGCCAGGCCCCTGGCTGGGCACCCGTGCCACCCACCACGCGCGACGTGCCGGAGGGAGCCGCCATGGGCCGGAGCCCGCAGGTCCCGCTGTAAGAAGAAACTCATGAGTGTGCTGCTGGACGGCTGTGCTGCTGTTGAGGCTGAAGGTCAGCCGTCTTCCCTCCCCCCGAGGGGCTGCACGGACGGCAGGGCCAGGGAACCCCGTGGCTGTGCCTCCAGCCCTCTGTCCGCTTCAGCCCCGTAGACGGCTTGTGCCAGCAGCCTGGGTGCTGGCAAGGAGCTGAGGCTCCCACACGGGTTCGGGAAGCTGTGGGGTGGCCACAGGGCACACGCGGGCCCCCTCCAGCAAAGCCCGTCAAGGGCTGCCCGAGCTCCCTCCCAGAGCCTCGACCCACTTACCCACAGCTGTCCCACATGCCGTGCGCAGGCCGGCACACGGCCAGCAGGACGAGGAGGGCGAGCAATTTCATCGCTGCCAGCAGCACGTGTCAGCTGCAAGAAGGAGGTCTTGTTGCCTCCAGTGCAGCTGTCGATGTACTGCCCGCAGCAGTCTCGCTGCCTGAGGTGCCCTTGGCCCTGGGGCTGATGTCACAGAGCCGCCGTTTCTGGGCGTGGGGCATGGTGACCTCTCGGGGGGGTGGAGGTGGGGGTGTCAGCAACATGGGGGGTTTCTAAGCAGGAGGGGAGGCAGAAGCTGGGATCGGACCCCCCTGACGGACCCCTGCTGAACACTCTGCCTGCAGGATGAGGGCGTGCGGGCCCCGTGGCAGGCAGCGGCGCCTGCCTCTGAGCGCTGCCTGCTCACAGCCAGCAGGAAAAGAGCAAGCGTGGCAGCACGGCCTCTTTGGGAAGTTCACTGCCACCCTGCTCTCTGCAGCCGTTCGCCTCCAGGTCCTTCCCAAAACCCACACACCAGAGAACATAACTGCTCTGGGCAGGACGCACTTGTTGGGTGTTGAAGAGCCAGTCCGGCCATCGCCGCGGCAGGCAAGCAGCGATGTGCAGCCAAACAAGCCAAGCATCCCCAAGCAGGGCCAGCTTCCCTGCACAAAGCCCAGTGAAACACAGATGCAGCACAGTCCACGCTGGCTAGGGCAGCCACAGCAACACCCTCTGGCAGGCTTCCTGTCCTCGCTGTCTAGGAGGTCTGTCGCCCTTCCGAGCCAACCCTGGCAAGGGCGATGGGGCGCCTGGTTCGTGCGGCCCAGGACGTGCAAGCTGAAGCTCCAGACAGAGAAGGATGCTCCTCCTGCTCTCAGCCGCACATGTCATTCTCCACGGCTTTGGGAAGCCCTGCACCAGCCTCATCTCACCAGTCCGCCTTCTGCAGCTGTATGGCGGAGCCTTGCCTTGCTCACGTGCTGGAGCGCAGGGCAGTCACGGGAGCACAGCGGCAACCAGCCACCGTGCGTGGCATTTGCTGAGCAGGGCCGGGTCCCTGGAGGGGAGACAGCAGCGGCTTGAAGAACGGCAGCCTCCAAGCTCGTGAAAGGTGCGGGAGCTTCCTGCCGTCATCCTGGCTTGGGTGGACAGACAGAAGGCACTGTAACGGGTCTGCATGGCAAGGTTTTGGTAGCTGAGGGGCTACAGGGGTGGCTTCTGTACGAAGCTGCTAGAAGTTTCCCCTATGTCAGATAGAGCCAATAACTAAGTGCGGGAGCTGCGTGAGGACACTGACACGATCAATGTGATCTAACAAGTGAACCTTTATTTCCGTGTTTTTCAGTGCAATATATAACCCTCGACCACACCCAATAAATACTGATTGGCTTCATCGCAAATAATCGGCCCATAGTCCAACCCGATTGGCCATATTGCGAGTCATGTTCAAGTCACATTCACAGATGTTCACACCCATCTTCTTCAGGAATTAAAACTGCGTCATTAATGGCGGCTGTCTCTTCTCCTGCACCTGCAAGATGTTGATGCCCCCTGCACCGGAAGTTGTTTATGCTTTCAGCAGTTCCGGTACGTCCCAGCCCAGGCTCTCTGAAAAGGCTGGATTGTTCACATGTCCCTTATTTCATAAATGTCCTCCCACAACTAAGAGATGGGATTTAGGCAAGAACAAATCAGTCAGTAAAAACATGGTTTTGAGGGAAAGATCCTTGTAAATCTCTAAGCTAACGGATGTAGTTTCTATTTTTTGTTTTAGAAAGCATAACACTTTTTTCTTTGTTGTTGTTTTTTTTTTTCCTTTGTTTTGTTTGGTTTGGTTTTTTTTAGGATAATCATGATTTCACCCAACACACTTGAAGCAAAGTATTTTCCTTTTACCTTTTCACATTTCAGTTCAACAGGTTTGGGGTTTGTTGCTGTTTCTGGACCGGTCTTAAAAGACTGCTCCTTCGTGGCTCCTGTCAAGAGTACGAACATGCTGTGGGAAATCAGACCCAGGAAACAAGCACAAATCTGTTCCACATAGTTCCTGAAACTTATAAGCTATAGTTTCCTGGTGGCAAGGCAGGGATGTTGTTAGTAATTCTGTTCCCTTCCTTCAGCTGGAAAAGCCCAAAACCTCAGAAACTTCCGTTCAGCATGAGATCAGGAGTGCCAGAGGCACGACAAATGCTGTGATTCTCTGGGGAGGCAGAGACATGACTGCTCCCAGTCACTGCAAAACCTGAGTGCCCAGGAGACAACAACTAGAAAGAGCTCTTTCTTCCCACTACAGGCAGCAACAGGATCTTACTTCCTTTCTCCAACAATTTTTTTTTGGTTGTTGAAGCTACTATGAACTTAGTATATTTGAAATTTCAAGTCTTTCAGGAAATCTGGCTGAACTCACTCACTGGATTCACAGGTTATTAAGGAAGGACAGCCAGACAGGCCTTGTTTCCCATGGCTGGAAACTTACCCAAGTCCAACACCAGAGATGGCTATGCCCAGAGTGTATCCTAGACTGAGAGATGGGAGATACTTATATGGATGTCTTTCAGGCCGCCTGATCATCTAGTTGTATGCTCTGGTGGTCGCTTCTGAATTGTGTCCACTTTTGAGGCTTAAAAACAGTGCCTTGCTCTGAGTATCAACATGCAATGCCTACTGGATCATAAATACTCTATTTTCCAAAATAAGAAAATCTCATCAGAAGCAGGCACAAAAATATTAATTCAATAAAGAAGACTTACATTAATTCACACCTGAAAAAAAAAATCCCCCTCTTTCTCTTCCACATAATTTTCAAAGGAAAGGAAACCCTCAAAGTTCTTTCTAAGAGTCCCAAAAGAAACTCCAAGGAAATAAATATTATTTACTTTGCATATCCTGCAAGACAGTAAGCAACCTCCCAAAGAGGGTCCACAGACTCCTTTCAGTATCAAAAATTTCCCTTGTGGAGACAAAAGAAAAATAGATCTATGAAGAACTACTACGGTTTAAAACGCTGTGAGAGGCAGACCGTTAATGCCTGGCCCTATCACCATACACAAGTGAGCACCCCGGGTTTTGTGTCCTTCACCAGTTTTATCGCGTGCTCCAGCGTTTCTCTGGCTTTGCGGAAAGGGTTATCCCCAACCTACAAAATTAAAAATAAACTGAAAATCTTTACTGCTAAACCCAGTACTAGTTCTTGGTAAACACAGTCCAACTTTGCTTACGAAAATTACTATATTGAGACAATATATTTTATTTAAGGGTTTAAATGCATATAATAAATAAAAAGGTTGCTTACATTACCCCAAAATAGCACAAATTAAAGGAAGGGTGATCACAAATTCTTAAGAATTAAAATAAAGGAAAATTTGGTTTAAACGTCTTTAGGCATGGTAGCAGTGTAAGGAGCATGACAAGATTGCTTAGGATCATTTTATCTGGTTTTTGGATTCTTCTGATTCTTCCTTTTATGAAAACCATGAAACAGCCACAGTGTTTTATTTTATTTCCGCTCTTACAACTGTAATCTACTTTTGGAGAGAGTTCTACAGAAATGCCAACTCCAAATGCTCTTTTTATGGGAAGAATAAAAAATAAAAGACTTTTTTTTTAAAGAAAGGATTGCAAATAAATCCCAAGTTGCTGATTTTCAGTACTACAAATAAAACCAGCTTTTGTGAAGGTATTTACATTAAACATGTTTCAAATAATACTACTGTGTTATCTGACTATGCTTTATTAACAGTGCCTTTTCCACAGTTTTTCTGCATTTTTACCTGCAAGGCTCACCTCAGTGCAGGGCACTCTTCCAGAACAATTAGCAGCGGAGTCACGACATGTAACACCAGCTGTAAATTCCAGACCCGACTGCCGAGCTGCAGGCATTCCAGTCACAGCCTTGTCAGGCTCATAAGCCTTCACGGGCTGTTTCACCGCTGTCCTCGGCTCCAAGATCCCTCCCAGCACTCCCGCCAGCACACCCTTTCTTCTTGAAGGCTGCCACAAAGGGAACCAAGGAAAAAATCACGTTCAAAAGCCCAACCTAAAGAGTGAGCAGTAAAAGCAAAACCCAGAACTGTTAAGATAATCGCTGTTCAGAGGACAAATTAGTTTGCAAGGTGCCTCAGGCACCAACGGTTTGGCTCTTCCCATAACTACCACGAGCAACCCCGAATGCAGGCAAAGCTCTTAAGGGCAGGGTAAACAGCTTGTTCTTCTTTGTTCTCATCAGCCCCACTCACCCACTGGTTAGATACCCTTGTTAACTGAAACGGGACTTCAAGAGTTAACTGTTCATTCTCCAAATGGTAAATGCTAAAGGAACATTGTCATTTAAAAATCTTGCAAATATTCTTTACTTGAAGTTTGTGGTTTACCTTAAATAGGTGTATGCTGGGGATTGACTAATTATTTGAAAGAGTTCCAGGCCATATTTATTACTTCCTTATCAAGCAGCCAGCAGACACCTCATATAAAACGAGAACAACAGAAAGCAGGTCAGGGAGTTTCATCTCCTGAACGACGACTCTTTGTCTAGGAAAACATTCTGCTCTACAGGCAGAGGAAGAATGAAGTGTTACACACAGATAATTACTGTTTGATCCCCAAACTGCACAAGTAAAACACAGTTGAATTATTGATTAAATGAGCCTTCAGTGTACATGAAAGCATAAAGTGTAAATATTTCCTGAACTGCCAGAAGTTCAGCCGTCTGACAAATATCAAAAAACATGGGGAAATGGGAGACTGAACCTCCCCCCCTTCTGTCTGCTTGTAATGCAGCAAAAGAGAAACCACAAGATCAAGCTGAAGTTCAGCTGCTCGGCCAACAGGAAGGGAAAGTGCCTGTCACAGAGCCCTGATATCGTCACCTTGACAAAAGCTCCTCCACTGGGTGACACTGGGGTATCATCTCTAATCTGGTACAGTCAGTCAAGAAGGGCTTAGCTATGTACAAAATTTCTTAGCTATGTACAATTACAAATAACACGTTATAATGACCCATGAGATTTCCAATCAACAGAATCGCTGTTAAGCTCCATCAGAGAGGCCACACAGAGTAACTCATTGTATCTTTCCATTTTGCATGGTTAAGACCAGAATGAACTACAACTGTCAAAAGAGAATGTCCTGGGTTACAGTGTAAAATGTGCCAAAAGAAAAAAAATATATTCTATTACCATCTTCAGGAGCTGTTGAGACCAGGTGGGGCGGTGCTCCCTGCCTCCCCCCCCTCTGGACTATCTCCTGTCAATGGGCACAACAATGCCTTATCGCCTGACCCATCGGTAACTCGCTCCTGGGCTATCTCCTGTTAATGGCCCATCAAGGAACTGCCTCACGACTCCCCATCCCATTGTGAGATACTCCGCCCGGGGAGGGGGGGGGAAGGAGCCAAGCAGTCCATGCCAAATAAAAACGGAGATTTTGAACACGCTAGCCGCCTTTCTTCCACTGGATTCCCAGAGGAGCTTTTCCCCCCACCTGAGTTCCAGAGGACGAGAGCTACCTGCCGACCACTGGACCTTCGGAGGAAGACCAGACTCTTTTACCTAATTGCTGCTTCCACAGAACTACACCCATCACTTCAGGAGGACTGCAGCCAGCATCTTATCGGACTGCTACTGCCACCCTAACAGGGTGTCAGGTTGTATTCCTGACTCTGTCAGTGTAAACCAGTGGGTTGTTTGTTTTTTCCCTGCCTTGTGTTATATATATATACATATTAGTAAATAACTGTTATTCCTATTCCCCATATCTTTGCCTGAAGGCCCGTTAATTTCAAAATTATAATAGTTTGGAGGGAAGGGGGTTGCACTCTCCATTTCAAGGGAGGCTCCTGCCTTCCTCCACAGACACCTGTCTTTTTCAAACCAAGACAGATTTTGGCGCCCAACGTGGGGCTCGAGGGCATCGAGAGATAAAAGGAATAACGGTTCTTGTGCGTTGGATATAGATTCCTTGTTAAGTGGCATCATGTGGGCTAGCTTATCCCGGTTCGTGTGGCATGTGGTGGTGGCTGTATTTCTCCCATTTGCAGGCCCTTATCTAAACATGGGTCCTATAACTAAGGCTACCGTGACTGTTATCCAGTTTGTTTTATGGATTAATAAGGTGAGGAATTCATGGCTTATTAACTTCCTCTGGAAGGCGGGCACATGGATTCGGAGCTATCAAACACTAAATGTATGCTTTTGGGGTTACTTTAATAATGGTACCTACTGTGAGGAAATGACACCGGGAGAAACTTTCTCCCAACCCCTAACCCAGCTCTTTGGGTCTACTCCACCAGTTTTCGAAGGATTCAGAGCTTTCCTAAGTGCTAATGATATCATACAGTGGCTGGTGTTGCTGATAATCCTGTTTTATTCAGTATTCAGAGATCAGGGGAGATTGGCTTGGATAACTACCCTGACTAGGAATGCTGCTCCAGAATCTGACCCTGCCTCACAGCTCACATCAGAAATGAACCACTCGGATTGGGTGAAGGAGATACGTGAGATGGGCCAGATGCTGAAGGAGTGCATTCTTTCAGCTGCTGGGAATCCCTCCTCCTGCCTTGAAGAGGGAGAGTCTAATGGTGCAGCAGTAGAACCCACAGACGTTACAACCGTCCAGGTTCCAGCTGAAACGCAAGGGCAGTCAGAGCCAGCAGCAGTCGCCCCTGTGGAAACGAGGAAATCTAAGATGAAATCAGACCACTCAGTTAAGAAAGGAGGGCCCTCAGAACCTGCAGGCGAGCCAGTGGTTGAGATAATCACAGAGTCCCTGACGTACGACAGTCTCCGTAATCTGCACAAAGACATCGTACGGCGGGGGCGTGAGGCTTTTACAACCTGGTTACTTCGGGTCTGGGATCTTATGGGTACGGGTGTGCAACTGGATGGCAGTGAGGCAAGGAATTTGGGACCCTTGACTCAGGACTCAGGTGTCAATCTGGTATTTGTAAGGGAGCCAGGGACCCTTTCCCTCTGGGAGCGGCTTTTAATGAGTGTGAGAGAGAGGTTTGTCCACAGAGAGAGAATGCAGGAGCACCATCATAGAATGCGCTGGAAGACCCTTGAGGAAGGGATCCAGCAGCTGAGAGAAGTGGCAGTATTGGAGGTACTCTTTGGGAGGGATGGACAGCATGGTAATGACCCTGACAAAGTCAGGTGCACAGGGCAAATGTTGTGGAATCTGGCAACTCTAGGGCCATCCGAATACTCCACCTTCATTGCAATGATTAATGCAGATAACGACCGAGAGACAGTGGGTTCTGTCACGAGCAAGCTTAGAAATTTTGAAAGCATGATCAATGGCCCAATGCAGGCTAACGTTTCTGCTGTGATTAAGAGCCTACAAGAGGAGATGAGGGAAATAAAGCAGGAGGTGAGGAGGAGCAGTTCCCATTTGGCACCAGTACAAGTCACAGGCCCCAAAGTCGGAGCCCAACGTCCCCCAGCTAGAGGGAGAGGGTACACCCCACGAGCTGAGCTATGGTACTTCCTGCGCGACCATGGGGAAGACATGGGAAGGTGGGATGGGAAACCCACTTCTGTCCTGGCAGCACGGGTGCGTCAACTCAAGGAGGGAAACACTAACCGGGGGAGTAACACTAAAGTGAAGGTAGCCTCAACCTCCCAGGACCGAGCTGCCAGATATTACAGAAGGGAGGATGATCTGACAGATCCCCTTGAAGGAACCTCTAGTATGTATGTCCAGGAAGGGAATGGTAACCAGTGCTAGAGGGGCCCTGCCTCTAGCCAGGGAGAGGCACGGGAAAACCGGATATTTTGGACGGTGTGGATCCGATGGCCTGGCACGTCAGAGCCACAAAAATACAAAGCGTTAGTTGATACTGGTGCGCAGTGTACCCTAATGCCATCGGGACATGTGGGGGCAGAACCTGTTTCCATTGCCGGGGTAACGGGGGGATCGCAGCAATTGACTCTGTTGGAAGCCGAGGTGAGCCTTACTGGGAAGGAGTGGCAGAAACATCCGATTGTGACTGGCCCAGAGGCCCCGTGTATTCTGGGCATAGACTTCCTCCGGAACGGTTATTACAAGGACCCAAAAGGTCTCAGGTGGGCATTTGGGATAGCTGCTGTGGAGGCAGAGAGCATTAGGCAATTGAACACCTTGCCCGGACTATCAGAAAACCCATCTGCAGTAGGACTCTTGAAGGTGGAAGAGCAACAAGTGCCAATTGCCACCTCGACAGTGCACCGCCGGCAGTATCGGACGAATCGAGATGCCGTGATCCCCATCCACAAAATGATCCGCGAGCTGGAGAGTCAAGGGGTGGTCAGCAAGACCCACTCACCCTTCAACAGCCCCATTTGGCCTGTGCGCAAGTCTGACGGAGAATGGAGATTGACTGTGGACTATCGTGGCTTGAATGAAGTGACTCCACCGTTGAGCGCTGCCGTGCCGGACATGCTGGAACTCCAGTACGAGCTGGAGTCCAAGGCAGCAAAGTGGTATGCCACTATTGACATTGCCAATGCTTTTTTCTCCATTCCTCTGGCAGCAGAATGTAGGCCTCAGTTTGCCTTCACCTGGAGGGGCGTACAGTACACCTGGAACCGACTGCCCCAGGGGTGGAAGCACAGTCCCACCATCTGCCATGGACTGATCCAGGCTGCACTGGAAAAGGGTGAAGCTCCGGAACATCTGCAGTACATCGATGACATCATTGTGTGGGGGAACACAGCAAAGGAAGTATTTGGGAAAGGAGAGAAGATCATCCAGATTCTCCTGGAAGCTGGTTTTGCCATCAAGAAGAGCAAAGTCAAGGGACCTGCCCGAGAGATCCAGTTCCTGGGGGTAAAGTGGCAAGACGGACGGCGTCAGATCCCCACCGAGGTCATCAATAAGATCACTGCGATGTCTCCACCAACCAGCAAGAAGGAAACACAGGCTTTCCTAGGCGCCATAGGTTTTTGGAGAATGCACATTCCTGAGTACAGCCAGATCGTGAGCCCTCTGTACCTGGTTACCCGCAAGAAGAACAATTTCCACTGGGGCCCTGAACAGCAACAAGCTTTTGCCCAAATCAAGCGGGAGATCTCTCATGCGCTAGCCCTTGGCCCAGTCAGGACGGGACCAGAGGTGAGGAACGTGCTCTACTCTGCGGCCGGGAACAATGGTTTGTCCTGGAGCCTTTGGCAGAAGGTGCCTGGAGAGACTCGTGGCCGACCACTGGGATTCTGGAGTCGAAGTTATAGAGGGTCTGAGGCCAACTACACTCCCACAGAGAAGGAAATCCTAGCAGCCTATGAAGGAGTCCAAGCTGCCTCGGAAGTGATTGGCACCGAAGCACAACTCCTCCTGGCACCCCGACTACCGGTGCTGGGGTGGATGTTTAAAGGAAAGGTTCCCTCCACCCACCACGCCACTGACGCCACATGGAGCAAATGGATTGCCCTCATCACACAGCGCGCCCGTATTGGAAACCCAAATCGCCCTGGGATTTTGGAGATAATTACGAACTGGCCGGAAGGTGAAGACTTTGGCCTCACTGACGAAGAGGAGCAGGAACAAGTGATGCGGGCTGAAGAAGCTCCACCGTACAACCAACTACCAGCAGAGGAAACACGATATGCTCTTTTCACTGACGGTTCCTGTCGCATCGTAGGGATGAACCGGAAGTGGAAAGCAGCCGTATGGAGCCCCACACGACAGGTCGCACAAGCTACTGAAGGAGAAGGTGGATCAAGTCAACTTGCTGAACTCAAAGCCGTTCAACTGGCCCTGGACATTGCTGAAAGAGAGAAGTGGCCAAAGCTCTACCTTTATACTGATTCATGGATGGTAGCCAATGCTCTGTGGGGCTGGCTGGAAAGGTGGAAAAAGGCCAACTGGCAGCGTAGGGGAAAACCAATTTGGGCTGCTGATGAGTGGAAAGATATTGCCACTCGGGTAAAGAAGCTACCTGTGAGGGTCCGTCATGTAGATGCTCATGTCCCCAGGAGTCGGGCTAACGAAGAACATCGTAACAATGAACAGGTAGATCAGGCTGCAAAAATAGAGGTGTCCCAGATAGACTTAGATTGGCAACATAAAGGAGAGTTGTTCTTAGCTCGATGGGCCCATGATGCCTCAGGCCATCAAGGCAGAGAGGCCACTTATAAATGGGCACGGGACCGAGGGGTGGATCTAACCATGAACAGTATCTCCCAGGTTATCCAAGACTGTGAGACCTGCGCTGCAATCAAGCAGGCCAAGCGGGTGAAGCCTCTGTGGTACGGTGGACGATGGTCGAAGTACAGGTATGGGGAAGCCTGGCAAATTGACTACATCACTCTTCCCCAAACCCGTCAAGGCAAGCGCTACGTGCTGACCATGGTGGAAGCAACCACTGGGTGGCTGGAGACCTACCCTGTGCCTCATGCTACTGCCCGGAACACCATCTTGGGCCTGGAAAAGCAAGTTCTTTGGAGACATGGCACCCCTGAGAGAATCGAGTCAGACAACGGGACACATTTCAAGAACAGCCTCATAAGCACTTGGGCCAGAGAACATGGAATCGAATGGATATATCATATCCCTTATCATGCACCAGCTGCCGGGAAAGTTGAACGGTGCAACGGGCTACTTAAGACTACCCTAAAAGCACTTGGAGGGGGGACTTTCAAAAATTGGGAACTGAACTTAGCAAAGGCCACCTGGATGGTCAATACCCGAGGGTCCATCAATCGAGCTGGTCCCGCCCAGTCTGGACCCTTGCACACAGTGGACGGAGATAAAGTCCCTGTGGTACACACGAGAGGTATGTTAGGAAAGACTGTTTGGATTAATCCCACATCAGGCAAAGGCACACCCCTCCGTGGGGTTGTTTTTGCTCAAGGACCTGGTTACACTTGGTGGGTAATGCAGAAAAATGGGGAAACCCGTTGTGTACCACAAGGAGACCTAATTTTAAGTGAGAACTCTGTGTAAGGTTTCATTGTGTATATATGTATATATGTATCTGTAAGGGGGCATTGGGTTGGGTATGGTGTAGATGGTAATAGAATAAGGGGTGGATTATGTCCTGGGTTACAGTGTAAAATGTGCCAAAAGAAAAAAAATATATTCTATTACCATCTTCAGGAGCTGTTGAGACCAGGTGGGGCGGTGCTCCCTGCCTCCCCCCCCTCTGGACTATCTCCTGTCAATGGGCACAACAATGCCTTATCGCCTGACCCATCGGTAACTCGCTCCTGGGCTATCTCCTGTTAATGGCCCATCAAGGAACTGCCTCACGACTCCCCATCCCATTGTGAGATACTCCGCCCGGGGAGGGGGGGGGAAGGAGCCAAGCAGTCCATGCCAAATAAAAACGGAGATTTTGAACACGCTAGCCGCCTTTCTTCCACTGGATTCCCAGAGGAGCTTTTCCCCCCACCTGAGTTCCAGAGGACGAGAGCTACCTGCCGACCACTGGACCTTCGGAGGAAGACCAGACTCTTTTACCTAATTGCTGCTTCCACAGAACTACACCCATCACTTCAGGAGGACTGCAGCCAGCATCTTATCGGACTGCTACTGCCACCCTAACAGGGTGTCAGGTTGTATTCCTGACTCTGTCAGTGTAAACCAGTGGGTTGTTTGTTTTTTCCCTGCCTTGTGTTATATATATATACATATTAGTAAAGAACTGTTATTCCTATTCCCCATATCTTTGCCTGAAGGCCCGTTAATTTCAAAATTATAATAGTTTGGAGGGAAGGGGGTTGCACTCTCCATTTCAAGGGAGGCTCCTGCCTTCCTCCACAGACACCTGTCTTTTTCAAACCAAGACAGAGAACAACAATCATTTATTAACACACAGCCGAATAATACCAGTCCAGTGTTGAAAACAGGGAGTACATTTATGTGACATTCTAAGTTATTCTGAAGCAATAGGAAAAACCGGCCTCACCACAAGAATGGGACAGCTGTACACACATGGACATACAGAGCTGATTTTTTTTTTTTTTAACAGAACAGAGTCTAATTCTCTGTTTAATTAAAAACAGATATTGATGTGCATAGGTATATGTGTGTGCATACCCCGCCCCCCCCTAGATTTTTATCATCTCTATTGTGTAGCAGAAAATGGTGCTATTCACACCTGCCCCTGGTTTCCAATGACACCCAAGGGTTCTCAGTACCTCTGAAAAGATGCTAAAGTCTCCAGGGAATTCAAGTTTGTGAGAAAAGATGAACCACTTACTTCCCTAAGCTTTCAACCTGTCCCAGGCAGGCTGAAAACCAGTAGCTGTGTGCTATCCCAGCGGAAGGCTCTAACGGCTGGAAGGCTCACACGAGAACAGCACTGCCGCAGGAGCGGGATTCTGGCTCCGGTACTGAGGGAGCACGTTGCAGGGCTTTCCCTTGAGCTCGCTGCTGGATGCTGGGTGTCCCAGGAACACAATTCGTTGGCTTTGCAATACGCAGCACCAGGGACTCCACACGATACTGCACAACAGGTTGGATACAGTCACTGTAATTTCAGAAATGCAGAGTAAACACGGCTGTATCCAACTGTGCGAGTATACACTCACATTTCCTGAATTTAAAGTACGGACAACCAGTTTTCCAAAATAAACAGCCACGCTCTCGCTTTTAAGGTACATTTTCTATCACATACGGTGGAACTTTTCCATGTGTTTCCTCATCATTTAGCCCTAATAACTGAAAATCAAGTACTTCTAATTTTTACCTATGGAAAAATAAACACCCAACAGGCTGCAACAACATGTGCGGATGGCCATGCTGCAGTCAGGGAACAAGCGTTTACTAAACTGTATTTTAGCTGGACTTGCCGAACACTGAAGAAAACACAGTATAACATGCAGCTGGTGAGCATTTTCCCGGTCATCATTGCAGGAAAGAGGCACTGCATTATTATTTCAACATCTGGGAAAACAGAGAAATGACACGGGAGCTGTGTCAGCTGGTAATTGTGCCTCCAAGCTTTTAACCGTGAGGAGTAACTAGAACGTGCTTTGCAGCAAGAGAACTAAGGGAAGAATCCAAGTTAGCCCAGTCCAAAAGTCTGCTGCTTTGCTCTGAGTATCGTGCTTTCTGCCTGAGGATGCCACAAGTAGTACAGGAAGCATAAAAACCCCAAAAGTTTAAGAACTGTCACCTTGTTCGAGACATCACAAAATGTTGCATGTGGAGGTAGCAACATGAAAAAAAAACAGCCCTATTTATTTATTACTCAATGCTTTAGTAAGGCTTTAAAAGCACTGATAGCCAGGTATTCACTGTGTCCATTCACAAGAAAAAACAAAGTAGCTGAAAATTACACACATGGGCGGCAAAGGACTGAAAATCCCAAAATATCAAAGAACAGCCCCATGTAATCCTGATTCTGTTCTTTGTAAGCAACTCAATCACTGCTCAAAAGCCCTCTGCCTGACGCACTACACATTCAAGTATTGTACTGAATGGCTTCGGTATAATTTCTTTAACTCTGACGTTATCAATGAACTCAGAGAACCAACAGCTTTAACCAGACCCTGCTACCTCACAAACAGGTTGGGGTTTGAAAGTGTAGCTCTGCAGCAGCATGAGCTGCTGCTGCTGCCTTGCACTAAGTTGTGTCCAGTGCTGAGCTCAGGTGTGTGATGAGGTGCTCAGGGACTGGATCTGGCAAGAGCGAGGGGTTTGGGTTGGTTTTGTTTTCTTTTTTCTAGTGTTCAGCAAGTTCTTCAGTCATCTGACTAATAATCCCTAGGTCTATGACCATCTCCCTCTTAGATTTGTTTAGTCTACTATGGAATAGTCAAGATAGCTTAATAAAATAAAAGAAAAAAACACCTTTAAAAAAAGTCTTGTAAAACTTTCAACACTGAGGAAGAGCTGAAAACTTGGTTTTAGTTTTGATTCCATTAATTTCTACTACGTGGAAATGACTCGGGTATTCCTTCTTGTCATTGAAGACAACAGAATGAGTTAAAAAATTTCAACAAAACAAGGAACAAAATCTGAAATACAAACTAGTTGGATAAACCTATTTTAATGCAGGTTTATTAAATGCAATTCTTCTGTCACAGAACAGATTGACAGAACAGTCGAGGTTGGAAGGAGCTTCTGGAGACCATCTAGTCCAACCTCCCTGCTCAAAGCCTATGACCTCATCTAGTCTTTCAGTTGGCTTTGGATTTTTTTAATTTGACTCCACTTTCTACACAAAGGTATGTTTCACAAATTCATTTTCACAAACGTATGATTTTTGTGTATAGGAACTGATGTGTTTTGCTAACCCGTTGGAGCACGGGTGGAAGGAGCCATCCCCCGTGCTGCCCGGCACCGTAATACAGAATCCCTGCTTAATAACACTGAGTTGTCAGTGAGTTTTCTTTGAGTCAGTTACAGCACTGCTTCAGCAAATGCTTCCCAGGCTCTGGAGGTGAAGTGGCCTCAAGAAAAACTCACTTTGGGTAAACATCAAGATTTTAACTATGCAGAGGCAAATTAAGCCTCAAAACACACATTTAAAGAGATATACAGACGCACAAGTCAGCAGAGCGTGTGATTCTGTGATTTTTCTGAACACAAATGGCACTAAACACATGACTAAAACTTTCTTAAAACATATACTTAAACCAAAAAATGGCCCAAGTTTCAGATGCTCAAATGCCTACAACTTCTACAGCCTAAACTTAAGAATATAATAGGTGTAGAACAAGGCTTGAATTTTCCAAATTTGCCAGAAGTAGGGAGGTACTGAGAAGCTACTATAAGCTGTCTTAAAACAAGAATTTTCACCATAGTGAAAAAAAACCCACTGAAACGCAAAATCCAAACCAGTTTGGTTTTTTTTATGGGGTTCTTTTGGTTGGTTGGTTGGTTTTGGTTGTGGTTTTTGGGTTTGGTTCATTTGTTGGCTGCATTTTTAAATGACAATCAAGTTGAGGACATCAATACCAAGTACAAAAAACACCCCCGCAAACCACTCCGTCTCCCCACTCCCTCTCCCGTAAGTAGGATGAGGTACCTCCTCTTGTTGTCCCAACTCTTCTACAATCCTTTCCTCCCTATATCTAAAGTATAAAACGAGCTCGATCTTGTTTAAAAAGCAGTGACCATCAAGACAGAACACAAAGGCTTACAGCACCGTCAAGACTCAATGGTTGAAACCGTTTCCTCAGTTGCAAGTCGTGCCATCCCCTTACCACTACGTACCTCACAGAAACAGTACTTTCCCCTTCTCTCACAGACGAAAATAAATTCTAGATTGGAAGGTAAAAAAGAACGGGGGGCGGGGGGGGGGGGGTGGTGTTTGAAGCGGGTAAGCAGAAGCCTCAGCTCTGACCACGGAGGCGAACATGAGGTTTATCACTCACGACGCTGCTCCTGGATCCCACGCTGCCACCGGGAAGGCGAACTCACCCGGGAAAGTCGAGTTTCAGATTGATTTCTGCCCGAGGGAAGGAACCGCAGGGAGATCCTGCCTACGTCAGCTCCCCAGCCACATCCCCCACGGCGCCACACGAGCCTCCCCAGCTCGCGCGCTCCGTTTGGAGATGAAAAACAGCTAAAAAGGAGCTACAAGGCGCTGGCCCAAGGGCACCTCCTACCTGCCAGCTCTGCAGCCTCGTCAGAGGGGGGGGTCAGGCCCCAAGCCCCGGCGGTGGCCGATGACCCTGTGCCCGATCGCGGCTTTGTCTCGGAGCCGCGCGTGCCTCCCGCCCGCCGCCCCGCGAGCGCGTTCATCGCCACAGCGGGGACCGAAGGCGGAAGCAACCGGCGGGACGCTCGCAGCCCCGGGACCGTTTTCCCGCAGGCGCCGGCACGGCGGGAGACGCGGCCCGGACGCGCCCGCCCTCCCCCGGGCAGCGGAGGGGCCGCCCCGGCCCCGACCCCCGACCCCCCCCGCCCCGGGCCGCCCTCGCCGCGCCGCGCCGGCGCCTGCGCTCTTGCGCCGCTCGCACTTGCGGTGAGAGCCCGGGGGAAGAGGCGCTGCCGGGGCCGCCTCGCCGTCCGGCGGCGGGGCCGGCGCTGCGGCTGCGCGACACCAGCCCCGGCCCGGGCCGAGGGAGCTGCAGCCCCGCGGCCGGGAGGCCTCTCCCGGCGGGAGCGCCGCTGCGGGGCCCCGGAGGGGAGCGAGGTAACGCGGCGTCCGCCCGCGGGGCCTCCAGTCCCGCTCTCTGCGTCCCTGCCGCCGGGACCGCTCCCCTTCCCTGGCCGCCCCGTGCCTTCGGAGAGCCGCCTGCCGGGGACGGCCGCGGCGGGGTGGAGGTGAGAGGGTTTCATCTCGGCGCTGCCGGGGGGGGAGGCAGGGAGGGAGGGAGGGAGGGAGGGAGGGAAGTGCTTGACGGCCCTTGCCGTAACTGCAGACCGTGGGGGCTGGGAGCTGAACTGGGAAGCCGCAGCTTTCGGGACTTGTCACCTTGGCCCTGACGCCGTACTCGAGGTCACCTCGCCGGGAAGCGAGGGAGGGCAGAGCTGAATCGTTGGACTCGGAGATGCGGTTGTGTTTAACTGAAGCAAAATGACAATCAATGCCCCTGGTTGTGCTTTCTTACAGCACACAGTGGGTTTTCCTTAGGAGAACCCTCGCTGTTGAAAGCTGCGGGAACAGAGCCGATAGTTTTGAATTCAGGTGGCCTCTTAAGTGGCAAGTAAACATGTTCTATGGGAAGATAATGTTCTAGCTTTTGGCTTTGTAGGTGAGGTAAAAATTTCAGCTGTTGAGCTGCAGCAGGCACAGTTCTCTGTAGCTTCAGTAATGCCAGTGTCAGTAACCCTTGCTGCTTGTCGGCGTGGGTTTTGAGGGGAGATGGTATTTTACTTGGTATGAAGGACTCAACACTGTTTTACTGTCTGCAGTCACAATTTGATGCTCTGTTGACCATTCGCAGTGTGTTCAGAAGCGTTCTTAGCCTCACCTTCCTTCAGAGAAGTCCTCTCTGATGTCTCTGGTGTACCTACTGTTCTACAGTTTCCCAAACCTCAACCCAAATCAAAAGGCAGTACCTAGGAATCGTTCCCTTTTGGGTGGAGTTTCTAAACAGTTTTGTGTAGGTGCCTCCAGCAAAGAAGATAAAAATAGCCATTTCAGTTTCTAGGTGCTTTGCCTGAAATTTCTGCAAAGCTTTAAGCTCGCTCACATCAATCAGTGAGGCTTTAGAATTATCTCTTGTTTTATTTTGTTTTGTGGTTTTGTTTGGATTTTTTTAAACACAACTTTTCCTATGTCCCTTGAAACAACTCTCCTGGTAGAGGTGGAGGGAGAAGGACTGGGAAGAGTCATGGCTCAGGGGTGATGTAGCCAGGCAGGCACGCTGCTGGATGCAAACTCTAACGGACTGAGGCCCGTGGACTGCAATTAGACAGCCCAAACTGCTACAGCCCCCAAAGGTGTTCCTCGTGCTTCTGAGTGTGGCTGTGCTCGAGGCAGGAGTGTTTGGCCTTCCTGTGAACCGCCAGTTGAGCCCTGTGTTTGAGGGTGCTGTAACACTGGGTAGTATGATGACTTGAGGAACTTTTCTGCCCAGTTAGAATCCCACAACTTTGCAAAGGCAGTAACTTTTGTAATTACGTCTTTTTTTACGAGATGCTTGGTGGACGAGGAGAAGCTGAGCCTGGAAAGCTGTGGCTGAGCAACCCCGAGGCAATACTTACGGACTGGTCCCACGTGTGGGATTGGAGAGACGGGAGCAGGTCAGTTAACAAACACCTCCATTTCGGGGGGTCATGAAACGAGTTTTTTTTGGCAATGAAGGGGGAGAGAAATGGCTAGCTTCATCTAGCTAGAGACAGGCTGAGTCAAAGTGTGAAAGTCTCCTCGAAAACAAAGAACCCTGAAGTAGTGGAGAACTTGCTGTGCTTCAGAAGGTTTGGTTAAAATTTAGGCACTCACGAATAAGAACCTCTAAATACCTGTAGCCTGTGCACGTAAATACAATGTAGGCAGAGAAGTTTCTTGGAAAAGCTTTACACCTCTACCGTGCTTTACCAGTTCAGCAGTGTCAGCAACTGGGGATTTTAAAAGCTCTGATTCTCAGATCAGAGTTCACGGTACAGGTTTCTAGGTATGCGCTGTGTGTTTTATTCTGGCAGAAGAACAGGCCTGTATGCTGTGACCCCTGCAGTACCTTGTGGGTGTAGCTATCAGTACACCTTCAAGGTGAAGAGTGTGTGTATGTCCAGAGAACCCAGTTATTTCCAGGCCCACCCAGTTTCCTGGAGGATGGTGAGGACTGTGCAGGGACTGAGCTGTGAACGGAAGGAGTTTGCCATCAGCTGAAGTAAAGGTCTGCGGGGTTGTTTTGTGATTAGGAAAGATAATTGGCTGCTGGTCTTCCAGTTCCTCGAGCCCCTTGCTTCTGTCAGGAAAAAGGGCAGCTCTCTGGTACAAGACCAGTTGTGCTGGTGGGTTGCTGGGGAGGTGTTCAAACCAGGGCTCGCTTGCCAAGGGCAGCGTCAGGTGGTGAAGAGGGAGACCCCCGGGTCTGAGTTGCCGGGGCCAGGAGCAGCAGTCCGTCTCTGCCCAGACTTCTGGAATGCCGTGGGGACAGGTTTGCTCGTGCCAGGCTGGGGTCTGTTAGATACAGCCTACGCTCAGCCACGGGGAGTGGAATTTCGGGGTGGGATTACTGTGCAGCACAGGGGGGCACAAATTCCTGTGTTTTCATCTCCCCCTTTAGCGTAAGACTTAAGTTTTTATACGGTGCTGACTCAGCAGCCTATTTCAGCAGCTTAGAATTAGGAAAGGTTGTTTCACAATTAAAGCCACTGAATTTCGTGCTGCTAGTCAGAAGCTGGAGATGTGAAGTAATTCGAATTCAGATGTTTCATGTGGCTGTAAATGATTCCTGGGTTGTCACCTGGGGGGTCAGTCTGTGGGTGCGGGGGTGGAGGCGGCACAGCAGGAGGTGTGTTCCTGCGGGGCGGGTGGCGAAGGGGTGAGCGTGCGAGGGGAGACCTCTGGGCGTAGTCACAAGGGAGACTTGTGCAGGACTTGCAAAGTGGGGGTTTTATGGTGGTCCTACGCTAGCGTGGTACAAACTGCCTACAACGGCGGGCACTGGTGCTGCACTGCAGAAGGGAACGTCCTAACCCCTGGCCCGTGTTGCCCCCAAGACTTCCTCATGTCACATCCCACTTCTTCGTTGCCCCTTCTCCATGGGCTCAGGGTTACAGTCTTCCCATGTCTCAAGTGTGTTTCTGACCGTCAGAACAAATTTCTAACGGGTTTAATGTTTAGGAAAATGAATGTAATACTTATTGTAGTTTACTCATGCATTAATTACCGAGTTGGAAAAAAAGCCGTGTTCTTTGAGATGTGAGCCATGTTCAGTGTCCTTGTTGTGATCCATTTTATACTCACGTTGTGTAATGCCGACCTTGGGGATGAAGGTATTTCTGCGTGTTTTATTGACTTACATCTTGAAAGTGAGGTGTTGATATGTACGTTAGATGTTAGGCAGGACAAAAACATAATAGAAAAGCGCAGTAATGGTATCTTTCCCTCTCACCCAGTTATTATGGTAGAGCAGGTTTTTTTGTTGGGGTTTTTGTTGTTGGTGGGTTGGGTTTTTTTGTATTTAGAATGGTCTGTCTGTTCCTGTTTAGGCACAGAGGCATGTGAGATGTTAAAGCTGTTGTGACCTGATGCATCTACAGCTCCAAATTAAGTGGATGAGTGGGTTAATTGATACAATATTGAAACAGAGGAACCTATTTTATTGTAGTTCTGATTTTGCATACATACGAGATATGATGTAATAATATTTATGCAATGCATGAGTAAATATTCATTATTAAAAACTGTAGAGCCTGAGGTTGTCTGGCAGTTTCTTACATTGAGGTAAAATAAAGCTGGTTTTATAAATACTTGGTATCAACTATTTTGACTTTTAGGCTGTTTGAATTAGCTTTGTAGTACTGAGGCTTAATCATCTTTACTGTTAGGTGTAAACAGCAGCAGGAAAACCAACCCAGTTCTGCTGTGAGTATTATCTGTTCCTCTGTTTCCTACCACAGAAGTGGGTTTTTTACCCTCAGATTAATGTTCAGGTTGGAAGGGACCTCTAGAGATCATTTAGTTGGTCCAGGTGCCCTGCTCAAATCAGGGTCACCTAGACCAGCTCCAGGGATGGAAACACCACAACCTGTCTGGGTAAGTTCCAGTGTTTGACCACCTTCACAGAAAAACAAAACAAACAGCAAGAGGGGGGAAAAAAAAAAAAAAAACACACACGAAAGAAAGAAACCAAACCCACCCAAAACTTCCTTTTTAAGTTTCTTGTGTTTCCAGTTGTGCCTGTTGCCTCTTGTCCGTTCACTGGGCACCACTTGGGTGAGTCAGACCCACTCTTTTTTACTGCTTCCCATCAGGTTTTTATACGCATCGATAAGATTCTTTCCCGCCACCCCCCGTCCTTCTTGAGGCTACAAAATCCTGGCTCACACAGCCTTCCCTTGTATGTCCGATGCTCCAAGCCCTTAATTGGGCTCCAGTATGTCCGTGTTTGCCTTGTACTGGGGAGCCTAGACCTGGGCCCAGCACTCCAGATGTGTCTCACCAGTGCTGAGCAGAGGGAAAGGGTCACGTCCCCCGACCTGCTGGTGCTCTTCCTAATGCAGCCCGGGACACTGTTGGCCGCCTTTGTGGCCGAGGCGCGTTGCTGGCTGCTTCACCCAGGACCCCGGGTCCTGTTCTGCAGAGCTGCTTTCCAGACAGTCTGCCTCCAGCCCGCAGTGAGGGATGGGGTTATTCCTCCCCGCGTGAGGACATTTTAGAACAGGACAGTGCAGAAACACCCCGGTGACACTGATGAATGAGTTTCTGACCAAAGCCACGACAAAATAAATAGCCTGACCTGTGGTTTTAGATCTCAAGGTCTTCTGGTGGTTTCGATGGCAATTCTTTTCTGCTTTTCCTAGAAATAAAGGAATTCTTTGTCTCTTAAAGGGCTAGAGCCCCAGGGATTTGAATGGTCAGCTTCTCTGTAGAGTTGCACAAGCCTTAGTCTTACTTTCCGTCAATAGGAGGTTTTCAGGTGGTTGTCCCAGCCCCAGCCATCGCTATTAATACTATGCTGTGGCGGTCACCTGTGTGAGAAGTTCCTGTTGGTTTGTGCTTTGCTCTCAATGCACTTTGTGTTTATTTTACTTTTGATATACTCAAGTTAATTGGCCAGGACTTGCAATAATCAGTCAAGTGTTGGCCTTAACTATGCAAAATACTTTTAAAGCACAGATTTTTATTCCTGGTTACAGTCTGTTTATTTCAGTTGTCCCAAGTGTTGGAATGACCACTGGAAGAGTAAGTGTTGACTGAAGAGCAGTCTGATGGTTAGGGTGTGAGAGTTCAGATTTTGGTTTTTCCATCAATTTCTACTGAGGCTTTGGAAAATGCTTCTAATATCGATAAAAATGTCAAATGAAGTAAAGTCCTAATTTATAATTTGGCACAGTGCTGCACTGGTAATCTGATCTAAATGATTTGAATCTATAGCATTTTCCCTTCTTGGTCTAATTACAAATGAAAAATAGATCCTTTTCTTCATCGTCCTGAACTTTGCTCTCAACACTTCCAGGTTCTTTTGTTCTGGATGCCTGAACAAGTTTATGTGTGTCAGTTCTTTCTTAAACTCATTGTTAGTAACCTCATCGTTATTGTTCAAAGGATTGAATGAAACCTTTCTCTCAAAAGGACCGGGAGCCAGGACAGCAAAATAATAAAATTGGCTAGAACAAAAGTGATGCCATTAGTACTGGAAATAAAATGCAAATACTTCCAAATCTGAAACACGAGAATGGGAATAGTTGTGTTCTGTGGTACTGGTGTTCACAGAGAGTTTTCCAGTCTCAAACTAGAGCCTCTAGTTAAGTAGTACTCTGACTGCTTTACAAAACTGGGTGCGTCCTGACAGTCTTTTTATTTTGAGTGAGAGACAGTTGCAACTTTATAGTTCAACAGCCCCAAAACATTTTACTAGTTAGTGATCTTTGTGGACTGTGAGTTCACTGCAGCGATAACTCTCCAACCGACCTCGGGGACAAAAAACTTGGAGGTATGAGTTGTCATTGTACTTCTGAACTTGTACAACTTCTTGATCTGTCTCCTGACACTGGATGATTAGCATGAAGTTGTTGCACGGCTTCAGAAAGACAGCCTGTCTTTTCAGTTCTTGGAAATGTCAGTGATAGTTTCTGAGGAAGACTTAAGTGCTCTTTTGAGGTGTGTCTTCACTAAGCAATGAGCAGTAGGGCTGTTGCAAAGTGTATCACACCGTTGACGTTAACACCCTGCGTGCTTTCGGATCTGGTCGCGTCCAGTGACTTTAGGAAAAGTCATAGCTTGGCGTTCAAGTGCATTCCTTACTCAAGCTTGTCATGACGGGGCACGTAAGCTGACATAATGTGCCGGTAAAAGCTCTTAGAGCATCTCACTACAAAAAGTAGAATATACCACTAGAGGCACATGGCTGAACAAAACCAGTATGGAAGGTGCAGAATCACTGAATGGTGTTTTACAAGGTTCACCTGGGTCTTCAGATTTGGTTGTTAATCTTTGGAGTTCTCCATAGGGTAACCAGCTGCAAGGGTATCTAAACACACGGGTATAAAGCAAAGTCTGTTTTGAAAGAGATCGAGACAATCACTTCTCTGACAATGAACAGGAAAATATATTCAGTAGCTTCTAGTCCTCTCTTTTTTTCTTTTAGGGCTAGCTTCTACTATGCCAGTAGCTGTAGCATGGGAAAACAATGGTTTGGGCAGATTACCATGTGTGTATTCTGCCATCAGCGGAAAAAAAAAGACCTAATTAATGTTTATTTCTGTAAGCCCTTGGGTAAAAAGCAATAAAACCACTACAGAAAACCAACTAGTAGGGAATAAACTGGCTTCAAATGTTTACTTTGTAATAGCTTCATCAGAAGTTATATTCATATGCATAAAATGCATAAAACTACCTCTCATGGCTAATCTATAGTGTTATCCCCAAGTTTTACCTGCTGCTGTGGTAAGGAGACTTTGTCCTGTTCACTTACAAAGTGTAGAGTGTCCTGGGAGTTAAACGGATTGTATTTGGTTTAGTTTTATCCCCTCTCCATTGCACCTTCCTTTGGCAACTATTTAGTCCAAAAAGTCTCCAGTGTGCTTTATGGGTTTTGGTTTTTTCCAGATCTGTACTACCCCGGCTTTTGTACAGAAACCCTTAGTCCCCATGGACCTTTGAGTAACGCAGTGAGATGTCTGTGTTTTGTTTGGATGTTGTTATTTCAGTTGTCAGGTTGTACTGAGGAGCTTAATGAAGTCCTCTGGGTATCTTAAATGTGGGAAGTCCTCCGTTCTGTTATTAAATATGGAGCCTTTAAACAGATAACAGATAAAAAGCGAGGACTTACTTTGATCCGACTAAATGATGATGATGGTGGTTATAATTTTTTTCTCAGTGCATTGGAAATGCAAGTTCTCTTCCATTCTTTAAGCAGTCCTGTTGCTTTTGATGATCCATTCCACTCAAAGGCTTAATACAGTAAGATTTGAAATATTTGTAGTGAACTTGTGTAGCTATTTGATTCCTTTTTCTGAACATGGTGATCAGTAGCCATAAATTTTCACAACCTGAATCAATGAAGTTCTGTTGGAACTTTGTGTGCAGATTTGTGTAATATATGCTGTTCCTTGCCATCTTCAATTTAAGCAAGATTTTGTGTAAAGCCAAACTTCTTAGAATAATAGCAGCAATCCCAGGGGACATAAAAGAAAGTATCTTGGGAACAGAGGTAGACCTGTGTTTTTGATTTTGTTTTCAAATGAGAACCAGTTCTGTAGTTGTAGTTGCCAGGAAACATTCAACACCAAAACCAAGTCAATCCAGTAACACACTGTCTGCTTGAGCTGTCAGAGAGCTTAAAACAATAGCTCTGAGGTATGAACTGACCCATTCTTAAAACTGTGCCAGTAGTGATCATAGAATCATGGAATCATTAGGCTGGAGTAGACCTCTAAGATCGTCAAGTCCAACCGTTGACCTAACACCACCATGCGCACTAAACCATGTCTAGAAGCACTACATCAACACGTTTTTTGAACACCTCCAAGGCTGGTGACTCCACCACTTCCCTCGGCAGCCTGTCCCAATGCTGGATAACCCTTTCGGTAAAGAAATTTATCCTGATGTCCAATCTAAAGCTCCCTGGCGCAACATAGAAGAATCATTTTGGTTGGAAAAGACCTTTAAGATCATCAGGTCCAACCGTTATCCTAACACTACCAAGCCCGCCACTAAACCAGGACCCTGAGCACCACATGGGTACGTCTTTGAACACCTCCAGGGATGGTGACTCCACCACCTCCCTGGGCAGCCTGTTCCAATGTCTGACCACTCTTTCAGTAAAGAAAATTTTCCTCATGTCCAATCTAAACCTCCCCTGGCACAACTTGAGGACATTTCCTCTTGTCCTATGGCTTGTCACTTGGGACAAGAGACCGACCCCACCTCACTCCAGCCTCCTTTCAGGCAGTTGCAGAGAGCAATAAGGTCTCCCCTCAGCCTCCTCTTCTCCAGACTAAACCACCCCACCTCCCTCAGCTGCTCCCCATCAGACCTGCTCTCCAGAGCCCTCACCAGCTTCGCTGCCCTTCTCTGGACACGCTCCAGCACCTCCGTGTCTGTCTTGTCCTGAGGGGCCCAAAACCGCACCCAGCATTCGAGGGGCGGCCTCACCAGTGCCCAGTACAGGGGCACGATCACCTCCCTGCTCCTGCTGGCCACACCATGGCTGACACAGGCCAGGATGCTGTTGGCCGCCTTGCCCACCTGGGCACACTGCCGGCTCACGTTCAGCTGCCTGTTGACCAGCACCCCCAGGTCCCTCTCTGCCGGGCAGCTTCCCAGCCACTCCTCCCCAGCCTGTAGCACTGCTGGGGGTTTTGTGGCCGAAGTGCAGGACCCAGCACTTGACCTTGTTGCAACTCGTGGAACTGGCCTTGGCCCAGCGATCCAGCCTGTCCAGATCCCTCTGTAGAGCTTCCCTGCCCTCCAGCAGATCGACACTCCCACCCAATATGGTGTCATCTGCAAGCTCCCTGCGGGAGCACTCGATCCCCTCATCCAGCTCATCCATCAAGATGTTACACCAGAGCAGTCCCAATGCTGAGCCCTGGGGGACACCCCTTGTGACCGGCCACCAGCTGGATTGAACTCCCTTCACCACCACTCTCTGTGTTTGGCCATCCAGCCAGTTTTTAGCCCAGCTTGGAGTGATGATCTGAAATGTCCGAGTACTTTACTGTGTCACTGTTCATTGAGATAGAAAGTAGGACCATATCTATATACATCTTGCATTCTGAAAAACGTAGAGCCCTGACAGGCTGATAGAGTCAATAAAATGAGTAAAAGAACAGGTGTAGGTGGATATTAAACTAAACAGCTTCAAAGTCTTAGGTTTGGAATTGCTTTTTCTGAAGTAAGTATTGTAAAACTTTAGACTTACTGCTATAATTATTGTCAATTCAGGATGCTTCAGTTGCAGGGCGTACACATGTTAATTGGTGATGTTTAATAGTATTTATTGCCTTGAAGAAAAACTACCTTCACTTACCTTTTCTTTTGCTTCTTTGTTGTTGGGCTTAAGGTTAACTGTGATTGGATGGCTTGAACACTTGTCAGAATACCTTTGTGTAGAAACTGGAGTCAAATAAAAAAATCCAAAGCCAACTGAAAGACTAGACGAGGTCATAGGCTTTGAGCAGGGAGGTTGGACTAGATGGTCTCCAGAAGCTCCTTCCAAACTCGACTGTTCTGTCAATCTGTTCTGTGACAGAAGAACTGCATTTAATAAACCTGCATTAAAATAGGTTTATCCAACTAGTTTCTATTTCAGATTTTGTTCCTTGTTTTGTTGAAATTTTTTAACTCATTCTGTTGTCTTCAATGACAAGAAGGAATACCTGAGTCATTTCCACGTAGTAGAAATTAATGGAATCAAAACTAAACCCAAGTTTTCAGCTCTTCCTCAGTGTTGAATGAATATCATTGATCTGTTTGACAAAACCAAAGTGAAGTTACTTGTTCTGCACCTGCTTGGGAGAGATGGTCTCTGTCACAAGCTGGATTTAGAAAAACTCTGTAATTCTAGGCTGTTTGCTTTTCCATTTCCTTGGTTTGATTTTCTTTACGAAGGTTTGTGTTAGACATGGTTTCCTTAACATTTAAAAGCATTTAATTGGAATGATGTTAATGGCTTACAGCAAACATAAACCTCAGTGTAAGTTGTTACACATTCAAATTGGATCATTAAGAGGTTTACTTTAAAAGGAAAGGGTTTGTTTGCAAGTTGCTGAAGTGGAAACAGTTTAGGTTTATGGCTGTCTCCTAATATGACCCTATCAAAAAGTTTTACTCGTTTTGTGGTGTTCAGTTGCTGAGGGTTTTTTGGTATCCGTTTTCCAAGAGGGAAATGGTGACAGTTAAGTGTTTGGATAAAGGACCGGGATTTTACCTGGGTGAAATTCAGGGCTAAATTCAGTACAGCTGACAGAGCTGCACTCGGGTTGCTCCTGCTGATGGACTGCAGCTGCTGCCCTCAGGCATTACAGCCTGCTAAGAACTGTCTGAGTCTGAGGAGAGACATACTATTAAGTCAGTAAGTGATGAAAGAAGCTTCAGCCATAGAAGAAAGGGAAACAGGCAACGTTTAGTTGCATAGTTCGGGTTGAGTTACATTTTATTACGGGCGTTTCACAGCTCACTTAGCATGCAGAGTATCCCTGCAGCAGGGTTGCGTTTGTCAGGTCTGGTGATTGCAGTGAGCACCAAAGAATTCTAAACTAGGAATACTTCAACACAAGTGAAAATTTTTTTTTAAAAAAAAAAAAAAGAAAAAATCTGAGTTTGACAGTGCTCTTTTATTCCTGCAGGTGAAACTTTTTAGAATGCAGACGTTTCAACTGGAGTGCTCCTTGTTTGAACGCACACCCCCACGGGCTGTAACCAACATACATCTGGATAAAATGTACGTAGTTACAGATGTTATCGGTTTTAATATACAATGTGTCTTGTGTCCAGTTTGAGGGGTTTTGAGCTCTGTGATACAAATTAATTCTTGCATGCTTTTGCACATGTGTTTTTGGTGTTGTTATTGATGCATTTCTATGTTTGTATTCTTCTACTGTTTGTTTTATAGCTTTATTGTTCTTTAGCCATGTGCCATGAAGTATAAGCGTACTGGCTCTTTCTGGCTTGGTGAACAGCAGTATTCGTTCTAGCTGTAATAAAATTAATGAAAGTAATTTATTGAGAGTAGGGGACACAGAAGAGCTGCTTGGTGATTTTTTTTTTTTTTTCTTTTTTTAAATCCTGAGGGCAATGTACAGAATTCAAAGTAGAACTTTTCTGATAACTCGGAGCATGTCTTTCACTTATGTGCTTTCACTTGTTTTGAGTTATGTGGCTGCAGAGTAAGAGCTGGAGTTTGATTTTTAGAAAAGTTTAATGACGTTTGGTTTTTCATCCCTTTAAAGAACATAAATATTTCACATGAGAAGCTACGGGTTATAATATTTCTTTATACTTGACGGTGAAATTAGTTTGTATCGGTAATGTATAATGTTGATAGAATTCACCATTATAGCAAGGCAGAGAGCTGCAGAAAGTCAAACAGTGCAGCAGTCATCCATAGGTATGTAAATCACTTGACAGAGTTTGGGTATTCGAACAAAGGGGGATGTTGTTTGTGAGAACAAAGAATGTAAGCAGTGTCCCTGGGGTAGAAAACAGTGACTGTGAAAAGAATTTGGGGACGTTGCAGACAAGCAGCTCAATGAATATCAGAGTGATGCTGAAAGAGCTGATGTCGTTTCTGGTTACATTAATAACAGGCGAATGCTGAGGAGGTTGAAGGTAGCGTTTGTGAAACAGATGGGATCAGCGCTGTGTCCGACTCCTGCTCCAATGTATTTTAAAGTATTTTGGAAAAATAGAGAAGGCTCAGAGGAGAGCCCAAAGATGCACTTTGCTCCTCTGGAGGATAATAAGATATATTTTTGTTAGGTTGTGTTAGGAGCTTGTGAAGAAGTGATGAGAAGTTGTAGTCTACTGAAGAAGACCGTGGAAAGAACAAAAAACAGCTCAAACAAATATTTAAGCAAAGAAGAGTTTTGGAGAGGGGATCTGAAGTGGTTTTGAACTGCCTGTTAAAGTGGTAGCCTCCTCCTACAGCCAGCCATGGATCTTTCTAGAATGGCTGCTTTGGTCATGTGAGCTGCTGGACGACCAGGTTGACTTCCAGGCCTGTAACATCCTGGAGGGCAGGTAAACTGATCAGATCTTCCCCCATAACCTAAAAAAAAGTACATTAAATATCAACCGACGGCATCAATCTGATTCAGTTCTGTATCGGTGCGGGGTGATGTCTGGGTGGCAAGTACTGCTTCTAGCTCAGTCTCAGCAGCGCGGAGTGCTGACCCTACTTGTGAAGCAGAAAGATTTGAGTACCAGTTCCCTGTCAGGCTCCTTGTGTCACCTCGGAGCTTACTGACTTGTGCTGATCTGCGCTGTATACAAATAGCTGACCCTGTTATAGTCAAACTAAGAGTCAATCAATACAGCAATAACTTATTCATTTCCGATTGATTAAGGTAGGAAAGCAAAGCAGCGCTGGGCGGCCGAGGGAAGTCGCAGCTTCACCTACAGCTCACAAATTCAGGCGAGCTGAGGGGCCCCTTTCATCTTTGTGGCGGCTGATTCTCCAGGCTTATTGAAACCTCCAGCTGCTTCTGTCTACGTGACCCCTCCAGGCTTGTTCAAACTCGCAGTTAGCTGTACTCTTGCGATAACATAGGAACATAACAGTGAGGTTTAACGTTTCACAATATCTTTCTCTACATACAAAGAGCTTGTTCTTCTCGGTCAACTGCCTTTGATCAACAAACTATCAGTAGTTACCCATTACAACCCCAAGTACTGTGGATTTAGGTAAAATCTGTGGGGAGGATTGTGCTTTCTGTCTCTTGGAGCTCTTAGGAGAGCTCACTGGCTTTGCAGCACCACTCTAATGGTGTTACCCTGGAATAAAGTGAAAAAATCAATGCCGAGTATTTCTACAGAAGGACCTCTTCTCTGTTGTTGTTGCTGTTGTGTTGTTGTAGGTACAATCACACACACACAGAGAAAATTTTGAAATACCAATGGGATTCTGGTTTTGCGTGTTTTCTGCATTCTTAAATTCCTTGTGTGTGCCGCTGCTGTGTGTGTCCTGTATCCATGAACCAAGACTGATTTTTGGAAGTCATGTGTGTTAGGTTTTGTGTGTTGGAGGTGCTTCTGCTACCAAACCTTCTCTTGCTTCTCCTTGGGTTCAGCCATATGTAGATGTCGTTCAGGCTGCCTGCTATAAACATTACTCGTGGTTTCTCTGTCTGGCATACGAGGACATGAAGATGCTGCTGAGCAGCCCTCGTCCTGGTCAGCAGCTTTGCAATAAAATCCTTACTTTCAATAGCCACGCTTGTACTGTGGGCAAATTTTACTGGCCCAAGTGCCGCTGCGTTCCTCCAGCATTCAGAAAAATCTCTGTTTGGGTTTTTTCTTGAAAACGTGGGGAAAGCGATCTAGGAGAGTGCTAAGCCTAGTGTCTGTACTTAGCCAATCAACAGAAGCTCTCATTCTGAAGAATGTAGTTAGTGAACAGCTAGAGAAATGTGTTGCACCCGAGAAGATTCAAGATGACTTTGTAAAATTAAAAACTGTCACAAAAATTTTTTTGTAGCTTTTTTCAGTCATGAAGATGATGGTGATGAGGGAGATAGGATTTTAAAAATCAAAACAACTGAAAAAGCTGCTTTTGTCAGGGCTCTTGCCAAAGATCTGTACAGAAACTAAGCAGCCATGAAATAAGAAGTGCTTTCCTGTGATCCTGCTAAAAACTTGGTCCTGTTACTCTGTAATGGTTGAGAAAGAAAATTAAATGTTAGGAATTACGGAGCAAGGAAAATATAAGCCAATAAATGTAAATGTAAAAATCTGTAGTGTGCTCGCACCTCAAAGAACTGCAGTTGTAGCCTCTTCATAACCTTTCCCCCATCAAAATGGATATAGGAGAACTGATAAAGGTGACACGGGTAATCCAAATGTGTCTGGTAAGTTAGGATTCCAGAGCAGACAAAACTGGGTAAGGAAGGTAAAAGCCTGGGAAATCTTGAGGGATTTAAAGGGAAATATGCATTGGCTGTTCCAATGCAAGCGCCAGAACTCATCAAATGAAGGCAGCAAATGGCAGCTACCGAATAGGAGCTGATTTTTCACCCATGGGTTGTTGAACTGCAGAGTTCCTTGCCACAAGACAGTACAAATGCTTAAAGTGTGTGTTGCTTTAAGAGGAGTTAAAGTCTTTGAAGAAAAATCCATTGGGAACTATTAAATTTGTCAGAATCATGCCTGGCCCAGGAAGCTGCAAGTGCTTAGAAGCTGGGAGAGTTCTAGAGAGATTATCAATGGCTGCTTACCCTGTTGTTGAAGCATCGGCTTTTGGGTACTTGATAGAACCCGATACAGGGGTAGTTGCATCTTTGGGCTTCCCCAGCAGAGCAACAGCATCTCTTCTGTTGGCATCCTGCGTGCCTGGCCAGGAGAACACGGTGTTTCAGAAGAGCTGTGTTCACACACTCCTTCCTTGAGGTTTGAACATCTGTGCACTCTTTTGATGCCTTCAGAATTTTTTGGTGCTTTTAATACCTGTGACCTGTTCAGAAAAGGTCTGACTTGTAGACTTCTCCCAAGGACAGAAAACCATGAGAACGGATTTGCATCTTCAGTTGAAAGTTGTTGTCAACTGGACTTTGGTGAATTTTTAAATGTTTAATATATGAAAACAGGAACACATGGCAGTTTAAATATGAATTGGCCGTCAAAGGTCACAAATTTCCTCCAGCACAAAGGTCTCCAATTTGTTCTTCAGGAATAATAACTGACTGCATGAACCTTGTTATTACCTTCCCCTGATGGCTCAAATGGAGATGATGCACTGATTGCAATAGTAGTGCCTCTGGTACAGTCTTCGGAGGTATTGAAGGCTGTTCGGAAAAAGTTGTGACCCCTCTGTCCTGGTTTGGGCTAAATCAGAACTAATTCTGTTTTAGTGCTTTTAACTTTTCAGTTAAGTCTCCTCTAACTAACAGCATTTTCTGAAACAGCAGCCTGTTTTTCCAGACAGTGACTGCTCCTAGTAGTGATAAGGCCTGGTGTTTATAGTTCGTACCAAGGAATGGGATGCAGAGAGGCCCTTGCTTAGACTTGTTCTTATGGCGACCAAGGTCACTGCTAAATCTTGTACTCCGTGTTGGGGTGCCAGGAGTGAAAAGGGTCGCACCTACAGGGAGGAGCGAACTGGACAGGTGACCCAAACCTGACCAACAGAGTATTCCATCCCATAGGTGTCATATTCAGTATAAAGCTGAGAGATCACGAGGGTCTCGCGCTCTTTGTCTCTTCCTCTCTTCTTCGATGGCCGACATCTGAGGAGGACTGATCCGTGCATCCCTGAATCCAGTGCCTGAGTCCAGCTCCTGTATCCCATCCCTGTCTGCTGCCGAGTCCAGCCTGGGACTGCCCCAGTGCCAGCCCTGCGGTGTGGTGGTGACGTATTGTCATCAGGGTGGGGGGAGTTGGGTTCGGTGTTGGTTTTGTATATATTTGTACATACTGTATATATTTCATTTTTCCTTATTCTTATTATTATCTTTTCTTTTATTGTTATTGTTCCATTAAAGCTGTTTTAGTTTTCTTTTCCAAACTGTAAAGTCTCTCTCCCTTGTTCTCTCTCCTTTTCCCTTTTGGAAGGGGAGAGATTAGTAGAGAGCGTCTGCCATTCATTAGTGGCCGGCCCAACCTCAAACCGTGACACCCCTCACACTTCAAGATTTGCCTTTTCTTTGGTAAGAGAAATGGTAAGTGTTGCAGTCAAAAGTTTCTTAGCCCTCCAGTGATCACCAAGGTTTCCTGCTCTGCTGTAGAAGTACAGCTGAGCAATCTCTTCCGTTTGGGACAGGTAACTAATGTGTCTCTGCTTTGGATCTCAAAGGCTGAGTCGCAGCTCGTGCCTTGCAGGACAGCTGTGTCTGCACTGCAGTTGATGCGTTTAGTTCCATCAGCAAAGCTCTCCATAGTACCCGCCTTTGTGACAGAAGCCGTTGTTCAAGATGCTGGAATTGGGGTGCAGATGAAGAGTTCCTCAAAGAAGAAAGGTCACTTCTCTGGGAGCTGCACGGTTCTTAACGGCGATGTCCCTGTGTGTTTCACAGCTGGGCTTCCTTCCCTGCAGTTGTGAAGTCCCACACAACATGGGTTCAGTTCTAGCGAAGGGAACCAGGGTTGTAGCCCTTAACATCTTGGGACATAAAATTGGAGTGGGCCTGCAGGACGTAGGTGTGATCTCCACAGCCCTGGTATTCATAGGACTGGTGTTCTTGTGACAGGAGGTAGATGCACACCCAGAAGTGGAATGTGTAACGCTTAAAATGTTTCTAAGAACTCATGTTCTTGTAAGGTAAGTATTCTTTTCTGCCTGAGCTGCAGGAGAAAGACAAGGAAATGTTGACACTGAGGAGCTCCTCTCAAAACTGTCATGCCGTAAGTGTGAGCTTGCTTTCCGTCTGGGCTATCCAGAACTCACTTTACAAGTAAAACCTTGAGTTAGAAATTCTTCAGGGCAGAAATAACTTTTTTTTTTTTTTTTATGTTGTGCACTCATGTGCATGCAGCTAGCTCTGAAGTAACATTGGGCATTGCTTAACCAATATATTTGCTATGGAAAATATATTGCCATGGACACCATTTCAATGAAAACGAAGGAAGCGTTATCTTGGATGTGCAAGAGCAGGAAAACCTGGGGGGAGTGTTATTTGGAGATTGTGTGGAAGACTGGTAAATACACAATCTTGAGCAATCGGTGACAGTCTTTATGAATTCTTATTTTTCTAGAGAGCTCAAATTGGAAGAAGGATAGCTTGGTCTGGTCTTGACTGTCCTGTAACTTGCCTAAATCTGTTCTCTTTTAATGTCTTTAGATGAAGAGAACCGATTTGCGGCTGAGCTGGATGAATTTGGGTCAGATACAGTGAGTGAAATCAATGTTGTTGGGTGAATTATCTTAAATGTTTGGAGAACGATGAGAAATGAGGTAAAGTTTCAAAAGGTTAATGTATTTGACTGACTGGGGTTTTTTTAATTGTAGTAGATTTTGTTGAACATTTCATGTAACTTGTGTAACTGTCTGTTCTCTGTTTGTACACCTTTTCAAATAGAGCATTCTACCACTGGGTCAGACTGGGTTTTGCATGTCACTGGGATGTAAAATACTGAAGCCCTTACCTTTTAGTCATGTTACGTGATGATGTTCCTTTTCACTCCTTTCTGGGTTTTGAGAACAACTTACCCGTTTTCGCAACTTGTCAAGTGTGGTGCTTTTACGAAATTAACTACTTGAACTTCCTTTAAGCTGTCAGACTTATTCATTGCTTTGCTGTTTAAGACCTTACATTTAATACTCAGATGGTTCAGTCCTTAGAAGTCCTGTTCTGACCAAATTCAGACCTGACCTTTGTGATTTGCTTAATTCAGCGTATTCTTTTCAACTGATGAGGGTTATTCTTTCCTGACTTGTAAATAGTTCGGGACTTCTACGTATGTATGTTTACCTTTTTTAGCAAAGAATCCTAATACAAAGTTAATAAATTGAGTTGTCACAGTTTTTAAAAAGTAGGGATTTCTCTGACTATGAAAGACATGACGCAGGTTAACGCAGCCTCTGTGTTTTTCTAGGTGCATCTAATGAATTACCCTTTTGAAAACGTGGGCTTTCATGTTCTTCATCACCGTTTTCCTTTATTTACTCTCCGAGTGTTGTCTGATTCGTTTGATAATAAGGCAGATGTCTATGGGTGGAGCTATTGATCCAGTTTGTTTGTTCCTTTTAAGGCCAGATTCTTAACATGGGAATACGTGTGAGCTAAAGTGAGCATAGGGAGAAATAATCAGTTTAGCTCAGGTACTGGAACAGTCTGTATGCAGCAACATGAGCTTATTTACTCTGCTGTTGTGCTGTGCTCTGTTGTGTCGTTGTACCCTCAATATTTCATCTCTCTGTATTTTTCTGTTTAAAGTACACAAAACCAAAGCAAATGCTCAGTCCCAGTTCCAAGGTATCTGAATAGATGGACCATGTTGAAGTTCTGGAAGGTATTTATTTTGTATGTACTATTCCTCAGAAAGACTTTTAATGAACTGCCAGGTTTCTGTTTTACTTCACGGTGCATGCCAACGAAGCTAGGCTCCAAAGGAGAACAAAACAGTGTGCGAGATGTTAAGGCAGTAACTACAGCGGCTTAAAAACAGCCTTTATATGACATGTATCACACTGGGCTTCACTCTTTGCTGGAGTGATTTGGTGTTGTGTGGTGTGAACAGCTCATAAAGCTGAGTACTGATCTGAGCGTCATTTGTGACATACAGATGATTTCTGTTCAAGTTAAATACTTTGCAACTCGGTGGAAACTTGGTTTAGTGCTGAAATTATAAATCTATGTTCAGCTGAGATAGGTGTTGTTAATACAGAAGGTGTTATATTAACAGTTGTTTGGATTGTTAATACTGAAGGGTTTTGTTCCACCAAAGTCCGCTCAGTTAAAAAACCATGTAAACAGGGGAAGAGCAACTGGAGTTTCTGTTTCAGTAGTCCTTTGGGGGAGTGGGGAAAACAGTACAAAGTGTGTCATTGAGATAGGCCTTAACAGCAGTTTGCTGTAGCACAGTCTGTGTCTATCTTTAGAATACATAAGTGTTTATTTGTGTGTGCCACGTTTTTGAAAGAGCCGTGTGAGAATGTCCTGGGGGGAATTTTGTTTGCTGGTTTGTAACAAGCTGTCATAAAACCACGTTGTTACTAGTAGAAAGAGCAACACTGTCCTGATGGTTTATAACGAGGCGCTGCCTTTCATACATGGAAAGCGGTTGATCATTCTGTTGGCTGGGTCCGTGGGGATCTGCAGTTGTCAGACAAACTGGATTGGATTGAGGGAACGCGTGAGATGGCGAGACTTTTTGGCATTCAGTTCTTACACGTATGAACAAGGGGCTCCCAGGTAAGATCTGGTTTTCCTTACACTTCACAAAAGCAAAACAGTCTTTATACAATCATTCTCCAGTATCTTTTCAGTTAGTGTGTGTATTTTCATAAGGTGACAGAAAACTGTTTCGCATGACATGAAATGTAAAGGAAGGGCATTCAAAAGCGGTACTAATGGACTGAATGGTTAGTCTCAGAGGTTAAAAATAGCTGTTTATTTTTAACAATGAGTGCCCCAGAGGTAATCATGCCAGTGAGTCTCTTCTACTGACTGAGTCTGAGAATGAATGCTTTTTAAAACAATAACCAGTAAGTTGAGAGCGTCTTAGAAAGAGGAGATGATTTTCCTCCAGGGCAGGCAAAGCTGCATCAAGTGTGTTCTGAGTGACATGTGCTGTGAAGCAGACCTCTGGGTGAGGTCTGATGGTAAGACAAGAAGGGCTCTGGCTTTATTAAGGACATGTGTCATGCAAGTCGTGTGTGGTTCTGTTATTTCGATACCAGCATTAGAGGGAGCGGGAGCAGGACAGAGTGATACTTACACTGCTCTTCCTTTGAGACCCCAGCAGTTTCCAGCAATACCAAGGGCTTTTCTTGCCCAGATTCCGAGGGACTGGACCAACTAGACTGTTTTCATGGCTTCTCATGAGCCCTGAACCACACCTGAAACGAGAGACAACTACTCTCACTCATGTGGTCTGCGCTGCTGTTGTCTTCTTTCCTGCCCTCCTCCTTCTTTCCTACCCTCCTTCTGCTTTCTGTCTTAACAGACTGTAGCTGAGCTGACCAGGACTGATTATTTGGCCAACTTCTGTGGACAAAAAGACAACTTGGAAACTGCTGTCCTGAGCAGACCAGCGTTGTCCTGAGCCAGCCCGAAACGGGAGTGTCTGAAGCTGCCGGTCCTTAACACTCCAACCCAACTCAAGAGCGTTGCCATCTTATCCCTTTGACTGCAGTTGCCTGGATCACCTCATGCCCCAGTGCAGGTTCTTGTTGGTCTTGCTGGTGCTGGCCCTGTGTTTTGGGCGAGGGGCGGCCCTGGCCGCAGAACCCCGGTGGTGTTCAGTTGGTATTTGCCAGTTCAGCTCCCTGACCCGGTTCACCACGTTCCCCGAAAAGTGCTGCTGTTGGAGCGAGGGAGGAGAAACATGGAGCTAGGGCCAGGGAGGGGAGGCTGGCGTGCTGCTGACGTAGGGGTGCTTGAGCGGTCACGGCTGCAGCCCGCAGAGCCTGTCCTTCCTGTCATTTTCTCAGATGGCCTTGCGTGAGGGTGAGCACAGAAACAGGCTGCATGTTCTGTCCTGACTGCTCTTTGCTCTTTCCTTCTGTGCACTCAGGTTTTGTTCCCACTGAAACTTTCCAGATCACAACAATAGCAGTTGCAGCAATTCCCAGTCACCTCAAATAATTTTTTTTCTCAGAAGAATCATCACTGCCATTTATGTAGATACTCCTTTTCTCCTTAGCTGGAAAAGATGTGAAACGGAATAGCACTAAGAACAGATTTCAGATATTTTGTTTTCCGTATATTTTTATCTCATATGAAGTTTTACAAGACCTTTTTTAAAGGTGGATTTTTCTTTTATTAAGCTATCATGACTGTTCCATAGTAGACTAAACAAATCTAACAGGGAGATGGTCATACACCTAGGGATTATTAGTCAGATGACTGAAGAACTTGCTGAACACTAGAAAAAAGAAAACAAAACCAACCCAAACCCCTCGCTCTTGCCAGATCCAGTCCCTGAGCACCTCATCACACACCTGAGCTCAGCACTGGACACAGCTTAGTACAAGGCAGCAGCAGCAGCTCATGCTGCTGCAGAGCTACGCTTTCAAACCCCAACCTGTTTGTGAGGTAGCAGGGTCTGGTTAAAGCTGTTGGTTCTCTGAGTTCATTGATAACGTCAGAGTTAAAGAAATTATACCGAAGCCATTCAGTACAATACTTGAATGTGTAGTGCGTCAGGCAGAGGGCTTTTGAGCAGTGATTGAGTTGCTTACAAAGAACAGAACCAGGATTACATGGGGCTGTTCTTTGATATTTTGGGATTTTCAGTCCTTTGCCACCCATGTGTGTAATTTTCAGCTACTTTGTTTTTTCTTGTGAATGGACACAGTGAATACCTGACTATCAGGGCTTTTAAAGCCTTACTAAAGCATTGAGTAATAAATAAATAGGGCTGGTTTTTCTCATGTTGCTACCTCCACATGCAACATTTTGTGATGTCTCGAACAAGGTGACAGTTCTTAAACTTTTGGGGTTTTATGCTTCCTATACTACTTGTGGCATCCTCAGGCAGAAAGCACGATACCCAGAGCAAAGCAGCAGACTTTTGAACTGGGCTAACTTGGATTCTTCCCTTAGTTCTCTTGCTGCAAAGCACGTTCTAGTTACTCCTCACGGTTAAAAGCTTGGAGGCACAATTACCAGCTGACACAGCTCCCGTGTCATTTCCCTGTTTTCCCAGATGTTGAAATAATAATGTAGTGCCTCTTTCCTGGAATGATGACCGGGAAAATGCTCACCAGCTGCATGTTATACTGTGTTTTCTTCAGTGTTCTGCAAGTCCAGCAAAAATACAGTTTAGTAAACGCTTGTTCCCTGACTGCAGCATGGCCATCCGCACATGTTGTTGCAGCCTGTTGGGTGTTTATTTTTCCATAGGTAAAAATTAGAAGTACTTGATTTTCAGTTATTAGGGCTAAATGATGAGGAAACACATGGAAAAGTTCCACCGTATGTGATAGAAAATGTACCTTAAAAGCGAGAGCGTGGCTGTTTATTTTGGAAAACTGGTTGTCCGTACTTTAAATTCAGGAAATGTGAGTGTGTACTCGCACAGTTGGATACAGCCGTGTTTACTCTGCATTTCTGAAATTACAGTGACTGTATCCAACCTGTTGTGCAGTATCGTGTGGAGTCCCTGGTGCTGCGTATTGCAAAGCCAACGAATTGTGTTCCTGGGACACCCAGCATCCAGCAGCAAGCTCAAGGGAAAGCCCTGCAACGTGCTCCCTCAGTACCGGAGCCAGAATCCCGCTCCTGCGGCAGTGCTGTTCTCGTGTGAGCCTTCCAGCCGTTAGAGCCTTCCGCTGGGATAGCACACAGCTACTGGTTTTCAGCCTGCCTGGGACAGGTTGAAAGCTTAGGGAAGTAAGTGGTTCATCTTTTCTCACAAACTTGAATTCCATGCTGGGAGGGTGGGGGGTGGGGTAAGGGGGTGGTGTATGCACACACATATTCCTATGCACATCAATATCTGTTTTTAATTAAACAGAGAATTAGACTCTGTTCTGATAAAAAAAAAAATCAACTCTGTATGTCCATGTGTGTAGGGCTGTCCCATTCTTGTGGTGAGGCCGGTTTTTTTTCAGAAATAGTTAGAATGTCACATAAATGTACTCCCTGTTTTCCAAACTGGACTGGTATTATTCGGCTGTATGTTAGTAAATGATTGTTGTTCTCTTTTGACAGTTGTAGTTCATTCTGGTCTTAACTATGCAAAATGGAAAGATACAATGAGTTACTCTGTGTGGCCTCTCTTATGGAGCTTAACAGCGATTCTGTTCATTGGAAATCTCATGGGTCATTATAACGTGTTATTTGTAATTGTACGTAGCTAAGAAATTTTGAATGAGAGTATGTTTGTTTATGGCTGAGATTATAATTGTGACTGTATCCTTGGTAGTATTACCAGCATTTAATGTGAGTTGGTGGGTTTCCTTGCTCGGGCTGTAAATGAATGAGTTGTCTTCATATTTCATTTTCCTCTTTATCAGATAGGATTCATTCCAATCTGGCCGTGCGTCTCTCAGAGCCCTTCTTGACTGACTGTACCAGATTAGAGATGATACCCCAGTGTCACCCAGTGGAGGAGCTTTTGTCAAGGTGACGATATCAGGGCTCTGTGACAGGCACTTTCTCTTCCTGTTGGCCGAGCAGCTGAAGATCAACTTGATCTTGTGGTTTCTCTTTTGCTGCATTACGAGCGGACAGAAGGGGGGGAGGTTCAGTCTCCCATTTCCCCATGTTTTTTGATATTTGTCAGACGGCTGAACTTCTGGCAGTTCAGGAAATATTTACACTTTATGCTTTCATGTACACTGAAGGCTCATTTAATCAATAATTCAACTGTGTTTTACTTGTGCAGTTTGGGGATCAAACAATAATTATCTGTGTGTAACACTTCATTCTTCCTCTGCCTGTAGAGCAGAATGTCTTCCCAGAAAAAGAGTCCTGGTTCGGGAGATGAAACTCCCTGACCTGCTTTCTGTTGTTCTCGTTTTATATGAGGTGTCTGCTGGCTGCTTGGTAAGGAAGTAATAAATATGTCCTGGAGCTCTTTCAAATAATTAGCCAGTCACCAGCATACACCTATTTAACGTAAACCACAAACTTCAAGTAAAGAATATTTGCAAGATTTTTAAATGACAATGTTCCTTTAGCATTTACCATTAGGAGAATGAACAGTTAACTCTTGAAGTCCCGTTTCAGTTAACAAGGGTATCTAACCAGTGGGTGAGTGGGGCTGATGAGAACAAAGAACAACAAGCTGTTTACCCTGCCCTTGAGAGCTTTGCCTGCATTCGGGGTTGCTCCTGGTAGTTATGGGAAGAGCCAAACCGTTGGTGCCTGAGGCACCTTGCAAACTAATTTGTCCTCTGAACAGCGATTATCTTAACAGTTTTGGGGTTTGCTTTTACTGCTCACTCTTTAGGTTGGGCTTTTGAACACGATTTTTTCCTTGGTTCCCTTTGTAGCAGCCTTCAAGAAGAAAGGGTGTGCTGGTGGGAGTGCTGGGAGGGATCTTGGAGCCGAGGACAGCGGTGAAACAGCCCGTGAAGGCTTATGAGCCTGACAAGGCTGTGACTGGAATGCCTGCAGCTCGGCAGTCGGGTCTGGAATTTACAGCTGACGTCACGTGCGGTGCCAGCGGTGCTGATGGCTCTGGAGGAGGGCCGGCGGGGGCGGGGCGGCGCTGCCGCGGCGGGGGCCGCCGCTGGGGAGAGCGGGGCTGGCCCGGGCCTGGGCTGGCGGCCGGGCTGGGCGGCGGAGAGCGGCGGAGCCACCGGCTGCTCGCTGGGGGCTGCTGGAGAGCCCCGGCCCCGGCGGCGTCGCGGGGCTCCCGGCGGGCGGGCGCTGCCGGACTCCGCTGCCCGGGGTGCGGGCTCGTGCCCGCGGGGCGGCAGGAGCCCTCGGCCGAGCGGGAGCGGGGCTTAGGTCTGGAAGAGGCGCGGGCTGTGGGTTTTGCTGTTCAAAGAGCGGGGAAGGGTAACGGAGGGGTTATGACTGCGAGGGCAGAAGGAGGGTGGGGGCGCTTTGGAAGAAGCCCCGGACTGCGACACTGCGAAAGTTGGTCAAGTTTCTCCCCGCGGGGCGAGGGGAGGCTGCAGCCGCTCTCCGCGACTCTCTGCGTGAGAGCCCGGCCGGGAGCCGCTGCGCCTCGCCTGCTCCTCGCTGCGGGGGGAGATGCTGCAGCCCAGGAGGTCCCGTCGGGTCTGGTTCAGCATCGGCTGGGGCAGAGCCCAGGCGCTGACGAAGCTCCTTTCCCCGCGGCGAACGCGCAGAGACGCCCCGGCCCCCGCGGTGCTGCCGCTGGTCGTGTCCGTCTGAGCGAGAGGGGTGCGCAGCGCGGTTCCCGGGACAGAGCGGGCCCCCGGGGAGCCCCTGCTGGCGCCTGGTCTGCCCGTGCGTGAGCCGGGCTGTGCCGGCGAAGGACGATTTGAGAGAGGCACCTCTGTCTGTCACGGATTTGAACTCTCCCTCACTGTCAGCAGTTCTGACTGAAATAGCGGAGCTGTTGCGTTCCAGGGTGCGGAGCGAGGGCCGCGGTAGCTGTCTGTGCTGCCCCCGGGGCGCTCCGGTGCCGGGCAGGACGGCGGCTCCGTGCCGAGCGCGGAGCGCTGGTTTCTGCCGCCCGCCGCGGTGGAGCTGCGGGACCGTCCCCGCTCCCCCGGGGGGAGCCTTGCCGGGCCGGAGGCTGAGCACGGGCCTCGGGTGCCGAACGGCCGCAGCAGTGACAGGTCCAGCCCCCGCAGCCCAACCCCCGCCCTGCCGGTCTCCTCCCTCCCGCCCTGCCCCGCCCGCCTCCGCGCTCCCAGCGGAGCCGCAGCTGGCGGGGACTCGCCCGGCGCCCGGTACGTCCCGCCCGGCGCCCCCAGCCGCCGACCGGGCTCGGCTCTGCCGCGGGCGGACCGGCCCCGGGAGCGGCGGGGAGCAGGGGCGGGAGGCGGGGGCGGCAGCGGGACCCCCCGAGCCCCGCGTCCGTGGGAAGGGCCAGCGGGAGCGGCTGCCGTGAGCGCTCCGCTCTCCGCACGCCTCCGCGGGGCGCGCTGGCGCGGGCGGTTTGCGGGCAGAGAGCGGGGTGTCTGTGAGGGGCCGAGCGCGGTTTGGGGGGAGGTGGCAGCCGCTCCGCCCGGAGTCGGTCACTGCCGAGCCGCGCCGTCGTTAAAAGGATTCGGGCCTCGGGGTGCGAGCCCTCGGCCCTGCCCCCTCGGTGTGTCCCCTGAGCTCGGCCGTCCCTCGCCCCCCCCCCCCCGAGCGGGAGCGCGGCCGGGGACGGAGCGGAGCGGGCTCCCCGGCACCCCGCGCCCCGCAGGCGCCTTTCAGGTGCGTCATTAGTGATAATAATATCAGTTCTTTTTGTAGCGAGATTGAGGATGGATGGGGGAAAGCGATGGGAAATAATCGCCTTTTTTCCGGTGGAAATAAGGAAACGTGAAAATCATGCACTGGGGCGCGGGGCCGGGGGGTCGGGAGGGAGGGAGGAGAAAAGCGTTTGTAATTTGAAACAGAAAGAAAAGGCTTTTATTGGGGAAAATACGTCTCTAATCAAATCTGTCTAAATTAAATGCTGTGTACAAACCAGAAGTCACCAACCAGCAAAATGTATACGCGCTCAGTTCGGTTTCCCCTTAGTTTTATAGTTTCGCTTCCGACTCGAAATTTCCAAGTGATTACCGCTCCGATTTCAAGGCTGAAAGAGCATTTTCTGTAAACGTTCGGTTTATAAGTACAGGGAGAAACACGTATTTGGGGATCCTGATATTCAGGCGAACGCGCCAAGAAGAAACCGGCTGCCGGCGGCGGAAAAACAAATGAACGGGAGAGAAAGGTGCGAGGGATGCCCTGCGAATAAAGCAATCGCTACAGAGATATTTAGATGTATTTAATGGGATGCGTTATTCAAAAGCCCTGCTGACTGGTCTAATCATTTAGAAAAGCTAGTTTTCCTAAAAACTTTACCAAATATTTACACTCAATAAACATTAATCAATTAACAAGCCGGTCGTGCTCTTACAGGACCTTTCCTGCGGTCCCGCCATCGCGCTGTCCCCGCGCGTCTCCACCGTTTTGTCGGTTTGACAAAGTATAAACGAAGCCCTTCAGGCGGTGGTGTTTATAAACCGGCTCGTTTGGGCTCGGAGTGAGTCTCCCCGTCCATCCACATCACCAGACAGAATAATAGTAACGAATCAGACAGGGAAGAGCCGGGCTGAACCACCGTCCTTTTTCCTTATTTCCCCAGGGGTACTGAAGTCCCGAATCACCAATTCTTCTAACTTTCTGGCCGTTGATCCACGGGAATTCGTAGTTCAACGACAAAGGTAACAACAAAACAGTATTCGACTGTTCGACAGCTGGAGGAAAAGGGTAACTCCTGTGTACGAGCTGCTGCTGAGCTTGGTCAGATTGAGGGGAAAAAAGGGCGAACAGCCCGGCGGGGTGACGTCAGGCGCACCCAGCGCGCTGTCCGGGCTCCGGGGCTCCTTTCCCGGCGGGCCGGCAGGAGCCCCGGCGGGCGGCAGCCGCTGCGCTCTCTCCCCCTGCGCAGCCCGCGCCCTCCCAGCCCGGCCTCCCGCTCTCCCCCGCGGCTCCTCTGGCTGCCGGTGGCGGGACCCGGCTCCCACGGCCGTTCGCGGCTCGCTGTCCCGGGCAAGGCCGGCACCGCGCGCGGGCTCCGGCGGCGGATCCCGCTGCCCCTTCCGAGGCGCGGTGAGACCCGAGTCCTCCGGCCGAGGCGGGGGAAGCCGCGCTCAGCGCCGCTCCTCGGGGCCGGGCCGGGGGCCGGGTGCGGAGCGGAGCGATGCTCTCCCTGAGCCCGCCCGGGGCCCCGCTGCTCCTCCAGCCCCGCTGCCAGGGGCGGCCCGGAGCCCCCCGGGAGAGCCGAGCTCTGGGCGGGCGGCCGGGCTGTCCCCGCCGCTCGGGGGGAGGGAGGGAGGGGGGCGGCGGGGCCGGCGGCGGCCGAGCTCCCGCGGGGGGACCCGCCCGTCCTCGCCTCCCCGTCCCGGGGCAGCGCCAGCGGGGCTCGCCCGCCCCAGGACGGCTGCGGGCGGTCTCGGGGCTGCCGCTGCTGCCCACCCTGCCCTTCCCGGGCTTTTGCGGGGCGGACGGACACCATCCGCCAGGGCTGCCCGGTGCCGGGGATGCTCCCGCCGCGCCCCGGGCGGGGGGGCTCTCGCCCCTGCACCCCTCGCAGCCCCCTCTTTTCTTTGCCCCCCCCGGCGCCGCCGTAAAAGGCGGAGCTCTGCAGGGGGCGCGGCGGGGACGGGCGCGGGTGCCCCCGAGCGAGAGGCGACTGCTGCAGGGCGGCCGCTGGCCTCCCCGGGACCGGCGAGGGGCCCGATCCCGTCCGGCCGCGACTTGCCGGCCGAAGCCCTCCCCTCCCGCTGGCAGCGCTTCGCCGGCGCTGTCGTGCCGACCCGGCGCTCCGCTGTGACGAGCTTTAGCGGCAGCGGCGCTTCCCCGCCCGCTCGTCCCCTCTTCCCGGCCCCGCCGTCGATTATCCCGGTCCGGCCCGGGAAACGCCTGGAGGGGCAACGGCCGGGGGCCGGGTCGGGCCGCGGGAGGTGGGTGGGCTGCTGCGCGCCCGATCTCCAGACAGCTCCGGGACTTGATTTTCGCGGGGGCCACTGCCGCCGCGGAGCCCGGGAGAGCGGCGCTCCCCCCCTCCCCTCCTCGCCCCGTGTCCCCAGCACTGGTTTCCCCACGGGAGGGGGGAGCAGTCGGCCCCCTCTCCCCTCTCCCCCGCGCCGCAGCCGGCGGCCCCGCGGCTCCCCGCCCCCTCGCCCCGACCTCCCCGCTCCGCTCCGCTCCGCTCACCACCCGGGCCCCTCCGGAAAGGGGCTCTGGCCCTGTCGCCCGGGTCCTGCCGCTCTGCCCCCCCCGGAGGAGGGCAAGGAGGGGCTGGGGGAAGGAGCAGGAGCGGCGTGAGAGGGAAGGAGGACACTGCCCCTTCCCAGGCTCTCTCCCCCCGCCCCGTGGGCAGAGCCCAGCTCGGCCAAGGCACGGGCGGGCCGGGGGCGGGCCGGGCGCTCTGGGGGTTCCCCCGCGGCGGCACCGCCGCCCGGCCTGGCAGCCCCTTCCCGCGGCCCCCGGGGCCCGACGGCGCCGGCCCCGAGCCGAGGGAACCGCGCGGCCGCGCTCCCGGCGGCACCGGCAGCGCGGGCAGAAACGGCTCCGACCGGAGCGGGGCGCCGGGCGCGGGGCCGGGGCTGCTGCGGGGGCGTTTGCCCTGCAGGACAGCGGCGGGGCTGGGGGCTGCGGGGCGCTTCCCTCCCGTGAGATGCGGGGAGGAAACTCTTCCCGGGAGGGCGGCGAGGCGCTGGCACAGGCTGCCCGGAGCGGCTGGGGCTGCCCCTGCCTGGCAGGGCTCCAGGCCAGGCTGGACGGGGCTGGGAGCGACTGGGCTGGTGGGAGGTGTCCCTGCCTAGGGTGGCACTGGGTGGCCTTGGAGGCCCCTTCCAGCCCAAACCCTTCTGGGATGAGTCTGGGAAAGAAGCAGCGCAAACACACTGTAAGCACCAAACTAGTATATGTTAATCCAGCTTTGTGATGAGAACGTACACTGCAGCCTCTGCCTTCCTCAGTCAGTACACATGGATTACATCAGCTGCATATATTAAAATTAGGGAAAAAAAATCAATGTCAGACTGGTGACTTCAGCTCTGTTCGCTGCACAGATTCATACAGGAAATGTGTCTGTTCTGCGAGGGAAACAAACAAAAAAGGACAATAAACCCAGTAAATAAACCTCACACACAAGTCCTTACACCAGAAAGAAAACAACAACAATTCAAACCAGAAGACAAATGTCAAATGATTCAATCTTCTGGGGATATTCTAAAACCTGATGCTTTGGGGTGGGAATTAGCTTTGTATTTGTTCTGGCACCTTTTACTCCAAAATATACCACACTAAAGCATACAGCCCTAGTTGGGGAGGAGGGCGAGGAACAACACCCCAAAACCAACAAACAAAAACATGTCTCTGCTTTTATTCACTTAACACCCCGGAGAAGTTAGATAATGGAAAAGTAATTCTGTGGAGCCTTGCTAAGTTTTAATGCATTTGTAATCATTAATTATTCTTCCAATATATTTAATTTCTTCACAGTGAATGCGAGCAGTTTAAACATCTTGTCTCTACAATGGAAAAATTATATATTTATCACAATTATTTGTCAGTATTAGAAAGCTGTTTACTCTTCCTCCATATGCAATCTTTCCAAGCAGGCAGAGAGATCATTCTTTCTAGTCTAATTCTGTTTAGGATGACTGAACACCTACACAGAACATTAAATGCTGCTTGCAAAGTGCTCTCAAAATATAAGTAACCCTCTTCACCACCTCTTGAGTGGGTAAATATTGTGCTTTTTTTTTTTTTTTTTTTTTAAAGTGAGTAAATAATGTCATTTAAATCTGTTTATGGTAGTGTAACCCAGGAAAGATCTCAAAGGAACTACTTTGGTACACAAGCAGCAGGTACCCAGAACATGGCTCAGCCCAGTGGGGTCGGTAATTTTCAGGAATTCTGACTGATTGTGATTATTTGAATGTTGGATGCAGTTCCCTTGGCTGCAATGAAGAGAGCTCACACTTCAGTTACCACACTGACCTAACTAAAGCTTCGGACAGTGTTAATCCGCAACTCGACTGAATCTGAATGGCTTTTCCTGGTTTTTGTTCCCACTCGGTCCACTTCGTGGAAAAGGCCACTTTTCTTCACGATTTGAGGATTTGCCTTTTCCTGACATTCTTTTTCCTGGGATGAAGGCAGAACATTTTTTCTCATCTTTAGAAAAGGCACCCAAACAAAGTGGGCTCAGAAGGAACTTGTGTACCCCTTCAGTACTGTAACTCGTGATGCCTGACATTCCTGAAGGTGTTACTCTTGTCCATTTGGTGGCATTTTGTTGTGCAAAATTTGGGTGCAGAGTAGCTGTGTTGAAAATGCCCCCTGGGAAATCCCTGGGCCCCTTCCCACTCGTCAGTGGTGCCAGGGAATTTGTTGAGCTTTTTAAATGACATTGGCCAAACCTGTAACTGTTAACCTCCAAATGATTTAGCGCTGCAGATGATCAAGGTCCAGTTCACGGGAGCACTCGCTGGTGCTGTTTAATTCAATACCAGAGATGCTGCCAAAAGGGCTCCCTCAGACAGCACCTCACGCTCACAGACACCAGGTAGGTTCTTCCATACCCTCTTAGAGCAGCGGTGAACAGCAGCAGAGGAAGGCCATGTGAGTAACCCAAGCTCATCCATTGTCTCAAGGACAGAAGAGTGGCTCATCCTCTTAAGAACACAGCCTAAAGAGCATCTGGCTTCAAACCGCTGCTGTGATGAACAGGTAGAAGGTGTACAGGTTTTTGTTGGTTTGGTTTGGTTTTTTAAACCTTTTACTTTTAAATAAAAAAGGGAACAAAAGGTATTACGTGTCTACAAAGAGACAAGGCACTGTCAGAAGAGTAGGATCTAGTAACAAGCAGTGATGGAAGAAATAGAGACAGAAAATGGGAAGGCTCAGCAAGTCCCGAAGCACGATCCACAAGTGAAGTGATCCTGTCAGCAGAGCACTTTTTGCCATCAAAATACTTGATCAGCAAACAGTTCAGTCCTTCAAACAAGGGACATCCGAGCAATGAAAAAGTGAAAAGGGAACACGTATCTTGAAAAACAATGCCTGAAGAGACAGTTCTTTCGGAGGAAGGAGAGATTGGAAGAGACCTCCAGGCTCATCATAGACTTACTGAACTCCGTATTAAGCAAGAAGGGGTTGGCTGGTTGCTTTCTCCTTTCTTTATTCCCATTGGAAGGCCGTTGCAGAACCCAAATCTTCTAACCATTATGAGTCTTCTTGTAGTTTTCAGCTTAAATTCACTCAGGGCCAGGCGGTACACATTTTTTCTGGTGCCCATACCTTTCAGCTTAGTAACTGTTCTCCCTAAAGCGTTATTTCCCTCGTCTGCATTTACAGCACTCACCCCACTCTTCTTCCACTTGCTTTTCTAGCCTAAGCAAATCAAGAACTCCTGGTGTCATCACACAGGTCCATCCCCCATGTCCCAGCGATCCCTGCAGCTCTCCTCTCCAGTTTTTCCAGGGGGAGTTCGTCTTGCTGGTACATGAAGGGTCAGCAGGGAAACCACATCAGCCCAGCTGGGCGCTGTTCAGGGGCAATAACTCTTCTCAAGGGCTCCAGAAAACACTCCCCCTGACACACTGCAGGGCAGCACTTTCTTATCCCCACAGCACACTGGTGTCTCCCGGCTGCTCTCAAATGCTTCCCTTCAGCAACCTGCAGGTCTCCTCCCCCCTCTTCAGTTCTGTCCAGCTGAAGCACATCCAGCTTATGGCTCTAAAATTCTTTCCCCCTTCTAAATGTTTTCTCGGGGGTCTCTGCCCTTCAAGTAAGTAGCTTATTGTAACAGGACAAACATAGCACTGGGGGTCTCCCCAAGTAAGCAAACACTTAAACTGTTCATTTAAATATAAAAATTAAGAGGAAGGGAGAAAAAAATGACAGCTAAGTGGGAAGGGAAAGTTTATTTTGGTGCGTAAGCAACTTGAATACTTCTGCTGCAGCTGTAGCAGAGGGCTGGCACTTAGATGTCTGATCCTGAGAAAACCAAACATCCTTCCACTAAGGTTTCAAATGACACAGTAACTTCATCTAAGAGAAGACAAAACGCATACATACCAACATTGCCACCTGTTTGTAGGGCCGTCTCAGCACAACGTTTCTCTTATGGCACCAAGAACTTACTGGTATGAAAAATTACAAGCTTTAAGTGCTGTTTTAAAGCAATTCACAGTTAAAGCAACAGTAGTGAGAAAATAGTCAAGAACTTGAGTTGCAGAATGGTAAATGATTCGTGACTTTCTCAACAGCTTTTCCTACTGATGAAGCTTGGAAGCACCTCACTGTTTGGGAATGACATACTCTGTTAGTGTTGGTCTGGTTAGAAACTCGGCAGGATGGCTTGTCCATCACGGCAGGTTTTCCATCAGAGGAAAGAAAGAACCGAGGAAGAACTATGCAGAAAGAAGGCCAGCAGGTACCAGTTTCAACTAACTTCCTCCTGGGAGCAGAATGAAGCTTCTCTCTACAAACAAAAACTGCATCTCTCTCAGGATATTGGCTATTCTAGGAAGTGTGTTTTTTCCACTCTTTGCCTCACTAGAAAGCTTTTTGGCCCAGAAGGTTTTCTCCTGATGCAGAAATGTGAAAGCACTGGGAATCTTGCACATTCATATGGGAAAGCTGTTGCCCACTTAGCTCTGCAGCTGCGAGGGCAGATGCTGCACCGGTAACACCCCCCTGCAAACAGCAATGGTCTTTGCCTTCTGCCCCAACACATCACAGGTGAGCCACGTCATGAGGAAAACCTGCTCAGCTACAACTCCTGGGCCGGACGAGCAAGGACACCACCAGCAGGTCTGCAGGTCAGAAGCCCGGTGCTGGTGCCACACCTCAGGTTCTTGACACAATGATAAGTCAGCATGAGAAACTTAAAGGTGGAGTGGTTCCTGTTGGAATGCCAAAATAGAGGAGAGATCTGGCCTCTGGGGGATTTTAAAAAAAGAAAGCAAGATCTTACTCTCTCTCTATTCTATTTTACAAAATGAAATGCAATATGCAAAAAGCCATCGAGACAGGATTAACAGTTACCAACAAGTAAAACAAATTTCCTGGAATTATTCTGGAATCATATAATCCCTGTCCTAAGGAAGCTACATGCCTTGAAGGTGCAAGACAGCCAGTGACATGTCAAAGGTGAAAGTGTTTCTGAGGTAGTTCAGCTACCTTTTAGCTCATCAGCTAGTATACAGCCTGGGTTTTAAAAGAGGTTGTGCTGGATAGAAGAGTCAGCGTTGAGTTGCACTATCACAGGAAGCTGAGGGGAGCAGAACACCACAAACCAGATTCAGCATGAACTGGCACACAGCTGACAAAACGCTCATCCCTTTGGCGTGGCAGCCTGGTCGTGATTTGGATGTGCCAACATCTCTGTCAGGAGCTGCCGTGACTTCAGGAGCTGTTGTTATCCCTAAGCGGTAGCCAGCACTCATTGGCATTAGGGCTAGGGTGAGACCCTGGCAATTACTACACTCTCTGACTCAGCCTGCAGTAAATCAATCAATCAATCAATCAATTAAATCACATGTAGCACAAAAGGGCCGTCTTCAGAAGTGAATGGCTCTGTAGATAAAACAACGGAGAAGATTAGTTTCTAATTAATTCTGACGTTCTCTGACCTCTACTTTGATTCAAGACCTCTCTGTACTCAGAAACTCTACACTGGGATAGCCCAGCAGGAGCAGTGGGGAACAGCAGACTGGCGGATCAGGACCTATTCCTTGTTCTTTGTGTTATGCCAATAAACCTTAAGGACCATAAATGTTACTTTCTGAGAGCAAAAGCAGGCCTGATGAAGGGGACTGCGATTTTTAGAATGGGTCTCCCATATATCATAACTAGGTATCATGAAAAACGTTATTTTGATCACATTTCCCAGTTCCTTCATAGCCAGAAGGAATTTCATGACTGGAATTTTCACAACCACTATACTAGCAAAAAGGCTTACAAGCCTTTTTATCCTTTTACACCTATTCCAGAAAAGCATTTTCCACCCTCCAGCCCATGACCTCTCTAAGCAGAAAAGTCCTATCTGCCACATAAGCTGTCATAAACCAGGTAGGATACGTCAAAGTTTCAAATACATCAGTATTTATAAAATCAGAAACTTTAAAGCACAAACTTTAAAGCACAAAAAAAAAAGGAAAAAAAAAAGAAAAAAGGATGGTGGGGGAAAAATTATATTCTACCTTGACCGTTATGTTCTTAAGCTGACAGTATTTAACATTAATGTCTCTGTATTTCCAGGTCGTGGTTGCAACAGTTCTATTTGTGGGTATCAGTGAGAGATGATCTGCCTTTCACCAGTTCAGGCACTTCACCTACACTTATTCACAGATTATTATTTTTTTTAAATGTTTCAAAGGTTCGAATCTGCCCCTCCAAGGTATAATGGGGAAAAGAGCATATTGTAAGTGAAATTAAATTACACTTCTCTTGATTTAAATACAGGTTAAATAAAGGTTAGCTCTACCTGTACATTCATCCACAAGAATGTCAACACCTCCAACTTCACAGACACCCATAAGTTCTTTTCGTAAACGCAAATTCCTAACGACAGAACACCGCTCTGTGACAGTGAAACAGAATGCACACAACCAGCATTTTCCTTTTTGATGAGAAAATGAACATCTCTAACAGATAAGCTGGGATTAAAAATCAACCAAATCTGGACCCCAAAGGCAGTGTGGGTTATGATATGCCGCCATAGATCTGGACTCGACACCCGACAGCAATCATGCACGAAGGAAAATTTTAGAAAGTTGTTATGCAGAGGTTTAACTAGAGCCTGGCAGCTTAATTAGGGACAGGAAAGGTATTTGCACGGCAGTCCCATGTGCAGTAAGGCAAAGCGGTGTCACAGTTCTGTTTCAATGCCACACCCACCCTCCAACAAAACAAGGACACTGCGTCTGAGTAACATGGATGGAAATCTCACCCGCCATCCCCCAGTTAAACTGGGGCATTTCTTCACTTTCTGTCACTTCCCTCTGGCTTGGTAAATCTTTTGCAGAGTCTGATGCCAAGGCTCGCAGCTTTTTCCTGTTTCTAACAGCGGATGTCTTGGTTTTCAGAGGTTGGTTTGTTGTTGGGCACCACTTGTACCCGGGATTTGCCTTCATAAATTCATCCTTGTGCTAGAAAAGAAAAGGAAAAGGACGCGTTATGCCAGTCATGGCATTATACTATTCACAGGGCAACAGAGCGCACCCCTTGTAAGAGGATTTAATACAGTAAATAATCCTTAAATATCTTGATTTTTAACAGTTCAATCACATGCCGAGAGTCTCACTGACAACACAATTTAATAAGAAGAAATAATAAGATCAGTAGAGCTGTATTTAAAAAAGTGGGTTTTCTCTTCCCTCTCCTGAGGCTCTATCACCCAGAGCAGGCTGAAGTTCTGGTCCTGCAAGCTGCTCTCCAGTGCTTGTACGCTCACTCTGGGAAACAGACACCATTTGAGTAATTTTGCAGGTACAATCTTGGTTTACTTTCTAGTTTGAATGCAATTAAAACATACATTTAGCAATAAATGCATCATGATGCTCCTTAACTTGCACTCATTGTTCTCTAATAGATCTGATTTTAGAATATTTGAGTATATGCTTTCCCAAACCAGGCACCAAATGTAAACCACTACCAGTATCATTTTGTTTTCAGTAATTTCTGATACATCATCCCAGCGTTCCTTCCAAATGTACCGTGCTGCATGGCTGTGTACAATAAACTGGGACCATTTAAAACTTTCTTTGGCCCAGAGCACACCGCACACATCTCACTTGTTTGCTATATTCGTGGTAGCAGGCACCAAAACAAACAAAGCCAGGCTACACGTAGCAGGGTGGGGGAAAAGCTCTGGATTCTCAACAGTTTGGGGAGTAGGGGAAGGACGGGGACCTATTTCGTTCACAAACTGCAACAGCGATGTTTTCCAAGTATCTTGCTGATCTTGCTGCAGATGTCTGCCTGATGGCTGACAGGGGTGTACAGCACTGGCTGCTGTGGGAGGCCACCCAGCAAGGACCAGTGCTGACCCCAGGGAGGAGGAACCCAACACCCAACACCTTCCCGGGCACTCAGCAGCTCTCGATGGCAGCAAAGGACCAGAAGAGCGGTTTTACCCTGAAGCACACGGCAGGGCAGCTGCAGGAAGTTCTCCTGGGCTTGCACATGTTCCCACCCACCAGCTGCCGCCAGGCCCCACCACGGCACAGAGAAGCACCTACGTTTCACGCGTGTGCCTGCACAGAAACACGTGCAGAAGGAAGAAAACCCCTTGGGTGTCCCACACAGAAACAGCTCCGGGAACCTGGCCCTCTGATGGAGTCCCTGCAGTGGTTCCCAGCCCAACACCCCGCACGCCTTGCGGCAGGATCACCATCACACATGCGTCGCTTGCTTTCATTTCCATCTGAACCTGCCAGCCGGCATTTGCTGCCTGCAGGCTGTAGCAAGGGGGAAAACTATTCAGTGGCCAAGCAGCTCAGCGCCGAGTGAACCAGCCGTGTGAAAGCCTGGATTTACAGGAACGGCTGTAAACAACAAAACCCTGCAGGGACCGCTGACCCCCCCACACCCCCCGCCTTTTCTGAATAGGGCCCGTGTCTTTAATCTGCAGCCCGAGGACTGCAACACTTCTCACCTCGCCTCTTTCCCCTTTCCCTCAGTTCGGTTTGGGAGCTCAGTACGCCACAAAAATAGCCTGGTGGAGGGAAGGGAAGAGGAGGGGGTAAGGGAAGAGATGGGAGGGAAATACACAGCGAAGCAGCTTTGCCTCCCCTCGTTAAAGCCACAGCCCACGCAGGAATCACGTTTCCAGCCTGCAGAGTGGAAAGCACAGAACCGCTAGCAATGAGGTGAGTGAGCTCTTCGTATCAGCCTTGCTGCTTCGAGTAACTGAACTGTTCCACAGAGAAATCCAACGAGCTGACAGGCTGTCCATCACAGGAGAACGGAACGCCTGCCGTTCGCCAGACAAGGCAGCGATCAGCTTTCCATCGGTTCCCAACAGGAGCAGTTCACGTGAGCTGCTGTATGAATGGATTTGCTCTGCAAAGCCAGGGCTGAACATCAACCGCCCTCCCCAAAGGGGAGGGAGCAAACTGCGGGAGGGCAACACTTGTCCCCTCCTACCGCAGGCGGCTGCCAAAGCAGCAGCACAGCAAGGACAGGAGCTCCCAGCTGGGCTGCCTGTACCTGCGGAACCGCTGGCCGAGCACTCACGGGCAGACCCGTCCAGCTCCGTCACTGAGCAGCAGCAGCCGGGATTCATCAGGCTGCTCCCTGCAGGAACAATCCCCACTGCCGGGGTCTTGCTGACGCACGGCCGTGTTTAAAAACGACGGGCTTTCTCGCAAGGGAAACGGGGCTTGAGCAACCGTAACCTGGCTGGCGATTTTCCAAGGCAGCTGGATATTCCCAGTAAGCCCTGTGAGAGTTAACAGAAGAACACTACCCCTGTTATGGGAGTAACTAAAAACGCTGGAGCATGTTTATGAGTGGCCAGATTTCATTTTCCCCTCGGTGAAGGGAAACGCTAACGAACGGCAGGAACGCTTGTGGTTCCACTTGATAAATCCTCTCAGCTAATGGGCTTATATCCTAGATCGTGGAACTTTAAAAGTTAAGTTGATCAAGGGAGTCTGCAGGATACAAATAGAAAGCCTGCTGCTAAGGAAACCACCAACAGAAGCCAACACTGAGTTCTACAGGCACAGCACGAGCTCTCCAGGGCAGGTGTTTAAAGAATAAAAATTATATGCTATCTCTCTTCTACATGTTCTTGGAACCAGTTGTAATGATGCAAACTACTTAGATTTATTGTTTTGCTTTGACTGTGAGTATGCAATTTGTTCTTCATGCCAAGAAAAAGAAATAAATCGCTACAGGAGCAATGATTTCTACAGCAGTATCATTAATAGTTTCAAATCTGTCACTCCATGCAGAACTCCTGCAATTATTTTCCTTGTTAATGAATGAGTTTCCTTCATTCAAGACAAAAGGCTAAGAAAAATAGTGATGGATCTCCTAACTGCCCTTTTCCCACACCTTTCAGGAAGCATCACCAATTTGTGAGTGGGAATGCAGAACAAACCAGGAACAGCTGGACAAAGCTGATACTCAAGTATTTCTACACTGTGTCACAGACAGGGAACTACAGAGGCATTCCAGACCCCGCTTCAAAAATGACCTGCCATGCAGAACACTTCAATTTCCCTGTGGGCTCTTCCGTTCTCACACAAAGTACTGAACCGCCAAACCTTGTACCCGTGTGTTAACAGTAACAGACAACTTCGGGTGACAGGTACAGGTACAGAGAATGGTTTCTCCATCATTTCACAGCTCTCTGTGCTTCTTGTAGCGCTCCACCGTTGCTGGACAAATGAGAGATGTCCTTCCTTCTGACTGGCCCTCCATCATTTTTCCTAAGATCGAGTTCAGTGGTTACCCACAATCTACATCACACGGGTAACTACAGGGATCTGTTCTGGGGTGATGTTATCAGCCTGAGTGCCTGGCTGTGTCCCCCTCACTCTGCTACTGAGATCTGCAGCCTTCTTGGGGCCAGCTTACCAAGCAAGCTATTTCTTAAAAGGCCTCATTTAAATTTGAAGTTGACCTAAAGATACTTTGTGAAATATGGGGATAAATCTCTTTTCCTTGCTCCCAGTTAAAGGACTCTGACAATGGGTTGCTCTCTGATTCAGACACCGGACTCTGCCTCACGAAACGTTGCTCTGTCGGAAACTGGGGAACAATACATAGGGAGAGTACTTCATGAAACACTAAGAATTTTTAAATTCTTTAGCATCAAAAGTAAAAAGCAACTACATTTGTTGACTACGCTTTTTCTTTTGTCCACCTGTATTATAACAGCAACCTGTATTACCGATAGCAAATGCACAGCCTGAGCGAAGGATCACTGGTCAGCTGACACTGAACTGTATGTTACTGTGTTCAGTGGCCCCTGCCCATGCACTATCCCCGTGTTAATGCTCGTACCGCAGGAATTACCAGGTGATATCTACCACAAAATACGTAGATTTGTGCCAATGACTACTAGAGCCAGGTTAGTTTGTGTACACAGACCAATTTCTTTTCATTCTGGTCCGAAGGACCACGTGATTCAAAGCAAGAACAGCAGCTGCTCTGGGCACCAGAATCCCACTGGGGAAGCTGAGGAACTCGGGGAAGAGGAAGACCTCACAGAAAACATTGAATACACACAGAAACAGAAAACAGGCAAATAGGTAATGAACTCCCTTTACATCCCGGCAGAACACACCTCCTTGGCCATGTTAGTGTATTTCTGCTCTTCTTCTGTCTCTACAACAGCCCACCGACCCGCCAGGACCTTGGTTGCATCACGGCTATTGAGCCAAGGGTGTTCTTTATGCACGAGAGCGCGATGGTGTTTGCAGAACAAGAAAAACGCATTCACTGGTCGGCGAGCTCGTTGCTCTGAGGACTTCTCTTCGGTTCCATCAGCATCCCGCTCTAAACCATCTGCGCCAAGGAGTGACACCTAGCAGCAACAAAAGGGAAGGGGTGAGATCCGAGACGGAGCTGAGAAGGTACCACAGCTTGTCAAGAGCATGGACTGCTACCCACTGTTCCTCTTTCATGTGGGCATGAATGACCTAACAAGTCACAACCTGTGTAGAATCAAAGAAGACTACAAAGTCCTGGGGTCAACAGTGCAAAATTCAGGTGCCCGAGTTACCTTTTCCTGCATTTTACCAGTTAGGGGGAAAGAGGCAGCCGCAAATCAACAGATAATGCACATCAACTCTTGGTTGTGCAGCTGGTGCCGTTGTGAGGGGTTTGGGGTTTATGACAGTGGGGCATCCTTTGGCATTAACCTATTGGGGAGGGATGGAGTTCACCTGTCTGGCAGAGGCAAGGGTATCTTTGGTAAAAGGCCAGCCAGCTTGGTAAGGAGGGCTTCAAACTGAATGCGCCCAGGCATGGGGTCCAGGGTGGCAATGCCCCTGCCGTTTCATTTGACTGGGGAATAGACCAGGCAAAGCAGAGCAACAACAAGTGTCCCACAGCTGCCTCTCCAGAAGAAAACCAGAAGGCCAGCTGCCTCCAGGGCATGTCTAGCTATGGTAGATCCTCCTCCGTCCCTCCAGGGAAACCTGCATGCTCAGTTACCTCCCCAAAATGCCTGTACACCAACACACACAGCACGGGGAGCAAACAGGAGGAGTTAGAGATCTGTGTGCAGCTGCAGGGCCATGATCTCATAGCACTAACGGAGACATGGCGGGACAGCTCAATGACGGGAATACTGTCATGGATGGCTACGGGCTCTTCAGGAAAGACAGGCCAGCCAGGCGAGGTGGGGGAGTTGCCCTCTGTGAAAAAGGATCTGGAATGTATCGAGCTTTGCCTAGGGGAGGAACAAGTTGAGAGCTTATGGGTGAGACTTAAGGGGCAGGCTAATGTGGGTGACACTATTGTGGGTGTTTACTACAGGCCACCTGACCAGGAGGAGGAAGTCAATGAGGCCTTCTACAGCCAGCTGAAAGTGGCCTCACAATCACAGGCTCTGGGTCTCATGGGGGACTTCAACTACCCTGACATTTGCTGGAAAAGCAACCCAGCCAAGCAGCCACAGTCCAAGAGGTTCCTATAGAGCACTGAGGACACTTTCTGACACAGGTGGTGGAGGAAGCAATGAGGAGAGGGGCGCTGCTTGACCTCATACTGACAAACAAAGAAGGATTGGTTGGAGATGTGAAGGTTGGGGGCACCCTTGCTGTAGTGACCACGAGATGGTGGAGTTCAGGGTCCTGCACGGAAGAAGCAGGGCACTAAGTAGGATGGCAACCCTGGACTTGGAGAGCCAACTTCAGCCTCCTTGTCACGGTTTGAGGCTGGGCCAGCCACTAACGAATGACAGACGCTCTCTACTAACCCCTCTCCCCTCCCAAAAGGGAAAAGGAGAGAGAACAAGGGAGAGAGACTTTACGGTTTGGAAAAGAAAACTAAAACAGCTTTAATGGAACAATAACAATAAAAGAAAAGATAATAATAAGAATAAGGAAAAAAATGAAATATATACAGTATGTACAAATATATACAAAACCAATACCGAACCCAACTCCCCCCCACCCTGATGACAATACGTCACCACCACACCGCAGGGCTGACACTGGGGCAGTCCCAGGCTGGACTCGGCAGCAGACAGGGACAGGATGCAGGAGCTGGACTCAGGCGCTGGATTCAGGGATGCACAGATCAGTCCTCCTCAGATGTCGGCCATCGAAGAAGAGCGAAAGGACGAGACCCTCGTGATCTCTCAGCTTTATACTGAATATGACGTCTATGGGATGGAATACTCTGTTGGTCAGGTTTGGGTCACCTGTCCAGTTCGCTCCTCCCTGTAGGTGCGACTCTTTTCACTCCTGGCACCCCAACATGGGGCACAAGATTTAGCAGTGACCTTGGTCGCCATAAGAACAAGTATAAGCAAGGGCCTCTCTGCATCCCATTCCTTGGTACGAACTATAAACACCAGGCCTTATCACTGCTAGGAGCAGTCACTGTCTGGAAAAACAGGCTGCTGTTTCAGAAAGTGCTGGTAGTTAGAGGAGACTTAACTGAAAAGTTAAAGCACTAAAACAGAATTAGTTCTGATTTAGCCCAAACCAGGACACTCCTCAAAAAACTACTTGGAGGAATCCTGTGGGCTGGGGCTCTAGAAAGCAGAGGGGCCCAAGAGAGCTGGTTGCTATTCAAGCAGCACTTCCTCCAAGCTCAAGATGGGTGCATTCCTATGAGGAAGAAGTGGAGCAAAGGAGGCAGAAGGCCTGCTTGGATGGGCAAGGAGCTTCTAGTAAAACTCAAAGGGAAGAAAGAAATGTACAGCAGGTGGAAAAAGGGGCTAGTCACTTGGGAGGGATATAGAAACACTGCCAGAGAACGCAGGGATGCAACCAGGAAAGCTAAGGCCCACTTGGAATTAAAGCTAGCCAAAGATGTCAAAAACAACAAGAAGGGCTTCTTCAAATACATTGGCAGCAAAAGAAAGACGAGGGAAACTGTGGGCCCATTGCTGAATGAGGCGGGTGCCCTGGTGACAGAGGATATGGAGAAGGTGGAGTTGTTAAGTGCTGCCTTTGCCTCAGTCTTTACTACTAAAGCTGACCCTCAGGAGTCCCTGACCCTGGCACTAGGGAAAGAAGTCAGAAGAAAGGAAGACTACCCCTTGGTTGAGAAGGATTGGGTTAGGGATCTTCTAGGTAAACTAGACACCCACAAATCCATGGGCCCTGATGGGATGCACCCACAAGTGTTGAGGGAGCTGGCGGATGCCATTGCAAAGCCGCTCTCTCCCCTAAAATAAATGAACCAAAGCTTACTGCACATTAGTGCGGAAATAAAAATGTATGCTCAGCTCCAAGAATTCAAGTGGTGTTCAGAAGGTTGTTTTCTTAAATTGTGAACCATTTAACCCGAGTCATCACCCTGAAGCAGCAGTTCTACTCTAAAGAGGCTTTTTAGCAAGATGGGTCATCATCCTCTAGGCTGAACACACATTTAGGAGATCCGAGACACAGAGTAAGTCAGATCCTGGCTGTTACACAGGCACCACTTACTACAGGAAGACACACGGTCGCTCTTTGCTTCAACTTTGGAGTGAATCTCTGCAATCGTCAACAACAAAAATCCTCAGGATTTAGCCCCACTGATGGAAGGACTGAGGCCACAGACTGACTTCAAACTTTACCTTTGCAGCATGGCCTGGAAGCCCCCCGCCCCTTAAGTATGTTGAGCTACATAATCTATCCTCTGTGCCCTCTCTTCTCTCCTATAAAATAGGGGGTTTTTCATAACATGAACAGGTAAAATATTTCAGCCCCTGTATTTTAATAAATCTGTGTTTCCAAATCTTTTCCCCCCCATTTTTGCTTATTCAAGTTCTCCTAAGGGAGAGTTATATACCCTGTTTGCTTTCTGCGTTAAGAAATCTAGGAAAACAAGGCCTGTCTTCTCAAGTGTGGCTTCAGGAACCCACTGGTGAAAGAGCCTGCAAGGCTGGAGCAGATGGTGAGACTCCGAGGACAGCGACCTGTCTAACTGCAGTGCACTTCAAAGTTAATGGCTGAAATACGTGGCTGAAATCTTTTGTGCCTTTCCTCGGGAGCCAAATGCAGTATGTCTGACCTCACAAGCACGCTGGTTCTCCAGATGCCCGCGGGCTATACCCAGGCAGGTCCGGAAGAGCAGTCCAGGGTCACTTCTGCTGTCCCCTCCACGTGGGCACCAGATACGTCAGTGTGCTCAGAGGTGCAGGTCCCGCCCTGCCCAGCGACCGGTAGTTGTTATCACCTGACAAAACAGTACGTAAGCGCCTTGACTGAGCACCGGTTTGGTGTCAGGAAGGGCTGTTGAGGCCTCTTCCATTCGGTACCAAAGCCCGTTACCGGCCTGCAAGTACAGACCAGGCTGCATGAGGGGGCTCCATCTGATGCCTTCGAGTTCAGCTGATGACAAAACCAGGACACAGCGCAGCTCTTTCACCTGCAGCCGCTTCGCGTTTTACCTGCAGAAGGTCCTGGGCAGACCCTCGCCTGCCCACGTCCACCTCCAGGCAGCAGCTCAAAAAGGCCCGAAACTCAGTGCACAGTTGCTCGGAGTTCTGCAGCTCTGGTGTCCCGTTGGTCGCTATCAGATACGTCACCTAGAGAGAACAGAAACACGAGACTCCACCTGTTTCTTTCTTACCCAGAACTGCTCACAGAGAGCCCATTTTTTAAGGCCCAGTCTTCGGTGCCAGTTTCTTCCCTGGCAGAGGGTTAGAGATGATTTTTCTATACCTACAAAAAAAAAAACTGATGCAGCCACAGCTACTCCAACATCAACATGATCTTGCCTTGACAGCTGATTGCAGTGGCTGACTCAGTATGAACTCCATCAGCAAAAGCACATTTTGTTTCTCCATGCATTGACACCAACTTTACTGGCTATTTTAAAGAGTGAATTCGGGCCAGCTGTATTATTTCAAAGGATGATTACATAAAATGCATCCCTGCAGTACTCACTGCTCCCTAAAGTACAGCTTCCTTAAAACAAACCTAGTCCAGATTTTTGCCCTGTTCTAGATAAAAATGGTAACCAGATGAAAAAAAAGAGTAGATCCATCAGCTTATTCCTTGGATAAACAGAAACATTTGGAATCTCATTTTCTACACAAACGTGTAAGCTGCGTACACAAATATACTATGAAGAAAAAGCGTAACTGGGCAGACAGGAGCCACCGCAACTATGTCTTTCAGCAGTCTCCAAATTCCAGATCAGCAAGTCTTCCTGACAGACCTCAGGCCAAGGAATTAGAACAGAATTTTGCAAAACATGGAGCGAGCATTATCCAGGGCAGTTCACTTGGAACCAAGGTCTCACATGCTGAGAAGCTGGACAGATGAGTTCATTCTGCTTCTGCAAGACGTTCTTTAGAAACGCAAGAAAAACATTTTGAACCGTTTGCACCTAAACTTCCAGTATATGTCTCAAATATACAGCAATAATAACAGAAATAGATCTAGGAGTCTTCCATAAAAACGTCTGCCATGACAAGAACAGCTCTGCACTACTGGCATTTAAAGAGACAGTGGCCAAAGGGACTTTGCTCTTATCCTCTTAAACACAGAGGAAAAATTCCAGGCCTAAAAAGGCAAATGAACTATCCTAGAGTAAAAACAATAAAAGGAAGTTTCTCTACTTTTCCCACAACAGAAGTGTCACAAAATCAGTCCTGTCCCGTCCCTCTGCAGCTGCCCTCAGGCACCGGGCACAGCGGTGAGCCGGAGGGCCTGTCCTCACTGCGGTTAAATGGTGCTGCCCCAGGGACGTCCCTTCTCCTGCGGTAAAGGAACACAGCACCCATGCCAGCCTTGGGAATTTTATTCCAGCTCCATTCACCTGGCTGTGAAACAGGAGTGCCAGGACAAAGGGAACTCTTTCAGCTGCTCCTTTCTTCACAGAACTCCAATCAGCAGAGTCATCTGTAGCTGGGTACTGCACCTTTTAAACAGTTCTACGACCACAGAAAAAGATCTAGGGGAAGCTGAAGCACCTTCTTGCCGTGTCTCTTTTGCTTTCCTGTGATCCAGCTGGCAGAGAAAAACAAGGACAGTACAAAGGAAAGAAGTGTTTGCAGTAGCTGCAAAGGGGCAACAAGCTCATGGATTTCTTTAACGCACCCAGAAACAAGAAGGGATTTGGCATACAGCTGCAGTCTGTGAAAATGAGACCCTAAAGTCATCCGGGGCACCCAGATACATGACAGAACAACATATGGATGATTTAGAAGCCGGAGACTGTAAAAGATTCGCAGCATTTGGAAAATGGCTACAGTTTTGAAGAAAATTGATGCAGGGTGGTTAATAAATGCAAAAGCAAACAGAAATGCCTGGGATTTGGTTTGTTGGGTTTTCTTAAAACTGGAACTGGGGAGGTCTAACCAGCATTTCAAAGGATATTTATCGCACCAGTATTTGTCCCTCAGGCCCCAGACATATGCCTGGTGGAAGGAAATCCCAGTGAGAGAAAACAAACACCGTCACAGAAATATCCAGGCCACTCTTGGCTGGAAAATGGTTCATTCCTGTGAGTTCTGCTTCGGCTGGAAAGAACGTGAGCAACAGGGGATGCATTTGCTCTACACGTGGAAAACGAGAATCATATCTACATTCAGACTGGTGTTAACTCTATGATCAACGATCCTTTAATGCCCTTAGAGTACGTTTAGGTATTTCAACTCCTGTCAGGAACGGAAGCTGCTGCGTTCCTTGCACTAAACAAGCATTCAGAAAAATGTGAAAGAGCATCCTTTGGTTTCCAGGCTTCGCAGAACTCCCTGGATGGGGTCTAAATGTGACTATTAAACCCAACAGCTACTGTGTGCCATCAGCTAAAACCTGACCTGCAAACACAGGCCTTGCTTATCAGCTCTCCTGTCTGGATGCAGCTGAGAGCTCTCGCTGCACTCTGTGATTCCACACACAACAGCAGAAGGATCCTGTCCCTGCTGGGGATGATTCACCTTCATAAAACCAGCTGGGAACTGGGGAACTTCAGGTGATCCATCACAAGCTGTTCACTGTTCCCAGCTCAGGGGCAACAGCCTCTGCCCAAGACTCCAGGAGTGAACACAGATGGGACCAACTCCAGGTGCCTGATTTTAACCTCCTGCAGTTTGACTCAGACACCTGAAAATGCCTTGAAGCTCCAAGTGCTGATCTCAACTCCCACAGCAGACGAGGCATGTATGAAGAAAAAGAGCATCTCAAATAATCTGGGCAAGGGCAGGAATCGCTGAATGTGAATTTGATCAGAGATAAGAAATCCAGTTCCCTTCCTCACAGTTGACCTGAGGCTTCTCGAGGAGCCCTAATCAACAGTTGAGGTTAAGGAAGCTGGGAATTTTCAGCCTGTAAACCAGGGACACAGGCCTACTGCCACCCTGCCAGCTGCGGTGCACTCAGCTGACTCAGCATCAGGCTGAACCCAAACCTGTTTGCTTCTTCTGAGATAAAAGCCGAACCAAAAAGGTCACCCTGAAACGGGCAGCTCAGATGCAGACCCCAAGTCTAAAGGTGAGCTAAAGCCCAAACCAGAAAGGTCACTCAGACAGGTAGGTCAGATGCAAACGCAAACTCTAAAAGTGAAATAAAAACCAGAACTAAAAAGCTCACCCTGAAACTGGCATCTCAGATGCAAACCCCAAGTCTAAAGGTGAGCTAAAGCCTGAAACAAAAAGCTCACCCTGAAACAGGCAGATCAGACACAAACCTGAACTTTAAATATGAAGCTAAAAGCCGAAGCAAAAAGCTGACCCTGAAACAGGCAGGTCAGATGCAAACCCAAACTCTAAATTTGAAGCTAAAACCCGAACCAAAAAACTCCTCCTGTGAGGGAAGGGGCTAAGGAAATCTTGGTGAAAATATTATTGCTTAATGATGATCTAGATTACTGTGTAACCCAAAGAATCAGGCTAATGGATACCGCTTAATATTTTGCTGACTATTGTACAAACTAGTTGAAGCAAGGAATGTTGTGGCCCCTTACAAAAGACAATTCCTGATAAACTCACAGAATCATGAAGATTTATGGCTCCACACAAGGATAGTTCCTGATAAGAACCTGGGGGATGCCTCAAGAACCGACTGAAACCAACCCTACGGTTTGAGCAAGAGCCAAGGAGCAACTGAGTCTGCGCAAGAACAAGGGGTTACTAGCGGTGATGAAGAGGAGCCATCAGCCTTCAAGGGGTTAGTAGCGGTGGCAAAGAGGAGCCATCAGCCTTCATCTCCACGACCCCCCTACCTGTGCCCCCCCCCCCCCCGCCCCCCCGCCGACCACCACAAGGAGGCACTGCGCAAGCGCAGTTAGGAGGAGTTTATGGAAATGACCTTTTGGAACTAATTTTAATACAAAGCAGGGACAGGTTATGCCTATGTATAGGTGTACTGGGAAACCTTAGGTATATGTAGCATCTGACCGTTTAAATCAGAGACAAGTTGCCGTGTTGGGGTGCACACGATTTTGGTGGGGCTGCTCCCCGTGCTGCCCAGCGCTGAATACACATACCTACTTTACAGTCTCACAGATTGGGGAGTGCGTTTTCCGCACATCACCTGAAACAGGAAGGTCTGATGCAAACCCAAACTCTAAATTTGAAACTAAAAGCGAAACCAAAAATCTCACTCTGAAACAGGCAGCTCAGGTGCAAACCCAAACCCTCAACATGGGCTAGAACATGAACCGAAAAGCTCACCCTGAAATAGGAAGTTAAAATCCAAACCTAAACTCTAAACATAACCCAAACGTGAAATGACATAACCCCCCACTGCTCCTTTCTGGACCACCAGGCTGCAAGGGATGTTTTTTACAGCCGAACTGAAGAGCGCATCAGCCTTCTCCTGGTGACACATGGGTGTTGTGTCAGTGCTCGGGAGCATTGGCTCGGTAATAGATTCACAAAAATAAACACAAAATTAAATGAAATAAAATCTAAAGACAAAACACTGTTTCCACTTGCAGCCTCTCTGATTTGTGTTGCTGAAAGTGATTTTGGAGCTGAGCAATCCGGAAGGTAAAGAGCTTTGCTGCTGTTGGGACTGAAGTAAGGAACAGCCTAAAGCAGAGCCTTCCTGGCACAGGAAGATGCGTCCCCAGAAGAGACACAAGCCCTAACACGGGAACAGACCTGTGTCTGGCTGAAAATTCGCACTCCAAGAATCACAAGCTTCTGCTCCAGGGGCAGCAGAGCACCAGCTCAACTGCGTCGTCGTAATTTTACCTCCCCCCCAAGAACGCAGAACATGCGCTATCCTTTAAGGCTGCAGAATGGTAACCAAAGTGGAGAAAGGCTTTGAAATTAAGTCAGGATGGCACTTACTCAGTCACACTGGGAGGAGGTGCAAGGCAGGGAAGACAGCAAAATGGAGATTATTCCTTACTCACACAGAGCTGACTCGGACTCAAGTCAGTCTTCCTCTTCTCCTCCCTCATAATCACGCATGCCCTCAGGCAACAAGTCCAGATTTTGTAGCCATCTCTGCAGACAAGCAAAAAATGACCCTGGCTCCGCTTTTGCGGTATTTAGGAAATTGCAGAATTCCGCAATTGCAGAATTCCAAGACTTCATTCCCATTTCAGTACCCATCTACATGCATCGGCACAGGATAAACTAAGAATCACAGCACTTCCAATTTGCTGTGACCCAGCAGACCTCCAGGTTTCCTTTCAGAGCACACGAAGGTACATCTCTCCGGGCATCACGTGGCATCATCATCACCGCCAGATGACTTGGCGAGCTTGTAAGCATCTGAACGGCTGCCAATGTGTTGATCCGTAAGGCGGTGGATGAAACGCAGCTGGATCCCACCCTGCACGCTCCTGCAGGCAAACATCTGCTCACCACTTAAAAGCCACCGTACGACCCAGCCCACAGAGTGGGCAGCAAAGCCGGGGATTCCCTCGCGCACCTGAAGACCAGAAAAACATTCCCCAAAATAAGATAAGGGCCACGCTCCTTTCATGTTCGCTGTAACATGTACCAAGTGAGGCAGTAAGATCCCCTTCCCAGCATCACTGACACACACACACGCCCCCAAAACTACTTGAAAACAGCTTCTGTAACAGAACTGCCGGAAAGCTCAGCTTGAAGTAGCTGAACTCGACGGCCGATGGATTTACAGGTACAGAAGATAAATGCTCGCGGCCTTTAACAACGACGACTTACCACTGCCGTGTTATGGCCACTGAGCAAAATCTGGTCTAGCTTTGTGATTCTTCTGCCCTCAGTAGAGGCAGCAGAGTGATTCTTCTGCCCTGCCGTAGAGTTAGAAAAAGCAAGTAAGAACACGTAACCAGGGACGCTGATCCCAGCTTTGATCACAGAACTGCCATCAATCTCTGCATTAAGAGGGCAGTTGCTGGAACTAACAAATACACCAGCCACGCTGCAGCATCATCTCGAGAAACCTGCGTGAAGAAATCTACCTGGCCACTGAAAACATGCCTTGTACTTTTCTGCTCAGCACACAGATACTCAGATTTACCCTCGAAACCTTGGCAATTTCTTGAATACCACCGATACTCAAACTGGCTTTCAAATAGCAACAGCTCACGGCACAGTAGGAAATATCCTTAACTTTGCTGCCTTTTGAAATCTTTGCCTTGGGGAAATGTAGCAGCAAACAAATGAGCTACTGGGAAGTTCAGCACACAACCCATCCAAAATTCAGGCTGCAAATTAAGAACCTGATTACAAGTAGGAATCATGCAACCGCTAGAACAGGCTGTCCGACAGATCACCCTCTATAGGTTAAGTCCAAGGGAGAAACTCCTCAGCTGGCAAGTACTCCAAAAATATAGAAATATATAGAAAATACAGAAACCCTTTGGTTATAGACCTTACACACTATTTTTCCTCAGGCAGCCCAATGCTAGACTCTAGCAACAAGAGTAACACCCTAGCTGAAAATCCAGTTTCAAGGAAAATTAGGCCCAGAATGTTAAAATCAAAATACCTAGAAAACCCCAGAATACTACACTTAGCCCGTACAAAAAGGCTGGGTGCAGTGAGCTCAAACCTCTCCACGGCAACGGCTGAATCGGGCCGAAGCCTCAAACGTTGCTGCTGCAGGACACGGACACAGTCACCAAACCCAGCGGTGTTCCTGCCATTCCTGTGTCGCTCCTCACCACGTCTAAACCAATATATCCCTAAAACTATGTAAAATCTAAACATGAAATGAGATAGAATCTAAATCTGAAATCTCAGCCTAACATCTAGACATAAAATCTAAACATAAAATTGCGTAAAATCTAAATGTTAAATCTAGATGTTAAATCTAGACTTCCAAAAGTTAAACTTGAAATGTAAATGTAAAATCTAATCCTAAAACATAACCTAAAATCTTGAAGTAAAATACATCATCATATCTAGAGGGAAAAATCAAACTGTAAAATGACATAAAATGTAAACATAAAAACAAAACCTAAAATGATGTAAAATCTAAATGGAAAATAGGACAAAATCTAAACCGAAAATCTAAATCTAAAATCTAGACCTAAAATCTCACTGTAAAGTGGCATAAAATCCTGCTGCTCCTTTCTGTACCTCTGTGACCGCCCTTCAGCTCGGAAACAGATTCGGAAAAATAATCTAAATGGAAAATGACATAAAATCGACAGGTAAAATCTAAACAAAAAAGGTAAACTCTACACCTAAAATGAATGACAGACCTCCCTCAAACAGTATTTCTAACCTATCCAAATAAGGGGACTCCAATACTTCCAATAGGTTACATAATCCAGCTGTAGGTCTTTGGGCTCAACTAGAGATCCTGATTCTCCCAAACCTGATTTCCAAAAAGAACGGCAATGAAACACTCTCTTCCCCCACAAAAAAAACCCACACCAAACCAAAACCTTCCTGCCATCATATTGGCACGCCAGGGCTGTGATCTAACCTGCTTTGAGCCAGCTCTAGAAGCAGAAGGAAAGGTTGCTTCCCAGTCCAGGCACAGCAAGAACAGGCTGCTCCTGACAGGATGGGGATCTCCAGGCCAGCAGGACCGACCTCAGCACCCCAGTAAGGCAGCAGGGCAGCCCCAGAGGTGGCTACAAGTCCAGATCACCAGGCAAAGCCACGGGGACAAGGCAGGGCCCATACCAAGCCAGGAAGGTAAGTCAGGATCACGGCCAGCCAGCGCAGCCAAGGTCAGACACAGTCCCGCGGGGGCCAGGCAGGCCTACAAGGACAAGACAGACAGACAGACCAACAGCCAGCATGTTGGGGCCGGGAGCAATGAAGACCCACACTCCCACAGCACTGCTCAGGGAGAAGGTTATAGCCTCAGGCTGAGCTTCAATGGAGCTCCTGGGCTGGGGGCAGGCTGGGGGGAGACCCCAGGAGAGGCTGAGCAGGGTCATTAAGGCTGTTCTCACCCTTGGGGCCCTGGAAGTGAAGGTTCCCCCCAGGGGAGAAAAAGGGTTTTAAATATTCCCATTCCACTATGAGAAAGGCAACTCTACTTATATCATGGGCACTGGATACTGAACTAAAATCAAACCTATCACCTGGAATCTCCCTCCTACCAATCCCAAGGCGCTCGCTTGTCCAAGCTCGTTTCCAAATCCTGCAAATTTAAGAGAAGAACCCATATTCCTTCTCGCTTCACCATCAGCATGTGAAGCAGCACTCCTAAAGAAATCACAGGCAGCTCAGCGTCCAAGGAAGGCTTAAACAGGGAATACTTCTTCACCGACCTTTCAGAGTAGCCGGAGGAAACCTGCCTATCAGATTTGAGTGCTCAGGAAACGCGGGATACCTTTACAGTACAGATTAAACATTGCTCAGAACAGGACCACAAGAAAACTGGCTGCATTCATCTTACACGACGGTCCTGGTACCCAGCACTATCTCCTCAATGCACTTGCAGGAAAGTGGATCTTTCCACTAAGCACAGCTGATTGGATAGTCCCCAACTGCCCCTGGCGAAGAACAACCCCAGGCACCAGTATATGCTGGGGGCTGCCTGGCTGGAAAGTGGCTTTGCAGAAAAGGACCTGGGGGACACCAAGTTGAACACGAGGCAGCAACGTGCCCTTGCTGCAAAGGCGGCCAACAGCACCCAGGGCTGCCTTGGGAGGAGTGCTGCTGGCAGGCTGAGGGCAGTGATCCTTCCCCTCTGCGCAGCTGTGGAAGCAGAGCTAGAGGCGACTTGGAAATTAGACTTGGATTAACGGTGCAGCAGTGTTCCCCCGCTAAGGAAGGGCACAAAAGCAGAGTGCGGCGGGTACACAAGGAATCCATTCCCCAGGAGCTCCCCAGGCAACCTTGGCTGTTGGCAACATCAGGGGAGCTTGATGTGCTGATTCTGAGAGACAAACGGCACGGCACAGAGGGTGGGGGCGGCCAGGCTCTGCGGTACCGCCCTGGGATGGGAATTGGATGGTGCTGCGGAACCGATAAGCTGCGTATTTGCTACCCAGGGCCGACGCTGTCATTCCTTGAGAGAATACTGTCCTTTGGGTGGACTTTGCCCATCATAATATCACTATAATCCCAGAACACGCCTCCATCCCAAAAGCTACCTGCCTTCAAGGTGCGGCCACCCCTCGCTGAACTTGTGCCCTGAATGTCTCTAGCCCGTACCTCTAAAAGTGAAGCGGGAGAGTTGGACACCAATCATAACGAGGGTCTGTACGACTGGAGTCACTCAAGCTCCACCCGAAAAGTAAAAAATAGTATAAAAATAGCTTAAGAGAGGAGGATGTTAGGGAAGATGTCATCGCTGACAAGTCACAGACTCCCTTAAACTTCTGGGATCAGTCGACAGGCTGAGCCTCTCTTTCCCCCCACAGGGACACCTTTGGGTAAGACTCAAACACTCACTTGCACCACGTGCTCCCCAGCAAACTTAGAAATCTCTGTTGAGTTGCTTTTATAACTTAGTGTGTTTTATAGCCAGGCTGTGTTATTCTTATCTGAAACTTGCACGTGCTTTGCAGACAGTGAGTTTATCACCAGCAATCCAACCAACCTGTGTGTCTGTTGCCTTGGTGGCACCCAACTAATCTCAAAGACAACAAGAGAATCGACATAAAAGAATGTTAAAGGTCTGGTTTCATATGTAAGGTTAGGAGTGACATCACTGACTTCACTGTAGTTTTGTATATAAGACCCAGCTTTAGTTCTCAAAAGCCGTAGCTAGCTTTGTGGAGTTACCACCTCACACCCTTCTTTGTGCAGATTGAAATTAAACCAATATCTGAATTCTGTGGTTGTCTGCTCTTTGCACACTGGGTAAAAGAACCCTGATTTTGGGACAGCAGAACCTCCAGGCCATCAGAACAAAAGGCTGCTGAGCATCAAACAGATGGATGCACTTTGAAGAGCTTTCAGAACTCAACAGTGCTCTGCCACAAGGTTTCTGGTGATGCAGCCTGAAGCTGCGTTTCAACAAACAATCCAGCTTAGTACCTGCCAGCACTCTAACGAACAGCAGTCTCTCAGCTCAGGGCTCGGGTTTTAGAGAGACTTGGGCCACAAACAAATGCCACAGATGTAGAAAACCTGAAGACTGAGAGCAACTGAAACGTAACTATTATTTTCCATTCCATCAACCAGTTCTAAAACTACTTAACTCATGCACTTCCATAACAGAACACGGTAACTAACAAAAAGAAAGCCTTTTCTTCAGAACAGATTAGTGCGTTTTACAAGAACACCACCATTGCAACTTACAAAGTCAGCATTATCATTAGCAATGCACCTCTCTTGAAGAGTGAATCCTGACCCTTTTTCAAATGTCAGCTGCAAGAGTGTGTGAATAAAAAACCCCACAAAACCCCCACACCAAAACCCACCCACACCCATACCCCAAAAGCTCCATTTAGATTATATACCCTTGTATTTATAACAGGTCTTCAGAGATGACAACAATAGCAATTCCGGTCCTTCTCCTCCAGGAACCAGCTATAAAAAGAGTAAGACAATTCTGTGTTAGTACCATAGTGCTGAGTTCTACAACCCCCTATGTGACAATTCTTGCTTTACAACACTTTAGCAGATGGAGACTTCATGGTAGACCACAAAAGCGGTTTTTAGATCCACTATTACCTTCCTCTTCCAACACAGGAAGTCAGTTACTGCCAGAGAAGCACATGCCAAAACCAATCTCCAAACTAAAAAGACTGTTTAACAAACCACAAAGGACATCCAAGATAACACACATTTTGGTTTTTGTCTTTATTATTCTCTTCAAGATGATTCTGTCTAGAAACACTACAGCTCATTTTGAAAAGGACAAAGAACATGCTTCCCTTCAGGAAGAATTTTTCCAATTGCTGATTCTTCCCCAGACTGTTGTTATACTGGGGACCTCCTCTTCTCTTGCCAACTTCTGTTGCTATGCAGAGCCCAAACACTAAGAGCGAGCCTGAACCCTTCTACAGGCAGCAGGGTCAGCACAGCGTTTTACTGTTAAGGAGGTAGAGAACACAACAATAGAAAAAGAAATAACAAAGAAAAAACATGAATCAGGGAAAAAAGAAGAGACTAACCATTCCTTTTACTTATATATATATCCTAATTTTATATATCTAAATATCACTTATTAACCATTTTAAGCCTCTTAGACATTCCTTTTCCGTTTATAAACTCTTAATAAATCAGCTGAGCACTTCTAAAGACAAAAAGCTTCGCCGCTTTTTAGACTGCAGTAAGAAAATTGTAAAGCAGAGTCTTCCTAGAGTGGGGTGAAGTGTCCCCAACAGAGACACAAGCCCTAACACAGGAACATATCTGTGTCTTGCTGAAAATTTGCACTCCAAGAATCACAAGTTCTGCTCCAGGGCAGTACAGCACTATTTTACCCCACACCCCGCCCCCCCAAGAAGGCGGAACAGACTTTGGTTTTCCTCTGGGCTGCAGCTGCTGAAATCGCCCCCTGTGTGCTCCCAGGCCTTCTGCTGTAGGGTGCTGGGCAGAGGGGTGGTGGGCAGTGCGGTGCATGGGGGCCACATCACCCCCATGTCACAATGCCACCACCCGGCAACGCCCCCACGTCACAATGCCCTGGGGCAGGATCAAGGGAGCCCCCTGCCCTGTCCCTGCCAGAGCTGGCCCGGGCAGCCCAAGGGAGACATCCCCGAGGAGGTCCCTGAGGAGCCGGCGGAATGGCTTGGAGGGGGCTGAGGGAGGACGAGCGGAGGCCGCACGGGGCTGCTGGGGAAGAGAACCACCAGCGACAGCCGGAGGTGCCCAGGGCTGTCGGGCCTTTCCAGCTGGAGAGCAGCGGCCAGGCAAGGAGATGCCTTCTGGAGGAGCACTGCGGAGCTCGCCGTCCTCACCCCTGCGGAGCCAGGGGCAGCGGCAGTAAGAAGGGGGACACAGGTACGCTGGCAGGGGTGCCAGTGCTTTGGAGCACCCACAGGTGCCCTGCCAGGCGTGGTGGAGGGGGATTCTTGCCCTCGAGGTCGATCAGGCCGGGGGCATTTGGCCGCTCTGGGCAGCCCTGGAGGTGGCTCCAGGTTGAGGGAGAAGCAGGGTCAGGCACCTCCTGGGAGGCGCGACCAGCCTGTGGGAGGAGGAGGAGGTGGCGGCAGGTCGTGCAGGTCGTGCTCAGGTGCTCAGGGAGCAGCCCCAGCCAGCCCTGGGGTCAGGAAGAAATTTTCCCCTGGGGCAGATTGGCACCGGTCCCCGGGGGTTTTTTGCTTTCCTGCGCAGCACTGAGCACGGCCCCTTGCCAGGGCTCCTCTGGGCCGTTCTGGCCAGCTTCTTGCCTGCGGCTCTCGCACTTCCCAGGCGCTGCTTGTGCCCTGGCTCTCTCGGGCTCTCGTGCCCGTCGCAGTTTCTAGCAGGAACAAGCTCTGCTCTTGCCTCGGCTCCATTTCCCCAGGGGTTTGGGCTTGGGCAAAGCAGCCTGTGCCTGGACAGGCTCCACCCGTCCAACTTAACCCTAAAATGACATAAAATCGTAACCTGAAACCCAAACCTAAAAACTATACCTAATCATAAAAAATAAAGTTAGACTTAAAAAACAAAACATAATATATAGACATATAATTATGTAACATCTAAACATAAAAAGACATAAACGAAGTCTAAAGGTAAAATGACATAATGTGAGCTAAAAGCCGAACCAAAAAGCTCGCCCTGAAACAGGCAGCTCAGATGCAGACCGTAACTCTAAAAGGTCAGCTAAACCCCGAACCAAAAACCTAACCGTGAAACACGCAGGTCAGATGCAAACCCAAAGTCTAAAGGTGAGCTAGAAGCCGAACCAAGACTCACCCTGAAACTGGCAGCTCAGATGCAAACCCAAAATCTAAAGGCGAGCTAAAGCCGGAACCAAAACGCTCGCCCAGAAACAGGCAGCTCAGATGCAAACCTGAACTCTAAAGGCAAGCTAAAGCCTGAACCAAAAAGCTCACCCTGAAAAGGCAGCTCAGATGCAAACCCAAATCCTAAAGGTGACCTAAAAGCCAAATGAAAAAGCTCACCGATAAACAGGCAGATCAAATGCAAACCCAAACTTTAAATTTGAAGCTAAAAGACGAACCAAAAACCCCACTCAGAAACAGGCAGGTCAGATGCAAACACAAACTCTAAACGTGAGCTTAAAGCCCGAACCAAAAAGCACGCCCTGAAACAGGCAGGTCAGATGCAAATCCCAACTCTAAAGGTGAGGTAAAAACCGAACAAAAAGGCTCACCCTGAAACAGGAAGGTCAGATGCAAACCAAACCTTAAATGTGAACTTGAAGCCGAAACAAAAAGCTTACCCAGAAACAGGCAGGTCAGATGCAAACACAAACTCTAAAGGTGAAGCTAAGAGCCGAACGAAAAGACTCACCCTGAAACAGGAAGGTCAGATGCAAACACAAATGCTAAAGGTGAGCTAAAGCCCGAACCAAAAACCTCACCCAGAAACAGCCAGATCAGATGCAAACCCCAAGACTAAAGGTGAGGTAAAAACCGAACCAAAAGGCTCACCCTGAAACAGGCAGCTCAGATGCAAACCCAAACTCTAAATTTGAAGCTAAAAGTAGAGCCACATTTTAAATGAAATCTCAAACTTCCCACAGACACTTCAGACGCATTTGAAGATTTCAAAATCTGTCATTGAACTGATCTGCGAAAGAACTCCGCAATCCAAGCTGGTTGTGCAGCAGGTCTGTTTATTACAGCTCTGCAGCGCTGGGTGCAGCGAGGGTCCGGTGCCCCAAGGATGCGGCACCCCGAGCCGCGGTAATTGCGTCCTATTTAAAGCAACAAAACTTACATGTTTACATATTTATCACTCTGTCCCGCTTCGGATGTCAATTAGATTTCCTCTCCCTTGCGCAGGCACGGTCTTCCCCTTTGGGGGTCTTTTGGTGGTCTTGGGGAGGAAGTAAGAGTTCCTCAATAGTCTTCATGATGATTGTCCTTTTGAACCCGTCCTCCAGAGTGCGCAGTTCAGCCACAGCTGGGCAGTGTCCGTCGTCCCGTCCCGTCCCGTCCCCCCCCCCACGACCACAGCTCAAGGCAACATCCCCCTCCGTGGTCAGGGTCTCTTGCACAAATACAATTCCTCCTCCATCCCCACCTTACCTAAAACAATGAAGCAGGCCTTCGAGTGATCAAGACCCTACTTGAGCACAATGAAGCAGGCCTTCAAGTGATAAAGACCCTACTTAAGCCCTGCCAAGGGCAGGGGGTCACACTCTTGTTTACCAAAGACAAGGCTAGCTAGCTAATATTGCAGAGACTAAAGCATATCACATATTTCAAAAAGAATATTTTCAGATATTTTCTACTTTCCCATATCAAAACACATACATACGCCTATTTTTGAAACAGTACAATTCACACCGCGACATACACTACAGGTACCTCCTTTTTCAGAAAGCTTCCTTCCTACTAGCACCATCTGCAAACTCATCTCTAGTAACTGTTTGTCATCCAATGGTTTTGGCAAGGCTGAACAAAACCTTCGGAGGGGGTAGTGATATTTATCCTCAGCGAGAGGAAAACACAGGGCCGGTAACATTGCAGGATTCATTTGTCATTTGAGCCCAACTATTCTCTTTTAGCTATCCCATCAGATATCGAGGGGGCTGTTAAAACTTTTAGAACACACGGCAGATTATACTAAAAGCACCCACTGACAACCTCCCAGGAAGGCACTTCAATTCCGCTGTACGGGCCCCCACACCTGCCCTTCTGCAAAGCACACACAGGCTCTACACAGCTCTCACAGAAGCCTCTCACAAAACAGTCTGCCTAAACCAGCGGAATCACCGGAGGAGAAGCAGCTGGCCCCTGTGGCACTGAGCTCATCGCCCACAGAGGCGGTGCCAGAGCTTTTAGGAGTGCAGCATTTAAGGCAACTAGAACCAGAAGCGATAAATTGTTATACAATCAACTCTAATCACAGTCATTCTGTCGTTATTTAACTACGAGCGTATTTAATAGATCAACGCTGATTTACTTGCTTATAAAATATACACACAGATCAACACAAGGTATTTTTAGCCTAAAAACTCGGTATTTGACAACATCCCAAGACACAATTAAAGTGTCTTTTTCCCTGAACCTTCTCCAAATGCTAAAGCTTTCCACAAACTGCACGTTTTACACACACATATAACACGTACAAATGGACTCGTCACACTTGCAACACTGCAGAACACAAACATTACTTTTTACATCTTCTCAACACTATTTCCTAGTAACAACACGGTCAGAACTTAAAAACATCAAGGCCACTGGAGTCATCTCAGAATTCAAGCACCACAGAGCTTTCAGTTTTCTTCTGTTAAGTTCCTCATCACCGTCAGCCACCCAGGAGAACTCCTCCCTTCCACTCACGAGGGTGTCGTGACTTTAAAAAACCCCAAAGGCAAGTTCCCTACGGCGCACCCCCGCACTCCGCGGCCGAGCCGCCCCGCAGGTCACTCCCAGCCCCCGGCACACAGTAAAACGCAGCGGGCAGACACAAACCCTCCCCAAACGCACCCCCGTTTCCCCGCAGGGCCGACCTTTCCCCGCAGCAGGCGCTCGCCCGCCCCGCACCCCCCGCCGCCCCAGGGCCGCTCCGCCCCTCCCGCCCCGCCACCGGCACGGCCGGACCCGCCGCTCCCGCCCCGCAAACCCCCTCCCCGGCCACGCGCCCCCGAGCGATCGCTTCTCTTTTCCGCCGAGTCCCTTGCGACCCCCCGCCAGCCCCGGCCCCGGCTCCTCTCCGTAGCCGCTGCCCGGCCCCGTGGCTCCCCTCGGTCTCTCCTCACCGCCGCCCCCGGCCTTTTTTTTTTTTCACTTTTTGCCCCTTCCCTCCCAGCCGGCCCCAGAGCACCATCGCCGGAGCAGAGGCTGGAGCACGGACCTACCGACGCCGCCGGGGCCGGGCCGGGCCGCGCCTCCCCTCAGCGCGGAGGACGGACGGACGGACGGACGGCAGCCTCGTGGCAGCAGCCTGGCGGCCCGCTGCACGCCAGAACAGCCTCCCCGACCTAGCCACCAATCACCATGCGCCTCGCCGGCCCGCCTTCCCATGGCAGCCAATCACGACGAGGCGGGGGCGGGGGCTGCCGCGGCCCTCACGGGCAGCCTCTGCCGCCATGTTGGCGCCCTGAGGCGGGGCGGGGCTGGGCTGGGCTGCGGCGGGCGGCGAGACGCCGCCAAGGCCCGATCGCTCCCTGCCGGGCGGGAGAGGGGAGGTCCGTGTTTGAGCACAGCAGGGGAGGGCGAGGGGTGACACGCGGGGTGGGCGGTGGCAAAGCTGTTGTGGGGGTGGCAGGGGACGGGGAGCGGCAGGGAGGGTTGTCCTGGTGAAGGGGCTGGACGCCGTTTGAAAGCAGTGGTGTCTGCTCTAGAGCAGCCTAACGAGCTCTGGGATGAGAAGCCTAATTAGGCCTAGTGAGCTCTTTGGTGGGAAGACAGCTCATCCTTGCTTCCATTTCAACTTCAGCTCCATTTAATTAACGAGTGAACAATAGCAACAAACGCTCGTGTTATCATTTCCTCCTTATGGATTTGTCAAAACTCATGAAACTACAGCTTCACATTCTGTTCTCTATGCCCTTACAAAGAATTATTTAAAAAAGACATGTGTGTTACGTTACGTATCATGCACCTATGACGTTTGAGGGCCCTGCATGGGGTGTCTGTGGGGTGCCTATGAGGGGGTGGTGCCTATAGGGCCCCTCACAGGGGGTGTCTGTGGGGTGTCTATGGGGCAGTGGTTCCTATAATAGAGCCCTGCATGGGCTGTCATGGGAGGGGCCGTACAGTGTCTTATTGTGTTCTTATTTTGCTGTTAAAGTTCTACGAAAAGAAAACTGGATATGCCATCCTCGTGTTACACGAATGGTCAATCGCCAGCCAGCTGGTAGGTGACAGACCCCTGAAAATCACTTTGTGCTCTGCTTGAGACTATTCATTTCTTAACATTTTCAATGGAAAAAGAATCACCCCTGTTGCAAATCTGCAGTGGTTAAGAAACACTCCTCTACACACAGTCAGGTCAGTAGAGACGTCCTTTATTAACGTTGCCACCGGGGACATGGGATCCTTCCCCAAGATGTTCGCCTGCACGTTGCAATCAACAAATATTTATACATTAAATTCATACAGATTCAGTCTATACAATGCATATTCAATTTCATCCTCTCAATGATTGGTTCTTCTTCTCTCGCTTCTGATGCAAATTAGCATGCAGCCTCTGTCGTGGTCTTCTGTTGTTCCCTTGTGAGTAGGGGGTATAATTTGGGTAGGTGGTCCGTGAGTCGGAGGTCTCGACCACTCCTCAAATTGACTGTGTTTGGTCAAGGAACATGTCCTTGGCTTGTAGGCTCTTCGCTCGTACCTCCTTTGTTCACGATTCAAAGATTATACACAGTGGGTACCATCATAAATCCTGTCTAGCAGACATCTTGGACTGCAACACATTATCCTTGTTTCTGACCACTAACAGATCATTGGTTAATGAATACCTCAGGTCTGGGACTTTACAGGAGTATCCTAGCAGCATTGGCAGTACAGACAATTTGATCATTTATTCCATTTGAGACTTATTTTCCCAAAATAATCATTAGTCTCTCCTACTAATATCCACTAATTAGAATTCTTGATATTCAAATCAAAATGGGAAAAGTAAGGGGACTTCTAAGCAGTATCCTAAAATCCTAAATCTGGTGATTTCTGCAACACCCTGTTCTGTGCAATGTTTGAAACACCCCCGTTTCCAGCACCGGCCTCTCCCAGTGGTTGCACTGCTGTTGCCCTGAGGAAGTGCAGTGCGGGTGGGCCAGGGCTGTGACATTCGGTATGAGCAGTGGGACGACCCCCTGCAGGCAACTCTTCCCCGGCAGAGTCAGCAGCAGGCTCTGGCACCCCTTTCTCCAGAACACGTCCTGGATATCGGGATGAGAAATGTAGGGCTGCATCAGCGCTGTGCAGGCGGGGCTCCCACAAAACACCTCTGTGTGGTGGGTGCTCCATTGTGGGTTGGTTTGTTTCTGTGGGGAGCTGCCCCTGTGTCTTAACTCTGAAAGGAAACCCGGGTTGTCCTGGGTTGTTTGCCTTGTTGTATTTTCCAGAATTGAAGGTGCGGGCAGTTGAATTTGAGACACACGTAAAACCCACCAAAGAACATGTTCTGAAGGCAAAGTGGAGTTAACCTCTGCAGTGCACCGCTGTGCGATATTCTTGGGGCTCTGTTTTGTTTAATAGATGCTTTGATCTATCAACGTCAGGCTGGGGAAACAGTTTTTAAACTGATGAAAATTTTGAGACCAAAATTTTTGTGAATAATCTGGATAGGTACTGCCTGGCAGGTGTCATACCCGTGTTTCTGAAGAGGTACTTTTCACTTTGTCCTGGTTTGGGCTAAATCAGAACTAATTCTGTTTTAGTGCTTTAACTTTTCAGTTAAGTCTCCTCTAACTACCAGCACTTTCTGAAACAGCAGCCTGTTTTTCCAGACAGTGACTGCTCCTAGCAGTGATAAGGCCTGGTGTTTATAGTTCGTACCAAGGAATGGGATGCAGAGAGGCCCTTGCTTATACTTGTTCTTATGGCGACCAAGGTCACTGCTAAATCTTGTGCCCCATGTTGGGGTGCCAGGAGTGAAAAGAGTCGCACCTACAGGGAGGAGCGAACTGGACAGGTGACCCAAACCTGACCAACAGAGTATTCCATCCCATAGACGTCATATTCAGTATAAAGCTGAGAGATCACGAGGGTCTCGCCCCTTCGCTCTTCTTCGATGGCCGACATCCGAGGAGGACTGATCCGTGCATCCCTGAATCCAGTGCCTGAGTCCAGCTCCTGTATCCCATCCCTGTCTGCTGCCGAGTCCAGCCTGGGACTGCCCCAGTGCCAGCCCTGCGGTGTGGTGGTGACGTATTGTCATCAAGGTGGGGGGGAGTTGGGTTCGGTATTGGTTTTGTATATATTTGTACATACTGTATATATTTCATTTTTTTCCTTATTCTTATTATTATCTTTTCTTTTATTGTTATTGTTCCATTAAAGCTGTTTTAGTTTTCTTTTCCAAACTGTAAAGTCTCTCTCCCTTGTTCTCTCTCCTTTTCCCTTTTGGGAGGGGAGAGGGGTTAGTAGAGAGCGTCTGTCATTTGTTAGTGGCCGGCCCAGCCTCAAACCATGACACACTTGCTCTTAGTAAATGCTCCTTAAAATGTTTGCTAAACTGCCAAAACTCCCAGAGGTTAGAAAAGGATGAGTTGCCTTCTGATTGAGCCGGATCTTTCCGTTGAAACCTGTCCCTGTTCCATCTCTGTCATTTCTTTGGGTGTCAGAACTTCAAGCTTGTGATTTCTGTTGTAGGATGAAAGAGGGGCGTCTCAAGGAGTCAGTTTGTGAACAAAGCAGACAAACAGCTGGTGCTGGGCACTCTTGTTCTAGTGTCTTGTTAGAAGGCTTGGAGTGGAGGTGACGATTTCATTACTGTGCTGTCACTCTTGTTTGTGTTTCAGGCCTGTTTGGGGACAGACTTCTGCAGTACCCGTCTGGAACTGGGAGTGAGTCGTTGGGGGTAGGGGAGAGTCACTGCCTTTGTTCTGAATATGTTTGTGTTGCTGCTGTGTTTTCTGTTTTCAGTTGTGATGAGGTGGATGTGTTTGGGGTGTCCCTGCACCTCCTTCCTCCTCCGGGAGCTGCAGTGTTCATTGGAACGTGTTGGAGTAAACAGGAGGTTTCTCAGCCTGCGCCTGCAAGCTTGTGTTCCTTTCCTGCTGCCGTGTGTCAGGGCTCTTGTGGATGTCTCTATTGTACTAGTGTGGTATTGTGGCAATTGAAGGCACGGGCTCAGGCTGAGGTGAAAACTCACACTGAGACACCTTTGTTCAGCAGGCACACTTATTTATACCCAGCTGAGATACTGTATTTAGCAACAACCTACTTATACCCAGCGGAGATACTTTATTTAGTAACAAACTTATTTATACCCTCTTGCGAGCCCTGGTAACTGTTACGTTCCCACGGCTTCCCGCCAACCAAAGCAACCGTGCCTGGCTGGCTTCCAAAGGTCGCCTCTGACTTACTCCTACATAGTATTTCCCTTCCATTTACAGCTCAGCCCCTTTCGGTCTCCCCACAGAGAACGCTGCCCACATTATCAGGGAAAAAACAGGCACGATGAAGACTCCACAACCAGTTCCAGTGCTCGGTCACCCTCACAGTATAAAAGTGTTTCCTGATGTTCAGAGGGAACCTCCTGTGTTTCGGTGTGTGCCCGTTCCTGCGCACATACGCACATACCCTTATGTACGTCTCTTCCCTCAAGATCACTTGAAAGAAGTGTGCAAAACTGCCCTCAGGCGTGTTGCTCAGGCTGCTGCGGGGTGGCCGGCCTGTCTGTGCTGGCAGCGGAAGGGCCCCCTCACAGTTTTAGGGCACCCTCTGGGGTTAATCAGACACGTGCCGTGTGCTGGTGCAAACACCCAGTAGAGCTGTCACGTGCTGGCTTCAGAATGTCTCTCTTTCCTTATTTTCATTTAATAAAAACCAAAACAAAACAGGACTTGCTTATCAATGCTCATGAAAGGGACTTAGCCCTGCGTTCCCTACGAGCTGCTGTTCAGGGGTGCCAGGACCTGCCCACCCACTCCACCAAGCCCCTCCCAGCTGTGAGTGAGCACAGGTCTCACTGCTGCAAGCTGGGGTGCCCCTGGGGTAACAAGGAACAGGGAGGGCAGAGCTCGCTTGCCCTGAGGAGAAGCGTGGGAACAAGGAGAAGAAAGCGAGTGCCTTCCACTGTGTGAGAGAGTGACATTTCCCAGCACCCACTGCACTGGAGAGCTGGAGCAGACACTGGCAGCAGCACTGAGCTTGTAGGTACTGTGGAAGTTTAAAAGACAAGCCAGCTTCAAAGTGCCCGTGAGGTGGAAGAACGGGGTGAGATGAGCTGTGCTGTTGCTGTGTTTCCTCCCACATTTCTGAGTAGCTCGGAGCATGAACCTGTCCCCCAGTCTCCCCTGTCCTGGCCTCATGAATGTAGAGGAGCAGTTGGCAGAGCAGACTTTGGGGTCTGCTAATGCTGCTGCCTCCTGACTGTGAGATGGAGAGAAAATGGGATTCTGAGGGAAGAAGAATCGCCTAAGGCGAACTGCAGAGGAAGTCAAGCAACAAGTAAGCTGATACCCAGACGCTTAAAGCTGGCCACCTGCTGTATTTCACCATGGCAGGGATTCCAACAGCACAACCTTTTACCTTGGATTGAAGATTCTTTTTTCTTAGATGTCTGAAAGAAAATAATCTACAGCTGTTTGATGGATTTCCACTGACAGCTGAGGATTTAAAAGACCCCACCCTCTAAACTACATGTGACAGAACACTGAACCAATAAACTGCTGCTTAAAAGTAGAAATGGGAAAAAAATAGGAAAAGCTCTGACAGATTGACACCCACTGAAAACCAATTTTATTTCAGGAAAACTGTAAACAATATATACACAACAAGCTTAAAGGGGTTTCTCCTCTTGCTTACAGGAATGTACGTTCTTTTTGCTGATGTGCCAACACTCCCAACAGTTTTGACGTTACCTGCAATCGGTGCCCCTGGTGATAGCACCATCCTTGGCCATGACTCTCCCAGAGCCGTACGTACTTTCCTGCCGTCCCTTCAGGTACAGTCGTGACAGCACCCTCTGGGTGCTCCTGTCTCTTGAACTGTGATGTGTGTACTTCTCTCTGGCCGTTACTGAGCTCCATAGTTTTGTTTCCACCTCTGCATTAAAGAAATGTGTAGAAGTATTTAAAAAAAAATTAATTAAGGACTATATATAGGCTTAAGCTTAATCTCAGAAAAAACATTCAATATGCAAGCCTAAATGAAGGAAGAACTTAAAAATACGATGTTTGTGTAAAGCCTGTTAAGTGTCATCCCAGCTGGCTGGTACTCAAAAACCTGTTTCTGCAAAACTGACCTGACTTCTTTATACTTGAGAGCCTCTACCACACCTCTTCTGCACTAAGTCTATTGCTGCAGCAGGCCAAGCAGAGTGTAAAATGTGATGTTTTGAGTGCTCTCAGTTATCAGCTGTCCGTCAGACCTGCCTGCCATACCACCTTGGTTCTCCCGTGTTCTCCAGAACTATGCACAAACGAGAAAAATCCCTCAGATTAGGGTAGGAGGAAATACACATGGCTATTCAGCCTTTATCTCTCCTCCAAGCTATCAAAAAACATCAAAATCCAACTTTCCAGCAGTACATCCATGTTTACAGTGCAGTATGTTCCAGTGTGAACTTCTTGAGCTGGCTCTGTCACCACACCCTGCCTCTGTCAGTGAGCCCAAACTGCTCCTCTCCCAGCAGCAGCCTCGGGCACCTGAAGAGGTAAAGCCGCTGGATATGAACAGCAGCGCTGTCTGGAAAGACACTTTCTTCTTGCCCATCCCTAAATAACTCTTCATAGTTTGATCAGGGAAGGTAATTTCTTTCTTGCCATCAGGAAATGCTTCTCTGAAGTGTCTTTGGGGACAATATGCTGATTTATGCAGGTGTGTATCTGGGCAGCAATTCTGAGGAGTGGCCGGGTTGGCTGATTTCTTTCCCATTCGTCCATTTGGAAACTGCAAGACCTCTAAGCCATCAGAGTATGTCTGAGCTTCAGCATAATAATAACTCTGCAGAAACCAGTTCAGATTTGACATAACTGGTGAGAAATTTTATATGCGTGTGTCCACGTGTGCCTAAATACCGACAGAAAAATGCAGAAGACGGAGGGTATCGCCACTGTTGGATCAGGCGTAACTGCTTCACACCCCACTGAAGAAGGTCGTAGTTACAGTCTGCCCATCAGGACCCGCTTTTTTCCATGTCCCACTGGGGAAAAACAGGGGCTGAGCGGCATTTTTCCCAACCTTTTCAACCGAACGAGTACATTACAGAGAGGTCAGCATCGAGCCATCGCACTCACCTGCTCTTTCCTCTTTCACAGCTCTGCCCTGTGGAGTTTCAAAGGGCCAAGCTCTCATTTCTGGCCGTGTCTCCTCGCTGTCTGCATATGCAGGTCCAGGTGGTCGTGACCCATGAGCTTCATTAGGAGAGGTGTCCTGAACTGACACCGGGCATGGAACATAACCTCAAATCAAGCTTTGTCTTTACACACGATTTCTTTCCTAGGCTGACAGGTATTTTAGGAAACCAGGAGCATCAGGGGAGGAAGACAAGTCTGGGAAGGCATAAACACAATCCGGGTTTTATGCAACTCCAGTGTAATTGAAGCGGTGAGACAGACGGAGACCCAGCAATAACGGGGGGGGTCTGTGGTCAGCTGTAGTCCGGACCGAGGCGGAATTCAGTGGTGTGTTGTAGCACGGTGCTCCGCTGCCTTGAGTCGTCCACATCAAGGTGTGAAGCAACTGATGAAGGCTCCTAAAGCCTGAACGCTGCCTGCAGCAAGGAACCTCAGAATTAATTCAGCTGTTCCCAAGGTGCTTGTGCCTGGACAGTGACCGTCCCAGCCGAGTGCTTGCTGAGTTAACCAATAAACTCACTTCTGTGTCTCTGGCCCCTCCTTGTCCCTCCGTGTCCCACGTGTGTCGCTCCCCATGTCCCCAACCAGCTTTTGATTGCGGGACTGTGTGTGTGTGTGTGTGTCTGGGCCCTCCCTCATTCTGTATTGGAATGGTTGGTGGCCACCTGATACCCTGGATAACAGGGAGAAATGCCCGCGGCTCGGGACTGTTCATTCTGACACCATTTTGCAGCTCCTGTTGTTTTGTAAGCGGGAGAAGCAGCGGGATGAAGTGCCCTGTGTGCAGCTGGTTTCACGTGACGAAATACTGATGCGATCCGGCAGAGATGGGGGTCAGTGTGGAGAGATTCGAACGGCTCTTCCTGAGGTGAGCTCCGGAGTGCAGCAAGGATTGCTGCGCTGCTGCTCTGCTGTGTGCGGGGCTGGGGCGTTAAAAGCTTCAGGGTGAGGAGTAGGAAGATGGGGAAAGGCTATGGGTGCTAAAAGGCAGGCTTGGAGCCTATAAAGGAGGATTTGGGCCCTACAAATTTTAGGCTTTCCAGCCTAAAAATGGGTCTTTGGGTGCTGAAATTGAGGTGTTGGACATGAAAAAAATGAGGTTTTGAGCCCCAAGGGAGAAGCTTGTACACTAAAAGGAGGGTTTGGACCGTAAAAATGCGTCTTTCGGACCTCAGAGTGAGACTTTGAGCCCTAAAAGAGGGATTTAGACCCTCCAAATACGGGTTTGGACTCACAATGCAGCTTGGGCCCTAAAAATGCCTGGCAGGATCCTAAAAACGAGGCTCTGGAGCCTGAAAGCGAGATTTTGCAAGTCAAGCTGACCTTTTGGACCCTTAAAATGAGGCTTTGGACATGAAGAAAACGAGGCTTTGATCTCTAAGGGAGGAGTTTGTACCCTAAAAGGAGGGTCTGGAGCATAAAAATGAGGCTTTGGGACTCCTAGGATCTGAGCTTTGGACCCTAAAACTGAGGCTGCCAGGACCCTCTGCTTCCCGCGGTGGTGCAGGGTGCTGCCAGCTCTCGAGGCCGTAATGAGCCCAGTAGGGAGGGAACTTTGCAAAAAAATGGCACTCCAAGCAGGACGGGAGCAGGGCAGGGACAAAACTCAGTGCCCCAAGTGGGGCAGGAGCAAAGCCGCCCCGATTTGGGCAGGGGCATAAATAGTCCCCGGAGTAGGGCTGGAGTAAATCCAGGCAGCCTGTGTGGAGAAGGGGCAAAAGGAGCCTCCCCAAGCAAGGGAGGGGAAGAACCGAGGGGGACATGATGAGCAAAAGGCACCCGAGCAAGGCTGTGGCCAAACGGGATGCCCCAGCGGGGGATAAAAAGAAGAAAGTCTCCCCGGGTGGAGCAGGGGCAGAACGAACTGCCCTGAGCTGAGCAGGAGGAAAACCAACTGCCCCGAGTGGACACTGGGAAAACTGGATGACCTCAGTTTGGGGCAGGGGCCAAACCAGCCAGTTCAAGTGGGGCAGGAATAGCAACCAGCTGCCTCGTTGGGGCAGGAGCAAGACTCACTGCCCGCAGAGCAGGAACAAGGGGTTGGAGCAGACGTCCCGAGCGGGGACAGCCCAAAGCTACGCAGGCCAGGCCGGGCAGGAACAAAACTGCCTCCACGGAGATCTGGCCAAGCTGTGGCTGACAGAGAGCTAACAAACCCTGGAGGCAGGAGAAATGGGAAGGTGGCAAAGAGCTGCCCATGAAGGAGTTTGGGAGCTCGAGGGCGAGAGCGCAGCTGGGCAGGGGACTGGCAGCCAGCGAAGCTCAACCCCGTGCAGTTGCTGAAGGTGTTTCTCGGGCAGCGCTTGCTCGGCGTCAGCCCGTGGCTGTATCTTGGGGGCAGACGAAAGGCATTGGAAATGACGCTGTGAAAAAGCAGGGGCTTTGCTACACGAGGCCCACGGACACAGCCCCGGACCTGGAACGAGTGGAAAATAAACCCTCAGCAACCCGCCTGTGCCGGCCGAAGCTGGGGACAGGCGCGCTCACGGCCCTGGGCAGGTTTCCATTTGCCCGGCTGGGACGGCCAAGGGCAGAGGTGGGAGCTCTGCCGGTGGACAAACAGCCCTTGGCCAGCGGCGCCTGGGGAAGCCCAGCGGCTTGTGACATGGCCCCGTGTCACAAAGGGGCAGTGATGCGGTACCCGCCCGGTGATTGTGACCTCCCCTGGCCAGGGCTCGGTATCCCGAGAAGCGGCCCAGCGAAAGCCAGTCGGGCTGAGCTGGCCTTCGGGGCAGCAGCTCAGTCCTTCCTTTGCTGCTGGCGCAGCTACTTTGTTCCAACCATTTCTCGTTTTCTGGCCGCTTGTCTGCAACGTCCATCCTCTGTCAAAGGTAATTACGGTTTGACTTTTGGGACAGACTGTAGGTGGGTAGGCACAGGAGAGAAGCAGAGCCTGGTCTCTGCCTTCTGAGCTCGGGGCTGAGCTATTGCACCTGCATAGGCCGGCCAGAGGTGGGCTATGGGTAGGGATCCTACTTGCCAATTCTGATTTCTTTACCATAGCCTAGGATAGGCAAGTGGGGGGGTGGCAGTGTAGCCTGAGGGGCTGGGCTCAGCCTGGAGTGATGAGGAGCCCACCCACCCTGACCGATGGGTGGGAAGAGAGACAGAAAAGGAGCCTGGCGAAGGCTCTTTCCCAAGCTGGTCACATTGGGTTTTTCATGTTCCCTTCCGGGGAGAGGAGGCTTCCCGTGGGAAGACCAGCCGGTGCTCTGCTCCGACAGAGCTGCTTTGGCCAAGAGCGGTTTCCCGCCACCCAAACCATGACATGTTGCTTTGGGGAAAAGCAAGCGTGCGCGGGCCCTGGAGGTGTATTTGTGCACCCCTGGCCCTTGGAAGGCTGTTTCACGCAGTATTTCAGGATGGTTTCTGAGCCCTCTTGCTCTCGCCGTAGGCTGTGCAGTACCCCGAGTACTTGGACCTTCACCCATACATATCCGAGACAGCTGGAGAGCCTCTCCTCTACTCCTTGTATGCTGTCCTGGTGCACGCAGGTGGCAGCTGTGGTGCAGGACACTACTTCTGCTACATAAAGGAAAAGAGCAACTTCCTCCCCAGCCAGGGAGCAACGTGTGCTGGGGAAGACAAACTTTCCTGGCAGCATTCCTGGCAGCCAAGGTTTTGGGGGAGAAGGTCTCCTTAGGAGCTGGGCTGGATTTGCTTGGGGCGTCCTCTTGGTGCCGCAGCTTTCTGAACCTGTGTTTTTGTGGAGAAACCGTGCACTTCATCTCCAGATCTCGGTGCCTTTTTGTACAGGCCAGCGACGGACTGTGGTACCAGATGGATGACACGGCTGTGAATCCTTGTGACATCAGCACAGTTCTCGAGCAGGAAACCTACTTACTGTTCTACGTCAGGTAAGAGCAGTGTTAGAAGGTGCTCAGAATAGCTTTCCTTTCCCTGGCTTTGCTCTTTTCCTTCTCACCCTCCTGAGTGTTTCAGTGATCTGAAGCTGGCTAAAGCAGAGAAGAGCATGTAAAGGGGGCCAGCAGGAGAGAAGGGGAGGGACTCGTCCTTGGGGAGTGTAGTGATAGGACAAGGGGTAAGAGTTTTCAACCGGAAGAGGGTAAATTAGATCAGATATTGGGAAGAAGTTCTTCTCTGTGAGGGTGGTGAGGCTCTGGCACAGGTTGCCCAGAGAAGCTGGGGCTGCCTCTCCCTGGCAGTGTTCAAGGCCAGGTTGGATGGGGCTGGGAGCAACCTGGTCTGGTGGGAGGTGTCCCTGCCCATAGCAGGGGGTTGGACTAGGTGATCTTCAAGGTCCCTCCAGGCTAAACCACTCTGTGATTCCACGATCCTATAAAATGGAGGCCGTAGGGGATATGAAGATGAGGACTTGCCCCGGCAGGGGAGACCTGGTGGGAAGACGCCAGTCACGTTTCCCATCTGTGGTCCTGGTTACACCTTCTCTCTGTCACAGAAACCGCCCCAGGAAAATGACTGAAGACCAGAGGAGGCTGCGAGAAGAGCCCTAACCAGAGATCACTCTTTTTCTCTCCAGGCGCCTGGACGTGGAGACTGAACCAAGGCGGCCTTCCTCACCGGCACCATCACGCGCTCATTCCTCCCTCAGTCGGCAGGCGGCTGGCAGCGAGCAGGGGGGTGCTGCGGGACCAGGATTCAGCCCTTCATCCCGCTGCCGGAGGAACGGGGCCAGGGAGAGGGTCCGGAGCAGATCCCCGCGGCAGGGCTACAATCTCCGCAGCCGGTTCGTGGACACCACGGACTACGACCGCTCAACCCGGCGGCGGAGGAGATCTGGTCCTCGAACTCGTGACCGTGCTTCCAGGGGTGGCACACCTCCAGGGACCTCCAGCTCCCAGTGGGCTCCTGCACCCAGTGCTACTCGGGAGCAAACCCTGCCGAGGCGGAGGGTCCGGAGCAGATCCCCGCAGCAGGGCTACAATCTCCACAGCTGGTACGTGGAGACGACAGTCTTTGAACACTCAACCAGGCGGCGGAGGAAAGCTGGGCCTCCAACTCGTGACCATGCTCCCAGGGATGGCGCAGCACTGGGGACCTCCAGCTGCTGCTCCCAGTTGACGCCCACATCCAGCGCCTCTCAGGAGCAAACCCTGACGAGGCAGAGCGAGCAGAACAGATCCCTGTGGTGGGGCTACAATCCCCTCAGCTGGTTCATGGGCACCACAGACCATGACCACTCAGCTGGGCAGCAGAGAAGTGGTTCTCCAAGTCATGACCACAGTCCCAGCAGTGATGCAGCTCGATGGACCTTCAGGTGCTCTATCTCCCAGTTGGCTCCTGCACCCAGTGCCACTCAGGAGCAAACCCTCCAGCAGGGCTACAATCTCCGCAGCCGGTTCGTGGCCACAAGGGACTACGACCACTCAACCAGGTGTCGGAGGAGAGCTGGTCCTGACACTCACGACCGTGCTCCCAGGTATGGCGCACCTCCAGGGACCTCCTGGTGCTGTACCTCCTAGTTGGCTCCTGCACCCGGCACCTCTCAGAAGCAAAGCCTGCCGAGGCAGAGGGTCTGGAACAGATCCCTGCGGTGCGGCTACGATCTCTGCAGTCAGTTTGCGAAGCACACGGGCCACCACTGCCCAGCAAGGAGAAGGAAGAGAACAAGCAGAAAAGCAAAAGCCATCATTAAAAGTACACACTGACCTTCCACGTGTGATTTGCAGGGAGTTTTCTTCTGTGCGGGTTTTGGGGCGCTCGGTGAAAACGCCCAGTGTGGCAGGTTGATGTCTGGGGATTTTGGGAGCTCTGTGCTGGCACAGGCCCATCAGGGAGGCCACAGCCTCGTTCCGCGTCCCCCTGCGCCACTTGGGGGGCAGAGGGGGCCGAGGAGCCGGGAAGGGAGTAGCGAGGCTGAGCCCGGGCCAAGCAGGGTTGGGGATGTGAATCGAAGAACACTCAATAACAACCCGGCATTATCAAGCAGGGCTTCCTTATTGCGGCGCCGGGCAGCACAGGGGATGGCTCCTTCCATCCGTGTGCACCCAAGCGTTAGGATTCTTGCCTTATATTTACAGCTTTCATGTTTATTCATTACATTTCTAAGAAAAGGTTGGATTATTCTAATAATTTCCAGGAATTCATTAACATCATTTCCTCCCATAGTCCCACCTCAGTCTGCCCAATTTATGCCCCCGTCAGGGGTCCTTGGTGGTCGTTGGGGATGAAGGTCAAGTCTTCCTCAGGGTTGAACTTTTGAACTTGTCCTGTGGCGCATGCCCTGAACCATCCTGGGTCTTTTCCAGTTCACAGAACCAGCTCTTGCTCGCTGCCCTCCCTCTCTCTCCTGCTCAGTCCTTTGTGTTCCTTGAGCCCCACAGTCTGGCTGGAGGATTCCACCTGGTGTCCTTCGCTTGGCGCATTCTGCTTCATTCTTATCTTTAGAGTGTTAGGTAGTCAGCAATGTATCTATGTGAAAGGGTCAGTACAAATCAGCCTTCCTCCCTATCTCTAAAGGCTGGTCAGCAGTTCTTTTCTAAAAGCTAGTTTTCTAAAAGCTAGTTAGCCATTCTTTATTACAAAGGGACCAAAATCTACCACGGGGAGGCAACTTACAGTTTCTACAAGGTTGTCCCTTCACTGCCCCAGCAGACAACTTTCATTCATATGAGAACAGTTTCTCCCTTTTGCACTAAGAGATCTTTTACTTGATCCTGATAGACAGCCCTCAACTCGAGTTTGGAGTGCACTACACCTTGGCGTGTGGGAAATTTGGATCGTCCCCCTTGCTTTCTGGACACCTCTCACCCTTGCGGAGTGTAGGGCCAGGTGCGGCTGGAACGAAACGTTGTTCCCCTGTTAGAGACCACACACAACCTGCACCCCTCTGTCTCTCAGGATCCTCTCCGTGACGCCACTTAAAATGTCATGGTCCACTCTGTGGACTCATGATGGTTCGTTTGCTGTGATCTCGAAGTGCAAATTTAAGACAACCATGCCAAAGGGGTTTGCTTCCATCAGACAGTGAAACTTCATTGTTTGCCCATAAAGTGGTGTGCGATAGGGAAAGGGGGTGAAAGGAAAAGAGAAAGTAAAGTGAAAAGAGGACAGAGATGGATAGCTGCCACCGCAGGTCCAAGGCGTCCCGATGGTCCAGGCAGCATCCTGCCGGTCCTACGGATCGTCGTGATCCTTGGTGGGGGAAGCTTCCTCAGCTCGGGTGCTGAAGAGCCCCTTTTTATGCCAAATAGCACCCCTTGCTCCTCCTCTGTATCTCCGCCTCTTCTTGGCTCCATCAACGCAGCTCTGACTTGGGAGATCCCCTTGGTTTTGCATCGCCTGCTCGGTTTTCCTAGCAGTATTCACTCACCAAAGGCAGGCAGGGTGAGGGCTCTCAATCCCGGGGAGTTTCCTCAGGCAGCGTCTCGACCCCAGGGGAGAGTCCCTGACTGCAGCCCCGCTGCTCCCAGGAGGACCGGCTCCAGTCGGCCTCCGGTGGGGCCGCACGTGTACCTGAGTTTCCTCTGTGATACACAAATTGAAGGGAAAAAAGGACTCAAAAGCAGAGCAGCCTTTTCCATCACCCCCATTTACAGCAGAGCGAGCAGCTTCTGTTTGAACACCGCTGAAGGAATCCCTAACAAGGGCTGCTTCAGAACACTGCTTCGGGGCTCGGGAGACTGGGGCAGACCGGATTAAATGCTCAGAGCTACCAACACAGAATAGGGAAATGAAGAGGCTATTCCAGAAAGTCCTGCTTGTATAAGGGCAAAAAAAAATCAGCTCTTTCATGATTATCACAACTGTGATGTTCACTTTAGAAAAAGATGGGAATGAGGGAAAACAACCTGCCGAGGTTGAAGGTATCACAGAATCACAGAATGTCAGGGGTTGGAAGGGACCTCGAAAGATCACCTAGTCCAACCCCCCTGCCAGAGCAGGACCACCAAGAGTAGATCACACAGGAACGCGTCCAGACAGGTTTGGAATGTCTCCAGAGAAGGAGACTCCACCACCTCTCCGGGCAGCCTGTTCCAGTGCTCTGTCACCCTCACAGGGAAAAAGTTTTTCCTTATGTTAATGTGGAATCTATTAATATGGAAGGTATAGCATGATCAGTTCATGAATGACCAGAGATTACTCTGTCCAGAGAGGGCAGGAAAGATCCCAGGAGCAGGGTGAATTTTACTGCAGAGGAAACAGCATCAACACCCTGGCAGCGTGAAGGCTACAGGAGACTACTGAGAAGACTACAAAGGCTCAAACCCTGCCTACGATGAAGAAGCCGTTTAGACAAGCCCAGTTTTCTCTCCTCACTGCTCTCTTGCTTCCCAGAAATCAATCAGGATCAGAACCTCTGTATGAAGACTGCATAACAGAGCCAACTGCAGGTGCCTGTACCTGTGACTATTTTTGTCAGGCACCGTTCTAGGAACAAACCAGCTTTTCCTACGTGCTTTGCTACAGCCTCGTTACCTTTGAAGATGGCGCTTCTTACCTCTGCTACCCCAATGCAGCCTCACAGCCCAGCCAAATCACACTGCAGGGAGGAAACCTTCACTGTACAGAGATAGGCACGCTACAGGAACACGTTACTCTCAAAGAACGGGCTCTTCCAACCACTCTTCCCTTTGCTTGCCAAAGGTCAGAGTGTGCTAGAAACAACAACAGCAAAGCAGGGTTCCCTCTCACATCTGTCAGAGCCCATTATATCAGCCATTCAACATTAAGTCTAACTCCAGACTGAACCCCAGAATAAGAAACACATCTTAAAAACGGCCGGGAACAGGAAGGGCTTGAAGGGGCAGGACCAGAGAACGTTGATGAAAGCCCCATCACGCAAGTACCTGATCACAGACTAACTGCACCGTTACCTGAGTAAGCAATGTTCCCCACTGACTTGCAGCCACTGGCATCTGGAAAATGGCTCCGGGTCTCTTTTTTATTAGCGCTGAGCACACAGGTTGGAATTGGAGCTGAGGAAGAAAACCACAGACAGTCGGTCTGGTTTCATTCAAGTCCATTAAGATAAGTCCAGTTCACATTTACGAGGAATCACAGCAGGTCCCACCCGTCCCTGCAGACCCCAACACGGCTCCTCTGCAGCCTCCCTAGGAGCAATAACCATCACACAAGAAACCTTCCTTAAAAATAAGGCCCACAGCCTCCTCTTTCAACGAAGTGCAGAGCACAAGCTTGAGAACAACCTCTGCTTTAACTACGCCTAGCTCTGCCATCTGCTTAAGGAGATCAGCTCCTAAATGATCCCTAGCCCTAAAGACATGGATCTTCTCCAGGGCAATGCTAGGTAAATACCAGAGCACGGGGATACCTGGTCAGGCCAGTTAAGCTGACGGGGAGAAGGGCTAGAAAGAGAAAAATAAGATGAGGGAAAAGCCTGAGGAGTTGAGAGAGAAAGAAAGGTGCAGGGAAAAGGCCAGAGAGACGGAGAAATCAAGAAAAATAGGGACAGGGAGTCTTGCAGAGAGATGGAGGAAGAAAAAGTAGGGTCAGGGAGCAGCACAGAGGGATAAGGAAGAGGGTGGGAAGAAGGAAGGAGGGATAGAGAAAGACAGGGACAGGGAATGGGACTTACAGACAGAGTGAAAAAGAGGACAGTGAACAGGACAGAGAAAATAAGGACTAAGAAATAAAGGGAGGGTCATATCTGGACAAAGAGATCAAGAGGAAAAATAACAGCAATGGGCTGGAGGAGAGAGATGGAGGAAGAAAGGCCGAGAAGCAGGGCAGAGGAAGGGAGAACAGAAAAAAGGGAGAGCTGAATGGACCGGCGGGCATAGCAAGACACAGCAGGACAGGCAGTGGGACAGAAGAAATCTGGTTAACTGTCTCCCCCTCTCTGAACAGTCTCGTTTAGCATTAGTGATGCAGCATTAGCAGCTCAAGTAGTTGAAGTCTTAAGCTGCAAGAGTAAAGTTTTAGATAAAACTAAGGCTGCTAACAAAGAACAGCTGAATCCAGCAGATACAGGTGGAACAAAGAAGGTAAGGACCAAGGAGACAATTCCATGAGAATCAAGTAACTTTGGAAGAAGGCCAGCCCAGTGACTGTGAAAACCAGTAAGACATCAAGAGACCACCAACCAGAATCAAGTGACTGGAGCTAGGGCTGGACTTGGGGATCAGGGGATGGGTGGTACAGGTATAACTGAGAGGCATGAATTGGGATAAGGGGCCCTTTCCAGAGGGACCCAGCTCAAGCTGTAACCTCAGAACTAATAAAAGAGTAAGTGGAAACTCAGCGGGATCCCAGGGTCGGACCCTGCTGCGGTGGCCGGCGTGTGTAAATCCATAACAGAAATAGAGACAGAAAAGATGGGAGAGGAAGCAGGACAGAGGGACAGCAAAAGGGAAAAAAGGGTCAGGGAGCAGGACAGGGTGATAAGGAGAGAGCAAACAGGGACAGAGAGGCAGGACAAAGTGAAACAGGCAAAAATAAGAGACAAGGAGCAGAGATGGATGGGAAAAAAGCCGGGGTTGGCAGCAGGACAGAGAGATGGAGAAGGAAAAGAGCGCTGGACTGCAGGACAGAAAAGGTGGGGAAAAGAAAGATGACAGAGGGATAGCGAGAGGGAAGAAAAAGGGACAAGGATCTGGACAGAGATGGAGAAAGAAGCAGCAGGGATAGAGGAAGAGAGGCAGGAAGAGGGAGCAGGACAGAGAAAGAAAAATAAGGGCAGGGAGACAGAGAGAGATGGAGAAATAATCTGGGGTAGGCACCAGAACAGAGAGTGAGTGAAAAAGCTATAGGGTCAGGGAGCAGGACAGAGGAACAAAGCAAGAAACAATGGGACAGGGAGCAAGACAGTGACAGACAAGAAAAACAAGAGAGAGAAAGACAAGGGAATTTGAGCCTCACAGAGGGATGGAGAAAGAACAAGAGGGATCAGGAGCTCTGTGGAGAGATGAGGAAGAAAAAAAAAAGAAAGGGGGTCAGGGAGCAGCAGAGAGGGGCAGCATGAGTAAGAAATGGACAGGAAGAAGGACAGGGACAGTGGGATACAGAATGATAAAAAAAACAGACAGTGAGAAGGACTGAGGGAGAGAGAGAGAAAGAGAAGGAAGGCCAAAGAAAGTGTCTCCCCATGAGCACACGAGCAGCAACAGTGAACTCGTAACAACAGACAAGGAGAAGGCTGAGGTTCTCAACAACTTTTCTGCCTCAGTTTTCACTGGCAACCTCTCTCCTCACAGCTCTCAAGTTAATGGCCCACAGGACAGCGACCGGGGAGACAAAGTCCCTCCCACCGTAAGTGAAGACAAGGTTGGTGACCACCTGAGGAACCTGAACATACACAAGTCCATGGGACCTGATGAGATGCATCCCAGAGTCCTGAGGGAACTGGCTGACGCAGTTGCCAAGACACTCTGCACGGTATTTGAAAAGTCACGGCAGTCAGGTGAAGTCCCTGGTGACTGGAGAAAGGGAAACATGACGCCCATTTTGACAAAGGGCAGAAAGGAGGACCCCGGGAACTACCGACCTGTCAGCCTCCCCTCTGTGCCTGGGAAGGTCATGGAACAGATCCTCCTAGAAGATATGCTAAGGCACAGGGAGGACAGGGAGGTGATTCAAGACAGCCAGCATGGCCTCACCAGGGGCAAGTCCTGCCTGACCAACCTACTGACTTTCTACAATGGCGTGACTGCATCAGTGGACAAGGGAAGAGCTATGGATGTCGTCTGTCTGGATTTCTGCGAGGCCTTTGACACGGTCCCCCCCAACATCCTTCACTCTAAGTTGGGCAGATACAGATTCGATGGCTGAACTGTTGAGTGGATAAGGAATTGGCTGGATGGACGCATCCAGAGAGTAGTGGCCAATGGCTTGTCCAGATGGAAAACAGTGACAAGTGGTGTCCCTCAGGGGTTCACCCTGGGACCACCCAGCTGAACCTCATGAGGTTCAACAAGGCCACGGGCAGGGTCCTGCACGTGGGCTGGGGCAACTGCTGGTATCAACACAGGCTGGGAGAAGACAGGCCAGAGAGCAGCCCTGTGGAACAGAACTTGAGGGTGCTGGTGGGTGAGAAGCTGGACATGAGCCACCAGTGCGCAACTGCAGCCCAGAAGGCCAATCGCATCCCAAGCTGCACCAAAAGAAGTGCGGCAGCAGATCGAGAGAGGGGATTCTGCCCCTCTGCTCTGCCCTGGTGAGACCTCACCTGGAGTGCTGCGTCCAGCTCTGGAGCCCCCAGCACAAGAAGGATGTGGGCCTGTCAGAGGAGGGCCACAAAAATGCTCAGGGAGCTGGAGCACCTCTCCTATGAAGACAGGCTGAGAGAGTTGGGGTTGTTCAGCCTGGAGAAGAGAAGGCTCCGGGGAGACCTTATAGCGACTTTCCAATACCTGCCAGGGGCCTCTAAGAAGGCAGGGGAAGAACAATTTGCAAGGGTTTGTAGCGATAGGACAAGGGGTAATGGTTTTGAGCTAGAAAAGGGTAGATTTCGGTTGGACATTAGGAAAAAGTTCTTTAATATGAGGGTGGCGGGTCACTGGAAGAGGTTGCCCAGAGAGGTACTGGAAGCCCCATCCCTGGAAACATTCAAGGTCAGGCCCCATGGGGCTCTGAGCAACCCGACTTTGTTAGAGATGTCCCTGCTTGTTGTAGGGGGCTTGGACTAGATGGCCTTTAGAGGTCCCTTCCAACCCAATACATTCTATGATTCGATGAAGGAGAGAGAGGAGGACAGGGGCAGGGAGTGGGACATACAGGCAGAGAGAGAAAAAGCAGCTCAGGCAAGAAGCCAGAGAGATTGTGAACATCAAGGAGGAGTGCAGATCGGGACAAAGAGGCAGTGAACAAAAAAACAGCCATGCGCTGCAGGACAGAGACAGAGGAAGGAAAAAAGAGGGGCAGGGAGCAGGACAGAGGGAGAGCAAGAAAAACCAAAGGGGCAGGTAGAATAGCAGAACAAGAGAGGGGCTTGGAAACCAGAGAGGGATGAAGAGGGAGCAGGGTACGAGAACAGACAGAAGAAGAAAGGTACAGGGAAGCAAAAGAGTGACGCCAGTGATGGAAGGTGGGAGGGCACAGGCACAGGGAGGCACCCGGATGCAGAACAGGGGTGACACGGCCCCAAGGGCCCAGGACTCACTGCAGCTCCCGCTCTTGGTGCTGCTGGGAGTATCTTACTGTTCAGACACTTCTGTCTCTGTCTCTCTCAGCTCTTACAATATGAGGCTTCCTACATAAACAGCCTCATGTGCGCACACACACACACACACTACACAGCTGTACCGTGCTTTGGTTACTCACACAGACCCCGCGGTGCATGCTGGTGACCAGCTCTGCTGAGGACTACTCACAGGGACCCTTCCTCACGCGGAGAGGCCGGCTGTCTCTTGTCTGCAGCTGGGGGCAGCTCGCAGCCGGATCCCCTTCGGGTCCTTCTCCAGACGCTTTTCCTTTTGCCCATCTCTTCAGCTTCAGCCTGAGCTGGATGCAGCTGACGACATCCCCAGGGCAGGAACAGACAATCGAGCCTCTGGCACGGACTCTGGCAGAGGGAAAGAACCCTGACTGTCACAGCCGGCCCCAGGCCGGAGCCCCTCCTGCTGCAGCCGCTCCTGCAGACCCCGCTCCTTCCCCGCACTGCTGCTGAAGGCCCCTGGGTTAACAGAGCCCTGGGCCTGCCCGAGGCCCTGCTCGCCGCTGCCAGGACAGGCCGAGGGGCAGCCTGGGGCTGCAGGACTGGCCTCAGGGGAGGGGCTGGGGACGGGGCAGCTGCAGGGGGGGAGCGGGGCTGGGGGGCTCAGGGGGGCTCTGGGAGTCAGCATGTCCAGTGCCTGTGCTGGGGGGTCTGTCTCCCTTCTCCTTCCCCTGCCCAGCCCTCAGGTCACCCCAGGGGATGCCCCAGCCGGCCCAGCTCCGGCTTGGAGCTCCCACCCACCACCCCCGGGCAGCCAGCAGGCAGGAGACACCCCTTCGCCCACCCAACGGCCTCGCTCACCTCAGGTGCAGCCCCAGCCCTCACCTCATCCGGGCCATGGCTGGAGCAGAGCCTGCACCTCCCAGCACCCACATGGCCGCCCGGCAGCCCCTGCCCCAGGACTACAGCTCCCAGCATGCCCCGGGGCCCCTTCCTGCTGCCTGCCCCTGCGGGGACACTTTGCAGAAGTATTTTTGTGTAGAGAATCAGCTGTTTTTCTTCCTCTAAAAAAATGGAAAGGTTTCCTGAAGCGCTGGCAGACTGGGAGCCAGTTTCAAGCTAAAAAAGTCAACCTTCTCCAGTAGTTTCTAGGTAATTGAAGAAGGACATCCATTGCTGCCTTTTAAAAATCTTTTTCTAAGAATCAAATCAACCCGTGGATCTATACCACCATTTTGTAGCTCAGAACATAACAGTGAAATTATTATTTTTAAGTGGGAAACAAAACTAGGTAATTGAAACCTGTGGTGTTAAACAGTTAAACTGGGTTAAACTTGCACAACAGTGAATTCTAGATAAAGCAGGAAAGATAATGAGAGTGAATATCATTGACTAGTTTTTCTGAGAGATGTCCAGTTGGCATGGATCAAAAGAATTCTGTTGTCTTTTTGCAACTGTGACAAGCCAGTTTTAAAGAGATACCCATAACTTGGGGGAATCGAGAAAGACACGGACATTGTTGAACTCCAGTCTTTTAAGATTACCTCGGCACCAGCACGCTTTATGAGTCAGTTGTCTTTGCTGTTGCCCGTTGGCAATCCTTTCTTCAAAAGGGGAAAATGATAGTTTACATCAGTGAAGATTATGTCATTTCTTTCAGTAGATTAGCGATTTTAGAGAGCATTTTTCATTTGGGGGATACTAATTGCACATGGAGAGTTAAATGATTGTATGGAAACAGGCATTGTGTCCTGATAACCTCCTAGGGGGTAAAAGTTTGAATAATTTGTAAATCCAGAAGGCACCCAATGAGGAAAAAACCCCGAACTATTCTTATTCCAAGTGTGTCAAAAACCCTGTTTTTCTCTCTGAAGATTACTGTAGCTGGTTTGCTGAAAAATCCTGCTTTCAAGATGTGCTTGGTATAGTGGATGCTATTTCAGTTCTTAGATAAGACTTAATCGTGGCATTTGATACTAGACATTTACCGGTTTCTCAGATTTCTTTCTGATGGGTGTTTGGAAAATGCGATTGAAAGCTTGATAGGTAGAAGGAAAGGTGTGAGTTGTTGTTGTTGTTGTTTTTTTTTAATTTAAAAAATTATTCTTGATTATAATCAGATTCTTGGCAGTTTCTGAAATATTTCTGTGTCTCTGGAGACTGAATTGTAATGCCAAAGACTGAGATGAAATACTGTTTTCCTAAGTTGAAATTCTGGGTAACTTACAGTATCTTGTATGCTTCTTTTAGAGTATCTTAGAAGGTGACTGGCTTGGTTATTGCACGCTTGTATTTTATCATGGTCAGATCACACTTGTTCATATTTGAATAAAAAGAACTTTCAGGAGCACATAATTTCTTTCTCATCATCTACCAAAATCCTGATAAAATGGTAATCTTTATGCTTTCTAGAAGTGAATGAAGCCCAGCTGCTGAAGAGGAAGATGGTGACCAGAACGATGATCAAAATGTTCCAGACCTCAGTAACTTCAGAATTGAGGAACTTAGCCGCAGGGCCATCTCTGCTCCAGCACCTGCAGCACCTTCTCCCGTCCTTCCCCACTGACCTTGGTGCCTGCAGAGCTGTTGCTCTCCCATATTCTCACGCCTCTCTCTCGCTGCGATTGCTGCTGCCCAGTAACATTTTCCTTTCTTAAACCCATTCTCCCTGAGGCGCTGCCACTGTTGCTGATGGGCTCAGCCTTGGCCAGCGGCGGGACCATCTTAAAACTGGCTGGCACTGGCCGTACCGGACATAGGGAAAACTTCTAGAAGCTTCTCACAGAAGCCACCCCTGTAACCCCTCCGCTAGCAAAACCTTGCCACGCAAACCCATCACAGCTCTGCTCCGCAGTAACTAAAGATCCCTGTATGATCCACACGCTTTCCAGCACAAATCCAAAACACAGCCCCACACCAGCCGCTAGTGGAGAAATTGAACTCTGTCCCAGCCCAAACCAGCACGGCTCCCCAGTATAAGGGAGGATTTTGATATCAGGACAAATGACAACTGGCCAGCTTGGCAGAGCGCGGGTGCCTTTTCCTTCCCTGAGGTGTCTCAGGAGGGACAGGCTGGGAAAAGCTTCTCTCCTCCCCTCTGTGGTCCCACGGGGCAGCTGGGGCTTTGTCGCAAGGACACCCTGGGCCCTGGTGTGCTGTTCTGCAGGCAGCAGCAGAGGCCCGGAGTGATGCTCCCCGTGGGAAGGACACCATATGGCACTGGGCTTGTTGTTCCAACTTTATTAATAAAAAGATTGATTTAAATGGGCCCTTTTTCAGAGGTAAAATTTCGCTTCTCCGAGGCTCAGCAGAAGCAGCTGCAGAGTGACCACAGGCTCTGTCTTGATGATGACTGCTGCTTTCGATATTTCAGTTTGTAGATGGCCTGAGACGCCAGGAATCCGACTGGGAGTTCAGAGTCTTTCCTCAAGTCCAGCAGGGCTGCCAGAGAAGGAAGCAGAGCAGCCATGAACCCCCGCTGCCTGCAGAGACCCCCCCAGGAGTCCCCTCCAGACCATGCCAGCCCCACCCTTCTCCTGCCCTGGCCAGGAAGAGCAGCTGAGACCAACAGACCAGCTGGCAGCTGCTGCTCAGGCACGGCCCGTGTGCCCCGGCATCTTCCTCTGCCCCTGGAGCGTCTTCCCGGAGCAGGACCAGGCACGGCAGCACCCTGCCCCACCGGCCCCAGCACACCCAGCGCTGCCCCTACTCACCATTGCAGACATCCAACAACGTCTCCCTGCTCAGCTTCCTCCGGTGCCGTGCAGCAAGCCCTAGGCACAGAGCTCACGTCAGACCTCCCGCTCCCCAGCACGCTCCCAGCAGCACGTTCCCCGGCCCTGCCGGCTCGGCCGCGCACCCTCTTGCCCCTCGGCAGGGCCGGCCCCAGGCAAGGACAGTACCCGAGGGCGGTGGCCCTGAGCCAGGCTCCCAGCGAGCCCACCCGTGTGGTGGGCCCTCCTCGGGGAGCCGAGGCTCTGGCAGCCTCAGGGCTGCCCCTTGCTGCCAGTGCAGCGGCGCGGACTGGGGCCAGGCTGCCAGAAGAGGGTCCCGGGGGCTGTGGCTCACCGATGAACCTGACGGCCGCCTCTCGCAAGGTGGTCTGAGCATTCTTCAGGTACAGCAGGCTCTGAAGGAGGTATTCTTCCACCCTGCTCCTGCTGTGTGCTAACTGGAGAGAGCACAAGGGCACGGGGCTCGCACAGAACCTCCCTGGCTGGCTGGACCGCTCCCTGCTCCCAGCACCCCCTTCCCCCCTGGCGATTCCCATCCTCAGGCAGGCAGAGCCCGGTGGGGCTGAGGTTCAGAGCGAGCCTTGGGCAGAGGGGGCTGGGGGTGCTGAGACCCCTCTGTCCCACTGCCAGGCCCAGGTGGGCCAGGGTCTCCTTCAGCACCCTGGGGACGGGGAGGGGTGAGGGGCCTGGAGAAGAGCCCGTGGGGGCTCCGTGCCTGAAGGCAGGGGAGAACGCAGCTCTGGGCTGCGGGCTGGAGCAGGGCAGGCGAGGCACAGCTGCAAAGCCCACCCCACAGGCATGTGGGGCAGCCCTCGTCCAGCCCAGCCCTGGGGTTTGGGGGTCGTCCTCACCAAGTATTCTGCCATCTGTTGTGCCTGCTGTGGCTCAGGCGGGTAGCTGGGCAGCCTCCACCCCAGGAACTCCACACAGGCCAAGAGGGTGTATCCAGAGGCCTGCAGAGAAGCAGAGGCTGGGAGATGGCACCACAGCCCAGGGAAGGAGACCTGACATCCTCCTCCTCTTGGCCAGGCTCCCAACCCCTCCCAGCCCCTTAGGGGAAGGGGTAGCGGGGGACCCAGTCTGGACTGGGTTCAGTGCCCAGGGCAGGGACACGGGGCAGCCACCAGCTCAGGGACCCCATGCTGCGGCCAGCAGAACAGAGGTCCTCAAGAGCTGCTGAGCTGCTGCCAGGTGTGGGGGCAGAGCAAAGGGCAAAGGAGGGGTGGGCCCAGGGCTGTAGGCAGCGAGGCCTGGAGTGCCAGAGGCGCTGGGGCAGGACGGAGCCAGCAGCACGGCCCATGGGTGTCCCCCAGCAGGACGCTTGGCTCCCCAGATGGGGCTGCCCCAGCTCCTTCAGCCCAGGCTCCGCATGGGCAGAGCTCTGATCCCGGGATGCAGGGCCAGTCCCCCTCCGTCTGCATCTCCCTTCCCACCACTCCCCCTGCCCCAGGCTGGGCAGCAAGCTGGCTCTCCACCCCTTGGAAGTGCTGCACCCCTCTGTGCAGACCAAGTTCACTGGCCCCACGGAGGGGCACCTGGGTGAGCAGGGCCTCGCTCCTGGGGCCGTCCTGCTCCCCGGGAGCTGGGACATGCCCTGGCCCCAACACCTGGCGCTCTCTTGGGCACAGCCCTGCGGGACGGGGACTGGGGCTCAAAGCCCTGGCCTCCGACTCCTGCAGGGACAGCGGGGAAGCCTGCAGGGACTCGTGTGTCTGGTGGCCATGGGCTGCTGCTGAGCCCCACTGGAGCAGGCAAGGCAGCTCTGGGAATAGTCGGGGCCAGGTTCTCCGGTCCTGCTTGTGCGGGGTCTGCAGGGACCCTTCCTCTGGGCTGGGCTGGAGGAGGGGCTGAATGGGGAGAGCGCGGCTTGGAGGGGACCCCACCTCCCCATCCACCTCTGCAGCAGGCCGCAGAGGGGCAGGAGGAAGGCAGCGGGGGGAGCAGTGCAGGGAAGGAGGGGAGCAGTGGGACCCTGAGGTGATGCACATTCCCAGACTCTGACATCCAGCAGCCCTTGCCCCTCGTGCCCAGGCCACCCCCGTGGTGTCAGCATGCCCTGCCCACAACACCAGCCACTGCTCACCTTGGCCACGCTCTCCACCTGGTCACTCATATGGAGGAGCAGTGGGAGAAGGACCCTCTGCACCTTCTCCTTCATCTTCTTCTTGTTTCTCTGCACCACAGTCTCGATGACATCTTTGAAGAGGCTGATGGTGAGCTCTCGCACCTGGCTGGACCCCTGGTAGGGAAGAGGACAAAGGGACCTCAGCAACAGCCGCTCCCTGCCCACGCTGAGCAAGGCATTAGCATGGCTCACGTCAGGGCAGATGCTCTGGGGTCGAATCCTGAGCGCACGAGGTCTGCAGCTGCAGCTGAGCAGCCCCAGAGCCCTGAAAGGCCAGGCAGGAGGAGCGGGGAGGGGAGCCCTGGCCGAGCGCTGCCCACAGGGCTGGGCTGAGGGGCAGCGGCCTCTGCAGGGCACCCATCTGTAGGGCTGAGGCCCCCCCCGGCAGCCTTACATCATCAAAGAGGGGCAGGAGCTTCTCCACCAGCCGCAGACCGAGGAGGCTGGCCTCCTCCCTCTTCATGTGACCCATCACGTTCTTGCAGATGCACAGGGCCTTCATCTTGACACTAGGGCTGTCATCCTGCAGGGTGTCCACGATGTTCGGCAGCAGGGCCAGCACTTCTTCCGCCTGTACGAAACACAGCGTTTCCTCATGGTGAGGTGCTGAAAGGCCACCTGGAAATGCGCTGGGCGCTGAGCACCGGCCTCCCGTCCGGCTCCCCAGCAGGCGGCACAGGAGTCACTGCAGCAGCCTCCTGGCAGGCAGCGGCCGTTGGCGGGGCTGTGGGGAGAGCACGAGGAAGGGAAGGGAGCGCAGGAGAGCAGTGTCCCCTGCTCTGAGTGGCCCCAAGGGGCAGATGGGTTGGGAACCCCTGGGCCTGGAGGAGTCCCCAGGCACCCGCCAGCCCCCTCCAGAGTGGGGAGGGTGATCAGAGCCATCACCCCACATTCTGACACCCAGGCAAGGCCAAGCCACCGCACTACTCCCTGCCCCAGGCCCCAGCTGCCAACAGGGCTCCGCTTGACTACACCCTGCTCACTGTCTCAGGTGTCTCTGAAAGCACGATGAGGGCCCTGAGCACCAGCGACAGCATCACCGGGTCTGGGAGGCTCCGGAACCTCTCGTCTTCGTGCAGGGCAGCAAACTCCTCTGTCCCAATGCCCCCGCAGAGCAGCAGCTGAAACAAAGACAGCGGTGAGAGACCAGCAGAGCCTGCAGGCTCCCTCCACCGTGCTGGCACAAAGCAGGCACGACACCCGGGCGGGGGCAAGTGTCTCCTCTCCCCAGACCTGAAGCCCCCTCAGCCTCTGCACAGGCCCAGCAACTGGCCCGACTCTGGCTTCAGCCCCTTCTCTGCCCCTGCTCCAGGATTCCAGGCTGCTGAGCGGGGCAGGGGGATGCAGGCAGGGGGAAGCAGAGTGCTGCCTGGGCAGGGGCAGGCTTCGTGTTTTTCAGCGGGGCCGAGACAGCACGGGGAGGCCCCAAGGGCCTGGTACGGGGTCTGGCTGGTGCTGGGCAGGTCCCTGCTGACCCTACGTGCCGGAGGAGGGGGCCGTTGGGAGGCAGGGGTGAGGGGGGGCCGTGCCTGTTCTCCTGGGGAGGCAGGCACAGCCCTGAAGGTGCGCACGGTCACTCACAGTCAAGGGACAGATGCAGGCGTCCTCCTCGGCAGCGCTGAACACCAACTCATCCTGCAGCACGCCGAGCAGCTCTGGCAAGACTCTTCCAAAAGCGAGTGAGGTCATCACCTCCCACATGGCCGCGGCAGCGCTGCAGAGCCAGAGCTCGTTCAGCAGGGCTGCCTCAGCCCCTGCACCCTGCCTGGGCCAGCTCCTCCAGCCCCAGGCAGTGCTGCAGCCCTCACCCTGCCCACCCCACTCCCTGGGGTGCCCGGGGGCCTGCCCAGGCAGGCAGGAGGGGGCTGAGGTCGTGTTCCCCAGGGGGCCGGGAGGAGCGTCGGGTGGGGGGGGGGCTCTGCCTTGGGCAGCTTTAGCTGCTGCAGGCCTGGCCGACACACTGGGCTGGGAAGCGTGGTGGGAAGCAGGGCTCCGCTCCTCGGGCTGTGCTGCGATTTTCCATGGATCCGGCAGCCAGAGAGTCTCTGGGCCCCTCTCCCCACAGCGAACAAGCCTACAAGGCTGTCGGGACCAGTACCTGTCATACGCTGGAGAGATCCTCAGCAGGCTCCTGATCGCTTCCCTGGGGCACTTGTTGAGCAGCAGGAGGAGGAGGGACTCCAGGCTGCGTCGGGCTGGCTCTGTGCAGATGCTCTCCACGTATTGGTGGATGCAGCTCATCATCTTTGGCACCTGGAGGGGACACAGGTGAGGACGGTGCGGCCATTGGAGTGCAGCCATTTCCCGAGCTGCTGCTGAATGTGCCGCCCTTCCCATCCCTCTCTGCTGCCTTGAAATTGCTTCAGGTACCCGAGAGAGCTGGCTTAGGGAAGGAGGGAAGAACAAGACCTGACAGAGCTCACAAACAGGGCGATCCTGCCACAGGGCACTTACTTCTGTCAGCCAGGACTCAGGGTGTGTCATGGCCATGTCCAGGATGTCGAGGCCGATGTACAGGTCACCGATGTCACCTGTTGCCAAGGCCTCAATGGCCTTGAGGACAATTTCTGTCTTCTCAGTAGGTGGGAGGTTGTCAATAACCTGTGGGAGGAAGGGATGGACAGAAGACATGGCTCGCTGAGCGCCCTGATGGTGCTGCCTGGCTGAGCAGCGCCAGCAGATCTGGTGAGAGACTCCTGGCGGTGCTGGCAGCAGCGCCTGCAGGAAAGCTGGAAGCAGGGCCTGCAGTCTCTGCAGGGTGGAGGACGAGAGCAGAGGGGTCCCAGGGTGAGGGAGGAGTGGCAGGGCACCAGGTGTTGGGCCTACAGAGAACCAGGGCTCGCTGGTGGCCAGGAGGGCTGGATCTGCTACTGGGACACTGAAGTGCTGCCCTCAGGTAGTCCCTGCTCGGGGACAGCAGGAACCCTCTCAGCAGGGCCAGCGATTCTGGGTCCCTTGGCTCCTGCCAATGCCACAGACAGGACTCCCAGCAAGGGGTGAGCTCATTACCATGCTCAGGTCTACAGTGTGGAGCACAGAAGGAGATGAGAAACTCTCAGAATCCAATCCCTGTTCCAGCTCTGCATTCATCTCTGGCAGCATGTCACCTACGCAGAGGGGAAACCCAGAAGAGTCAGTTGGAGGCAGCCCCTTTGCCAACAAGCTTCCCAAAGGGCGCCAAGAGCTTTGAACTCCGCATGGCTGAGGAGAGAGGCTGTGCTGGGGCCGGCTCCCAGCCCCGAGCAGCCCTGGCATTCAAGCACCACCGTGTCCCCCGCCCATGGGACCCCCGCTGCCAGCCTGACCAGGAAAAGGAATCCCGGCATCGAGCCGGTGGCACTCGCTGGCCCTGACCCTACCCAGCCCTGGGGGGCCCCTCACTCACCGATCTGCGGCACCTGGACCCAGGGCTCCAGTGGAGAGCTGCTCTCCTGGGGAGACTGCAGCTCCCAGGCCAGCCTGGGGTAGCTGAGGAGTCTCTCCGCCATCTTGTCAAACAGAGGAAAACGTTTGTGTGTGTGGGGGCAGCTTAGGCAAATGCCTCAGCACCACGGGGCTGCCAGGGGTGTCAGGGAAAGAGGTGAGCTGTGCTCAGGGTCTCCTCGCGAGCTCCACACTCCTGCCTGTCCCCTTGCTGTCCCGTCAGACACTGCAGGCCACAGTCACGCTGGTTGCTATGGCACTGTGGGGTGTCACAGAGGCGGGTCACAGAGGGCCCCACTGTCACCCGCCACCCGGGCTGGGAGGGGCAGGGCACCCACTGCGCGGGGCAGGAGCCAGCTCACCATTGGCCCATGGGTCCTCTCGGGGTGCCCCCAGGCCCTCGTCTGCCCTTACGTCCCCTCAGGACCTTCCTGTACCCGCCGCCTTGTGCTCAAGGGCCCTGGCATGGCCCCAGGAACTCCCTGGGAGACCCCCGCATCCCCCTCCGTGCGGTGCTCTCTGCGCATCTCTACACTTTCTGGCATCTCACGGTTACATCTCTTCCCCCACTCTGAAAGTCTCGCTCAGCACCAGGAAGCAAAAGGTGTTTACGCCTGCTCCTCCGGTCCCTGCTTGGGGATTCAGCTGTCGATGGGACTCTTACTGTGCCTATCGCTCACCAGACGCTGTCAGAAGAGGAAACTCAAAAGAAGTACTCTCTCTCTTTTTACACTGCCTTAACGTCTTGAATCAATGCCCTCACCTACAGCCTAAGAGACACAGAACAGGATGACTCATCCAGAAAATTCTTCTCTAAGCACATGGGTCTCACTGGGACCCAAACCATGCCCAACTGCTCTGGACAGCTTCGAAGCTGTGCCTTAGTTGTGCCTTCAGAGATTTCTTGAGGTTTCTAAGGTGGGCAGTGGAGAGGACAGACATTGTTGGATTGCGGCTGCGGTCTCATGGCTTACAGAAGCTCTCCTTCACTTCTGCCTCCATCATCCCTGGCCAACCACTTCATGAAGTGAGAAGCTGTTGCAGATGGCAGACCATGAAAGCAGAAAACTGGCCTGGGGTGAAACTGGTGAGACCATAAAGGAAAAACCTGCTAGACAAAAGACCGCTAAGGAGAGGGTCATGAGAAAAGGCGGGAAGAGGGACCTGAAGGTGCAGCTGAAAATGAGCCAGGGGCACCTGGGAGTCCCAGTTCAGCAGCCCTGTACCTGCTCGTGCAGCCTGCAGCAGGACAAGAAACCCGTTGCCCTGACTGGACCGCTTGTGTTTGACTGGCAGCTGTAGTCAGGCGGGCCTGGAGTGCTCCCCACAGCCAGCCAACGGGCACCCCAGAGAGGACAGAGGAGGGATCAGACCTCGCCAACCAAGGGCTTTGTTGGTCTGCAAGACCTCTGATTCTTCGACGAGTCACACGTTCCCTTTGAGCTGAACAGGGCGCTCCCACTGATGGGTGCTTTCACTTATCCTGTAGGTACTAAAAATGCCCAAGGGACTGGTAAATCTGTTCATTAGAAGAGATGGGTGATGTGACTAGTGCCAGGTTTCACATCCCTCTGCTTCCAAAACCACTTCAAACCACACTGACATTACAAAGGGAAGGTCTGGGCCTGTCCTGATTTTGCTGACCAGCTCAGACTCCCCCTGTGCCCAGAGCAGATGGGAACGGGCTGTGTCATTAAACAAGCTGATTGGACAAAAAGTCAGTGCCTGTCACATGGACAGGCGTGTGAGCACCTTGTGTAATCGAGTGTGAGGCCTCAAAAGGCACAGGGAAACAGCGGAGGGGTGTCCCTCTTCGGAGGCAGCCAGCTCGAGCTGAAAGAAACTGGCTCTGGGGCAGAACCGAGGGTCCCAACTCTTCTTCACAGTCAGGGGCTAAGGCTGGATCCAGCCACACCCAGACTCCTCTCTGAGAGGGAGGTTAGAAAGCAAGAGGGTCGGTCCGGTCTGAACCCCGTCAGTTGGCAGCAAGAGCTCCCCAGACCCTTCCATCACAACCCTGCAGCACGCTGGTGTGGAGATTGAAGGCACGGACTCCGATCGAGGGTGAACCACAGACCTTTATTGACTGTCACAGCATCATTATATACTTGTCTCTATCAGCACACGTGCCACTAAGTAAGCTGTGATTGGTGTACAGGCATTGTTCACGCCCCACTCCCGCTAACCCCATTGGCTGCTATCCTGCAGGCTTGCCTTCCTCCCGGGGTGTCTAAGGGTCTGCACCTGATTACTTCCCTGTTCTCTCCCTTTACTCTTGTTCAAGGCTCAGGGCAGGAGCTGCCCGAAGCCTGCTAACTCTTTCCATCCCTTCTCTCCTTGTTCCTCCTCAATTCCCCCTTTTTGTTTTTCTACGATATAGACAGTTGCCAACTTCTGCTCTCGTGGGGGGACATTCCTGCACCTGCACTGTTACTGCTCTTAAGGCTCCTTAACCGGCCAGCCTCAAGGCACAGTGCAGGTGAGAGGAAGCCGCTTCCATTGTGGCGCTGCCCTCTCTCTCTGGCAGAGCAGTGCCCGTTGCCTGAGCATGGGCCATGACTCCTGCGTTGAGGCTCCGTGGTGTGGAGGGCAGTGCCACCATCCCTCACAGCGTGCTGGCCAGTGCCTAGCTGGTGGCAGGCTCATGGTTATGGTGTAGCCTGTGGCCCTGTGCTCATGCTCTGCGTTATCTCTCGGGGCCAGCGTCTCGGCAGGGAGCTGGGCTGCCACGTGGACAGGCCACTCGTGCCCTGAGCTCTCCTCTGCCCTTGCAGGAAGCCACAAACCTAGTGCAGGCGCTGGAGCTGTTTGTGAAGCCAGACCTGCTGGGCGGGGAGAACGCCTACATGTGTGCCCAGTGAGTGTGTGGGGCTGCGGGCGGGAAGGGGCCCGTGGGTGTGCTGGTGGGAAGCAGGCGGAAAGCCTGCGCCAGTAAGGGACGGCTTCTCTACCTGCTCCACGGCTAAACCGTGAGGAATGTGGCCACGGAAGCCTGCAATGAAGCCTGCCGCTCCTCAGCTCCTTCCTCTTGTGGGGAGGACCGGGGCCAGCAGACACGGCCATGAGCAGGTGCTCTGGAGTGGTGCCCGCTGTCAGCAGGGTCATTGCCATGGGGTGTGCCGCTTGGCCAGGGCTGGCATCGTCTGGGTGGTGGAACAGCTTGAATAGCTCGAGCTCTTCCTGTGCAGGTGCAAGAAGAAAGTGACAACCAGCAAGGGCTTCACCATCCACCGAGCCTCCAATGTTCTCACAGTCTCACTGAAGCGCTTTGCTGACTTTGGTGGAGGCAAAATCACATAGGTGAGTGCTCGGCAATCCAGAGCCGGGGCTGTCTCCTGGCCCGAGGCTCTGCTGCCCAAAGCAGGGTGGGAGGTGGTCCAGTGCGAGCTCTGCCGCGGTCCTGTTGACTTTCCCCAGCTGTGCGGCACAGAGGGAGTTTGTCTTGTCCTGGCATCTTCCTCACTGTGCCCTCTGCCTGGTGAGAGCGGGTCCCCCTCCCTCGAGAGGTGGGATTTGTAGGACAGCTGAGCTGCTCTTGCTCTAGCAAGAAAGCCGTTTGCTGTGCAGGTTCCTGAGACACCCTCTCTCTGCAGGACGTGGGGTACCCCGAGTTCTTGAACCTTCGCCCTTACATGTCTCAGAAGAACAGGGACCCTGTCACGTACGGGCTCTACGCAGTGCTGGTGCACTCTGGGTACAGCTGCCACGCCGGACACTACTACTGCTTCGTGAAGGTGAGCCCAGGGCGCTCTCTTGGCAAACCCTCTGGGCTGGGGGCTGGTGGGTGCTCACAGGTCCCTGTAGCTTGCAGAAAGGAGGGTGCTGAGCAGAGGTGCGTGGTGTGGAGCACTGGATCAGGGGTACAGGCTGTGCTCTGCTGCAGGAAGCGTAGAGGTCTGCTCTCACAGAGTCCCCTTGCCTGCCCTGGGCCACCTGTGGGTTTTGGGGAGAGGAGCTCTGCCGATGGGCACTGTTCAAGCTGCTCTTCATGCCAGGAGTGTCGCCGGTCACAGTCGGACCCCATTCTCTCTTCTCCTTCTGCAGGCCAGCAATGGGCAGTGGTATAAAATGAACGATGAGCGGGTCCACCCCAGCAGCATCAGAACAGTCCTCAAACAGCAGGCCTACGGGCTGTTCTACCTGAGGTGAGAGTGGCCTGTGCCGCGCGGCCCCTCTTCCCCCTACTCTCAGCATTTGGGACGGGGCTGGTAGCACGTGCCTGGGTGTGGGACGGAGCTTGGCCCAAGTAGCCCCAAAGCCTGTGTGCATGCAGTGGCTCAGAGCAGGGTGGCAGGGAGAGGTCCAGCCCCTTGTCAGGGTTTTGCTGTAGATCAAGAGCAGTTCATCTCCTCAGAGTTTCTGGCTCCTGTTGCTTGTGTGCATCTCTGACGAGAGCGTTCCAGTCGCTCAAACCCTCGCAGTTAACGCCTGCACTTCTCTCCCTTCACCAGAATCCCCAGCCCCAGGAAGAGCTTGCAGGAGCCCACAGCCAAAGCTGCCTCCAGCCTGCCTGGCTGCGCCAGAGCTGTCTCCACTCATGTCAAGACCGCTGTGACCAACAGCGCCCTGTCTTCACCGCTGATGGGGCGGGTGAGTCCTGAAGGCTGCTCTCAGCCACCGCTCCTGGGAGCTGGGAGCTGCTGCCCCTCTGTCTGCTCTGCGAGGGCGGGTGGGCTGCAGCTTTGCAGGGGGGCAGGCACACTGCTCCGAATGGGCAGGCGCGAGGGAGGACGGTTGGCAGGAGGGATCCTGCTGAGCCAAGGGTTCCTGAGAGTCCCAGGCAAAGGATGGGGAGGGACGTATCCCTCTGTGTCCTTGGCTCCTTGAATGCTCTCCTCCCTGAACTTCTGTCCTTTTGCTTGTTTAGAGACCAGACACGCTGCTGGGGAAGAAGCTGCCTGGGCCACGCCAGCACAGGGCATCTCTCCTCCCCATGGCCCGGGGAAGGCGAGGCCTGAGGAAGGCCCCGGGCACTGGGCTCAGCACAGGCAGTGCGATGGGGCAGGGCCTGACTGATGCCAGCGGCTGCCCTCACGCAGCTCCTGCTGCCCGGGGCTGTGGCTGGAGCACAGACAGAGCCGCCTTTTGGGAAAGACTCGACAACCCAGAGCAAGCCCAGGGCAGCTCCACTCCTGTCCCCCTCCCTCCCTGAGCAGGCCCAGGCCCCCGAGCGGACCGAGGGCGGGCAGAGCTGTGCCCACCCCTGCACTGCTGCGGGCATCGCTCCAGGGAAATGGCCCTTCCTGAAGGCTGCCTTCGCAGGCCCCACGTCCTGGCTGGCTGAGGAGCTGCTGAGGTGAGGAGAGGCCTGGGGGCCAGAGGGGGCAGAGGCCGAGGGGCCTGAAGAGAAATGGAGGAAAGACAGGCCGGGGGCAGCTGGGGACAGGGACAGGGACAGGACTAGGGGTGCTGCGGGAGCAGGTAACTCCCAGCATGGATGGGCCTGGGGGGAGGGACCTGGAGACCGCAGGGCCCACGGGCCCTGCCAGGGCCCGGTTCACCAGCCCTGGCTTGAATGCTCGGCCGCAGGGACAGCCCCACAACCAGGGTCAGAGAGGGTCCTGCTGCTGCCCCCAGAGTCACAGCCCCCTGCCATCCCTGAGCCAGCCTGCAGGGGTCTGAGCCGCGGTGAGGTGGAGGAGCCTGGAAAACAACTCATGGATGAGGTCAGGGAAGAAGGTGCAGGTTGTGTGGCACCTGGGGTTCACTGACCCGCTCAGTTTTGTGTCTGGATCAGTGCTGGCCTTGGGCATGGACAACTGCAGTTCAGAGCAGAATCCTTGTTACTAATCTGGCTACCAGGCTGTTTCTGCCCTCTCCTCCCTGCTACAACCCGAGAGCATGAGTACCTTGCTTGCTCCTGCCCTGCTGCTTTGGAACCTCGGGGGTGAAAAGGAGAGAGGGACTCGTGTAGTTAGGGGAGCCCCTGGGGTGTCCTGGCTTTGCTTTGCTGCTCACCCCAGTGCTGTTTCCTGGGCTATTCACCGTGTGGGTGCCTAGAGAGGCAAATGAGGCCCTGAACTAAGTTTCCGGTTCAGGGTTTCCTCCTACAATAAAACACACTTCCATTTTCTCATCGTTAACAGCCTGAAAAATCAACGCTGAAGCAGCATGTGCCTCTTGTGACAACAGGTGACAAGAGATGGTTGTGTTCAGTTAATCGTTAGTAGCTTTGGGTGTAGGAAAACAGTTGAGTAACATTACTGTGTGGGCACCATGTATGTGAATGTCTGGTTTTCTGCATATTTGTGACTGATCTTGTTTCTGTTAGACAAAATCTCGATGTCTACTGCCAAGGACAGAAGAAAATGCTAAGAACTGATAAAACAAGAGATGCCAATTGTCTTGGTTTGAAAAGACAGGTGTCTGTGGAGGAAGGCAGGAGCCTCCCTTGAAATGGAAAGTGCAACCCCCTTCCCTCCAAATTATTATAATTTTGAAATTAACGGGCCTTCAGGCAAAGATATGGGGAATAGGAATAACAGTTCTTTACTAATATGTATATATATAACACAAGGCAGGGAAAAACAAACAACCCACTGGTTTACACTGACAGAGTCAGGAATACAACCTGACACCCTGTTAGGGTGGCAGTAGCAGTCCGATAAGATGCTGGCAGCAGTCCTCCTGAAGTGATGGATATAGTTCTGTGGAAGCAGCAATCAGGTAAAAGAGTCTGGTCTTCCTCCGAAGGTCCAGTGGTAGGTAGGTAGCTCTTGTCCTCTGGAACTCCAGTGGGGGGGAAAAAAAGCTCCTCTGGGAATCCAGTGGAAGAAAGGCTGCTAGGGTGTTCAAAATCTCCGTTTTTATTTGGCATGGACTGCTTGGCTCCTTCCCCCCCCCTCCCCCCCCCCCCCCCCCCCCCCCGCCCCTGCCCCGGACGGAGCATCTCACAATGGGATGGGGAGTCGTGAGGCAGTTCCTTGATGGGCCATTAACAGGAGATAGCCCAGGATCGAGTTATGATGGGTCAGGCGATAAGGCATTGTTGTGCCCATTAACAGGAGATAGTCCAGAGGGGGGAGGCAGGGAGCACCGCCCCACCTGGTCTCAACAGCTCCTGAAGATGGTAATAGAATATTTTTTTTTTCCTTTTGGCACATTTTACACTGTAACCCAGGACAGGGTGAAAGGTCAAGTTCAAAAAGGTCAAAAGTAGGGGTCAAAGGATAAAAGGTCACGGGGTCAATGGTCAGGAGGTTATGGGATCAATGGTAAATCCAAATGCCATGGGGTCAAAGGTCAAGGTAGAAATTACATATGTCAAAGATCAACAGTCACATGGTCAAAGGTCAGTTGCCAAGAGTTACAGGTCAATGTAGTGGCCAATGGCTTGTCCAGATGGAAAACAGTGACAAGTGGTGTCCCTCAGGGGTTCACCCTGGGACCACCCAGCTGAACCTCATGAGGTTCAACAAGGCCACGGGCAGGGTCCTGCACGTGGGCTGGGGCAACTGCTGGTATCAACACAGGCTGGGAGAAGACAGGCCAGAGAGCAGCCCTGTGGAACAGAACTTGAGGGTGCTGGTGGGTGAGAAGCTGGACATGAGCCACCAGTGCGCAACTGCAGCCCAGAAGGCCAATCGCATCCCAAGCTGCACCAAAAGAAGTGCGGCAGCAGATCGAGAGAGGGGATTCTGCCCCTCTGCTCTGCCCTGGTGAGACCTCACCTGGAGTGCTGCGTCCAGCTCTGGAGCCCCCAGCACAAGAAGGATGTGGGCCTGTCAGAGGAGGGCCACAAAAATGCTCAGGGAGCTGGAGCACCTCTCCTATGAAGACAGGCTGAGAGAGTTGGGGTTGTTCAGCCTGGAGAAGAGAAGGCTCCGGGGAGACCTTATAGCGACTTTCCAATACCTGCCAGGGGCCTCTAAGAAGGCAGGGGAAGAACAATTTGCAAGGGTTTGTAGCGATAGGACAAGGGGTAATGGTTTTGAGCTAGAAAAGGGTAGATTTCGGTTGGACATTAGGAAAAAGTTCTTTAATATGAGGGTGGCGGGTCACTGGAAGAGGTTGCCCAGAGAGGTACTGGAAGCCCCATCCCTGGAAACATTCAAGGTCAGGCCCCATGGGGCTCTGAGCAACCCGACTTTGTTAGAGATGTCCCTGCTTGTTGTAGGGGGCTTGGACTAGATGGCCTTTAGAGGTCCCTTCCAACCCAATACATTCTATGATTCGATGAAGGAGAGAGAGGAGGACAGGGGCAGGGAGTGGGACATACAGGCAGAGAGAGAAAAAGCAGCTCAGGCAAGAAGCCAGAGAGATTGTGAACATCAAGGAGGAGTGCAGATCGGGACAAAGAGGCAGTGAACAAAAAAACAGCCATGCGCTGCAGGACAGAGACAGAGGAAGGAAAAAAGAGGGGCAGGGAGCAGGACAGAGGGAGAGCAAGAAAAACCAAAGGGGCAGGTAGAATAGCAGAACAAGAGAGGGGCTTGGAAACCAGAGAGGGATGAAGAGGGAGCAGGGTACGAGAACAGACAGAAGAAGAAAGGTACAGGGAAGCAAAAGAGTGACGCCAGTGATGGAAGGTGGGAGGGCACAGGCACAGGGAGGCACCCGGATGCAGAACAGGGGTGACACGGCCCCAAGGGCCCAGGACTCACTGCAGCTCCCGCTCTTGGTGCTGCTGGGAGTATCTTACTGTTCAGACACTTCTGTCTCTGTCTCTCTCAGCTCTTACAATATGAGGCTTCCTACATAAACAGCCTCATGTGCGCACACACACACACACTACACAGCTGTACTGTGCTTTGGTTACTCACACAGACCCCGCGGTGCATGCTGGTGACCAGCTCTGCTGAGGACTACTCACAGGGACCCTTCCTCACGCGGAGAGGCCGGCTGTCTCTTGTCTGCAGCTGGGGGCAGCTCGCAGCCGGATCCCCTTCGGGTCCTTCTCCAGACGCTTTTCCTTTTGCCCATCTCTTCAGCTTCAGCCTGAGCTGGATGCAGCTGACGACATCCCCAGGGCAGGAACAGACAATCGAGCCTCTGGCACGGACTCTGGCAGAGGGAAAGAACCCTGACTGTCACAGCCGGCCCCAGGCCGGAGCCCCTCCTGCTGCAGCCGCTCCTGCAGACCCCGCTCCTTCCCCGCACTGCTGCTGAAGGCCCCTGGGTTAACAGAGCCCTGGGCCTGCCCGAGGCCCTGCTCGCCGCTGCCAGGACAGGCCGAGGGGCAGCCTGGGGCTGCAGGACTGGCCTCAGGGGAGGGGCTGGGGACGGGGCAGCTGCAGGGGGGGAGCGGGGCTGGGGGGCTCAGGGGGGCTCTGGGAGTCAGCATGTCCAGTGCCTGTGCTGGGGGGTCTGTCTCCCTTCTCCTTCCCCTGCCCAGCCCTCAGGTCACCCCAGGGGATGCCCCAGCCGGCCCAGCTCCGGCTTGGAGCTCCCACCCACCACCCCCGGGCAGCCAGCAGGCAGGAGACACCCCTTCGCCCACCCAACGGCCTCGCTCACCTCAGGTGCAGCCCCAGCCCTCACCTCATCCGGGCCATGGCTGGAGCAGAGCCTGCACCTCCCAGCACCCACATGGCCGCCCGGCAGCCCCTGCCCCAGGACTACAGCTCCCAGCATGCCCCGGGGCCCCTTCCTGCTGCCTGCCCCTGCGGGGACACTTTGCAGAAGTATTTTTGTGTAGAGAATCAGCTGTTTTTCTTCCTCTAAAAAAATGGAAAGGTTTCCTGAAGCGCTGGCAGACTGGGAGCCAGTTTCAAGCTAAAAAAGTCAACCTTCTCCAGTAGTTTCTAGGTAATTGAAGAAGGACATCCATTGCTGCCTTTTAAAAATCTTTTTCTAAGAATCAAATCAACCCGTGGATCTATACCACCATTTTGTAGCTCAGAACATAACAGTGAAATTATTATTTTTAAGTGGGAAACAAAACTAGGTAATTGAAACCTGTGGTGTTAAACAGTTAAACTGGGTTAAACTTGCACAACAGTGAATTCTAGATAAAGCAGGAAAGATAATGAGAGTGAATATCATTGACTAGTTTTTCTGAGAGATGTCCAGTTGGCATGGATCAAAAGAATTCTGTTGTCTTTTTGCAACTGTGACAAGCCAGTTTTAAAGAGATACCCATAACTTGGGGGAATCGAGAAAGACACGGACATTGTTGAACTCCAGTCTTTTAAGATTACCTCGGCACCAGCACGCTTTATGAGTCAGTTGTCTTTGCTGTTGCCCGTTGGCAATCCTTTCTTCAAAAGGGGAAAATGATAGTTTACATCAGTGAAGATTATGTCATTTCTTTCAGTAGATTAGCGATTTTAGAGAGCATTTTTCATTTGGGGGATACTAATTGCACATGGAGAGTTAAATGATTGTATGGAAACAGGCATTGTGTCCTGATAACCTCCTAGGGGGTAAAAGTTTGAATAATTTGTAAATCCAGAAGGCACCCAATGAGGAAAAAACCCCGAACTATTCTTATTCCAAGTGTGTCAAAAACCCTGTTTTTCTCTCTGAAGATTACTGTAGCTGGTTTGCTGAAAAATCCTGCTTTCAAGATGTGCTTGGTATAGTGGATGCTATTTCAGTTCTTAGATAAGACTTAATCGTGGCATTTGATACTAGACATTTACCGGTTTCTCAGATTTCTTTCTGATGGGTGTTTGGAAAATGCGATTGAAAGCTTGATAGGTAGAAGGAAAGGTGTGAGTTGTTGTTGTTGTTGTTTTTTTTTAATTTAAAAAATTATTCTTGATTATAATCAGATTCTTGGCAGTTTCTGAAATATTTCTGTGTCTCTGGAGACTGAATTGTAATGCCAAAGACTGAGATGAAATACTGTTTTCCTAAGTTGAAATTCTGGGTAACTTACAGTATCTTGTATGCTTCTTTTAGAGTATCTTAGAAGGTGACTGGCTTGGTTATTGCACGCTTGTATTTTATCATGGTCAGATCACACTTGTTCATATTTGAATAAAAAGAACTTTCAGGAGCACATAATTTCTTTCTCATCATCTACCAAAATCCTGATAAAATGGTAATCTTTATGCTTTCTAGAAGTGAATGAAGCCCAGCTGCTGAAGAGGAAGATGGTGACCAGAACGATGATCAAAATGTTCCAGACCTCAGTAACTTCAGAATTGAGGAACTTAGCCGCAGGGCCATCTCTGCTCCAGCACCTGCAGCACCTTCTCCCGTCCTTCCCCACTGACCTTGGTGCCTGCAGAGCTGTTGCTCTCCCATATTCTCACGCCTCTCTCTCGCTGCGATTGCTGCTGCCCAGTAACATTTTCCTTTCTTAAACCCATTCTCCCTGAGGCGCTGCCACTGTTGCTGATGGGCTCAGCCTTGGCCAGCGGCGGGACCATCTTAAAACTGGCTGGCACTGGCCGTACCGGACATAGGGAAAACTTCTAGAAGCTTCTCACAGAAGCCACCCCTGTAACCCCTCCGCTAGCAAAACCTTGCCACGCAAACCCATCACAGCTCTGCTCCGCAGTAACTAAAGATCCCTGTATGATCCACACGCTTTCCAGCACAAATCCAAAACACAGCCCCACACCAGCCGCTAGTGGAGAAATTGAACTCTGTCCCAGCCCAAACCAGCACGGCTCCCCAGTATAAGGGAGGATTTTGATATCAGGACAAATGACAACTGGCCAGCTTGGCAGAGCGCGGGTGCCTTTTCCTTCCCTGAGGTGTCTCAGGAGGGACAGGCTGGGAAAAGCTTCTCTCCTCCCCTCTGTGGTCCCACGGGGCAGCTGGGGCTTTGTCGCAAGGACACCCTGGGCCCTGGTGTGCTGTTCTGCAGGCAGCAGCAGAGGCCCGGAGTGATGCTCCCCGTGGGAAGGACACCATATGGCACTGGGCTTGTTGTTCCAACTTTATTAATAAAAAGATTGATTTAAATGGGCCCTTTTTCAGAGGTAAAATTTCGCTTCTCCGAGGCTCAGCAGAAGCAGCTGCAGAGTGACCACAGGCTCTGTCTTGATGATGACTGCTGCTTTCGATATTTCAGTTTGTAGATGGCCTGAGACGCCAGGAATCCGACTGGGAGTTCAGAGTCTTTCCTCAAGTCCAGCAGGGCTGCCAGAGAAGGAAGCAGAGCAGCCATGAACCCCCGCTGCCTGCAGAGACCCCCCCAGGAGTCCCCTCCAGACCATGCCAGCCCCACCCTTCTCCTGCCCTGGCCAGGAAGAGCAGCTGAGACCAACAGACCAGCTGGCAGCTGCTGCTCAGGCACGGCCCGTGTGCCCCGGCATCTTCCTCTGCCCCTGGAGCGTCTTCCCGGAGCAGGACCAGGCACGGCAGCACCCTGCCCCACCGGCCCCAGCACACCCAGCGCTGCCCCTACTCACCATTGCAGACATCCAACAACGTCTCCCTGCTCAGCTTCCTCCGGTGCCGTGCAGCAAGCCCTAGGCACAGAGCTCACGTCAGACCTCCCGCTCCCCAGCACGCTCCCAGCAGCACGTTCCCCGGCCCTGCCGGCTCGGCCGCGCACCCTCTTGCCCCTCGGCAGGGCCGGCCCCAGGCAAGGACAGTACCCGAGGGCGGTGGCCCTGAGCCAGGCTCCCAGCGAGCCCACCCGTGTGGTGGGCCCTCCTCGGGGAGCCGAGGCTCTGGCAGCCTCAGGGCTGCCCCTTGCTGCCAGTGCAGCGGCGCGGACTGGGGCCAGGCTGCCAGAAGAGGGTCCCGGGGGCTGTGGCTCACCGATGAACCTGACGGCCGCCTCTCGCAAGGTGGTCTGAGCATTCTTCAGGTACAGCAGGCTCTGAAGGAGGTATTCTTCCACCCTGCTCCTGCTGTGTGCTAACTGGAGAGAGCACAAGGGCACGGGGCTCGCACAGAACCTCCCTGGCTGGCTGGACCGCTCCCTGCTCCCAGCACCCCCTTCCCCCCTGGCGATTCCCATCCTCAGGCAGGCAGAGCCCGGTGGGGCTGAGGTTCAGAGCGAGCCTTGGGCAGAGGGGGCTGGGGGTGCTGAGACCCCTCTGTCCCACTGCCAGGCCCAGGTGGGCCAGGGTCTCCTTCAGCACCCTGGGGACGGGGAGGGGTGAGGGGCCTGGAGAAGAGCCCGTGGGGGCTCCGTGCCTGAAGGCAGGGGAGAACGCAGCTCTGGGCTGCGGGCTGGAGCAGGGCAGGCGAGGCACAGCTGCAAAGCCCACCCCACAGGCATGTGGGGCAGCCCTCGTCCAGCCCAGCCCTGGGGTTTGGGGGTCGTCCTCACCAAGTATTCTGCCATCTGTTGTGCCTGCTGTGGCTCAGGCGGGTAGCTGGGCAGCCTCCACCCCAGGAACTCCACACAGGCCAAGAGGGTGTATCCAGAGGCCTGCAGAGAAGCAGAGGCTGGGAGATGGCACCACAGCCCAGGGAAGGAGACCTGACATCCTCCTCCTCTTGGCCAGGCTCCCAACCCCTCCCAGCCCCTTAGGGGAAGGGGTAGCGGGGGACCCAGTCTGGACTGGGTTCAGTGCCCAGGGCAGGGACACGGGGCAGCCACCAGCTCAGGGACCCCATGCTGCGGCCAGCAGAACAGAGGTCCTCAAGAGCTGCTGAGCTGCTGCCAGGTGTGGGGGCAGAGCAAAGGGCAAAGGAGGGGTGGGCCCAGGGCTGTAGGCAGCGAGGCCTGGAGTGCCAGAGGCGCTGGGGCAGGACGGAGCCAGCAGCACGGCCCATGGGTGTCCCCCAGCAGGACGCTTGGCTCCCCAGATGGGGCTGCCCCAGCTCCTTCAGCCCAGGCTCCGCATGGGCAGAGCTCTGATCCCGGGATGCAGGGCCAGTCCCCCTCCGTCTGCATCTCCCTTCCCACCACTCCCCCTGCCCCAGGCTGGGCAGCAAGCTGGCTCTCCACCCCTTGGAAGTGCTGCACCCCTCTGTGCAGACCAAGTTCACTGGCCCCACGGAGGGGCACCTGGGTGAGCAGGGCCTCGCTCCTGGGGCCGTCCTGCTCCCCGGGAGCTGGGACATGCCCTGGCCCCAACACCTGGCGCTCTCTTGGGCACAGCCCTGCGGGACGGGGACTGGGGCTCAAAGCCCTGGCCTCCGACTCCTGCAGGGACAGCGGGGAAGCCTGCAGGGACTCGTGTGTCTGGTGGCCATGGGCTGCTGCTGAGCCCCACTGGAGCAGGCAAGGCAGCTCTGGGAATAGTCGGGGCCAGGTTCTCCGGTCCTGCTTGTGCGGGGTCTGCAGGGACCCTTCCTCTGGGCTGGGCTGGAGGAGGGGCTGAATGGGGAGAGCGCGGCTTGGAGGGGACCCCACCTCCCCATCCACCTCTGCAGCAGGCCGCAGAGGGGCAGGAGGAAGGCAGCGGGGGGAGCAGTGCAGGGAAGGAGGGGAGCAGTGGGACCCTGAGGTGATGCACATTCCCAGACTCTGACATCCAGCAGCCCTTGCCCCTCGTGCCCAGGCCACCCCCGTGGTGTCAGCATGCCCTGCCCACAACACCAGCCACTGCTCACCTTGGCCACGCTCTCCACCTGGTCACTCATATGGAGGAGCAGTGGGAGAAGGACCCTCTGCACCTTCTCCTTCATCTTCTTCTTGTTTCTCTGCACCACAGTCTCGATGACATCTTTGAAGAGGCTGATGGTGAGCTCTCGCACCTGGCTGGACCCCTGGTAGGGAAGAGGACAAAGGGACCTCAGCAACAGCCGCTCCCTGCCCACGCTGAGCAAGGCATTAGCATGGCTCACGTCAGGGCAGATGCTCTGGGGTCGAATCCTGAGCGCACGAGGTCTGCAGCTGCAGCTGAGCAGCCCCAGAGCCCTGAAAGGCCAGGCAGGAGGAGCGGGGAGGGGAGCCCTGGCCGAGCGCTGCCCACAGGGCTGGGCTGAGGGGCAGCGGCCTCTGCAGGGCACCCATCTGTAGGGCTGAGGCCCCCCCCGGCAGCCTTACATCATCAAAGAGGGGCAGGAGCTTCTCCACCAGCCGCAGACCGAGGAGGCTGGCCTCCTCCCTCTTCATGTGACCCATCACGTTCTTGCAGATGCACAGGGCCTTCATCTTGACACTAGGGCTGTCATCCTGCAGGGTGTCCACGATGTTCGGCAGCAGGGCCAGCACTTCTTCCGCCTGTACGAAACACAGCGTTTCCTCATGGTGAGGTGCTGAAAGGCCACCTGGAAATGCGCTGGGCGCTGAGCACCGGCCTCCCGTCCGGCTCCCCAGCAGGCGGCACAGGAGTCACTGCAGCAGCCTCCTGGCAGGCAGCGGCCGTTGGCGGGGCTGTGGGGAGAGCACGAGGAAGGGAAGGGAGCGCAGGAGAGCAGTGTCCCCTGCTCTGAGTGGCCCCAAGGGGCAGATGGGTTGGGAACCCCTGGGCCTGGAGGAGTCCCCAGGCACCCGCCAGCCCCCTCCAGAGTGGGGAGGGTGATCAGAGCCATCACCCCACATTCTGACACCCAGGCAAGGCCAAGCCACCGCACTACTCCCTGCCCCAGGCCCCAGCTGCCAACAGGGCTCCGCTTGACTACACCCTGCTCACTGTCTCAGGTGTCTCTGAAAGCACGATGAGGGCCCTGAGCACCAGCGACAGCATCACCGGGTCTGGGAGGCTCCGGAACCTCTCGTCTTCGTGCAGGGCAGCAAACTCCTCTGTCCCAATGCCCCCGCAGAGCAGCAGCTGAAACAAAGACAGCGGTGAGAGACCAGCAGAGCCTGCAGGCTCCCTCCACCGTGCTGGCACAAAGCAGGCACGACACCCGGGCGGGGGCAAGTGTCTCCTCTCCCCAGACCTGAAGCCCCCTCAGCCTCTGCACAGGCCCAGCAACTGGCCCGACTCTGGCTTCAGCCCCTTCTCTGCCCCTGCTCCAGGATTCCAGGCTGCTGAGCGGGGCAGGGGGATGCAGGCAGGGGGAAGCAGAGTGCTGCCTGGGCAGGGGCAGGCTTCGTGTTTTTCAGCGGGGCCGAGACAGCACGGGGAGGCCCCAAGGGCCTGGTACGGGGTCTGGCTGGTGCTGGGCAGGTCCCTGCTGACCCTACGTGCCGGAGGAGGGGGCCGTTGGGAGGCAGGGGTGAGGGGGGGCCGTGCCTGTTCTCCTGGGGAGGCAGGCACAGCCCTGAAGGTGCGCACGGTCACTCACAGTCAAGGGACAGATGCAGGCGTCCTCCTCGGCAGCGCTGAACACCAACTCATCCTGCAGCACGCCGAGCAGCTCTGGCAAGACTCTTCCAAAAGCGAGTGAGGTCATCACCTCCCACATGGCCGCGGCAGCGCTGCAGAGCCAGAGCTCGTTCAGCAGGGCTGCCTCAGCCCCTGCACCCTGCCTGGGCCAGCTCCTCCAGCCCCAGGCAGTGCTGCAGCCCTCACCCTGCCCACCCCACTCCCTGGGGTGCCCGGGGGCCTGCCCAGGCAGGCAGGAGGGGGCTGAGGTCGTGTTCCCCAGGGGGCCGGGAGGAGCGTCGGGTGGGGGGGGGGCTCTGCCTTGGGCAGCTTTAGCTGCTGCAGGCCTGGCCGACACACTGGGCTGGGAAGCGTGGTGGGAAGCAGGGCTCCGCTCCTCGGGCTGTGCTGCGATTTTCCATGGATCCGGCAGCCAGAGAGTCTCTGGGCCCCTCTCCCCACAGCGAACAAGCCTACAAGGCTGTCGGGACCAGTACCTGTCATACGCTGGAGAGATCCTCAGCAGGCTCCTGATCGCTTCCCTGGGGCACTTGTTGAGCAGCAGGAGGAGGAGGGACTCCAGGCTGCGTCGGGCTGGCTCTGTGCAGATGCTCTCCACGTATTGGTGGATGCAGCTCATCATCTTTGGCACCTGGAGGGGACACAGGTGAGGACGGTGCGGCCATTGGAGTGCAGCCATTTCCCGAGCTGCTGCTGAATGTGCCGCCCTTCCCATCCCTCTCTGCTGCCTTGAAATTGCTTCAGGTACCCGAGAGAGCTGGCTTAGGGAAGGAGGGAAGAACAAGACCTGACAGAGCTCACAAACAGGGCGATCCTGCCACAGGGCACTTACTTCTGTCAGCCAGGACTCAGGGTGTGTCATGGCCATGTCCAGGATGTCGAGGCCGATGTACAGGTCACCGATGTCACCTGTTGCCAAGGCCTCAATGGCCTTGAGGACAATTTCTGTCTTCTCAGTAGGTGGGAGGTTGTCAATAACCTGTGGGAGGAAGGGATGGACAGAAGACATGGCTCGCTGAGCGCCCTGATGGTGCTGCCTGGCTGAGCAGCGCCAGCAGATCTGGTGAGAGACTCCTGGCGGTGCTGGCAGCAGCGCCTGCAGGAAAGCTGGAAGCAGGGCCTGCAGTCTCTGCAGGGTGGAGGACGAGAGCAGAGGGGTCCCAGGGTGAGGGAGGAGTGGCAGGGCACCAGGTGTTGGGCCTACAGAGAACCAGGGCTCGCTGGTGGCCAGGAGGGCTGGATCTGCTACTGGGACACTGAAGTGCTGCCCTCAGGTAGTCCCTGCTCGGGGACAGCAGGAACCCTCTCAGCAGGGCCAGCGATTCTGGGTCCCTTGGCTCCTGCCAATGCCACAGACAGGACTCCCAGCAAGGGGTGAGCTCATTACCATGCTCAGGTCTACAGTGTGGAGCACAGAAGGAGATGAGAAACTCTCAGAATCCAATCCCTGTTCCAGCTCTGCATTCATCTCTGGCAGCATGTCACCTACGCAGAGGGGAAACCCAGAAGAGTCAGTTGGAGGCAGCCCCTTTGCCAACAAGCTTCCCAAAGGGCGCCAAGAGCTTTGAACTCCGCATGGCTGAGGAGAGAGGCTGTGCTGGGGCCGGCTCCCAGCCCCGAGCAGCCCTGGCATTCAAGCACCACCGTGTCCCCCGCCCATGGGACCCCCGCTGCCAGCCTGACCAGGAAAAGGAATCCCGGCATCGAGCCGGTGGCACTCGCTGGCCCTGACCCTACCCAGCCCTGGGGGGCCCCTCACTCACCGATCTGCGGCACCTGGACCCAGGGCTCCAGTGGAGAGCTGCTCTCCTGGGGAGACTGCAGCTCCCAGGCCAGCCTGGGGTAGCTGAGGAGTCTCTCCGCCATCTTGTCAAACAGAGGAAAACGTTTGTGTGTGTGGGGGCAGCTTAGGCAAATGCCTCAGCACCACGGGGCTGCCAGGGGTGTCAGGGAAAGAGGTGAGCTGTGCTCAGGGTCTCCTCGCGAGCTCCACACTCCTGCCTGTCCCCTTGCTGTCCCGTCAGACACTGCAGGCCACAGTCACGCTGGTTGCTATGGCACTGTGGGGTGTCACAGAGGCGGGTCACAGAGGGCCCCACTGTCACCCGCCACCCGGGCTGGGAGGGGCAGGGCACCCACTGCGCGGGGCAGGAGCCAGCTCACCATTGGCCCATGGGTCCTCTCGGGGTGCCCCCAGGCCCTCGTCTGCCCTTACGTCCCCTCAGGACCTTCCTGTACCCGCCGCCTTGTGCTCAAGGGCCCTGGCATGGCCCCAGGAACTCCCTGGGAGACCCCCGCATCCCCCTCCGTGCGGTGCTCTCTGCGCATCTCTACACTTTCTGGCATCTCACGGTTACATCTCTTCCCCCACTCTGAAAGTCTCGCTCAGCACCAGGAAGCAAAAGGTGTTTACGCCTGCTCCTCCGGTCCCTGCTTGGGGATTCAGCTGTCGATGGGACTCTTACTGTGCCTATCGCTCACCAGACGCTGTCAGAAGAGGAAACTCAAAAGAAGTACTCTCTCTCTTTTTACACTGCCTTAACGTCTTGAATCAATGCCCTCACCTACAGCCTAAGAGACACAGAACAGGATGACTCATCCAGAAAATTCTTCTCTAAGCACATGGGTCTCACTGGGACCCAAACCATGCCCAACTGCTCTGGACAGCTTCGAAGCTGTGCCTTAGTTGTGCCTTCAGAGATTTCTTGAGGTTTCTAAGGTGGGCAGTGGAGAGGACAGACATTGTTGGATTGCGGCTGCGGTCTCATGGCTTACAGAAGCTCTCCTTCACTTCTGCCTCCATCATCCCTGGCCAACCACTTCATGAAGTGAGAAGCTGTTGCAGATGGCAGACCATGAAAGCAGAAAACTGGCCTGGGGTGAAACTGGTGAGACCATAAAGGAAAAACCTGCTAGACAAAAGACCGCTAAGGAGAGGGTCATGAGAAAAGGCGGGAAGAGGGACCTGAAGGTGCAGCTGAAAATGAGCCAGGGGCACCTGGGAGTCCCAGTTCAGCAGCCCTGTACCTGCTCGTGCAGCCTGCAGCAGGACAAGAAACCCGTTGCCCTGACTGGACCGCTTGTGTTTGACTGGCAGCTGTAGTCAGGCGGGCCTGGAGTGCTCCCCACAGCCAGCCAACGGGCACCCCAGAGAGGACAGAGGAGGGATCAGACCTCGCCAACCAAGGGCTTTGTTGGTCTGCAAGACCTCTGATTCTTCGACGAGTCACACGTTCCCTTTGAGCTGAACAGGGCGCTCCCACTGATGGGTGCTTTCACTTATCCTGTAGGTACTAAAAATGCCCAAGGGACTGGTAAATCTGTTCATTAGAAGAGATGGGTGATGTGACTAGTGCCAGGTTTCACATCCCTCTGCTTCCAAAACCACTTCAAACCACACTGACATTACAAAGGGAAGGTCTGGGCCTGTCCTGATTTTGCTGACCAGCTCAGACTCCCCCTGTGCCCAGAGCAGATGGGAACGGGCTGTGTCATTAAACAAGCTGATTGGACAAAAAGTCAGTGCCTGTCACATGGACAGGCGTGTGAGCACCTTGTGTAATCGAGTGTGAGGCCTCAAAAGGCACAGGGAAACAGCGGAGGGGTGTCCCTCTTCGGAGGCAGCCAGCTCGAGCTGAAAGAAACTGGCTCTGGGGCAGAACCGAGGGTCCCAACTCTTCTTCACAGTCAGGGGCTAAGGCTGGATCCAGCCACACCCAGACTCCTCTCTGAGAGGGAGGTTAGAAAGCAAGAGGGTCGGTCCGGTCTGAACCCCGTCAGTTGGCAGCAAGAGCTCCCCAGACCCTTCCATCACAACCCTGCAGCACGCTGGTGTGGAGATTGAAGGCACGGACTCCGATCGAGGGTGAACCACAGACCTTTATTGACTGTCACAGCATCATTATATACTTGTCTCTATCAGCACACGTGCCACTAAGTAAGCTGTGATTGGTGTACAGGCATTGTTCACGCCCCACTCCCGCTAACCCCATTGGCTGCTATCCTGCAGGCTTGCCTTCCTCCCGGGGTGTCTAAGGGTCTGCACCTGATTACTTCCCTGTTCTCTCCCTTTACTCTTGTTCAAGGCTCAGGGCAGGAGCTGCCCGAAGCCTGCTAACTCTTTCCATCCCTTCTCTCCTTGTTCCTCCTCAATTCCCCCTTTTTGTTTTTCTACGATATAGACAGTTGCCAACTTCTGCTCTCGTGGGGGGACATTCCTGCACCTGCACTGTTACTGCTCTTAAGGCTCCTTAACCGGCCAGCCTCAAGGCACAGTGCAGGTGAGAGGAAGCCGCTTCCATTGTGGCGCTGCCCTCTCTCTCTGGCAGAGCAGTGCCCGTTGCCTGAGCATGGGCCATGACTCCTGCGTTGAGGCTCCGTGGTGTGGAGGGCAGTGCCACCATCCCTCACAGCGTGCTGGCCAGTGCCTAGCTGGTGGCAGGCTCATGGTTATGGTGTAGCCTGTGGCCCTGTGCTCATGCTCTGCGTTATCTCTCGGGGCCAGCGTCTCGGCAGGGAGCTGGGCTGCCACGTGGACAGGCCACTCGTGCCCTGAGCTCTCCTCTGCCCTTGCAGGAAGCCACAAACCTAGTGCAGGCGCTGGAGCTGTTTGTGAAGCCAGACCTGCTGGGCGGGGAGAACGCCTACATGTGTGCCCAGTGAGTGTGTGGGGCTGCGGGCGGGAAGGGGCCCGTGGGTGTGCTGGTGGGAAGCAGGCGGAAAGCCTGCGCCAGTAAGGGACGGCTTCTCTACCTGCTCCACGGCTAAACCGTGAGGAATGTGGCCACGGAAGCCTGCAATGAAGCCTGCCGCTCCTCAGCTCCTTCCTCTTGTGGGGAGGACCGGGGCCAGCAGACACGGCCATGAGCAGGTGCTCTGGAGTGGTGCCCGCTGTCAGCAGGGTCATTGCCATGGGGTGTGCCGCTTGGCCAGGGCTGGCATCGTCTGGGTGGTGGAACAGCTTGAATAGCTCGAGCTCTTCCTGTGCAGGTGCAAGAAGAAAGTGACAACCAGCAAGGGCTTCACCATCCACCGAGCCTCCAATGTTCTCACAGTCTCACTGAAGCGCTTTGCTGACTTTGGTGGAGGCAAAATCACATAGGTGAGTGCTCGGCAATCCAGAGCCGGGGCTGTCTCCTGGCCCGAGGCTCTGCTGCCCAAAGCAGGGTGGGAGGTGGTCCAGTGCGAGCTCTGCCGCGGTCCTGTTGACTTTCCCCAGCTGTGCGGCACAGAGGGAGTTTGTCTTGTCCTGGCATCTTCCTCACTGTGCCCTCTGCCTGGTGAGAGCGGGTCCCCCTCCCTCGAGAGGTGGGATTTGTAGGACAGCTGAGCTGCTCTTGCTCTAGCAAGAAAGCCGTTTGCTGTGCAGGTTCCTGAGACACCCTCTCTCTGCAGGACGTGGGGTACCCCGAGTTCTTGAACCTTCGCCCTTACATGTCTCAGAAGAACAGGGACCCTGTCACGTACGGGCTCTACGCAGTGCTGGTGCACTCTGGGTACAGCTGCCACGCCGGACACTACTACTGCTTCGTGAAGGTGAGCCCAGGGCGCTCTCTTGGCAAACCCTCTGGGCTGGGGGCTGGTGGGTGCTCACAGGTCCCTGTAGCTTGCAGAAAGGAGGGTGCTGAGCAGAGGTGCGTGGTGTGGAGCACTGGATCAGGGGTACAGGCTGTGCTCTGCTGCAGGAAGCGTAGAGGTCTGCTCTCACAGAGTCCCCTTGCCTGCCCTGGGCCACCTGTGGGTTTTGGGGAGAGGAGCTCTGCCGATGGGCACTGTTCAAGCTGCTCTTCATGCCAGGAGTGTCGCCGGTCACAGTCGGACCCCATTCTCTCTTCTCCTTCTGCAGGCCAGCAATGGGCAGTGGTATAAAATGAACGATGAGCGGGTCCACCCCCGCAGCATCAGAACAGTCCTCAAACAGCAGGCCTACGGGCTGTTCTACCTGAGGTGAGAGTGGCCTGTGCCGCGCGGCCCCTCTTCCCCCTACTCTCAGCATTTGGGACGGGGCTGGTAGCACGTGCCTGGGTGTGGGACGGAGCTTGGCCCAAGTAGCCCCAAAGCCTGTGTGCATGCAGTGGCTCAGAGCAGGGTGGCAGGGAGAGGTCCAGCCCCTTGTCAGGGTTTTGCTGTAGATCAAGAGCAGTTCATCTCCTCAGAGTTTCTGGCTCCTGTTGCTTGTGTGCATCTCTGACGAGAGCGTTCCAGTCGCTCAAACCCTCGCAGTTAACGCCTGCACTTCTCTCCCTTCACCAGAATCCCCAGCCCCAGGAAGAGCTTGCAGGAGCCCACAGCCAAAGCTGCCTCCAGCCTGCCTGGCTGCGCCAGAGCTGTCTCCACTCATGTCAAGACCGCTGTGACCAACAGCGCCCTGTCTTCACCGCTGATGGGGCGGGTGAGTCCTGAAGGCTGCTCTCAGCCACCGCTCCTGGGAGCTGGGAGCTGCTGCCCCTCTGTCTGCTCTGCGAGGGCGGGTGGGCTGCAGCTTTGCAGGGGGGCAGGCACACTGCTCCGAATGGGCAGGCGCGAGGGAGGACGGTTGGCAGGAGGGATCCTGCTGAGCCAAGGGTTCCTGAGAGTCCCAGGCAAAGGATGGGGAGGGACGTATCCCTCTGTGTCCTTGGCTCCTTGAATGCTCTCCTCCCTGAACTTCTGTCCTTTTGCTTGTTTAGAGACCAGACACGCTGCTGGGGAAGAAGCTGCCTGGGCCACGCCAGCACAGGGCATCTCTCCTCCCCATGGCCCGGGGAAGGCGAGGCCTGAGGAAGGCCCCGGGCACTGGGCTCAGCACAGGCAGTGCGATGGGGCAGGGCCTGACTGATGCCAGCGGCTGCCCTCACGCAGCTCCTGCTGCCCGGGGCTGTGGCTGGAGCACAGACAGAGCCGCCTTTTGGGAAAGACTCGACAACCCAGAGCAAGCCCAGGGCAGCTCCACTCCTGTCCCCCTCCCTCCCTGAGCAGGCCCAGGCCCCCGAGCGGACCGAGGGCGGGCAGAGCTGTGCCCACCCCTGCACTGCTGCGGGCATCGCTCCAGGGAAATGGCCCTTCCTGAAGGCTGCCTTCGCAGGCCCCACGTCCTGGCTGGCTGAGGAGCTGCTGAGGTGAGGAGAGGCCTGGGGGCCAGAGGGGGCAGAGGCCGAGGGGCCTGAAGAGAAATGGAGGAAAGACAGGCCGGGGGCAGCTGGGGACAGGGACAGGGACAGGACTAGGGGTGCTGCGGGAGCAGGTAACTCCCAGCATGGATGGGCCTGGGGGGAGGGACCTGGAGACCGCAGGGCCCACGGGCCCTGCCAGGGCCCGGTTCACCAGCCCTGGCTTGAATGCTCGGCCGCAGGGACAGCCCCACAACCAGGGTCAGAGAGGGTCCTGCTGCTGCCCCCAGAGTCACAGCCCCCTGCCATCCCTGAGCCAGCCTGCAGGGGTCTGAGCCGCGGTGAGGTGGAGGAGCCTGGAAAACAACTCATGGATGAGGTCAGGGAAGAAGGTGCAGGTTGTGTGGCACCTGGGGTTCACTGACCCGCTCAGTTTTGTGTCTGGATCAGTGCTGGCCTTGGGCATGGACAACTGCAGTTCAGAGCAGAATCCTTGTTACTAATCTGGCTACCAGGCTGTTTCTGCCCTCTCCTCCCTGCTACAACCCGAGAGCATGAGTACCTTGCTTGCTCCTGCCCTGCTGCTTTGGAACCTCGGGGGTGAAAAGGAGAGAGGGACTCGTGTAGTTAGGGGAGCCCCTGGGGTGTCCTGGCTTTGCTTTGCTGCTCACCCCAGTGCTGTTTCCTGGGCTATTCACCGTGTGGGTGCCTAGAGAGGCAAATGAGGCCCTGAACTAAGTTTCCGGTTCAGGGTTTCCTCCTACAATAAAACACACTTCCATTTTCTCATCGTTAACAGCCTGAAAAATCAACGCTGAAGCAGCATGTGCCTCTTGTGACAACAGGTGACAAGAGATGGTTGTGTTCAGTTAATCGTTAGTAGCTTTGGGTGTAGGAAAACAGTTGAGTAACATTACTGTGTGGGCACCATGTATGTGAATGTCTGGTTTTCTGCATATTTGTGACTGATCTTGTTTCTGTTAGACAAAATCTCGATGTCTACTGCCAAGGACAGAAGAAAATGCTAAGAACTGATAAAACAAGAGATGCCAATTGTCTTGGTTTGAAAAGACAGGTGTCTGTGGAGGAAGGCAGGAGCCTCCCTTGAAATGGAAAGTGCAACCCCCTTCCCTCCAAATTATTATAATTTTGAAATTAACGGGCCTTCAGGCAAAGATATGGGGAATAGGAATAACAGTTCTTTACTAATATGTATATATATAACACAAGGCAGGGAAAAACAAACAACCCACTGGTTTACACTGACAGAGTCAGGAATACAACCTGACACCCTGTTAGGGTGGCAGTAGCAGTCCGATAAGATGCTGGCAGCAGTCCTCCTGAAGTGATGGATATAGTTCTGTGGAAGCAGCAATCAGGTAAAAGAGTCTGGTCTTCCTCCGAAGGTCCAGTGGTAGGTAGGTAGCTCTTGTCCTCTGGAACTCCAGTGGGGGGGAAAAAAAGCTCCTCTGGGAATCCAGTGGAAGAAAGGCTGCTAGGGTGTTCAAAATCTCCGTTTTTATTTGGCATGGACTGCTTGGCTCCTTCCCCCCCCCTCCCCCCCCCCCCCCCCCCCCCCGCCCCTGCCCCGGACGGAGCATCTCACAATGGGATGGGGAGTCGTGAGGCAGTTCCTTGATGGGCCATTAACAGGAGATAGCCCAGGATCGAGTTATGATGGGTCAGGCGATAAGGCATTGTTGTGCCCATTAACAGGAGATAGTCCAGAGGGGGGAGGCAGGGAGCACCGCCCCACCTGGTCTCAACAGCTCCTGAAGATGGTAATAGAATATTTTTTTTTTCCTTTTGGCACATTTTACACTGTAACCCAGGACAGGGTGAAAGGTCAAGTTCAAAAAGGTCAAAAGTAGGGGTCAAAGGATAAAAGGTCACGGGGTCAATGGTCAGGAGGTTATGGGATCAATGGTAAATCCAAATGCCATGGGGTCAAAGGTCAAGGTAGAAATTACATATGTCAAAGATCAACAGTCACATGGTCAAAGGTCAGTTGCCAAGAGTTACAGGTCAGGGGTCAAAAGGTCAAGGTCAAAATGCCAGAGGTAAAGGCTTGGGGTCAAAGGCCAAGGAAAAAGTCACAAGGTCAAAGTTGAATTTTAAAAGATCAAGTACCACGATCAAAAGGTCACGGGGTCAAAGCGGCATGGGTCAAGGTCAAAAGGCCATGCTGTCAAAGGTCAAGGTCAAAAGGCCAGGGGTTACATGGTCAAAGGTCAAGCGGAAATGGTCACAGGATCAAGGTCAAAAGTTTATGGCTCAAGGCTTTGGCCTTGGGTGCTCGGCCGGTGCTCCCGGCGGTGTCAGCTCCGGAGCTGGCTGGATGTGCGGGCACTGGGCTTTGGTCATGGACAGAAGCGGAGGTGTTTGTCCAAGGTAAGCGCTGCGGGACAAGGCAAGGTCCAGCAGCACATAGAGTAGGAACTACCGTTGTACGCAGTTTTCGGTTGTTTTTCAGGTTGGTAATTTTCTGCTGAGGGTTTAGGGGTGGCAAGATGGTTTAATAGTGTGCAATTTTTTTCTTTTATTTTAGATGTGTTGTGTTTTCCTGGAATTCCTGACTATGAAAGATGGAACCTTGGTTTTTTCCCACCGGTTTTGCTCTAGGCTCTGTAAGTTGCTGATATCTCCACCTATGCTGATTTTCTCTCTTAGTAGGACTGATGGTCACATTGTCTAGCAGGGGTTAGGGTGAGCAACTTGTATGCATCTGTGTACAGAGTTTGAGCATTTTTCAAAATAGCAGCAGCAACATAAAGCATAGTGTCTTTCAGGGTCTGAGACGGCCCATTGCCTTTCCCGGCCACCTACAGAGCACCACATTGTCCCTAAAAACTGTACCTTGAAGCAAGCTCTTCCGAGTTTATTAGCATCAAGACTGTGCTTATTTTGTGGACCTGTAGCCCACGTGGGTGTACCTCTCACCCCTGAATCACGCAGCCCCGACTCCTGTGGGCGTGCCTCGTGCCCCTCCCACTTACCCACCCCATGGGTGTGCCTTACCCCTCTAAGTGTCCCAGCACTTTCCCAGTGGATTGTGGGAAGGGAATTTTCTGGAATTTCCTGGAAACCTGGACTTCATGCAGGATGGAACCTGTTTTTTTTATCACGAGTTTTTCTGACACCATTTCTCTTAACAGGACTGAAGGTGAAACTATTTAGTAGGTGTCAGGGTGTGCATCATGTATGCACCTGTATATGCACACCCCATCCCTCTGTCTGTGCCTCCAGGTGAGTTTTTTCCCCATGCCACCCCCCTTCCCACTGCCTTGCCTCCCATGGGCGTGCCTTGGCCCCCCTTCCCACGGCCCCACCTCTCATGGATGTGCCTTGCCTGCTTTTTGTACCCACTTTGTGGGTGTGCACACCTAACCCTTGTCCTCGCCCTGTGCACCTGCCTTGCCCCCCCCTGCCGTGGGCATGCCTTGCACCTCACTCACGTGGGCATGCTTTGTCTCCCCCTTTGTCCCCACCCCATGTGCCTGCCTTGCCCCCACCTCTCCAAGTACTGCTGCTCCAGACGTACACCACCAATAATCTGCTTGGATTCCGAACTTTGCTCTGGCATCTCCTTGGGCCCAAAATCCCTGGGATTGCACCAAAATTACTCCCATGGCGTGTCAGCACCACCCCCAATCCCTTTGCCATCCCGCCCCTCATGGGCATGCAGGTGCTGCCCCTGACCCTCTTGTGGTACCCACCCTTGTGGGTGTGCTGGTCCCACTCCTGACCCGCCTCGCTTGGGTGCGATTTGCCAGTGGCCCTGCCCCATGGGCATGTCTTGCCTCCCCCCCTCCAAGTATTGCTGCTCCAAACACACACCACAAATAAACTGTCTGCACCCCGAACTTTGCTCTGGCAACTCCTCAGGCCCCAAATCCCTAAGATTACCACCAAAATGCCATCACCAGTGGTGGCAGGGGGAAAGAGGGGGGTACCCTGCAGGGACAGCCTCAAACCCCACGGCTTCCATCGGGCTTTCCCAAGGCCAGGAGGGTGGAAAAGTGGTGTCACTTTTTACATTTTCTTCCTACATCTCCCTCTTCTGAGCTCCTTGTCCCTGGGTGTTTGTTCTTGCCTGTGGCCCCTGTTCCTGATGGGCCCCAGGTGTGGCCAGTGGGGCTAATGAGAGGGCTGGCCCTGCTATAGGCTATGAAGGGGCTGCCTGAGGGAGCTGGTAAAGGGGAACTGGCTGAGGAGGGAGTAGAGGTGCCTCCAGCATAGGATGGCTGGTCCCTGTGGTGAGGAAGGATCCCCCTGGGCTGTCCATGATGGAGCAGACCACCAGCACGTGGTGCCAGGAGCTCAGTGCCTGTGTCAGCCATGCACGTGAGCTACTGGCCAGCCTGGCAGTAGAGGGGTGTTGAGAGAAAAGCTTCAGGGAGGTGAAGGTCTGAGCTGGTGCCAGGAGCTGGAGGGCATTGAGGGTTCTCCCACATGCATCCTGTTCTGTCTCCTCCACCCTGCCTGGGAAAGGGCTGCCCAGAGATGGGGAGGGCCAGCAATGGCTTTCTGTCCCGCCCCCTTTGGTGCTGGAGCCTGCCAGGCAGCCTGCCACATTTCTGAGGGCACTGGTGCTTCTGCTCAAGTCGAGGAGGGGGTGGCAGGGCTGGAAAATGTGGAGCCTGGGATGGGGTGCAAAATCAGGGAAAATGTGGCAGTCAAGATGGGGTGGAAGGGTGGAAAATTAGTGTCACTCTTTTTTACATTTTCTTTCTAAGTCACCCTCTTTCTGTCTTCCTGACCCTATGTGTTAGTTTTTGCTTCTGTTTCTTTTCTCTTATCACTGTAGAATTTTTCTTTGTCCCTTGTCTTGTTGTCCTGCTGGTCCCTTCCATGCCTCTCTTCTGCTCCCCCTCTCTCTTATGTATTCCTCCATCTCTCCCTGGGTATTTTGCTTAGTCTTTCATCTCTTCTCTCTCTACACCATTGCCCCGCTCCCCGTCCCTCTCCTGTTTGCAGCATCCCATTTGCTGGCTGCCTGTCCCCCACCTCTTCTCTACCTTCCTCCTGCTTTTCTCTTCCTTTGTCTCCTGCTGCATTTGGGCACCGAGCCTCGTAGCCAGCTCATGCCAGGGTTTATTCTGGGCAGGAGTGAGTGAACTTTTCCTGCCTTCTGTGTGCCCCTGGATGGTTTTCAAGCCCCTGGGTGCAGAGCTCGTGGCTGTGAGCAGGTGCCAGGGAGGGGGCCATGTGCTGTGGGGTGCTGGCCAGGCCCCTATTCCTGATGGGCTCCAGCTGAGGCAGGTGTGGCCAGTGAGGCTAATGATGGGGCTGGCCCTGCTTTGGGCTAGGAAGGGGGCTGCCTGGGCATGCCTGCCTGCAGGAGCTGGCTGAGGAGTCAAACCAAGGGGCTTCCACAGGCAGCTGTCTCCAGCCGGTCCCTGTGGCAAGGAAGGATCCCTCCCAGCCGTCCCCAACAGAGCACGCCACCAGCACATGGCACCAGGACCTTGGCGGCTCTGTTGGCTGCAAGTGGGAGCTGCTGCATGTCCAGGAAACCTCATGGGAGAAGTGCATTGAGTCACCCACTGCCTACTCCTATGGTCAGGCAGCCGGTACTGTGGAGGAGGAAGGGGCAGAGACAGAGAGAAAAGCCTCGGGGCGGTGAAGGTCTGCCGTTGGCACCAGGAGCCACGTGTCCCCTCGTGTGTGTCCGGGCCCATCCCTGCCCTGGTTCTGCAGGTCTCTGCCTGCCTCCTTGCCTGTCCCTGCCTCTGTCTGCCTTTCAGGCTGTCTGCTTCCCCAAAGCTTTTTGCTCTTCTGCTAGCATTACCCTGTAAAGTGTCGCCTTCTACCTTTCCTTTCTATGTCTCTTCCTTTCTGGCACCCCACCAGCTCTGATTTCATTCTTCCCCATTGCTTGTGACAATGGCATTTCTAGGTCTCCCTCTCTCAGTGTCTCTGTTTATCCAGTTCCCTGTGATTGTGGGAAGGGTGGTAGTCGGGGTCTGGGGTATATGAGCCCCGGTCTCTGCTCAGGGAGCTCATTCTGCTCTGAGGTTGCTGTGGTGTGGGTGTTCTGTTGGTGCTGCCAGCGGTGGCAGTTCGGCAGCTGGCTGGGCTGTGTGGGCATTGGGGTTTGGTCATGGTGAGAAGCGGAATGGAACCTTGTTTTTTTTTCCCTAGTTTCACTGACAACTTTTCGCTTAATATGACTGAAGGTAGATTATTAGGTATTAGAATGTGCAACATGTATGCACCTGTATATGCCCCTCCCTATCCACCTGTCCATGCCTCCGTGAGAGGTTTTTGCCCATGTGAGGCTTTTCCCCTGCCTGGTCTTCTCTCCGCTGTCCGGGCAACCTGACCAAGAGGTTCCTGTTCCACAGCGTCTTCCCCAACGGCGCTTTCCGCGGTCCCTGCTGCCACCCTGTGACCAGAAAGCGGTACTGCAGTCCCGACGGGGCTGCCGTGCTCTCCGCTGCCACCGTGTGACCAAAAAGCGGTACCGCAACCCCGGCGGCGCTTTCCGAGCTCTCCGCTGTCACCGTGTGACCAAAGGGCGTTACTGCAGCCCCGAAGACGCTTTCCGCGCTCTCTGCTACCACCCTGTGACCAAAAGCCGGTACAGCAGCCCCGGCTGCACGCTGTCGCCCTCTCCGCTGCCACCGTGTGACCAAAAAGCGGTACTGCAGCCCCGGCGGCCCTGCCGCGCTCTCCGCTGCTACCGTCTACAGTGGGTGTGCTGCACACTGCACGCGCTCCCCCGTGTGCCCTGTGCTCGCCCCTTTCCTTTGGGATGGTTGGAAGGGCGGTGGGCGGGGCCTGGAGTAGATGAGCCCCGGGCTCTGCCCAGGGAGCTCCTTCTGTTCGAGGTAAGAGCTGTGGGACTGGGCAGGGTCCAGCAGCACCCACAGTAGAGAGTGCCCTGGGATGCAGCTTGGGCTTTTTTTAAAATTTATTTTCCATCATCAGTTTCCTAGGGGGTGTTCAGGGGTGACAAGAAGGTTTTAAAACACACAGCCTTTTTAACTGATTTTTTTGCTGCTGTTTTTGTTTTGTTCTAGGTGCACTGGATTTTCCCGGAATTCTGAACTTCCTGCAGGATGGCAACTTGTTTTTTGTGAGGAGTGTTTCTGACCCCATTTCCCTTCCTAGGACTGAAGGTGAGAATATCGAGCAGCCGTGAGGATGTGCACCACATCTGCACCTGTGTATGCCCCCCAACCCCCTGTCTGTGCCTGCAGTTGGGTTTTTTCCCATGCTACCCCCAACTTGGTGGCCTTGACTCCCGTGGGTGTGCCTGGCCCTACTTCCCATGTCCCTGCCTCCCATGGGTGTGCCTTGCCTGCTTTTTGTACCCACTTTATGGGTATGCATAGCTCACACCCTTGTCCTTGCCCTGTGCATCTGTCATGCCCACCCCCCTGCCATGGCTGTGCCTTGCACCTGCCTCCCATGGGCATGCTTTGTCCCCCCCCTTGTCCCTGCTTCATGCACCTGCCTTGCCCCCACCTCTCCAAGTACTGCTGCTCCAGATCTACAGCACCAATAAATTGTTTGCATTCCAAACTTTGCTTTGGCACTTCCTTGGGCCCCAAATCCCTAAGATTACCACCAAAATGCCATCACCAGTAGATGTCAGGGGGAATGGGGGGCACCCAGCAGGGGCACCCTGAAGTCTCATGGTTTCCATCAGGCTTTCCCAAGGGCAGAGGTGGGTGGGAGAGGGAAAAGCAGCATTACTTTTTACATTTTCTTCCTACACCTCCCTCTTCTGAGCTCCTTGTCCCTGGGTGTTTGTTCTTGCCTGTGGCCCCTGTTCCTGATGGGCTCCAGGTGTGGCCAGTGGGGCTAATGACAGGGCTGGCCCTGCTGTGGACTATAAAGGGGCTGCCTGAGGGAGCTGGTAAAGGGGAACTGGCTGAGGAGGGAGCTGGAGGTGCCTCCAGCATGGAATGGCTGGTCCCTGTGGTGAGGAAGGATCCCCCTGGGCTGTCCATGATGGAGCAGACCACCAGCATGTGTTGCCAAGAGCTTGGTGCCTGCATCGGCTGTGTGTATGAGCTGCTGGCCAGCCTGGCAGTGGAGGGGAGTTGAGAGATAAGTGTTGGGGCGCTGAAGGTCTGAGCCGGTGCCGGGAGCTGGGGTGAGTCACACGTTCTCCCATGCACATCCTGGTCCATCTCTGCTGCCCTGCCTGTCGCTCCTTCCACTGCCTGGGAAAAGGCTGCCCAGGGATGGGGAGGGCCAGCTATGCCTTTCTGTCCTGGCCCATTTGCTGTGGGAGCCCACTGGACAGCCTACCACCTTCCTGATTGCACTGGGGCTTCCTCTCAAGATAGGGGGAGGTGGCAGGGCTGGAAGAAAGTGGAGGCTGAGATGGGGTGTGAAGTCAGGGAAAATGTCGAAGTCAGGAGTGGGTGGAAATGGTGTCACTTTTTACATTGTCTTTGTAAGGCTCCCTCTTTTTGTCTTCCTGACCCTATGTGTTAGTTCTTGCCTCTGTTTCTTTTCCCCTATTCCTTTACAATGTTTCCCTGTCCCTCATCTTGTCGCTGCCTTGTGGTCCTGCTGGTCCCTTTGGCCTCTTTCTCCTGTTCCCCCTCTCTCTTATGTATTCCTCCATCTCTCCCTGGGTTTTTTGCTCAGTGTCCCAGTACTCCTCTCTACGCTACTGTCCTGCTCCCTGTCCCTCTCCTGTTTGCAGCATCCTGTTTGCTGGCTGCCTGTCCCCCACCTCTTCTCTACCTTCCTCCTGCTTTTCTCTTCCTTTGTCTCCTGCTGCATTTGGGCACCGAGCCTCGTAGCCAGCTCAGTGCCAGGGTTTGTTCTGGGCAGGAGTGAGTGAACTTTTCCTGCCTTCTGTGTGCCCCTGGATGGTTTTCAAGCCCCTGGGTGCAGAGCTCGTGGCTGTGAGCAGGTGCCAGGGAGGGGGCCATGTGCTGTGGGGTGCTGGCCAAGCCCCTGTTCCTGATGGGCTCCAGCTGAGGCAGGTGTGGCCAGTGAGGCTAATGATGGGGCTGGCCCTGCTTTGGGCTAGGAAGGGGGCTGCCTGGGCATGCCTGCCTGCAGGAGCTGGCTGAGGAGTCAAACCAAGGGGCTTCCACAGGCAGCTGTCTCCAGCCGGTCCCTGTGGCAAGGAAGGATCCCTCCCAGCCGTCCCCAACAGAGCACGCCACCAGCACATGGCACCAGGACCTTGGCGGCTCTGTTGGCTGCAAGTGGGAGCTGCTGCATGTCCAGGAAACCTCATGGGAGAAGTGCATTGAGTCACCCACTGCCTACTCCTATGGTCAGGCAGCCGGTACTGTGGAGGAGGAAGGGGCAGAGACAGAGAGAAAAGCCTCGGGGCGGTGAAGGTCTGCCGTTGGCACCAGGAGCCACGTGTCCCCTTGTGTGTGTCCGGGCCCATCCCTGCCCTGGTTCTGCAGGTCTCTGCCTGCCTCCTTGCCTGTCCCTGCCTCTGTCTGCCTTTCAGGCTGTCTGCTTCCCCAAAGCTTTTTGCTCTTCTGCTAGCATTACCCTGTAAAGTGTCGCCTTCTACCTTTCCTTTCTATGTCTCTTCCTTTCTGGCACCCCACCAGCTCTGATTTCATTCTTCCCCATTGCTTGTGACAATGGCATTTCTAGGTCTCCCTCTCTCAGTGTCTCTGTTTATCCAGTTCCCTGTGATTGTGGGAAGGGTGGTAGTCGGGGTCTGGGGTATATGAGCCCCGGTCTCTGCTCAGGGAGCTCATTCTGCTCTGAGGTTGCTGTGGTGTGGGTGTTCTGTTGGTGCTGCCAGCTCGGGAGCTGGCTGGGCTGTGTGGGCATTGGGGTTTGGTCATGGTGAGAAGCAGAAGCATCTGTGTGAGGTAAGAGCTGCGGGACTGGGCAAGGTCCAGCAGCACATAGAGTAGAGAGTGCCGTTGGATGCCGATTTGTTGTTTTTGATGTCAGTAATTTTATACTGAGTGTTCAGGGGTGGCAAGATGCTTTAAAAACACAGATTTTTTTTTTTTAACTGAATTTTTTGTTTTAGTCTAGCTGCAGTGGATTTTCCTTGAACTCTGGACTTCATGCAGGATGGAAACTTTTTTTTTTGGCTGACAGCTTTTCCCTTAATATGACTGAAGGTGAGATTATTAGGTATTAGAATGTGCAACATGTATGCACCTGTATATGCCCCTCCCTATCCACCTGTCCATGCCTCCGTGAGAGGTTTTTGCCCATGTGAGGCTTTTCCCCTGCTTGGTCTTCTCTCCGCTGGCCGGGCAACCTGACCAAGAGGTTCCTGTTCCACAGCCTCTTCCCAGTGTCACCTTCCACGTCCTGTGAGGGAAATCCTGCGCAAGCAGCTGCAGTCGTTGCTCGGGCGATGGCCCATGTGGGGCTGGGAGAGTGTGGAGGGACCAGGGCGAGTGGAAGGGTCCCCCTGCCCCTCCCCATCCAAGCCTGGCCCATCTGCTGCCAGGGCAGAAAAGCTGGTGACAAAGTGCCATTAACAGAGCACGGCTTGTTCTCCAAGGGGGCCTTTGGGAATTTGAAATGTTTTCATTCCAGGTAAAGGAAGAGACTCATCTGTGATAAAGTAAGAGCTCCCTGTTACCTTGTCTGTTTCTCTTCTGTTGGTTCACCCTATTTTTATGGGTGAGATGGAGATGGCCTTTTATTTTTAGATGCCCAAATACACTGTCAGTAACCTGTGGTGTCAGGACAGTGAACTTTTGAGCACCTAGACGCCGGTAGAAACATAACCAAAGAAACAGGATGGAAAGTGATGTTTAAATTGGTTTATAATTGATTTGTTTTTTTTGTTACAGCGTTGATGACTGCTTGTCCTGTGGTTCAGTCCACGTTCTATTCTGTGGAGTCCTCAGTCTAGGACTTTTACATAAAAAAAGCTTGTCCTTCCAAAAAAGGACTAGTCCTTCATAGGACTGAGGTGTAGACTTGGAGAGTCTCTTAAAGATGTGATCAGAGTTAAAGCTGGATTTCACTTAACGTTGCTGCTGTTTGTCTTCACTTTTGCTACTTTCCCCACTGCTCCGTCATGACTGAACAAATAAAATAATGTCTATCCTGGAGCATGTTAGGCCTATGAAAAATGTTCTTGCCTCTGTTTATTTTCTCTTCCTGAGAGCGTGCATATTCTTCTGTTTCTGTGCGCTTACTAAGAAATGATTCTGTGAGAATTGTATTGTAGCCAAAGAGGAAAGAAACCATGTGTAAGAGTTCGGGTGTTCTGAAGAAACGGACTGGTTTTCACAATAAAAGCTTTATGTTTTTTCAGTCTGTTAGCTTTTAAAATATCTTTTAGGGATATGTGAAAACCTGACTGAGATACTGACATCTGTACTAAGAGCGATCAAGGTTAGTGGGGGTTTTTTTGGTGGTTTTTAAAATTTTTTTTTCCTGGCACATCTGCCAGTCATGTTTGGTAGCCTTAGGTATTACAGCACTGAGGATTTGTTATTAGGATGAGGAAAAGGCTGAGGTACTTAAAGCCTTCTTTCCCTCAGTCTTTAATAGTCAGAGTAGTTACCCTCAAGGTAATCAGCCCCCTGAGCAGGAGGACAGGGATGGAGACCAGAATTCCATCATAATCCAGGAAGTAGTAGTTAAAGACCTGTTCTGCCATTTGGACACTCACAAGTCTATGGGACTGGATGAAATACACTCGAGAGTGCTGAGGGAGCTGGTGGAAGAACTTGCCAAGCCTCTGTCCATCATTTATCAGCAATCCTGATCAACAGGAGAAGTCCCGGAAGACCAGAGGCTTGCCGATGTGACGCTCATTTCCAAGAAGGGCCAGAAGGAGCATCTGGGGAACTACAGGTCTGTCAGCCTGACCTAGGTACCGGGCGAGATTATGGAGCAGTTCATCTTGGGTGTGCTCGCAAGGTAAGTGCAGGACATCCAGGGAATCAGGCCCAGCCAGCATGGGTTCATGAAAGGCAGGTCCTGTTTGACCAACCTGATCTCCTTCTATGATCAGGTAACCTGCCTAGTGGATGAGGGAAAAGTTGTGGATGTTGTATCTCTGGACTTCAGTAAAGCATTTGACACAGTTTCCCACAACATCCTATTGGACAAGCTGGTGGCTCGTGGCTTAGACAGGTGTACTCTTCGCTGGGTTAGAAACTGGCTGCATGGCTGAGCTCGGAGAGATTTGGTAAACGGAGTTAAATCCAGTTGGCGACCAGTCACAAGCGGAGTTCCCCAGGGCTCAGTATTGGGGCCGGTCCGGTTTAATACCTTTATCAACGACCTGGATGAGGGGATCGAGTGCACCCTCAGCAAGTTTGCAGATGACACGAATTTAAGTAGGGCTGTTGATCTGCTTGAGGGTAGAGAGGCTCTGCAGAGGGATCTGGACAGGCTGGATCGATGGGCTGAGATCAGTTGCATGAAGTTTAACAAGTCCAAGTGCTGGGTCCTGCGCTTCGATCACAACAGCCCCATGAAGCGCTACAGGCTTTGGAAAGTGTGGCTGGAAAGCTACCCTGCAGAGAAGGACTTGGGGGTGCTAGTTGACAGTCGGCTGAACATGAGCTGTCAGTGTGCCCGGGTGGCCGAGAAGGCCAACAGCATCCTGGCCTGTATCAGCAATGGTGTGGCCAGCAGGAGCAGGGGAGTGATCGTGCCCCTGTACTCAGCACTGGTGAGACCCCACCTTGAGTGCTGTGTGCAATTTTGGGCACCACAGTGTAGGAAAGACGTTGAGGTCCTGGAGCAGGTCCAGAGAAGGGGAATGAAGCAGAGGGGTCATGAAAACATGTGTTATGAGGGGCTCCTGAGGGAACTGGGATTGATTAGCCTAGAGAAGAGGGGGCTGAGAGGAGACCCTATTGTTTTCTACAGCTACCTCAAAGGAAGTTGTAGTGAGGCTGGTGTTGGTCTCTTCTCCCAAGTAACTAATGACAGGACAAGAGGTAAGGGCCTCAAGCTGCACCAGGGGAGATTTAGATTGGATATTAGGAAGAATTTCTTTACCGAAAGAGTGGTTAGACATGGGAACAGGCTGCCCAGGGAGGTGGTGGAGTCACCATCCCTGGAGGTGTTCAAAGACTTATAGGTGTGGTGCTGAGGGACATGGTTCAGTGGTGGGCTTGGCAGTGTTAGGATAACGGTTGGACGTGATGACCTTAAAGGTCTTTTCCAACCACAATGATTCCACGATTCTATTCTTTTTTTTCCAAAAAAAGTGAAACCATATGGGGGATCTCTTATCTCACTGACTTTTTATAAGTTTGATTTATGACAGGAAGAAAAAAAAAGTTAAAATTGTGTAACTTACAAATGGACTTGTGTTGTTTAAACTGTAACTACCAAATAGCCGCAGTGTGTGGTTTATGAGGTGTGTTTAAGCAGTTCAGTATTTGTTCTAAATACTTAAAAAGAGAGGCCACTGAATGTTAGGGGTGTTTTTCCCCATGTTTGGACACAGTGCTCCGAAGGACTTTATTTCTGTCTGGCTTTCAATGGTGTGTTTCGGTGGCATCTCTCCTGGGCGGTGCAGCTGGTTAGATGTCCCTCCCAATTTATCTGTCAGAGATCAGTCAAAGAGACGGGGAACTTATCATGTGTTTGTGCCAAGGAAGAAGAATGACCTTTGGTGATTGGAAGATATAGGTATACCGCCAAATGTAAATAACAGGAACTTGGAAATATACACAAGTAAACCATGAGATCGGGGTAACGAAAAATATGTTCCAAGATCATCAACATGTAGTAATGAATTCTAGGAAAGTACTGAATATGTAATGAATATGGATGGATTAAACTCTACTCAAACTGCTTTGTGAAACCACCCCGGTGGAGCAATCCACAGTGCTGCAATAAAGAATGCCTGCTTAATAACACTCTTGTTACTGAGTTTTCATCTCGGAATCCTTACCCGGCCGGACCTAGCCTCCCACCTCTGTGAGAAGCGTTAGAAAGCAAGGGAGTTTGGAAGCTCCAAATTTTGTTTCAGTCCTCTGGTAGCTCTCCTTCTTTTTTCCTTGTCTCTCTATGCCCCTTTGTCTTGCTTACTGTCACTGTGTTTTTCATTCTGTATCTCACTGTCCCATTCCTCCTTGCTGTTCATCTCTTTCTTTCTCTGACCCTTTGTGCTTCTCCCCGTTCCTGTTATTTTTACTTCACCTCTGTCCCTGTCATGCTCTCTGTTGCTCTCATCTCTCTATCTCGATATCCGGCTCCCTGCGCCCCTGACTCTTTCAGAGTTTCCTGCTTTCTGGCTCCCCGTCAGTCACCTGTTTTCTATGTTGCTCTGTCCTTCATCCTGTCTTTCCTTGTCCCTCTGGCCTGCCACCTGTCACTGTCTTTTTTGGGCCAAGTGGTGGTGGGCCAAGTGAATATTAGGAAGAATTGCTATGAGGGTGGTGAGACACTGGAGCAGGCTGTCCAGAGAAGCTGTGGCTGCCCTCTCCCATGGAATTGTTCAAGCCCGGATTGGATGGGGCTTGGAGCAACCTGGTCTAGTGGAAGGTGTCCCTGCCCGTGGCAGGGGGGGTTGAAACTAGATGGTCTTTAAGGTCCTTTCCAACACAAACCATTCGATGATTCTAGTCTTAATACTGCTTTTAAGTGTTCAAATGGCTTTTAAAGGATGTGTTGTATTTTGAGTGGATCTGTTTACCTAGAATCCTCCTCTAGCTTGACTACTATCCTATCCCTTATTCTGAATTAATTCCTCTGCTTTCTTCTGTACTATTTTTTTAATATGCTGCAATATATTTGGGGTTTTTGTTTTCTAGGTGTGTGTCTGTAAGCATCTTGTGGTGCGTGATCGATCACCCCCCAAGCCTGGGTTTGACCATTGCAGAGCAGAGCCTGAGCCAGCAAAGTGGCACCATCCTCTGGCACGCTCCCTGCCCCACCATGGGGCAGCCACCAGCCTGTGGGATAGGGGCTGGGAGGGGCCTGCAGCCATCTGAGGGGGCTACCCTCCTTTATTTTTCTAGCAGAGCTCCCCTTTTATGGGGTGGAGGTTTGTACGTATGTAAATAGTGTTCTCAGAGTTAATGAGCTGCTGGTTGGGGCAGTTTCCCTCATTTTGTGACTCTCTTTTTCTGAGTGAATAAAAAGGGGCTTGTGTGTGTGATGTCACTTGGGCTTCTAAGTATCACAGGGAGTGATGATGCAGCAGAGTAGCAGGTGAGTGGGAGATGAGGGGGGTTGTGGAGTTCCCCCCAAAAGGGGGGGGGGGGAATCATAGCCAAAACCCACCTGAAAATTCATGAGAGGGGATTAAAAAAATATTAAAACATGTAAATATGGGTGTGAGGTGTTCAAATAGTGAAAAATGTCTCCTATATATAGAGAGACAATAATACTCATTTATATGTATGAAATGGAAATGAAAGCCATGTACCTACTACATGTACTAGTGCAGTTCACTGTCCTAAATCTTCCTCTTTATTTCTTCCTGACCCTATGTGTTAGTTCTTGCTTCTGCTTCTTTTCCCTTATCACTTTAGATTTTTCCTTTGTCCCTCGTCTTGTCTCTACCTTGTTGTCCTGCTGGTCCCTTTGGCCTCTCTCTCCTGCTCCCCCTCTCTCATATATTCCTCCATCTCTCCCTGTTTTTTTTTTTTTTCTAAATCTCTCAGCTCTCCTCTCTCTCTACTGTTGCCCCGCTTCCTGTCCCTCTCTCATCCACAGCATCTGGTTTCCCTGTTGGCTGTCCCTCACCTCTTCTCTATCTTCCTCCTGCTTCTCCTCTTCTGTTGTCTCCCACTGTCCTGCTGCGTTTGGGCACCGAGCCTTGTAGCTGACTCGGTGCCAGGATTTGTTCTGAGCAGGAATGAGTAAACTTTTCTTGTGCCCCTGGATGGCTTTCAAGCCCCTGGGTACAGAGCCTGTGGCTGTGGGCAGGTGCCAGGGAGGGGCCAGTGTGCTTTTGCCAGGCCCTTGTTCCTGATGGACTCTAGCTGGAGCTGGGGCAGGTGTGGCCAGTGAGGCTGACGGTAGGGCTGGCCCTGCTGTGGGCTATGAAGGGGACTGCCTGGGCATGCCCAGCTGCAGGAACTGGCTGAGGAGGCAAACAAAGGGGCTTCCACAAGGAGCTGTCCCCAGCAAGGAGCAGCCGGTCCCCGTGTGTGGTGGGTTAACCCTGGCCAAAATGCCAGGTGCCTACCAAAGCCACTCTATCCCTCCCCCTCCTTAACTGGACAGGAGAGAGGAGAGGGGGAAAAAAAAAAGTAACAGGCTCATGGGGTTGATATAAGGACAGGGAGATCACTCAGCATTTACAGTCACGGGCAAAACAGACTCAACTGAAAGGAAATGTAATTTATTACCAATTAACTCAGAGAGGAGTGATGAGAAATAAAACCAAATCTTAAAACACCTTCCCCCCACCCCTCCCTCCTTTCCCGGGCATAACTTTGATCCCGATTTTCCTCCCTCCTCCCCTCCAGTGGCACAGGGGGGAAAACAGGGGATGGGGGTTAGGGTCAGTTTATCACACTGTTGTTTTCTGCTGCTTCTTCCTCCTCAGGGGGAGGATTTCTCACACTTTTCCCCTGCTCTAATGTGGGGTCCCCCTCACGGGAGAAGGTCTTCTGTGACTTCTCCAGCCTGAGTCTTCCCACGGGTTCAGTCCTTCATGAACTGCCTCAACGTGGGTCTCCTTCATGGTGTGCAGTCCTTCAGGAACCGACTGCTCCAGCATGAGCCCCCCTCACGGGGTCTCTAGCAGCAAACCTGCTCCAGCGTGGACTTCTCTCTCTCCACAGACCACAGGTCCTGCCAGGAGCCTGTTCCAGTGCAGGCTTCCCATGGGGTCACAGCTTCCTTTAGGTATCCACCTACTCTGATGTGGGGGCCCTCCAGGGGGTGTAGGCAGTCATCTGCTCCTCCGCCCATGGGCTGCAGGGGGACAACCTGCTTCACCATGGTCTTCACCACACGTTGCAGCGGAATCGCTGCTGTGGCACCTGGAGCATCTCCTCCCCCCCTTCTTCACTGACCTTGGTGTCTGCAGGATGTTTCTCTCAGATATTCTCGCTCCTCTCACTCACTGCAATTACTGCTGCACAACAACTTTTTCACTCTCTTAAATATGTTATCACAGAGGCGAAAAACACTCTTGCTGATTGGCTCAGCCTTGGCCAGTGGCAGGTCCGTCTTAAAGCCAGCTGGCATTGGCTATATCCGACATAGGGGAAACTTCTAGCAACTTCATACAGAAGCCACCCCTGTAACCCCCCTGCTACCAAAACCTTGCCACACAGACCCGTTACACTGTGGCAAGGAAGGAGCCATCCCCAACAGAGCACCCGACCAGCACACGACACCAGGACGTTCCTGCCTCCATCGGCCACACACTTGAGCTGCTGCGTGTCCAGGAAACATCATGGGAGAGGTGCATTGAATCACCCACTGCCTACTCCTAAGGTCAGGCAGCCGGTACTGTGGAGGAGGAAGGGGCAGAGACAGAGAGATAAGCTTTGGGGTGCTGGAGGTCTGCCGTTGGCACCAGGAGCCACGTGTCTCCTCACATGGATCCCGGCCCATCCCTCCCATGGTTTTCCAGATCTCTGCTTGCCTCCTTGCCTGTCCCTGCCTCTGTCTGCCTTTCATGCTTTCTGGTTCCCCAAAGCTTTTCTGTCTTCTGCTAGCATTGCTCTGTAAACTGTCACCTTGTACCTTTCCTTTCTGTCTCCCCACCAGCTTACTTCATTCTTCCTCATTGCTTGTGAAAATGGCATTTCCAAGTCTCCCTCTAAATTTTCTCTTTGTGTCTCCATTTATCCGGGTCCGTGTTCGTGTGGCTTATGTCTTCCTGCACATCTTCACCTCCATCACCTTTATTTAATATCTTCACTTATTTCATTTGCTGACCCTTTTCTCTCCCCTGCCATGCTCTGTTCTTAATCCTTCCTTCAAAATTTCCTTTTTATCTGCCTATTTTAATTTGCTATTGCTTCCATTTTGTTTGTTTTATAGATAAAGGAAAGCACATAATTTTTGATAATAATCTTGCTGTTGTATTTAATGAGCTACTTTCCTACACAGCTTCATAGGGCATCTATCTTTTTTCCTACCTACACCCCAGAAAAATAAATTTTTTTTCTTTAGAATTCCCTATCCAGTCATATTGCTGATGCAATTAATGTAGCTGCAGTAAAAGAGCAGGAATATTTGTTTCTGGTACAGGTGGCTTTCTCCATTTGACAATTTGCACCCCACAAACTGAAGGCAGCTGAGAAAACTCCCTGCTGCTCCTCCAGTCACCTTTATGTGTTGTGGCGGTTGGCCCTGCCCCTTTCCCAGGTGATTGCGGGAAGGGTGGTGGGCAGGTCCTGCAGTATATGAGCCCCGGGGCTCTGCTCAGCGAGGTCATTCTGCTCTGGGCCTTCTCTGATGTTAGTGCTCTGCTGGGCCTTCAGGTAGTGGCAGGTTTTGACCTCTCTAAAATATTTGGGCAGATATGTTTTGATGTTTAAAGAAGCAGAGAACTCTGTCTGAGGTAAGAGCTTCAGGATTGGTCAAGGTTCAGCTGTATTTATCTCAGAAAGTATGCTTGTATACAGCTTTTTTTTTTTTTTTTTTTAGGTCAATAATTTTGTTTTGAGTCTTCTGGGCTGGGAAGAGGGCTTAATAGTGTGCTTTTTTTTTTAATTTAGTCTAGGTGTATCATGCTTTTTTGGAACTCCTGACTTTATTGAAGATGGAACTATCGAGCTATACGACTATTTGTTGTACACTGTGTTAATCGTTGTTACCTTCTCTCTATAATAGGACTGTTGGTGAGGTTAGCTAACAGGGGTTAGGGTGAACATCTTGTATGCATCTGTGAGATGACAAATTATGTGATTTCTTAGAAGCGCAATGGTAGTTTTCAGTCTTCTGGCGTTTTAGGTGCCACAAGCGATGATGGCGACAGCATCCGAGGCTGATATTGGAGCAGACGAGAGGAAGGCCACGTTCCTTTTGAGCAGGAGAATGTTGTGGATGAAGTCTGTGTTGATACTTACTGCTGGTACCATTTCTGTGCAGATGAAGAAGAACCTGGTAACTGAGGAACATCCTGGCTGGCTGATGTGGTATTTTGTTGAGGATGGATTCAGAGCCTCGGCCCTCTGAAAGCTAAGTGGAGGGACTGGTGTTTGGGAGGGGGTTCTGGGAGGAGGGACCAAGGTTGGGAGCTGTAAGGAGGGGTTTCAAAATTGACGTGGGGAGAGGGCTGTCCAGGAACCATCCCCTTTGGGCAGGTAAAGGGAGCGGGTTGCTCTTGGCACAATACTAGCTTGTGCCAGGCAGGACTCTTCCAGCCTGTAGCTGCGTAGCTTGTGTAGCGTGTCTTCTGTGTATCGGACCTTTCTCGGGTCTCGATGTCCTCGTTGCTCTTTGCGCTCGAGGAGCACTTCACGTGCCTCAGGCACCATTCCTAGGGTCTCGAATGCCCATACTCGTCAGCACGGTGCCACTCGGGCACGTCTTTTCTCGCGTAACAAGCTTAAAGCTCGGATAGGTCTCGTGTCTCGGAAGTTTCCAGTCGGTGTGGTTTGGTGTCGTTGTTCCAGGCCATGTCAGCATCTCTGATTTTGAGTGGTCCGCTTCAGTGTAAGTAGCTGTATAGCCACCAAGCGAGGAGAGTTATTTCTGTAGTGCTATGCAGAGACATGGGAGGTGACCAGATGTTTTTAGTGGCAGGCTGTATTTGGCCTCCAGATGGCATTCCTAAATGGAAATGAGATCTCTGGAATTGTTAAGCTTTTGATAGCACCTGGGCAACTTGTTTGATATCGCTTTTTTGGATGCAGAGGAACGAGCTGCGCGCTAAAGGGCGATGAAGGAGAGGCGAGCGGAGGGATGGAAGAAGGTGCGTCGGCATGTATTGTCAGAGGGGAGATGTGACCGGTGGTTGTCTGATTAGCTTATAGGTTTCAAGTTTTTTTTATTTTGAAGGCACAAAGCGATGAGCAAAGTGGGATGGGAGAGGAGAGTAATGATTAGTGGGCTGAAGTAGCAGCTATTTTTTAGGCATCTCATTGTCAATGATGTTATAAGCATCCCTTGTTTGTGTTTTACAGGTGGTACGCAAGCCTTAATGTAGCAACCAGTAAAGGGCAGAGGCAGGGCTGGTGAGCAGGTGAGGTAAAGGAGCAGCAGATGGGAATCGATGGGGCCCAGCTGCAGTTTGGGCAGTATCTCGGCATGAGCTATTTGCTTTTTTTTTTTTTTTTTCAGGTGATGCAGTTCTACAGCCTCAGAGGGGTGAAGCTTCACGCTGACAGCCGGTCCGAGCGGGCAAGGTAGTTGTTGGATGAGTTGGTGTGTAAGAGCAAAGTATCCTGCAGAAACTCAGTGAAGTGTTTCTCTTTAGTTTTGCAGGTGTGTGCAGGCTGCTTGTGGAATCGGGTGAGCATTTGAGGTGAGCTGGTGTAGTAGCGAGGAGGCTCACGAGGCCGGTGATTTCTCGCAAGCTCAATGGTAATTTTACATCTTTGGGTATCTCGGGTGCCACAAGCAACGATGGCTGCAGCATCCAACACTGCAATCGGAGCAGGTGAGCAGAACACCATGGTGCTTCCAGTGAAGGGGGTGTTGTGGCAGAGGTTGGTGTTGGCTGATGTGGTGATTACTGATCACAGAATTTGTTATTTGGTGGGGTTTTTTTCTGCAGATGACGGAGGAACCTGGGGATTACACCAGCATCTGAGTTAGCTAATGTGGGTGATTTTTTGGTCAAGAATGGATTCGGACAGCTAGACCTCTGAAAGCTAAAAGTTGAGGGGCCAGGGCCGAGGACAGGGCAAGGCTGGAAGTTGCAGGGATGGAGTTAAAATTAGCACAGGGGAGAGGACTGTCCAGCGACGGTTCCCTGTGGGCAGGTAAAGGGAGCCACGTTACTTTTCTGCGCCAGACTAGGATGCGTCAGGCAGGGCAGTTCCAGCCTGTCTCTTATGTAGTTTGTCCAGTCGGTCTTCTGTCTTGGATGTGTCTCGGGTCTTGATGTCCTCATTCCTTTTTCTGCTCAAGGAGCAAGACGAATATCTCGGGCGCCATCCCTGGGGTCTCTGCTGCCTGTACATGCCAGCATAGTGCCTGTTTGGCATCGCTTCTCTTGCATAACAAGCTTAAAGCGCGGATGGGTCTCGCATCTCGGAAGTTACTGGGCGGTCCTCATCTGCGACGTCGCTCAAGAATGCATCGGCAGCTCTGCTCGCTAGCTGTTGGTTTTTGCGAACTGAGAATTCTTCCCTGCATCGTTATGCTCATAGGTCTTGAGGCCACGTTTCTCGCTCACGCATCATCTGTGTTTTGACCGTTACCTCTTATAACAGGCCATTATGTTCAAATCTTTTTCTAGAGGCTGCCATAGAACCTCCTTACCTCACGGCTCTGTAGGTCTTGCCCGACAGCGCAACTCATTCGGGAGTCATCCTTCTTGCCAAGAGGTTTCTTTCATCTTTGCGTCGCCTTTTTTGTAGAGTTCTGTGTAGCGTTAGTTTCCCTTTGTCTTTGTGTGCGTGTGTGTGTCTTAGAGCTGCTCTGCCTGGGGCTGTAGAGTCACGGGTAGGTGCTATATCTCTGGTTAACGCATTGATATGCCTAGATCATTTAGGCAACAGTTGTACAGTCGTCTCGGGTTGAGTAGCTGGTGGCAGACTGCACAGCCAGTCGTTTCGGGGGTGTTCTACAGAGAGGATGGGAGCCTTCTGGGAGGGGCGGTTGAGTTGGGAGGGAAGCAGATTGCATCTCAAAGGTGTTAAGGCTCGTGAGTGTGTGCCTCTAAGCTGGGTGTGTTGTTTTTAAAGGCGGGCTGCCTTTAGCCTCTAGGTGGTACTCTGAAGCAGAGATGAGAGCTCTGGAATTGTGAAGCTCTTGATCTGCACCTGGGTAAGCTGTGTAACAATTTGGGTTTTTTTTTTTTCAGATGCAGAGGGATGAGTAGCTCTTTAAAGAGCGACAGAGGAGGCGAGTGGAGCCCTGTAAGAAGGTGAGTCGGTGCAGGGTGTCGGAGGGAAGTTGTGACCGGTGGCGATGTGACTACGTCATGGCTTGTTTTCTTTTTTCTAATTTGAAGGTGCCCAGCGATGCACAAAGCGGGATGGTGGTGCCGGTGCTGACTCTGGCAAGGTGAGCTGGGCTAGTGGGTGAAGTAGCGGTTATTTTTCAGTTTTTGTATTGTCGGTGAAGTTTTAGGCATCCCTTGTTGTTTGTGTTTTACAGGTGGTACCCGAGCCTCAACGCAGCCGCCTGAAATGACAGAGGCTGGACCGGGGAGAGGGTGAGGTAAAGGAGCGAGAGCTAGGCATCACTGCAGACAGGCATCGGTTTTGGGCAGTAGCATGGCAATCGTTTTTTGCCTTGGTTTTTGCCTTGTTTTTCGCAGGTGCCACACATGGGCTCGGAGGGATGAAGCCACATGCCGATGAGCCGTCTGAGCGGCTGAGGCTGTTGTGTGCTAGGTCGGCACCTAAGAGCCAAGTCTTACATGGCAGCTTGGTTAAACACTTACCTTTTCTTTCGCAGGTGATGTGCAGGCCACTTCTAGAATAGGATGCATGTTTGAGGTGAGCTGGCTATTAGTGAGGAGAGTTGAGGGGGCCAGTGACTTCTGACAAGCACAACAGTAGTTTTATTTCTTGGTATCTCAGGTGCCACGATCGACAAAGGCTGCAGCGCCCAGCTTTCGAACTGGTGCGGAGCAGGTGAGGAGTGGAATGACATGGCCCTTCTTGGGGGGGGGGTGTGGGTGTGTGGGGGGTGTGTTTTGTCAGAGGTTGGCATTGACTGGTCCAATGCTGTCTGGCAGCAATATTTTTGTCTTTCGTTTGGATTTTACAGACGAATAAGAGGAATTTGGAGTCTGTGGGAGAGTCCTATTTGGCTCACGTGTTTCTTTTGCTGAGGATGGATTTGGATCCCTGGCCCTCTGCAAGCTAAGTTGCAGGACAGGTGCTGGAGGTAGGGGACAGTGGAGTAGGCGGGAGATAAGTTTGGGAATTTTGCGGAGGGGATTTTAAAGTTAACACAGGGGAGAGGGCTGTCCAGGAACAGGTCTCCTTGGGCAGGGAAAGGAATGGGTTACGTTTTGGCACCAGATGAGCACGGGCAGGGCAGTTCCAGCTTGTCTCTGTGGTGTTGTGTAGTTTGTCTAGTCCATTCATTGTGTCTAGGAAATTTCTCGGGTCTCCATGTCCTCATTCCGCTTTGCACTTGAAGAGCAAGCCAGACGTCTCGGGCGTCATCCCTGTGGTCTCAAATGCCTGTACTGGGTGATGTAGTGCCAGTTGGGCATTTCTTTTTTTTCTTTTTTTGCGTGAGGAGTTTCAAGCGTGGATCTGTCTTGCGTCTCGGACGTTTCCAGGCCATCCTCATTTGCGGCGTGATTCTGGGCTGTGCTGGCAACTCTGATCGCTAGCTGTCCGTTTCTGCGGACCGAGACCTCTTCCCTGCATCCTTATGTTCTTAGGTCTTGAAGACAGGCTTCTTGCACATCAGTCATCTCTGTTTTGACCGTAACTTCTCGGAACGGGCCATTAGGTTCCTGCCTTTTTTTTTTTATCTGGGGCTGCCGTAGAAACTCCTCACCTTGTATTATGGCTCTGTAGGTCGTCTTGCCCGACAGTGCAACTCATTCGGGAGTCATCCTTCTTGCCGATAGCTTTCTCTCATCTTTGCGTCACCTCGTTTGTAGAGTTCTGTGTAGCGTTGGTCTCACTTTGTCTGTGTGTGTGTGTGGCTTGGAGCTGCTCTGCCTGGGGCTGTAGAGTCAGGTGTAGGTGGTATAGCTACAAGTGTCTCTGGTTAACATTTTGATATCCATAAACCGTTTAGGCAACGGTTGTACAGTCATATTGGGTTGAGTAGCCGGTGGCAGGCTGGGCGGCCAGTCACTTCGGGAGTGTTCTACAGAGAGGATGGGAGTCTTCTGGGAGGGGCTGTTGAGTGGGAGCGAAGCAGATTGCATCTCAAAGGTGTTAAGACTTGTGTGTGCCTGCCTCTAAGCTGGGCGTGTTGTTTTGAATGGCAGGCTGCCCCTGGCCTCTAGGTGGTACTCTGAAGCAGAGATGAGAGCTCTGGAATTGTGAAGCTCTTGATCTGCACCTGGGTAAGCTGTGTAACAATTTGGGTTTTTTTTAGATACAGAGGGATAAGTAGCTCTTTGAAGAGCAACAGAGGCAGTGAGCAGAGCCCTGTAAGAAGGTGAGTTGGTGTAGGGTGTTGGAGGGAAGTTGTGACCGGTGGCTATGAGGCTACATTATGTTTTTCTTTTTTTTTTTTTAATGTGAACATGCGCAGCAATGTGCAAAGCGGGATGCTGGTGCCAGTGCTGACTCTGGCAAGGTGAGCTGTGGCTAGTGGGTGAAGTAGCGGTTATTTTTCAGTTTTCATATTGTCCGTGAAGTTTTAGGCGTCCCTTGTTTTTTGTGTTTTACTGGTGGTACCTGAGCCTCAATGCGGCCACCCAAAATGACAGAGACCGGACCAGGGAGGGGGTGAGGTAAAGGAGCAGGAGCTAGGTGTTGCTGTGGGCACGCGTCTGTTTCGGGCAGTAGCTCAGAACATGTTTTTTGCCTCGTTTTTCGCAGGTGCCACACATGGGCTCAGAAGGACGAAGCTGCACGCCAATGAGCCATCCGAGAAGCTGAGGCTGTGTGCTGGGTCAGCGTCTAAGAGCCAAATATTACATGGCAACTTGGTTAAGCGCTTACCTTTGTTTTTTCAGGCACTGTGTGGGCCGCCTCTGGACTCGGCCAAGCATTTGAGTTGAGCTGGCTATTAGCGAGGAGGATCACGGGGCTGGTGATGTCTTGTAAGCACAACAGTAATTTTGTTTCCTGGTATCCCAGGTGCCATAAGTGACGATGGCTGCAGCATCCGGCTTTGGAACAGGTGAGGAGCAGTTGAGTGGAATGACACCATGCTTTTTGGCGGGGTGTGTGTTGTGGGAAAGGTTGTTCGTGACTGCTGCGATGCTGTCTGCCAGGACTGGGTTGTTTTTGTTTTGTTTGGATTTTGCAGACGATAAAGAAGAAATGGATACCAGGGGAGTGTCCCATTGATCTGATGTATTTCCTTTGAGAATGGATTTGGATCCTGGCCCTTCGAATGCTAAGTTGTGGGACAGGTCCTGGGGTTGGTGGGGGTGGCTTGTGGGGCGATAAGGTTAGGATTTTGGGGGAGGGAATTTTAGAGTTAGTATAGGGGAGAGGGCTGTCCAGGAGCAGTTGCTTTTGGACAGTTAAAGGGAGCTGGGTTACTTTTCCACACAAGTGGTGTGTGCCGGGCAAGGTAGTTCCGGTCTGTCTCTGTGTTCTTGTGTGGTTTGTCTAGTCGATCTTCTGTGTCCTGGATGTTTTTTGGTTTTGCGGTTCTCATTGCTCTTTGTGCTCAAGGAGCAAGATGGGCATCTCGGGCGCCATCCTTGGCACCTCGAATGCCCAGCCTCATCGGCATAGGGTCAGTCGGGCGCTTCTTTTCTTGCATAACAAGCGTGAGGCGTGGATCGGTCTCCTATCTCTTGAGTTTCTGGGCATTCCTCATTTGCAGCGTCCTTTCGGGCTGTGTCGGCAGCTCTGTCTGTGGACTGAGACGTCTTCCTTGCACCCTTAGGTTTGTAGGTCTCAAAGTCAGGATTCTCGTGCATCGGTCTTCTCTGTTTTGACCATAACTTCATGTAACGGACCGCTACATTCGACTCTCTTCTGCGATGACTGCGAAGCATTTCCTCCCTTGAGGCTCCATAGGGCTTTTCTGCCTGCAGCATCTTCCTCACTGGAGTCACATCTGATTGTGGTCTTATTGCGTCTCACGATCGTGTTTCTCATGGTGTTGGTGTGTATTGTTGGCCTTCATGTCAGGGTTGGATCTGCCTTGCCTGGGGATGTAGCGATATTAAAGGCAGGGTAGCATAACTCTATTGTCGTGTGATGATAACTTGATCCGCCCAGATTATTTTGGTGAAGACTGCACAGTCCATCTCCAGGCAAGTAGCTGTAGACAGCTGCCACAGTGACTTGCGGAGAGTTTTGCAGGTGTGTCTCAGGTTGGAGTCTCACCTTCTGGGAGCAGCAGTTTGTGGTAGTCAGCACACGTGGGGCTCAATAATTGGTGGTTTTTAAGCTGTAGTTAGAAGGCACATGCGAAAATAAGATAGGCCTTGGGTCTCATCGAGGTACCGGTCAGCATGCAGGTAACTGCTTTAAAGGGTTTGTTTGGGTCGCTTTTTCAGACGCGGAGCGACGAACCCCACGCCAAAGGGCGAGAGAAGAGGAAAGTCGAGCGCCGGACAAAGGTGGGCAGGTGTCTGATATCAGAGATGCGACGTGACTGTCAGTGGTTCTGACTAGATTACGCTGATTTGTTTTTATTTTCTAGGTGCGGATCAAAATGTCAAGTGAGAGATCCACTCTAGAGCAAATTCTGGCAACGTGCGCGATGACCACTGTGCTATGGTAGCAGTTTGATATGTCATATTATTGATGTAGCCAGAATCATACCCCGTTGTTTGAGTTTGACAGGGGGCAGGCAGACTAAAGAATCTGACTCTGGCCGGTCAAGCGACCGAGACGGAGGGAAAGAGCCTCAAGCGAGCCAAGGCTTTGGGCGATATCTTAGCATACGCTTTCCTCTGTTTCTTTGGCAGGTGCCGCATTCCTTCTGGGGTGGGAGAAGTCGCACGACAAAGAGCACGTTGAGAAAAGGCGAGAGACTCGATAAGCGGCATAGTTAAGCTTGAATCGCTGAGGATCACATGGTGACTGTTAAGCATTTGTCTTGGGCTTTGCGGGTGCCCCGTGGGCTCTCCTCAAAGGGCCGAGGGTTTGAGGCGAGTCGGTGGATGAGAGAGGAGCGGCAGGCTAGGAACTGCAGAGCGGATGGTAACTTCTGAGTATAACAGGTGATATATTTCATCAGTTTTCTGGTTTCCGTGGGAGATGCTGGACATGATATCTGATTTCTTGGGAGCAGCACTTAGAAGGTGGGTGTCATTGGGTAGAGATGAATGCGGTGTGGCATGTCTGTGACGGGTGGCGTTCTGTCTTACAAGCGATGAAGAACCTGGTGAATGCAGGAGCATCCCACTCGGATTGTGTGCTTCTGATGAGGAGGGATTCTGGACCCTGCCCTCTGAAAGGTAAGTCAAGGGGCAAAAAGCAGTGGGTGGCTGGGGCTAGCAGGGCATTTAAATTTGGAGTTGTGGACAAGGCTGTTAGGGGTGGCTTAAGTCTGAGAGCGGTTAGAGGGCCCGGGGTCTGTTACACGGGATGCGAACGTGTGCAGAGTAGTGCCATTCCAGCCTGTGTCCGTGGCTTAGCGTCATTTGTCATCTGCATTCCATCTCTTAGACGATGCCTTCCACAGGTCTCTGTTTCGCCCCCTGGGCTCTCTGCGCTTGGTACGTGTGTCAGTAGGGTTTCAGGTGATTTGCCGCTTCGCTATCAAGCCCCTTGAGCATTTATTTTCATCGGAGCCAAAAGCATGCCTGACATTGTGAATGTTCCTGGAGGGTCGCCCTTGTAGAGGCAATGTGGGCGGGTACGATCTGCTCTTGAAAAATCCACTTCCATAAAGCTGCCCTACAGCCTTTCATCCTGGTGCCCTTATGGGCTTAAGTCTTAAAGCACAGCTTCTCACATGTCCATTGTTCTGGTTTTGTATTGTATTGCTCTGTATCTGTACTGATGGTCACCTAACACGGTATTGCACTGTAGCGTTCTGTTTTTGTAGAACACTGTATGGCATGGCATTGTGTTCATCTTGCATTGCAGCACCATGCTTGTGCGGACTGAGATTGCGTCACACTGTATGGCTCCGTATTGTGCTGTGTCTTGCGTCACGCTCTTTGGCTCCTGTATTGCACCGGGCCTTGACTTTGGTCTAAGACTGCACTGCACTGTACGGCGCTCTGTCGTACCATAGGGCTGTGTCACACCTGCTATTGCGTGTCACTGTACGGCTCCACATTGTGCTGGGTCTTGACTGTGATCTAAGACTGCATCACACCATACGGATCTGTGTCATGCTGGGTCTTGACCGTGGTCTAAGATTGTGTTGCACCGTACGGCTGCGTATTTCATCACACTATGGCTCTGTGTCGCGCCGGATCTTGACTGTAATCTAAGATTGTGTCGCACTGTACAGCTCCTTATGGCACTGGGTCTTGCACCACACTCTATGGCTCTGTGTCGCGCCGGATCTTGACTGTAATCTAAGATTGTGTCGCACTGTACAGCTCCTTATGGCACTGGGTCTTGCATCACACTCTATGGCTCTGTGTCGCGCCGGATCTTGACTGTAATCTAAGATTGTGTCGCACTGTACAGCTCCTTATGGCACTGGGTCTTGCATCACACACTACGGCTATGTGCCGCGCCAGGTCTTGACTGTGACATAAGACTGCGTCGCACTGTACAGCTCCTTATGGCACTGGGTCTTGTGTCACACTGTATGGCTTTGTATTGCACGGGGTCTTGACTGTGGTCTAAGACTGCGTCGCACTGGGTCTTGACTGTTGTCTAAGTCTGGGTTACACCATATGGTTCTGTGTCATGCTGGGTCTCGACTGCGATCTAAGACTGCATTGCACCGTACGGTGACGGGTCTTTGTTTTTTCTTTTGCCCTGTCTGGCACTGTTAATTGTAAAAGTTTGGACTGCGGAGGGCCTCGGGCTGGGGTTTTCAAAGGCAGGGCGATTTTGGAGGCCAGCAGGAACCCTGTTCCTGAGGAGAGCCTCAGACCTGTGGTGGCAAGCAGTGGGCGAAGGGCAGAGCGGAGGGGTGGTTCGTAGGGTAAGTGAAGTGAGCGTTGTGCATGTGTGTGGCTTTGGTTGTGTGGTAGTATGTAAGTGTTGTTAACGTGTTGTGGCTGGAGTAGAGGTATTTTTCTTTTCCAAGTCTTGTATAAAAAAAGCAACAAACCACAAATCCAAAACAAACACACCACCCAAACCCAAGATATTCTAATAAGAAAAAAAACCCAGTCAGGGGATATTTTTTTTTTCCACTTGCTTATTTTTTTTTTTTTTAACCTAATTGGGTCCTAATTGGTCTGCACAGAGATGATAACTGCCAAAGTTTGGATGGTGGAAGGCAGCAGGGTATTTGGTGGGCTTTTGAAAAGCCCGGAAAAGACCCAGAACCCTCAGCGATTTAGTAGGGAGCTTGGTGTGCTTTGGGATAGTCCGGCAGAAGCCGTAGTGCGCTTGGGAATGGAGCAAGGGTGACCACGGGGTTAAGGAAAGACCAATGGATGCTGTGGTGCTCTTGGTAAGTCAACAGGGAGCTCATTCTGCTCTGGGGTGGGTGCTCCACTGGTGCTGCTGGTGGTGGCAGCTCCGCAGCTGGCTGGATGTGCGGGCATTGGGCTTTAGTCACAGAGAGAACCGGAGTAGTCTGTTCCAGGTAAGAGCTGTAAGAAAGGCCCAGGTTCAGCATCACATACACTGGACAGGGGGGAAATGGGGGGAAAACAGAGATAAAAAGGAGAAGGGAGGGGGACCGGGGCCAACGGAGGCAAAGATGGGGAAACTAGGGAGAACTGGGGCAAATGAGGAGAAAGAAATGGAGAGCAGCAGTGATTATACCCTTTGCTGTTTTTTTGATTATTTCTTAATTTTCCTTAGTGTTGATGTTATTCACATTTTCTTTCTACTTGTTGTTGGTTTGCTGTCCCTATTTAATAACTTTTTCATTTCCCTAGTAACAATATCTTTTATTCTTTTTTTATGTCTACTTTTATTATTTCCTTTCTTTCCTTAGTGCTCTTTCATTTACTTTTTTTTAATCCATTTTAGTTCTCCATCACTGTGTTTAAATTTTTTGTCTTATTTCCTTTTAAAACTTTGTCTCCTTAGATCCCATTTGCTGTCTTAATTTTGACACATTTTGAAATTATTTTGTGCATTCCTCTACGCCCTGACTATTTAGATATTCTTTCTAGCTTGGCATTTTCTTTTGCTGTGGCTCTTTGTTCTTTCCTCTCGTTATTTTGGCTATTGTTCCATTCTTTCCTGTCTTAGTCTCTTGGCTTTAAAAATTTTGTTTCTGTGCCTGCTTTTATCTGGTTTGGTGGTGGTGGTTTTAAGTTTTGTGGGGTTTTTTTGTTTGTCCTCTACCTAGTCACTTTTTTTTTTCCTCTCCTTTGACCCAGCTCTCTACCCTTCTTTTTAATAGTTTCCAGTTTCTTGAGTACCCAGTCACTTTTTGAATTTACTTTTGATGTGCATCTCTGTCTTGGTTTGAAAGACAGGTGTCTGTGGAGGAAGGCAGGAGCCTCCCTTGAAATGGAAAGTGCAACCCCCTTCCCTCCAAATTATTATAACTTTGAAATTAACGGGCGTTCAGGCAAAGATATGGGGAATAGGAGTAACAGTTCTTTACTAATATATATATATATATATAACACAAGGCAGGGAAAAAACAAACAACCCACTGGTTTACACTGATAGTCAGGAATACAACCTGACACCCTGTTAGGGTGGCAGTAGCAGTCCGATAAGATGATGGCTGCAGTCCTCCTGAAGGCGGTGGATGTAGTTCTGTGGAAGCAGCAATCAGGTAAAAGAGTCTGGTCTTCCTCCGAAGGTCCAGTGGTAGGTAGGTAGCTCTTGTCCTCTGGAACTCCAGTAGGTGGAAAAGCTCCTCTGGGAATCCAGTGGAAGAAGGCTGCTAGGGTGTTCAAAAATCTCCATTTTTATTTGGCATGGACTGCTTGGCTCCTTCCCCCCCCTCCCCGGGCGGAGCATCTGACAATGGGATGGGGAGGGGGGAGGCAGGGAGCACCGCCCCACCTGGTCTCAACAGCTCCTGAAGATGGTAATAGAATATTTTTTTTCCTTTTGGCACATTTTACACTGTAACCCAGGACAGTCTCTTTTTCAGCCTTTATTTTTTAGGTTTGCTTGTCTTGCCTCATGTGGCTTTTTAGGTATTCTGTGCTTAATTTTATCCCAGCTAACACGTTTATTTGTTATTTCCTTCCCATGAGTCCTGCAGCCTGTGCTTCTTTTATGATTTTTTTTTCCCCCACAACTCTATTAATTTAGACTGCTGTCTCTGTTTTTGAATTTTTTTCCTCTCTCAGTCTCTTGGCTTTAAAAAGTGTTTCTACACCTGTACAGGTAATTTAGTTTGCCGTCTCTTATTTTCAGTTCTGATGACCATACCGTAGCTTTTTGCATTTTCAGGTTTCCTTCTCTGTCTCCTTTTGTTAAGCTGACTATCCCTGTGTTTTAATCCTTTCTTGTCTGTTACATGCCCCGTCACATTTGACTCTTTTGTCCTTTATTCAGTTTGTGCTCCCTATTTCTTTTTCCATTTTCCTTGCTCTCTGGCTATTTAAATTTTCTTTTAATGTCTCCATTTATCTAGTTCCCTTTCCCTTGATTTAGTTTTTTTCCTGTCCTGTACCATATTGCTTTAAAAATTTTATTTCTGTTATCATTTACTGAATTTCCTGTCCTAGAAACTTTAGCTCATGGCATTTTATGTTCCACTTTGAATATCCCCCTAACAAGTTTTTGAATTTGCTACCTTGTGGGAGCAGTGCCAACGATATGGAAGATAGATTGAGACTAAAATAGAAGCCTGAAGCTAATGTTCAACATGTAAGAATAAACATGATAAAAGACCAGGTGTTCCAAACAAGCCACATGGCAAAATGAATCTTGAGCATACAGAAAAGCCAGGCTGGAAACCGCCTGGGAGGATGCGTGAGAGAGGACGTAACCACAAACAGTCACTAGCGTGGGTGCGCCAGAGAAGAAGGTTAAAACATCCCCCTTGGCTTTTTAGTTCAGGAACGAGCGTGCTCTGTATAATTGCTTGAAAGAGAGAAGCAAGAGAGCTTCCTTTGCTATGCCACACATCCGTGCCGATTAAAGAATATACCTAGAACAAGGCTACGAAGTCTGCATCTCCTTGATCACCACAGATAGGTGCCCTGTGTGAGGAAAACCTCCAGGCGAGTTTGCTTTTTAGTTCTACTAAGGTTTTTGTGGCTACCTTCCTTAAATAGGAACACCTGCACCCGTTGAACAGGAAAACTAGAGGATCATTGTAATGGGACAGACGGCTTCGCAAGAGCTAAATTACATTAAAAAGCACTGCAACAGGTATTCCGTGCTGCTGGTTACCGTGTAACTAAAACCCACCTAATGTGATCGCTGCTGTTGGTAAAAGAACATCGTAATTGGTTCCCAGTAGATGGCGCACTTGATAGCGCTATGTGGGAGCAAGTAGGGGAATGCTTACAGACACCTAAAGGGCTAGGTTTTGAGATTCCTGATGCTGTTATTGTGACACGGCAGTTTTTATACTCCATGTTGGCGCAGCTCAAACCTTTAGAGGCTATTGTTAGAAAAAGGGGGAAAAAATAAAAGAAAAAAAGATAGAAATGGGGCCCAAAATATATATGATCGAGCTAAAGATGTTCCAAATAATTTTGAGACTGAAGACCCTTTTGACCCTGGGCCACTTAGTGCGGAAGGGGAACCAGATTTATACCCTCTATTACCATTACCTCCTCAGCCATTAGAGACACTACCCCCCCCACCCCCCTGCTGAAATTTTCACCTTCACCACTCTTACGTTCTATATTGTCTACGGCACCTGCTAATCCCTTTCTGAAGGAGTTATCCGAGATCGAGGCGGCAGCGCAGAAATGTAAAGAAGCAGCTATAAAACTGGCTAATTTTACTTTTGCCTTCCCTGTTAAAAAGAAATAAAACCGGTCCCCAATTAATGAGGGTTTGCCTTACCAGGTTTCTAAAGAGCTAAAAAAAAAAAACTATTACAGAAAATGGATTACAAAATACGTTCACCGTAGCATTAATAGAGGCAGTGCGGGTGGCATATATAATGACACCACGGGATTAGAAAATGTTAACGAAAACAACATTATTTTCGGCATGCCGTGAGGTTTGGCAATTAGAATATTACGACTTAGTAACAGAGCAGGCGATGGATAATTTGGGTGCAGGAATACCAATTCATCAGGATCCGCGTACAGGCACAGGACAACATATAAGCACATAGGTACAAATAGCCCTGGATAGATGGGCTTTTGAACAAGTCCGGCTGGGTCAGTGAGAAGGGACAAGGAGAGAAGGGCTGGAAAGAGTTAACAGGATTCAGGCATGTCCTGCCCTGAGCCTTGAGCAAGAGTAAAGAAAGATAACAGGGAAGTAATCATGTGCAGACCATCAGGTACGAGAGGAGCACAAGCCTGCAGGATAGCAGCCAAGGGGGTTAGCAGTAGTGGTGCGTAAACCATGCCTGTACACCAATCATAGCTTACGTAGTGGTGCATGCGCTAATAGAGAAAAGTATATAACGATGGTGTACGAAACAATAAAGGTCTTTGGTTCATCCCCAATCGGAGTCCATGACCTTCGTCCGCCACAAGTCGGGGCATCATACGGGATCTTTTATGACAATAAGAAGGGGTTCTCGGGAGCCCTCCCTGACATTTGAAGATATACTGCAGGGGGCAAAGGGAAGTAGATAATCCTGAAGCCGCTAAAGCTTTGTTATTCCAGTTGGCTTTTGAAAATGCTAACACTGACTGTCAATCAGCACTACTACTATTGAAAGGAAAGGCAATGGACATAAGGGAATATATTAAAGTACGTCAAAACATCGAAACCGAGACTTACAGAGCATCGGTTCTTGCCGCCGCATTATCTCAATTGCATAGTTATCGGAACACTGTTAAATGTTTTAATTGTGGTAAACAAGGACATACAAGCAAGGAGCGTCCTGACAAGCGGCAGATGCGCAAGAGTAAAAATTTGATAAAACCCACGAAAAGATATTGCCAGACAGTACTAACACTGAAGCCAAGAAAACTCAATAACAACCAAGTGTTATTAAGCAGGTATTCTTTATTGTGGCGCCAGGCAGCATGGGGGTGTTGCCTTTGATGGCGTGGCGACCTGGCTCAGGAACGGCACGGCGGCCTTCCCTGGGCCGCTTGGGCCATTAGCTCACTGACACCAATGTGGTGGAAGGCAAATGGCGTTTATTGCTGGGTGATGTGGCGTTATATAGCTTAGGTTTACGACCTCATTTCCGTCCGCTTACATCATAAACTAGGCACTATTGGCTGTCGGGAGGGGGGGCCCCTATGTTTCCGTACAGCACGATATCTTCCGGCCGCCAGACCCTAACTATCTACAGGGGGATAGCTCCTTCTGTACGTGCACGCTCAAGCGTTAGGATTCTTGCCTTATATTTACAGCGTTCATGTTTATTCATTACATTTCTAAGAAAAGGTTGGGTTATTGTAATTATTTCCAGGAATTCATTAACATAAGTTCCTCCCATAGTCCCACCTCAGCCCGCCCAATTTACGCCCCCCCCCATCAGGGGTCGTTGATGGTCATTGGGGACGAAGGTCCGAGTCTTCCTCACGGTTGAACTTTTGAACTTGTCCTGTGGCGCATGCCCTATACCATCACGGGTCTCTTCCAAACTGCAGGACCAGCTCTTGCTAGCTGCTCTCCCTATCTCTCCTGCTTAGTCTTCTGTGTTCCTTGAGCCCCACAGTCTGATTGGAGGATTCCACCTGGTGTCCTTCACTTGGCAGATTCTGCTTCGTTCTTATCTTTAGAGTGTTTGTTAGTTAGTCCGCAATGGATATATGCATAACCATTAGTACAAATCGGCCTCCCTCCCTATCTCTAAAGGCTGGTCAGCAGCACTCTTCTAAAAGTCAGTTAGCCATTCTTTATTACACGGCAAGGCACAACGAACAGCTCGACCGTGTGTCGGAATGCGGTCGCGATCGCTCCGCAATCGACGAGACAAAATTTCCCGTCCGGTACGATATATCGTTACCCCGATGACAATCTTGTCTGTGCAAAAAACCGAAGGATACTTGAAAAACATCCTGCAGCATATGTCAGATGAATTAAAGTCTCACGGATCGCAAATCGCTGATGAAAAAGTACAAACTCTGCCACCGGGGAAATAGCCGGCGTGTATTTTATCAGAACAACGTACTAAAACTTACAAGACAAAGTAGACCTTGAGCGACTTACAGAAGTTTTGAGGAGACACCAATTGGTTACACCCTCAGCCGGGTATTTCTAATCGGGAAGTGTCATTCATTTGCACCTTTGAATGGGGATAGCAACTTTACCTCAGGATGCTGCTTGTCAGCAGAAGCAAAGAAAGAATTGGACCCTGTAGCACAAAAATTATCTGAGCTTCAAGCAGACAGAATTTGACCAGAATTACCCGTGGGTCTTTTCATCCTCAGAACCGAACGTCAACCCATCGGGTCAGTGGGTCAGTTGTCGGTAGACAATAAGCGAGTTTTTTTTACCTAGAACAGTTGTTTTTTACCAAATGAGCTTAACAAAATCATAACCCCTTATTTAGAACTTGTCATATGGTTAATTACGAAAGGGCGTCATTGTATTCGGACACAGACAGGATACGATCCCAAAATCCTTTATCTGCCTTTACGAGCGCAAGAATATTGCCGGCAGAAACATGACCGCCACAGAAAGGCATTTTTCAATTTCAGAGAAACAATCGCATCGTCCAGAGGTTACATACAGGGGCCCCAGCGCAAACGACCGACAGAACCGTCCCACCGAATCGATCACGTGGGGGAGAGGGGTACGTGCACGTTCTTCTTCCGTCAGGACCGCAACGGTTTCCGGCACGATATATCAAGCCTTATCGTGAGCTGCAAAGATGCGACTCGGAATCCAGCGCCTCAGATGGAGAAGTTGAACCCAAATGAAAATAAGAGACCACGGAAATGAGAGAGAACAACAAAAGATGGTCCTGTCGCCCGGGGAAAACTGAAACAACTACAACATAGCGCGAGTACAACGACAGCATCTGCGGGTGCATCGCCTACGCCAGCAAACACCTTTTTGGCGTACTTAGCCGTCATCGCCAGGAACAGTACGGTAAGGACGTATACTTATTCTTTACACGATAGGTCATCCTAGTCGCGCTCGACATTTGTATCGGGTGCACGTCTCGGACCCCTCACCGCCATTTAAACGAAATACCTGGTGGGATCCGGAAATTCCTATTTCAGATAATGATTCAAAATGGACGGAGGGAACCCGGATTCCCCCTTCACGGCCTTTAACGGAAGGCAGAGATGGGGTATGAAGTAACGACACCCATCGGTATCGTACCGGGTTATCACCCATTTGCACGTCAAACGAGCCAATACAGAATTGCCTTAATACGGGAGAAAAATTTCATCTATCAACATGGGAAAACAGACAAGGAGCAACTAGCCATTTAACATTCATCTCTGCTCCCGGAATAGCCGACGCGGTCGTCAGTCAAAACGCAACCACGATTCCCCCTGTTAACTTACCTTTATGTAAGATCCCCAGAGATATGACAAAGGATGTAACAAATCTTAATCGGACACCTCATAGCCTACCAAAAACCTGTGCTACAAAACACAACCAATTTAATATTTTGGGACCTGGGTCCCCACGGACACCTCATAACTAATTCCTCGAAGGACGTCAATTGTTCTGCACTAACTAGTGAGTCGAAGCGGTCAGAAGGAGGTCTTTCAGGATCCGTGCTACAGACTCAGTTTAAGGAGAGTTTTAGTTCAAATTTTGCAAAGCTTTGCCGATCGGCCTCGCCGTTTAGACTCAGACACGTAGCACGTGGAGTCTATTCAAAAAATAATAATTAATATTCTTTACGGTTGACCAATTTTCATAATGACTCTTATTATTTGTACCTCACATCCTTACGCTTTTGTGGCCGCATCTCAGATTAATATTTCCAAAACCAAGTCATACCTTTGAACTCACCTTACAGAACTCATATCATTTCAGTTGCGTTACACACACAAAAATCTCTAAATTAAATATATCCGCCACAATACCAAGGAGACGAGAAGCCGAGATACGTCTTCTCATAAATGCGACTCGACAACGGGTAGGGGATTCTGGCCTCAGTCGGTTAGCAAAGGCACTTAAACAACCTCAACAACGGAGAAAACTCTGTATAGGACGGGTCATCGCTTTTATAATACCTGCAATCAATATCTCAGCTACCACAGCTATTACCGCTACAGCATTAGCAGAGTCTGTACACACCGCACGCGAAGTAGCGGGAACATTGAGTAACATAAGCCAAGAATTAACTACGCAAGCAAATATCGATCGGCAACTATTAACGCGCCTAGACGCGTCGAAAGCGGCAGCGATACGGTTAGGCGATAGGTAAAATGCAACGGCTAATCGAATGAAATTACAAATGCGACTGGGAATGTAAAGAAAAAAATTATGCGTTACTCCATTAGTATGGAACGATAGCGTATATACGTGGGATCATATTAAACAGCACATTCAAGATGCTTTTTCAACTAACATAGATGGCACGGTTCAAGATTTGACCCTCGCTTTGCAAGGACAAGTGGCAGCGCTTACAAGATTTAGCACATAAAAGCATAACGGATGACATCTCTGATAGCATGACGCGGCCGAAGCCCCCCAGAAAAATCGGTTTACCGGATTAAATTTACATATTTGGGTAATTGTTGATGTCGGCCACGCTTGTGTCCTTTTTATAGTTGTAGCGCTCAGAATCATCTGGGGAACGATACAAGATCCCAGAAGAACGGAAGTCGAGGTTCCTTGCCGCTCTTGCCATGAACCCGATGTTCCAAAACAAAGAGGGGGAGATGTGGGAGCGGTGCCATACGGACGAACGACCGAGACTAAAAGAGAAGCACGAGGCTAATACTCAATACGTAAGAATAAACACAAAAGACCAGGTGTTTTCAATAACTCTCCACACAGGAGAACGAGACTTGAGCGCATGAAAAGGCCAGGCTGGAAAACCCCCCGGGATCGTGCATGAGAAAAGACATGGCTGAAAAGAGTCACGAGCGTGGGTGTGCCATAGAAGAATATAAAACATCCTGCTTGGCTTTATAGTTCGGGCATGAGAGACCTCTATGTAATTGCTTGAAAAAGAGAAGCGAGAGAGCTTCATTTGCTATGCCGCACGCCCGTGCCAATTACAGAATATACCTAGAAAAAGGCTACGAAGTTGGAGTCTCCTTCATCGCCACTCCGCCCCAATTCCGCTCCCTTTCTGTTTGTTACTCCAGTCATCTTACGTTCTCTAGTTTTGAATTCTTTGCCAGGTTTGTCGCTTTTCAATTTGTCTATGCCGGTATCCAGCTGTCTTTTTTAAAAAGAATTCTTTCTGCTTTCTTCCTCTTTTATAGTTTTCTCTCCATCTCCCTCTATCCGGTTCCCTATTGTAGTAAAATCCACAACCCCCCCCGTCCACTCTCTTCTTCTCCTGGCTGCGGGCACCTCGCTCTCTCCGTCCCTCTCTATCGCACCTCTCCGTCCTCCTCCTTGCCGAGCTCTGTTTCTCTCTCGACACCCTCGTGCAGTTCCCCGTCCCTGTCTCGTTCCCGGTATCCCATTTCCCAGCTCCCCGTCCCACACCTCTACCTTTCCTCTGGCCTACCTCCTGCTTTCCTCATTCCTCTTTTCCTGCTGCCTGCAGGCATCGGTCCTCGTAGCGAACTCACCGCCGGGACTTCCGAAGGGCACGAAGGCACAAACCGTCACCGCCTTGTTTGCAATCCCGGATGCGTTTCCGGCCGCAGAGGAGGGGGCGATGTGCCGTGGGCCCAGGGTGTTCTGTTCCCTACGGGCTCTAGCCGGGGTCCATCCCCACCGCAGTTCTCTAAATCTCTGCCTGCCTCCTTGCCTGTCCTTGCCTTCCTCTCCTTTTCAGGCTGTCTGTTTCCCCAAAGCTTTTTCCTCTTCTGATAACATTGCCCTGTCAACTGTCACCTTCTACCTTTTCTTTCTATGTCTTTCCTTTTCTATCTGCCCACCAGCTCTTATTTCATTCTTCCTTGTTGCATGTGAAAACAGCATTTCTAGGTCTCTCTCTAAATTGTCTTTTCGGGTCTCTATTTATCCAATAATATCCAATATCCAACCCTGCTGGGTTTTTTTTGTCTTCCTGCCTATCCTCATCTTCATCACCTTTTACATTTTGTTTCAGTATCTTCATTCATGTAGTTTGCTGACCCTATTTCCCTCCTTCCTTTTTAACATTTCCTTCTTATCGACCTATTTTGGTTTCCCTTTTTTACCATGGTGGTATTTTTTAAACTGGTAAAGTAAAAGGACATATTTTTTGATCATAATATTGCTGTTATAATCAACGAGTGACTTCTCTCCATAGCTTAGTAAGGCATCTATGTTTTTCTACCTACACCCCAGAAAAATGAAGTTGAATTCCCTACCTGGTCACGTTGCCGATGTAATGGATATAGCCACAGTAAAAGAGCTGGAATAGTAACTTCTAGTCCAGGTGGCTTTCTCTATTCAGTGCTTTGTATCCTGTAAACTAAAAGCAGATGAGAAAAGTCCCTGCTGCTCCTCTGGGTGCCTTTATGTGTTATGGTGGTAGACCCTGCCTCTTTCCCAGGGGATTGTGGGAAGGGTGGTGGGCGGGTCCTGGAGTATATGAGCCTCGGGCTCTGCGCAGGGAGCTCATTCTGCTCTGGGGCTTCTTTGGTGTCAGTGTTCTGCTGAGCCTTCAGTTATTAGTAGTTTTTGAACTGCCTAAGCTATTTTTGGCAGATATGCCTTGATGCTTAAAGAAACAGAGGGCTCTCTTTGAGGTAGGAGCTTCTGGACTGGTTGAAGTTCAGCTGCATTTATCTTACAAAGTATGCTTATATACAAATTTTCTTTTTTTTAGGTCAAAAATTTTGTTCTGGGCCAGTAAAAGTAGCATGCTTTTTCTTTTAATCTATGTCTATTGTGTTTTTTCAGAACTCCTAACTATTGAAATGGAACTAGTTTTAGTGTATACTGAGTTAATTGTTACTATTTCTCTAAATAGGACCAATGGTGAGGTTAACTAGCAGGGGCTAGGGCAAATATCTGGCACGCAGTCACAAGATCGTGAATTACCTGATTTCTCACAAGCGCAACAGCAATCTTTTGTCTTTTGGTATTTTAGGTGCCGCAAGCAACGATGTCTCTGGCATCCAACGCTGGAATTGCTGCAGGTGAGCAGAAGGCCATATTCTATTTGAGTAGGAGGATGTAGTAGAAGAGGTCTGTGTCAATGCTTACTGCTGGTACTGGTTCTGTGCAGATGAAGATGAGCCTGGCAGCTGCAGGAACATCCTGGCTAGCCGATGCGGTATTTTGTCGAGGATAGATTCAGAGCCTCGGCCTTCTGAAAGCTAAGTGGAGCGATGGGTGTTCGGGAGGGTGTTCTGGGAGGTGGGGACAAGGTTGGGAGTTGTAGGGAGGGGTTTTAAAAATAGCATAGTGGGGAGAGGGCTGTCCAGGAATAGGTCTCCGGAGCAGCACGGGCAGGGCAGTTCTAGCCTGTCTCTGTGGTGTTATGTAGTCTGTCTAGTCTGTTCACTGTGTATTGCAGATTTCTCGGGTCTCCATGTCCTCGTTCCATTTTGCGCTCGAAGAGCAAGCCAGACATCTCGGGCGCCATCCCTGTGGTCTCGAATACCTGTACCGGTTGGCGTAGCGCCGGTCAGGCGTTTTGTTGTCTTGCGTGACGAGCTTGAAGCGTGGATCGGTCTTGCATCCCGAAAGTTCCGGGCGTTTACTCATTTGCGGCGTCCCTCCGGGCTGCGTCGGCGGCTCTGCTCGCTAGCTGTCCATTTTCAGGGACTGAGACTTCTTCCTTGTGTCCCTATGTTCATAAGTCTTGAAGCCAGCCTTCTTGCCCATCAGTCATCTCGGTTTTGACCGTAACTTCTTGAAACAGGCCATTACATTTAAACTTTTTTTGTGGGGCTGCCGTAGAACCTCCTCGCCTTGCGTCGCGACTCTGTAGGTCTTCTTGCCCGACAGCTTGTCTCGTTCGGGTGTCATCCTTCTCGCCGGGAGTTTTCTCTCCTCTTTGAGTCGCCTTGTTCGCAGTGTTCTGTGTAGCGCTGCTCACTGGGTGTGTGCCTGTGGCTTGGAGCTGCTCTGCCCGGGGCTGTAGGGTCAGGGGTAGGTGGTATAGCGATAAGCATCTCGGGTTAATGTGTTGAGGATATGCCTAGACCATTTAGGCAACGGACGTACAGTCTTCTCGGGTTGAGTAGCCATTGGCAGGCTGTGCGGCCAGTCGTTTTGGGAGTGTTTCATGGAGAGGCTGGGAGCCTTCTGGGAGGGGCTGTTCAGCAGTAGTGAAGCAGAGTGCATCTCACAGGTGTTAAGGCCTCTAGGCGGTGTTCTGAAATGGAGACAAGAGCTCTGGAATTGTAAAGCTATCGATCAGCACCTGGGTGACTCTTGTTACTATTTTTTTTTCAGATGCAGAGGGACAAGGTGCGCTTTGAAGAGCGACAGAGGAGGCGAGCGAAGCACTATAAGAAGGTGAGTCGGTGCATGGTTTGAGAGGGTAGTTGTGACCAGTGGCTGTTTGACTACATTATCTTTTGGTCATTTTTTGTATTTTAAAGGCACGATGCGATGAGCAAAGCGGGATACAGGCACCAGTCGTGACTCGGGCAAGGTGTTGTATTGCCGGTGAAGTTTTAAGCATCCCTTGTTTGTTTTACAGGTGGTATCTGAGTCTCAATGCAGCTATCTGAAATGACAGAAGCAGGACAGCGGAGCAGGTAAGGTGAAGCAGAAGGAGCTAGGTATTGCTGTGGGCACGAGTTGGTCTCTAGCAGTATCTCAGCAGGTGTCTTTTGCCTTGTGTTTGGCAGGTGCCCCACAGAGGCTCGGAGGAACGAAGCCTCATGCTGACGAGCCGCCCGAGAAGGTGAGGTGTTAGCGTGCCGGGTCAGCGTCTGAGAGCCAAGTATTCCATGGCCACTCGGTTAAGCGCTTACCTTTGTTTTTGCAGGTGCCGTGCCGGCTGCCTTTGGAGTCGGACGAGCATTTGAGGTGAGCTGGGGATTAGCGAGGAGGATTCTGGGGCCGGTGACCTCTCACAAGCGGAACAGTAATTTTGTTTCTTGGTATCTCAGGCGGGGTGAGCGATGATGGCCGTAGCCCCTCGCTTTGGAACTGATGAGGAGCAGATGAGGAGTAGGATGACATAGCCCTTCTGGGGCTGCGTGTGTGTTGTGGCAGAAGCTGGCATTGACCGGTGCGTTGCTGTCTACCAACACCGTTTTCTTGTTCAGATTTTGTAGACGGTGAAGAGGAATTAGGAGTCTGTGGGAGCATCCCATTTGGCCGACGTGTTTCTTTTGCTGAGGGTGAATTTGTCCCCCTGGCCCCCTGCAAGCTAAGTTGTGGAACAGGTGTTGGAGGGAGGGGGGTGGGACTGGGGGAAGATAACTTTGGGAATTTCAGGGAGGGCATTTTAAAGTTAGCTTAGGGGAGAGGGATATCCAGGGTCAGTTCTCCTTGGGCGGGTAAAGGAGCGGGTTAGTTTTTGGCACCAGTGTAGCACGGGCAGGGCAGTTCAAGCCTGTCTCTGTGGTGTTATGTAGTCTGTCTAGTCTGTTTACTGTGTCTTGGAGATTTCTCAGATCTCGACTTCCTCATTCCTCTTTGCGCTCGAGAGCAAGCCAGACGTCTCGGGCACCATTCCTGTGGTATTGAATGCCTGTACTAGTTGGTGTTGTGCCAGTCGGGCGTTTCTTTGTCTTGCATGCCAAACTTCAAGCGTGGATCCATCTTGCGTCTCGGAAGTTCCCAGGCAGTCCTCATTTGCGGCGTCACTCCGGGCTGCGTCGGCAGCTCTGCTCACTAGCTGTCCGTTTCCAGACTGAGGTGTCTTCCATGCGTCCGTACGTTCATAGGTCTTGAGGTCTGCTTTCTTGCGCATCAGTTGTCTCGGTTTTGACCATAATTTCTTGAAACGGGCCGTTACGTTCGAGGCTTTTTTTGTGGGGCTACCCTAGAACTTCCTCGCCTTGCGTTACGGCTCTGTAGGTTGTCTTGCCCGACACCTTATGTCATTCGGGTATCATCCTTCTCGACGAGAGTTTTCTCTCCACTTTGAGTCATCTTGTTCGCAGAGTTCTGTGTAGCGTTGCTCTCTGAGTGTGTGTGTGGCTTGGAGCTGCTCTGCCCATGCCTGTAGAGTCAGGGGTAGGTGGTATAGAGATAAGCATCTCTGGTTATCATGTTGATGATATGCCTAGACTGTTTAGGCAATGGTTTTCCAGTCATCTCTGGTTGAGTAGCCATTGGCAGGCTGTGCAGCCAGTCATTTTGGGAGTGTTTCATGGAGAGGCTGGGAGCCTTCTGGGAGGGGCTGTTCAGCAGTAGTGAAGCAGAGCGCATCTCAAAGGTTTTATGGGTTGTAAGTTTGAGCTGCAAAGCTCGGTGTGTTGTTTGGAATGGCAGGCTGCCCTTGGCCTCTAGGTTGCACTCTGAAATGGGGACAACTCCTCTGGAACTGTGAAGCTAGTTAAATAAGTCGCCCATGTGCTGATAACATTTTTTTTTTTGAGAAGCAGAGGGACAAGAGGCACTTTGAAGAGTGACAAAGGAGGCGAGTGGAGCCCTGTAAGAAGGTGAGTCAGTGCAGGGTGTCGGAGGGAAGTTGTGACCGGTGGCGATGTGACTACGTCATGGCTTGTTTTCTTTTTTCTAATTTGAAGGTGCCCAGTGATGCGCAAAGCGGGATGGTGGTGCCGGTGCTGACTCTGGCAAGGTGAGCCATGGCTAGTGGGCTGAAGTAGTGGCTATTTTTCAGCTGTCGTATTGCCAATGAAGTTTTAAGCATCCCTTCTTATTTGTGTTTTACAGGTGGTACCCGAGCCTCATTGCGGCAGCCCAAAATGACAGAGGCCACACCGGGGAGCGGGCAAAGTATAGGAGCGAGAACCAGGCATTGCTGCGGGCAGGCATTGGTTTTGGGCTGTAACTCAAAATGTGTCTTCTGCTTTGTTTTTCACAGGTGCCACACACAGGCTGGGAGTGACGAAGCCTCATGTTGATGAGCAATTGGAGAAGGTGAGGCTGTCGTGGGCTGCCTCGGTGGCTATGAGCCAAGTGTTACATGGCAGCTTATTTAAGCACTTACCTTTTCTTTTGCAGGTGAAGTGCAGGCTGCTTCTGGAATAGGATGAAAGTTTGAGGTGAGCCGGGGGGAGGAGGAGGAGGATCACGGAGCCGGTGACTTCTCACAAGCGCAACAGTGATTTTTGTTTCTTGGTATCTCGGGTGCGGCGAGCGCTGAGGGCCACAGCACCCAACTCTGGAACCGGTGCAGGGCAGGTGAGGAGTGGAACGCCTTGGCCCTTCTTGGGGGTGGTTGGGTGCGTGTGTTGTGGCAGAGGTTGGAACTGAGCGGTGCGGTGCTGTCTGCCAGCAATATTTTGTTTTTTCTTTGTATTTGACAGACAACAAGGAGGAGTTTGGAGACAGTGGGAGCATCCCGTTTGGCCGACGTGTTTCTTTTGCTGAGGATGGATTTGCGCCCCCGGCCCTCTGCAAGCTAAGTTTTGGGACGTGCGTTTGGAGGGAGGGGGTAGGGACTAGGGGGAGATAACTTTGGGAATGTCGGGGAGGGAATTTTAAATTTAGCTTAGGGGAGAGGAATATCCAGGGTCAGTTCTCCTTGAGCGGATAAAGGAGTGGGTTACTTTTTGGCACGAGAGTAGCACGGGCAGGGCAGTTCCAGCCTGTCTCTGTGGTATGTAGTCTATCTAGTGTGTTTACTGTGTCTTGCGGATTTCTGAGGTCTCGATGTCCTCATTCCTCTTGGCACTCGAGAGGAAGCCAGATGTCTCGGGCGCCATCCCTGCCGTCTCGAATGCCCGTACTGGTTGGCGTAGTGCCAGTGGGGCGTTTCTTCTTTCTGCATGAGGAGCTTAAAGCGTTGATTGGTCTCGCATCTTGCAAGTTCTGGCCATTACTCGTTAGTGGCGTCACTCCGTGCTGTGTCAACAGCTCTGCTTGCTAACTGTCCGCTTTCAGGGACTGAGACTTCTTCCCCGCATCCTTATGTTCATAGGTCTTGAGGCCAGCCTTCTCGCGCGTTAGTCATCTTGGTTTTGACCATAACTTCTTGAAACGGGCCGTGACGTTCGAGGGTTTTTTTGAGGGGCTGCCCTATAGAACCTCTTCGCTTTGTGTTGCGGCTCTGTAGGTCTTTTAGCCCGACACCTTGTGTCGTTCGGGTGTCATCCTTCTCGCCGAGAGTTTTCTCTCCTTTTTGAGTCACCTTGTTTGCACAGTTATGTGTAGCGTTGCTCTCTGAGTGTTTATGTGTGGCTTGGAGCTGCTCTGCCCGGGGCTGTAGAGTCAGGGGTAGGTGGTATAGCGATAAGCATCTCGGGTTAATGTCTCGATGATATGCATAGACCATTTAGGCAATGGTTTTCCAGTCATCTCTGGTCGAGTAGCCGTTGGGAGGCTGTGCAGCCAGTTGTTTTGGGAGTGTTTCATGGAGAGGCTGGGAGCCTTCTGGGAGGAGCTGTTCAGCAGTAGTGAAGCAGAATGAATCTCAACGGTCTTAAGGGATGTTTGTTTGAGCTGCAAAGCTCGGTGTGTTGTTTGGAATGGCAGGCTGCCCTTGGCCTCTAGGTTGTACTGTGAAATGGGGACGACATCTCTGGAATTGTGAAGCTACTTAAACAAGTCACCCAGGTGCTGATAATTTTTTTTTCAGATGCAGAGGGACAAGATGTGCTTTGAAGAGCAATAGAGGAGGCGGGTGGAGCCCTGTAAGAAGGTGAGATGGTGCAGGGTGTCGGAGGGAAGTTGTGACCGGTGGCTACATGTCTACATCATGGCTTGGTTTCTTTTTTTTTTATTTGAAGGGTCGCAGCGATGTGCAAAGTGGGATGTTGGTGCCGGTGCTGACTCTGGCAAGGCGAGCCATGGCTAGCGGGCTGAAGTAGCAGTTATTTTTTCAGTTGTCGTATTGTCGGTGAAGTTTTAAGCATCCCTTCTTTTTTGTGTTTTACAGGTGGTACCTGAGCCTCATGGCGGCAGCCCAAGACGACAGAGGCCGCACTGGGCAGCGGGCAAGGTAAAGAAGTGGGGCGTAGACATCGGTGCAAGCAGTCTTTGGTTTTGGACAGTATCTCAGCACGCGTTTTTTTGCCTTGTTCTTTGCAAGTACCACACACAGGCTTGGAGGAAAAAAGCTGCACGCTGATGAGACATCCGAAAAGGTGAAGCTGTTGAATGTTGGGTCAGTGGCTAAGAGCCAAGTATTAAATGGCAGCTTGGTTAAGCGCTTACCTTTTTGTTTTGCAGGTGACATGCAGGCTACTTCTTGAATAGGATGAAAGTTTGAGGTGAGCTGGGTATTAGCGAGGAGGATCACGGAGCCAGTGACTTCTCACAAGCGTAATAGTAACTTTGTTTCTTGGTATCTCAGGTGTGGTGAGCGATGATGGCTGCAGCACCCAGCTTTTGAACCGGTGCAGGGCAGGTGAGGAGTGGAATGGCACAGCCCTTCTTGGGGGTGGGGGTGGTTTGGTGGGGGTGGGGATGTTGCGGCAGAGGTTGGAATTGAGCGGTGCGGTGCTGTCTGCCAGTAATATTTTGGTTTTTCTTTAGATTTTACAGACGAGTAAGAGGAATTTGGAGACCATGGGAGCGTCCCGTTTGGCCATCGTGTTTCTTTTGCTGAGGATGGATTTGTACCCCCGGCCCTCTGTAAAGTAAGTTTTGGGATGTGTGTTTGAAGGGAGGGGGGTGGGACTGAGGGGGAGAGAAATTTGGGAATTTTGGGGAGGGGATTTTAAATTTAGCTTAGGGGAGAGGGCTGTCCAGGGTCAGTTCTCCTTGGGCGGATAAAGGAGCGGGTTACTTTTTGGCACCGGAGTAGCACGGGCAGGGCAGTTCCAGCCTGTCTCTGTGTTGTTCTGTAGTTTGTCTAGTCCGTTCAGTGTCTTACAGATTTCTGAGGTCTCAATGTCGTCATTCCTCTTTGCGCTCGAGAGCAAGCCAGACATCTCGGGCGCCATCCCTGTGGTCTCGAATGCCTGTACTGGTCGGCGTAGTGCCACACGGGCATTTCTTTTTTTCTTTGCGTGACGAGCTTCTAGCGTGGATCGGTCTTGCATCTCGGAAGTTTCCGGGCCGTCCTCGTTTGTGGTGTGGTTCTGGGCTGCACCAGCAGCTCTGCTTGCTAGCTGTCCATTTCCATATACTGAGAATTCTTCCCTGCATCCTTGCGTTCATAGGTCTTGAAGGCAGGCTTCCTGCGCATCAGTCATCTCGGTTTTGACCGTAACTTCTCAGAATGGGCCATTAGGTTCGTGCCATTTTTTTTTCTGAGCCTGCCATAGAACCCCTCGCCTTGCATTACGGCTCTGTATGTCGTCTTGCCCGACAGCGCAACTCAATCGGGTGTCATCCTTCTTGCTGAGAGTTTTCCCTCCTCTTTGAGTCGCCTTGTTTGCACAAACTCTCTTGGTTGCAGAGTTGTGTAGCATTGCTCTCTGAGTGTGTGTGTGTGGCTTGGAGCTGCTCAGCCCAGGGCTGTAGAGTCAGGGGTAGGTGTTATAGCGATAAGCATCTCTGGTTAATGTCTTGATGATATGCATAGACTGTTTAGGCAACATTTGTACAGTCATCTCTGGTTGAGTAGCTGTTGGCAGGCTGTGCGTACAGTCATTTTGGGAGTGTTTCATGGAGAGGCTGGGAGCCTTCTGGGCAGGGGCTGTTGAGCGGGAGTGAAGCAGATTGCATCTCAAAGGTGTAAAGGACTGTGTCTGTGGGCCGCGAAGCTCTGTGTGTTGTTTTGAATGGCAGGCTGCCCTTTGCCTCTAGGTGCTACTCCGCAATGGAGGCGAGAGCTCTGGAATTGTGAAGCTATTGATCAGCACCTGGGTGCCCCACGTAACAAGTTTTGGTTGGGGTTTTTGTTTTCTCAGATGCAGAGGGACAATATGCGCTTCGAAGAGCAACAGAGGAGGTGAGCAGACCATAGTGAGCGGCTGAGCAGAGCCTTGTAAGAAGGTGAGTCAGTGCAGGGTGTCGGAGGGAAGTTGTGACCGGTGGCGATGTGACTACGTCATGGGTTGTGTGGGGTTTTTTTTCTGATTTGAAGATGCCCAGTGATGCGCAAAGCGGGATGTTGGTGCCGGTGCTGACTCTGGCAAGGTGAGCCATGGCTAGTGGGCTGAAGTAGCGGTTATTTTTCAGCTGTCGTATTGCCAATGAAGTTTTAAGCATCCCTTCTTATTTGTGTTTTACAGGTGGTACGCAAGCCTCATTGCAGCAGCCTAAAATGACAGAGGCTGGACAGGGGAGCAGGCAAGGTATAGGAGGCGGGATGTAGGCATCGCTGCGGGCAGGCATTGGTTTTGGGCAGTAACTCAAAATGTGTCTTCCGCTTTGTTTTTCACAGGTGCCACACACGGTCTGGGAGTGACGAAGCCTCATGTCGATGAGCAATTGGAGAAGGTGAGGCTGTCGTGGGCTGCCTCGGTGGCTATGAGCCAAGTGTTACATGGCAGCTTATTTAAGCACTTACCTTTTCTTTTGCAGGTGAAGTGCAGGCTGCTTCTGGAATAGGATGAAAGTTTGAGGTGAGCCGGGGGGAGGAGGAGGAGGATCACGGAGCCGGTGACTTCTCACAAGCGCAACAGTGATTTTTGTTTCTTGGTATCTCGGGTGCGGCGAGCGCTGAGGGCCACAGCACCCAACTCTGGAACCGGTGCAGGGCAGGTGAGGAGCGGAACGCCTCGGCCCTTCTTGGGGGTGGTTGGGTGCGTGTGTTGTGGTAGAGGTTGGAACTGAGCGGTGCGGTGCTGTCTGCCAGCAATATTTAGTTGTTTTCTTTGGATTTTACAGACAACAAGGAGGAGTTTGGAGACAGTGGGAGCATCCCATTTGGCCGACGTGTTTCTTTTGCTGAGGATGGATTTGCGCCCCCGGCCCTCTGCAAGCTAAATTTTGGGATGTGTATTTGAAGGGAGGGGGGTGGGACTGAGGAGGAGATAAATTTGGGAATATTGGGGAGGGGATTTTAAAGTTAGCTTAGGTGAGAGGGCTGTCCAGAGTCAGTTCTGCTTGGCCAGGCAAAGGAACGAGTCTCAACCGTGATCTAAGATTGTGTAGCATTCTATGGCTCTGTAGCACGCTGTCTTGACTGTGATTCAAGACTGCGTCGCAATGTTTGGTTCTGTATTGCGTCGAGTCTTGCGTTGCACTGTATTGCTCCATATTGCGCCGGTTCTCGACTGTGATGTGAGACTGCATCGCCCTCTATGGCTCCGCGTTGCGCCGGTTCTCGACTGTGATGTGAGACTGCGTCGCCCTCTATGGCTCCGCGTTGCGCCGGTTCTCGACTGTGATGTGAGACTGCGTCGCCCTCTATGGCTCCGCGTTGCGCCGGTTCTCGACTGTGATGTGAGACTGCGTCGCCCTCTATGGCTCCGCGTTGCGCCGGTTCTCGACTGTGATGTGAGACTGCGTCGCCCTCTATGGCTCCGCGTTGCGCCGGTTCTCGACTGTGATGTGAGACTGCGTCGCCCTCTATGGCTCCGCGTTGCGCCGGTTCTCGACTGTGATGTGAGACTGCGTCGCCCTCTATGGCTCCGCGTTGCGCCGGTTCTCGACTGTGATGTGAGACTGCGTCGCCCTCTATGGCTCCGCGTTGTGCTGGGTCTTGTGTTGCACCATACAGCTTCATATTGTGCTGGGTCTCGACTGTGGTGTAAGACTGCGTAATATTCTGTGGCTCTGTATTGCCCTGCGTCTTGACTGTGATTCAAGACTGCTCGCGCTGTTTGGCTCCTTATTGCGTTGGGTCTTGTGTCGCACTGTTGCTCCGTATTGCTCTGGGTCTGGAGTGTGATGTGAGACTGCGTCGCACCGTATAGCTCTGTATTGCGCTGGGTCTTGCGTCGCACTGCGTTGCTCCGTATTGCTGTGGGTCTGGAGTGTGATGTGAGACTGCGTCGCACCGTATAGCTCTGTATTGCGCTGGGTCTTGCGTCGCACTGCGTTGCTCCGTATTGCTGTGGGTCTGGAGTGTGATGTGAGACTGCATCGCACCGTATAGCTCTGTATTGCGCTGGGTCTTGCGTCGCACTATATGGGTCTGTATTATGCTTGGTCTCAACTGTGATCTGTGACTGCCTAGTATTCTATGGCTCTGTATTGCATTGGGTCTTGCGTCACACTGTATGGCTCTGCATTGCCCCGGGTCTCGAGCGTGATGTGAGACTGTCACACGATATGGCTCCGCATTGCCCTGGGTCTCAAGCGTGATGTGACGTTTTCCTGTGCTTCCCATTATGAAGGCTGACATTTTGGCCTCGAGTGGAGCGGTGATGTTGTTTGGAGGATCCTAGTGACTCAATTTGTGGGCTGCTTCTGGAATTGGGGGAAATATGCTATTCTAGAAGGTCACTGGTGAAGCAGAGATGTTTGGAGGAGGGGAGCAATGAATGGGAGTTGAATGAATGAATGGGAGTTGGATGGATGGACAGATGAATGAATGGGAGTTGGATGGATGGATGGACGGATGGATGGATGGGAGTTGGATGGATGGATGGGAGTTGGATGGATGGATGGGAGTTGGATGGATGGATGGGAGTTGGATGGATGGATGGGAGTTGGATGGATGGATGGGAGTTGGATGGATGGATGGGAGTTGGATGGATGGATGGGAGTCGACTGACTGACTGGATGGATGGGAGTCGACTGGATGGATGGATGGATGGGAGTCGGATGGATGGATGGATGGATGGGAGTCGGATGGATGGATGGATGGATGGGAGTCGGATGGATGGATGGATGGATGGGAGTCGGATGGATGCATGGATGGATGGGAGTCGGATGGATGGGAGATGCATGGATGGATGGGAGTCGGATGGATGGGAGATGCATGGATGGATGGGAGTCGGATGGATGGGAGATGCATGGATGGATGGGAGTCGGATGGATGGATGGATGGATGGGAGCTGGATGGATGGATGGATGGATGGGAGCTGGATGGATGGATGGATGGATGGATGGGAGTTGGATGAGTGGGAGTTATTGTGTGTAAACTTATGGGTGTGTGAATGTGGTTTGTTTGTTTGTTTTTATTTCAGGTAGGATATAATGTTGACAGTAAGGTATTGATTTGAGAGTACCGCAACGTAAAAAACCAAACCAGCTGGGGGTTTTTTGTTTTGTTTTGTTTTTCTTTCCCTGGCTGGGTGTGGGTTTATTTTTTTTTTTTTCCCCAGGTCCTCATTGCTCTAGGGGTCTAGGGCCAGGGTTTTCACACAAAAGGCCATTTTGTAGTCTCCTGGCAACGCCATTCTCAGTGAGCCGCAGAGACGGGGTGATGGCCCATGGTGCTGGGCGAAGGGATTAGCAGAGAGGGGAGGGTTGGTTTGTCGGGTAGGTGAGCGAGTGTTGTGCTTGTGCATGGCTTTGTATTGTAGTGTGTTAGTATGTAATAGGTGTTAGCGTGTTGCATATGGAGTTGAGATTTTTTCTTTTCCAGGCATTGTATTAAAAAAAAAATCAACCAACCACAACTTAGAATAAAAAAAACCCCAGTCGGGGGATTTTTTTTTTTTTCCCCCGGCTGGGTTTTTTTTTCCCCCGGTCCCGGTCAGTCCGCACGGCGACAATCATCGCCAAAGTTTGGGCGGCGGAGGGCCTAGGGCCGGGGTTTTCGCAGGCAGGGCGATTTTGGAGGCCCCCGGGAAACCCCGTTCCCGAGGAGAGCCACGGAGATGGGGCGGCGGGCAGCAGAGAGACGGAGGGTTGGTTTGTTGGGTAGGTGAGCGAGTGTTGTGCCTGTGTGTGGGTTTGTATGGTTGTGTGTTAGTATGTAATAGTTGTTAGTGTGCTGCATATGGAGTTGAGATTTTTTTTTTTCTTTTCCAGGCATTATATTTTTTTCTTTTTTAAAAATATTAACCAACCACAACTTAGAATAAAAAAAACCCCAGTCGGGGGATTTTTTTTTTTTCCCCCGGTCCCGGTCGGTCCGCACGGCGACAATCATCGCCAAAGTTTGGGCGGCGGAGGGCCTAGGGCCTAGGGCCGGGGTTTTCGCAGGCAGGGCGATTTTGGAGGCCCCCGGGAACCCCGTTCCCGAGGAGAGCCACGGAGATGGGGCCGCGGGCAGCAGAGAGAGGGAGGGTTGGTTTGTTGGGTAGGTGAGCGAGTGTTGTGCCTGTGTGTGGGTTTGTATGGTTGTGTGTTAGTATGTAATAGTTGTTAGTGTGCTGCATATGGAGTTGAGATTTTTTTTTCTTTTCCAGGTATTATATTTTTTCTTTTTTAAAAATATTAACCAACCACAACTTAGAATAAAAAAAACCCCAGTCGGGGGATTTTTTTTTTTTCCCCCGGCTGGGTTTTTTTTTCCCCCGGTCCCGGTCGGTCCGCACGGCGACAATCATCGCCAAAGTTTGGGCGGCGGAGGGCCTAGGGCCGGGGTTTTCGCAGGCAGGGCGATTTTGGAGGCCCCCGGGAACCCCGTTCCTGAGGAGAGCCGGTCTGGAATGTGGCTATTTCTCTGTTATTGTAAGGTGCTATGTTTAGATGAGTGTCTAAGGAAGGCAATTGAGGATCCTGCAATAAAAAGGTACAGTGAGAGGGGCTAGATAGTCTGTTTTGAGGAAGGCAGGGTTGTGAAGCGGGCCTCTCTGTATTTTAAATGGCTAAGCTTTTAACTGTGGCTGTGTGTTTTTTGCTGTAATGGTATTGTTAAAAATTGTTTGTTTGCATGCAGGTGCCAAAGGCCAGGTCCCGTCAGGAGGAGCAGAGCCGGCCGGCTCTTTGCCCGGGCATCGTAGTTTTTGGAGAAGCGGTCACTCTAAAGAGGAAAAGGGACGGACGCCAAGCGAGGGATGCGAGCCCCGTGTACGTGAGAGCGTCCGACGGGAAAGACGGTGGGTACAGTTTGTACTCAGTGTTGTAAAGCTGTGCCCTTGAGTGTGTAAACTGTAAGCTTGGTGCTCTGTCATTGAAATCTGCTGTTTGTGCTGTGTGGTTTAAATCTGTAAGCTCTGTGTCTTCAGCATGCTCTGGGCATGACTTAGTTGCCTACACTTTGTACCTGCTGTAGGCTCTGTGCCTGAGCTATGTACGTGTTGTACCTGCTGTAGGCTCTGTGCCTGAGATATGTACGTGTTGTACCTGTTGTAGGCTGTGTGCCTGAGCTCTGTACACTTTGCGCCTGAGCTCTGTACACTTTGCGCCTGAGCTCTGTACACTTTGCGCCTGCTGTAGGCTCTGCGCCTGAGTTATGTATGTGTTGTAGCTGTTGTGAGCTCAGTACTTTACAGAGCTACAGTCATTGAGTTCAAGTTTGACAGAAATAAAGAAAATAAGCAGCAAAGGAATAAAGTTTAATAAAGAGTTTTTACTCCTTGGTGTTTGTCTTTTTTTGTGTGTCTCTTTCTTTTTTTGTAAACTGGTGCAGCAGCAGGGCTTGGCTTGCTCCTGGGGCGTAGTTGTTACAAGTTTTAAAGAAAATTAATAAATTATTAAGGAGAGACTACGCCCCAGGAGCAAGCCAAGCCCTGCTGCTGCATGCATTTCTTTTATTTTTTTTTTTTTTATTTACTACCTCATTAACTATTCCCCACCTGACACATAGAGTACCTACACAATTAATTACATAAATTAACCCATTAATTATGCAAATGAGATGCAAATTTTTCTTCCACCACCCAGATAACCAACTACCACCACAGCACACCTACACAACCCCAATCAGACTAACACATTTAGGGTGTAGGGTTAGGGTGTCGGATTGGGGTTAGGGTAGGGGTTAGGGTTGGGTTAGGGTTAGGGTTGGGTTGGGTTAGGGTTTAGGGTTAGGGTATTAGGGTATTAGGGTATTAGGGTATGGGTTAGGGTATGGGTTAGGGTTAGGGTTAGGGTATGGGTTAGGGTATGGGTTAGGGTTAGGGTTAGGGTTAGGGTTAGGGTATGGGTTAGGGTTAGGGTTAGGGTATGGGTATGGGTATGGGTATGGGTATGGGTATGGGTATGGGTTAGGGTTAGGGTTAGGGTTAGGGTTAGGGTTAGGGTTAGGGGTTAGGGTTAGGGTTAGGGTTAGGGTTAGGGTTAGGGTTAGGGTTAGGGTTAGGGTTAGGGTTAGGGTTAGGGTTAGGGTTAGGGTTAGGGTTAGGGTTAGGGTTAGGGTTAGGGTTAGGGTTAGGGTTAGGGTTAGGGTTAGGGTTAGGGTTAGGGTTAGGGTTAGGGTTAGGGTTAGGGTTAGGGTTAGGGTTAGGGTTAGGGTTAGGGTTAGGGTTAGGGTTAGGGTTAGGGTTAGGGTTAGGGTTAGGGTTAGGGTTAGGGTTAGGGTTAGGGTTAGGGTTAGGGTTAGGGTTAGGGTTAGGGTTAGGGTTAGGGTTAGGGTTAGGGTTAGGGTTAGGGTTAGGGTTAGGGTTAGGGTTAGGGTTAGGGTTAGGGTTAGGGTTAGGGTTAGGGTTAGGGTTAGGGTTAGGGTTAGGGTTAGGGTTAGGGTTAGGGTTAGGGTTAGGGTTAGGGTTAGGGTTAGGGTTAGGGTTAGGGTTAGGGTTAGGGTTAGGGTTAGGGTTAGGGTTAGGGTTAGGGTTAGGGTTAGGGTTAGGGTTAGGGTTAGGGTTAGGGTTAGGGTTAGGGTTAGGGTTAGGGTTAGGGTTAGGGTTAGGGTTAGGGTTAGGGTTAGGGTTAGGGTTAGGGTTAGGGTTAGGGTTAGGGTTAGGGTTAGGGTTAGGGTTAGGGTTAGGGTTAGGGTTAGGGTTAGGGTTAGGGTTAGGGTTAGGGTTAGGGTTAGGGTTAGGGTTAGGGTTAGGGTTAGGGTTAGGGTTAGGGTTAGGGTTAGGGTTAGGGTTAGGGTTAGGGTTAGGGTTAGGGTTAGGGTTAGGGTTAGGGTTAGGGTTAGGGTTAGGGTTAGGGTTAGGGTTAGGGTTAGGGTTAGGGTTAGGGTTAGGGTTAGGGTTAGGGTTAGGGTTAGGGTTAGGGTTAGGGTTAGGGTTAGGGTTAGGGTTAGGGTTAGGGTTAGGGTTAGGGTTAGGGTTAGGGTTAGGGTTAGGGTTAGGGTTAGGGTTAGGGTTAGGGTTAGGGTTAGGGTTAGGGTTAGGGTTAGGGTTAGGGTTAGGGTTAGGGTTAGGGTTAGGGTTAGGGTTAGGGTTAGGGTTAGGGTTAGGGTTAGGGTTAGGGTTAGGGTTAGGGTTAGGGTTAGGGTTAGGGTTAGGGTTAGGGTTAGGGTTAGGGTTAGGGTTAGGGTTAGGGTTAGGGTTAGGGTTAGGGTTAGGGTTAGGGTTAGGGTTAGGGTTAGGGTTAGGGTTAGGGTTAGGGTTAGGGTTAGGGTTAGGGTTAGGGTTAGGGTTAGGGTTAGGGTTAGGGTTAGGGTTAGGGTTAGGGTTAGGGTTAGGGTTAGGGTTAGGGTTAGGGTTAGGGTTAGGGTTAGGGTTAGGGTTAGGGTTAGGGTTAGGGTTAGGGTTAGGGTTAGGGTTAGGGTTAGGGTTAGGGTTAGGGTTAGGGTTAGGGTTAGGGTTAGGGTTAGGGTTAGGGTTAGGGTTAGGGTTAGGGTTAGGGTTAGGGTTAGGGTTAGGGTTAGGGTTAGGGTTAGGGTTAGGGTTAGGGTTAGGGTTAGGGTTAGGGTTAGGGTTAGGGTTAGGGTTAGGGTTAGGGTTAGGGTTAGGGTTAGGGTTAGGGTTAGGGTTAGGGTTAGGGTTAGGGTTAGGGTTAGGGTTAGGGTTAGGGTTAGGGTTAGGGTTAGGGTTAGGGTTAGGGTTAGGGTTAGGGTTAGGGTTAGGGTTAGGGTTAGGGTTAGGGTTAGGGTTAGGGTTAGGGTTAGGGTTAGGGTTAGGGTTAGGGTTAGGGTTAGGGTTAGGGTTAGGGTTAGGGTTAGGGTTAGGGTTAGGGTTAGGGTTAGGGTTAGGGTTAGGGTTAGGGTTAGGGTTAGGGTTAGGGTTAGGGTTAGGGTTAGGGTTAGGGTTAGGGTTAGGGTTAGGGTTAGGGTTAGGGTTAGGGTTAGGGTTAGGGTTAGGGTTAGGGTTAGGGTTAGGGTTAGGGTTAGGGTTAGGGTTAGGGTTAGGGTTAGGGTTAGGGTTAGGGTTAGGGTTAGGGTTAGGGTTAGGGTTAGGGTTAGGGTTAGGGTTAGGGTTAGGGTTAGGGTTAGGGTTAGGGTTAGGGTTAGGGTTAGGGTTAGGGTTAGGGTTAGGGTTAGGGTTAGGGTTAGGGTTAGGGTTAGGGTTAGGGTTAGGGTTAGGGTTAGGGTTAGGGTTAGGGTTAGGGTTAGGGTTAGGGTTAGGGTTAGGGTTAGGGTTAGGGTTAGGGTTAGGGTTAGGGTTAGGGTTAGGGTTAGGGTTAGGGTTAGGGTTAGGGTTAGGGTTAGGGTTAGGGTTAGGGTTAGGGTTAGGGTTAGGGTTAGGGTTAGGGTTAGGGTTAGGGTTAGGGTTAGGGTTAGGGTTAGGGTTAGGGTTAGGGTTAGGGTTAGGGTTAGGGTTAGGGTTAGGGTTAGGGTTAGGGTTAGGGTTAGGGTTAGGGTTAGGGTTAGGGTTAGGGTTAGGGTTAGGGTTAGGGTTAGGGTTAGGGTTAGGGTTAGGGTTAGGGTTAGGGTTAGGGTTAGGGTTAGGGTTAGGGTTAGGGTTAGGGTTAGGGTTAGGGTTAGGGTTAGGGTTAGGGTTAGGGTTAGGGTTAGGGTTAGGGTTAGGGTTAGGGTTAGGGTTAGGGTTAGGGTTAGGGTTAGGGTTAGGGTTAGGGTTAGGGTTAGGGTTAGGGTTAGGGTTAGGGTTAGGGTTAGGGTTAGGGTTAGGGTTAGGGTTAGGGTTAGGGTTAGGGTTAGGGTTAGGGTTAGGGTTAGGGTTAGGGTTAGGGTTAGGGTTAGGGTTAGGGTTAGGGTTAGGGTTAGGGTTAGGGTTAGGGTTAGGGTTAGGGTTAGGGTTAGGGTTAGGGTTAGGGTTAGGGTTAGGGTTAGGGTTAGGGTTAGGGTTAGGGTTAGGGTTAGGGTTAGGGTTAGGGTTAGGGTTAGGGTTAGGGTTAGGGTTAGGGTTAGGGTTAGGGTTAGGGTTAGGGTTAGGGTTAGGGTTAGGGTTAGGGTTAGGGTTAGGGTTAGGGTTAGGGTTAGGGTTAGGGTTAGGGTTAGGGTTAGGGTTAGGGTTAGGGTTAGGGTTAGGGTTAGGGTTAGGGTTAGGGTTAGGGTTAGGGTTAGGGTTAGGGTTAGGGTTAGGGTTAGGGTTAGGGTTAGGGTTAGGGTTAGGGTTAGGGTTAGGGTTAGGGTTAGGGTTAGGGTTAGGGTTAGGGTTAGGGTTAGGGTTAGGGTTAGGGTTAGGGTTAGGGTTAGGGTTAGGGTTAGGGTTAGGGTTAGGGTTAGGGTTAGGGTTAGGGTTAGGGTTAGGGTTAGGGTTAGGGTTAGGGTTAGGGTTAGGGTTAGGGTTAGGGTTAGGGTTAGGGTTAGGGTTAGGGTTAGGGTTAGGGTTAGGGTTAGGGTTAGGGTTAGGGTTAGGGTTAGGGTTAGGGTTAGGGTTAGGGTTAGGGTTAGGGTTAGGGTTAGGGTTAGGGTTAGGGTTAGGGTTAGGGTTAGGGTTAGGGTTAGGGTTAGGGTTAGGGTTAGGGTTAGGGTTAGGGTTAGGGTTAGGGTTAGGGTTAGGGTTAGGGTTAGGGTTAGGGTTAGGGTTAGGGTTAGGGTTAGGGTTAGGGTTAGGGTTAGGGTTAGGGTTAGGGTTAGGGTTAGGGTTAGGGTTAGGGTTAGGGTTAGGGTTAGGGTTAGGGTTAGGGTTAGGGTTAGGGTTAGGGTTAGGGTTAGGGTTAGGGTTAGGGTTAGGGTTAGGGTTAGGGTTAGGGTTAGGGTTAGGGTTAGGGTTAGGGTTAGGGTTAGGGTTAGGGTTAGGGTTAGGGTTAGGGTTAGGGTTAGGGTTAGGGTTAGGGTTAGGGTTAGGGTTAGGGTTAGGGTTAGGGTTAGGGTTAGGGTTAGGGTTAGGGTTAGGGTTAGGGTTAGGGTTAGGGTTAGGGTTAGGGTTAGGGTTAGGGTTAGGGTTAGGGTTAGGGTTAGGGTTAGGGTTAGGGTTAGGGTTAGGGTTAGGGTTAGGGTTAGGGTTAGGGTTAGGGTTAGGGTTAGGGTTAGGGTTAGGGTTAGGGTTAGGGTTAGGGTTAGGGTTAGGGTTAGGGTTAGGGTTAGGGTTAGGGTTAGGGTTAGGGTTAGGGTTAGGGTTAGGGTTAGGGTTAGGGTTAGGGTTAGGGTTAGGGTTAGGGTTAGGGTTAGGGTTAGGGTTAGGGTTAGGGTTAGGGTTAGGGTTAGGGTTAGGGTTAGGGTTAGGGTTAGGGTTAGGGTTAGGGTTAGGGTTAGGGTTAGGGTTAGGGTTAGGGTTAGGGTTAGGGTTAGGGTTAGGGTTAGGGTTAGGGTTAGGGTTAGGGTTAGGGTTAGGGTTAGGGTTAGGGTTAGGGTTAGGGTTAGGGTTAGGGTTAGGGTTAGGGTTAGGGTTAGGGTTAGGGTTAGGGTTAGGGTTAGGGTTAGGGTTAGGGTTAGGGTTAGGGTTAGGGTTAGGGTTAGGGTTAGGGTTAGGGTTAGGGTTAGGGTTAGGGTTAGGGTTAGGGTTAGGGTTAGGGTTAGGGTTAGGGTTAGGGTTAGGGTTAGGGTTAGGGTTAGGGTTAGGGTTAGGGTTAGGGTTAGGGTTAGGGTTAGGGTTAGGGTTAGGGTTAGGGTTAGGGTTAGGGTTAGGGTTAGGGTTAGGGTTAGGGTTAGGGTTAGGGTTAGGGTTAGGGTTAGGGTTAGGGTTAGGGTTAGGGTTAGGGTTAGGGTTAGGGTTAGGGTTAGGGTTAGGGTTAGGGTTAGGGTTAGGGTTAGGGTTAGGGTTAGGGTTAGGGTTAGGGTTAGGGTTAGGGTTAGGGTTAGGGTTAGGGTTAGGGTTAGGGTTAGGGTTAGGGTTAGGGTTAGGGTTAGGGTTAGGGTTAGGGTTAGGGTTAGGGTTAGGGTTAGGGTTAGGGTTAGGGTTAGGGTTAGGGTTAGGGTTAGGGTTAGGGTTAGGGTTAGGGTTAGGGTTAGGGTTAGGGTTAGGGTTAGGGTTAGGGTTAGGGTTAGGGTTAGGGTTAGGGTTAGGGTTAGGGTTAGGGTTAGGGTTAGGGTTAGGGTTAGGGTTAGGGTTAGGGTTAGGGTTAGGGTTAGGGTTAGGGTTAGGGTTAGGGTTAGGGTTAGGGTTAGGGTTAGGGTTAGGGTTAGGGTTAGGGTTAGGGTTAGGGTTAGGGTTAGGGTTAGGGTTAGGGTTAGGGTTAGGGTTAGGGTTAGGGTTAGGGTTAGGGTTAGGGTTAGGGTTAGGGTTAGGGTTAGGGTTAGGGTTAGGGTTAGGGTTAGGGTTAGGGTTAGGGTTAGGGTTAGGGTTAGGGTTAGGGTTAGGGTTAGGGTTAGGGTTAGGGTTAGGGTTAGGGTTAGGGTTAGGGTTAGGGTTAGGGTTAGGGTTAGGGTTAGGGTTAGGGTTAGGGTTAGGGTTAGGGTTAGGGTTAGGGTTAGGGTTAGGGTTAGGGTTAGGGTTAGGGTTAGGGTTAGGGTTAGGGTTAGGGTTAGGGTTAGGGTTAGGGTTAGGGTTAGGGTTAGGGTTAGGGTTAGGGTTAGGGTTAGGGTTAGGGTTAGGGTTAGGGTTAGGGTTAGGGTTAGGGTTAGGGTTAGGGTTAGGGTTAGGGTTAGGGTTAGGGTTAGGGTTAGGGTTAGGGTTAGGGTTAGGGTTAGGGTTAGGGTTAGGGTTAGGGTTAGGGTTAGGGTTAGGGTTAGGGTTAGGGTTAGGGTTAGGGTTAGGGTTAGGGTTAGGGTTAGGGTTAGGGTTAGGGTTAGGGTTAGGGTTAGGGTTAGGGTTAGGGTTAGGGTTAGGGTTAGGGTTAGGGTTAGGGTTAGGGTTAGGGTTAGGGTTAGGGTTAGGGTTAGGGTTAGGGTTAGGGTTAGGGTTAGGGTTAGGGTTAGGGTTAGGGTTAGGGTTAGGGTTAGGGTTAGGGTTAGGGTTAGGGTTAGGGTTAGGGTTAGGGTTAGGGTTAGGGTTAGGGTTAGGGTTAGGGTTAGGGTTAGGGTTAGGGTTAGGGTTAGGGTTAGGGTTAGGGTTAGGGTTAGGGTTAGGGTTAGGGTTAGGGTTAGGGTTAGGGTTAGGGTTAGGGTTAGGGTTAGGGTTAGGGTTAGGGTTAGGGTTAGGGTTAGGGTTAGGGTTAGGGTTAGGGTTAGGGTTAGGGTTAGGGTTAGGGTTAGGGTTAGGGTTAGGGTTAGGGTTAGGGTTAGGGTTAGGGTTAGGGTTAGGGTTAGGGTTAGGGTTAGGGTTAGGGTTAGGGTTAGGGTTAGGGTTAGGGTTAGGGTTAGGGTTAGGGTTAGGGTTAGGGTTAGGGTTAGGGTTAGGGTTAGGGTTAGGGTTAGGGTTAGGGTTAGGGTTAGGGTTAGGGTTAGGGTTAGGGTTAGGGTTAGGGTTAGGGTTAGGGTTAGGGTTAGGGTTAGGGTTAGGGTTAGGGTTAGGGTTAGGGTTAGGGTTAGGGTTAGGGTTAGGGTTAGGGTTAGGGTTAGGGTTAGGGTTAGGGTTAGGGTTAGGGTTAGGGTTAGGGTTAGGGTTAGGGTTAGGGTTAGGGTTAGGGTTAGGGTTAGGGTTAGGGTTAGGGTTAGGGTTAGGGTTAGGGTTAGGGTTAGGGTTAGGGTTAGGGTTAGGGTTAGGGTTAGGGTTAGGGTTAGGGTTAGGGTTAGGGTTAGGGTTAGGGTTAGGGTTAGGGTTAGGGTTAGGGTTAGGGTTAGGGTTAGGGTTAGGGTTAGGGTTAGGGTTAGGGTTAGGGTTAGGGTTAGGGTTAGGGTTAGGGTTAGGGTTAGGGTTAGGGTTAGGGTTAGGGTTAGGGTTAGGGTTAGGGTTAGGGTTAGGGTTAGGGTTAGGGTTAGGGTTAGGGTTAGGGTTAGGGTTAGGGTTAGGGTTAGGGTTAGGGTTAGGGTTAGGGTTAGGGTTAGGGTTAGGGTTAGGGTTAGGGTTAGGGTTAGGGTTAGGGTTAGGGTTAGGGTTAGGGTTAGGGTTAGGGTTAGGGTTAGGGTTAGGGTTAGGGTTAGGGTTAGGGTTAGGGTTAGGGTTAGGGTTAGGGTTAGGGTTAGGGTTAGGGTTAGGGTTAGGGTTAGGGTTAGGGTTAGGGTTAGGGTTAGGGTTAGGGTTAGGGTTAGGGTTAGGGTTAGGGTTAGGGTTAGGGTTAGGGTTAGGGTTAGGGTTAGGGTTAGGGTTAGGGTTAGGGTTAGGGTTAGGGTTAGGGTTAGGGTTAGGGTTAGGGTTAGGGTTAGGGTTAGGGTTAGGGTTAGGGTTAGGGTTAGGGTTAGGGTTAGGGTTAGGGTTAGGGTTAGGGTTAGGGTTAGGGTTAGGGTTAGGGTTAGGGTTAGGGTTAGGGTTAGGGTTAGGGTTAGGGTTAGGGTTAGGGTTAGGGTTAGGGTTAGGGTTAGGGTTAGGGTTAGGGTTAGGGTTAGGGTTAGGGTTAGGGTTAGGGTTAGGGTTAGGGTTAGGGTTAGGGTTAGGGTTAGGGTTAGGGTTAGGGTTAGGGTTAGGGTTAGGGTTAGGGTTAGGGTTAGGGTTAGGGTTAGGGTTAGGGTTAGGGTTAGGGTTAGGGTTAGGGTTAGGGTTAGGGTTAGGGTTAGGGTTAGGGTTAGGGTTAGGGTTAGGGTTAGGGTTAGGGTTAGGGTTAGGGTTAGGGTTAGGGTTAGGGTTAGGGTTAGGGTTAGGGTTAGGGTTAGGGTTAGGGTTAGGGTTAGGGTTAGGGTTAGGGTTAGGGTTAGGGTTAGGGTTAGGGTTAGGGTTAGGGTTAGGGTTAGGGTTAGGGTTAGGGTTAGGGTTAGGGTTAGGGTTAGGGTTAGGGTTAGGGTTAGGGTTAGGGTTAGGGTTAGGGTTAGGGTTAGGGTTAGGGTTAGGGTTAGGGTTAGGGTTAGGGTTAGGGTTAGGGTTAGGGTTAGGGTTAGGGTTAGGGTTAGGGTTAGGGTTAGGGTTAGGGTTAGGGTTAGGGTTAGGGTTAGGGTTAGGGTTAGGGTTAGGGTTAGGGTTAGGGTTAGGGTTAGGGTTAGGGTTAGGGTTAGGGTTAGGGTTAGGGTTAGGGTTAGGGTTAGGGTTAGGGTTAGGGTTAGGGTTAGGGTTAGGGTTAGGGTTAGGGTTAGGGTTAGGGTTAGGGTTAGGGTTAGGGTTAGGGTTAGGGTTAGGGTTAGGGTTAGGGTTAGGGTTAGGGTTAGGGTTAGGGTTAGGGTTAGGGTTAGGGTTAGGGTTAGGGTTAGGGTTAGGGTTAGGGTTAGGGTTAGGGTTAGGGTTAGGGTTAGGGTTAGGGTTAGGGTTAGGGTTAGGGTTAGGGTTAGGGTTAGGGTTAGGGTTAGGGTTAGGGTTAGGGTTAGGGTTAGGGTTAGGGTTAGGGTTAGGGTTAGGGTTAGGGTTAGGGTTAGGGTTAGGGTTAGGGTTAGGGTTAGGGTTAGGGTTAGGGTTAGGGTTAGGGTTAGGGTTAGGGTTAGGGTTAGGGTTAGGGTTAGGGTTAGGGTTAGGGTTAGGGTTAGGGTTAGGGTTAGGGTTAGGGTTAGGGTTAGGGTTAGGGTTAGGGTTAGGGTTAGGGTTAGGGTTAGGGTTAGGGTTAGGGTTAGGGTTAGGGTTAGGGTTAGGGTTAGGGTTAGGGTTAGGGTTAGGGTTAGGGTTAGGGTTAGGGTTAGGGTTAGGGTTAGGGTTAGGGTTAGGGTTAGGGTTAGGGTTAGGGTTAGGGTTAGGGTTAGGGTTAGGGTTAGGGTTAGGGTTAGGGTTAGGGTTAGGGTTAGGGTTAGGGTTAGGGTTAGGGTTAGGGTTAGGGTTAGGGTTAGGGTTAGGGTTAGGGTTAGGGTTAGGGTTAGGGTTAGGGTTAGGGTTAGGGTTAGGGTTAGGGTTAGGGTTAGGGTTAGGGTTAGGGTTAGGGTTAGGGTTAGGGTTAGGGTTAGGGTTAGGGTTAGGGTTAGGGTTAGGGTTAGGGTTAGGGTTAGGGTTAGGGTTAGGGTTAGGGTTAGGGTTAGGGTTAGGGTTAGGGTTAGGGTTAGGGTTAGGGTTAGGGTTAGGGTTAGGGTTAGGGTTAGGGTTAGGGTTAGGGTTAGGGTTAGGGTTAGGGTTAGGGTTAGGGTTAGGGTTAGGGTTAGGGTTAGGGTTAGGGTTAGGGTTAGGGTTAGGGTTAGGGTTAGGGTTAGGGTTAGGGTTAGGGTTAGGGTTAGGGTTAGGGTTAGGGTTAGGGTTAGGGTTAGGGTTAGGGTTAGGGTTAGGGTTAGGGTTAGGGTTAGGGTTAGGGTTAGGGTTAGGGTTAGGGTTAGGGTTAGGGTTAGGGTTAGGGTTAGGGTTAGGGTTAGGGTTAGGGTTAGGGTTAGGGTTAGGGTTAGGGTTAGGGTTAGGGTTAGGGTTAGGGTTAGGGTTAGGGTTAGGGTTAGGGTTAGGGTTAGGGTTAGGGTTAGGGTTAGGGTTAGGGTTAGGGTTAGGGTTAGGGTTAGGGTTAGGGTTAGGGTTAGGGTTAGGGTTAGGGTTAGGGTTAGGGTTAGGGTTAGGGTTAGGGTTAGGGTTAGGGTTAGGGTTAGGGTTAGGGTTAGGGTTAGGGTTAGGGTTAGGGTTAGGGTTAGGGTTAGGGTTAGGGTTAGGGTTAGGGTTAGGGTTAGGGTTAGGGTTAGGGTTAGGGTTAGGGTTAGGGTTAGGGTTAGGGTTAGGGTTAGGGTTAGGGTTAGGGTTAGGGTTAGGGTTAGGGTTAGGGTTAGGGTTAGGGTTAGGGTTAGGGTTAGGGTTAGGGTTAGGGTTAGGGTTAGGGTTAGGGTTAGGGTTAGGGTTAGGGTTAGGGTTAGGGTTAGGGTTAGGGTTAGGGTTAGGGTTAGGGTTAGGGTTAGGGTTAGGGTTAGGGTTAGGGTTAGGGTTAGGGTTAGGGTTAGGGTTAGGGTTAGGGTTAGGGTTAGGGTTAGGGTTAGGGTTAGGGTTAGGGTTAGGGTTAGGGTTAGGGTTAGGGTTAGGGTTAGGGTTAGGGTTAGGGTTAGGGTTAGGGTTAGGGTTAGGGTTAGGGTTAGGGTTAGGGTTAGGGTTAGGGTTAGGGTTAGGGTTAGGGTTAGGGTTAGGGTTAGGGTTAGGGTTAGGGTTAGGGTTAGGGTTAGGGTTAGGGTTAGGGTTAGGGTTAGGGTTAGGGTTAGGGTTAGGGTTAGGGTTAGGGTTAGGGTTAGGGTTAGGGTTAGGGTTAGGGTTAGGGTTAGGGTTAGGGTTAGGGTTAGGGTTAGGGTTAGGGTTAGGGTTAGGGTTAGGGTTAGGGTTAGGGTTAGGGTTAGGGTTAGGGTTAGGGTTAGGGTTAGGGTTAGGGTTAGGGTTAGGGTTAGGGTTAGGGTTAGGGTTAGGGTTAGGGTTAGGGTTAGGGTTAGGGTTAGGGTTAGGGTTAGGGTTAGGGTTAGGGTTAGGGTTAGGGTTAGGGTTAGGGTTAGGGTTAGGGTTAGGGTTAGGGTTAGGGTTAGGGTTAGGGTTAGGGTTAGGGTTAGGGTTAGGGTTAGGGTTAGGGTTAGGGTTAGGGTTAGGGTTAGGGTTAGGGTTAGGGTTAGGGTTAGGGTTAGGGTTAGGGTTAGGGTTAGGGTTAGGGTTAGGGTTAGGGTTAGGGTTAGGGTTAGGGTTAGGGTTAGGGTTAGGGTTAGGGTTAGGGTTAGGGTTAGGGTTAGGGTTAGGGTTAGGGTTAGGGTTAGGGTTAGGGTTAGGGTTAGGGTTAGGGTTAGGGTTAGGGTTAGGGTTAGGGTTAGGGTTAGGGTTAGGGTTAGGGTTAGGGTTAGGGTTAGGGTTAGGGTTAGGGTTAGGGTTAGGGTTAGGGTTAGGGTTAGGGTTAGGGTTAGGGTTAGGGTTAGGGTTAGGGTTAGGGTTAGGGTTAGGGTTAGGGTTAGGGTTAGGGTTAGGGTTAGGGTTAGGGTTAGGGTTAGGGTTAGGGTTAGGGTTAGGGTTAGGGTTAGGGTTAGGGTTAGGGTTAGGGTTAGGGTTAGGGTTAGGGTTAGGGTTAGGGTTAGGGTTAGGGTTAGGGTTAGGGTTAGGGTTAGGGTTAGGGTTAGGGTTAGGGTTAGGGTTAGGGTTAGGGTTAGGGTTAGGGTTAGGGTTAGGGTTAGGGTTAGGGTTAGGGTTAGGGTTAGGGTTAGGGTTAGGGTTAGGGTTAGGGTTAGGGTTAGGGTTAGGGTTAGGGTTAGGGTTAGGGTTAGGGTTAGGGTTAGGGTTAGGGTTAGGGTTAGGGTTAGGGTTAGGGTTAGGGTTAGGGTTAGGGTTAGGGTTAGGGTTAGGGTTAGGGTTAGGGTTAGGGTTAGGGTTAGGGTTAGGGTTAGGGTTAGGGTTAGGGTTAGGGTTAGGGTTAGGGTTAGGGTTAGGGTTAGGGTTAGGGTTAGGGTTAGGGTTAGGGTTAGGGTTAGGGTTAGGGTTAGGGTTAGGGTTAGGGTTAGGGTTAGGGTTAGGGTTAGGGTTAGGGTTAGGGTTAGGGTTAGGGTTAGGGTTAGGGTTAGGGTTAGGGTTAGGGTTAGGGTTAGGGTTAGGGTTAGGGTTAGGGTTAGGGTTAGGGTTAGGGTTAGGGTTAGGGTTAGGGTTAGGGTTAGGGTTAGGGTTAGGGTTAGGGTTAGGGTTAGGGTTAGGGTTAGGGTTAGGGTTAGGGTTAGGGTTAG